>NW_024609837.1:632269-1232269 GCF_016920785.2 Ixodes scapularis
TAACTCATTGGTTCTCAAGGTTCCGCACTGCGAGGCTGCTCTCTTTCCACGAGCATACCCTGAGAATGGTGGGGATTGCACAGTTGATCGTTCGTCGGTAGCAGGCACAGCTCATGCATCTCTTTGCCTCCGCCTGTATCTTCCCAGAATAGCCAATCCCGCTGCCGCCGCACCTATGCTAGCAGCCCCAATCCAGGCCAATGGCCTCAAGCCACTCGGGGCATTGTTGATTGAACCCGGCGGTGAGGTGCTTCCGCCCCGACTTTCGGTGGGACTTGAAACTCGGGTTCTGGAAGGGCTCGCTGCTCTATTTTCAGGCTTCCTTCCGGCCTTCCCTTTGGATTTGCTCGATGACTTGTTCGCGTGCTTGTCGGACTTGCCTGCCGCTTGCTCTTGGTGCTGATGGTGCCGATGATGTCTGTGGACCTCCTCGTCGGAATGGTCGGAGTGGTCGGCTTTCTCGAGAAGGTTGGCCATCTTGTTTAGGTTCTGACCGACAATGGTGTCGGCAAAGGCGGTCACGGGCACCTGGATGCCCAGACGGTGCAAGAGCTCGTGCACCCAACCCTGGCAGTTGTTGTTCAAGAGGGCGTACTGTGTGTCGCGGTTCATGGCTCGCATGACGGACACCACCCTGTCGATGGGCAGCGTGTGACGACCGAGGGACACCTGCAAATCCGAAATTCGTTTTAAAAATTTCTGCGATTGCTCCTTCTCCTGAAGTGGTGCTTCGACATCACTGGATTGCTAAGAGACGGCGACAACAGCATAATTGGAGTCTGGTGAATATTTTTATCCTAGCATAAAGATATGGACAATCCAAAAATGTAGTGGTGCCTCAGGCGAAGACAAGAGTGACATTGACGCGCTCAATAGCTTCGGAAGGAGACACGGGTACTTTTGAGCCAGTTTTATCTCCGGATGCCGATGTTGTCACTCGACGAGCGCCAATTCAGTGGAACATTCGGCGCTCCATTTGAGACACCTTTTAGTCAGGACGTAATTTAGTCAGCAAGAGTTCTAGCGGAAAGCTGACGCTCGTAACGCTGCACGAGCATTCGTGCGTCCGATAGGAACTCTAAGTACCTCGTGCTTAATGCCTTTTCTGCAGACTACACAAAGTGTATAATAAAGCGAAATGAACTATGGATTTTTTTTTTTTTCAATAATGCGCGTCTTCTCGATACCGTGAAGAATGGCGGAATTAAGCATGTAGCTCCCAAGTTTGAGCAGCGCCTCTGGTGAGCAAAATTTAATAGTTTTGGGGCGCGTTACGGTTGTGCGTAGCTACGCGCTCTACCATTGCTTGTGGGAGCCAAGCTATCAGAATTTTATTAATGCGTATAAACTTTCGAAAAAAAAATATCACGAACAGGAAAGCATCAACGAAAAAATTCTTATCTTTTTGAGAGAAGTGCCAGCAGCATTTTTCGGTGGTTTATTTAAATTTAGTTAGTTCTTTCATATGCTTTGTTATTGCGTGTAGACAGATGCTGACATACGCTTCTAAACGACCATTACTCGTGCATGATCGAGGACCGGAGTGCGCCGCTTTATGCTCGATGCATGCATTACATGGTCTATAGTCTTGCGGACGCGCTCGTGCCCTCTTGCCGAGAGCAACAGGCCTATATATCCAATAATACTGCGGTACATGCATTTTTTAGAACCGCCTACAGTAACTTGGAAGGGAGTCTTATAAATGGGTTGGGTTGGTCAGATAACTTGTGTGTTTAGAGCACGCTATTGTAAAGTATTTTTTGACCAAAAGAAGGTGGTATTTTTAAATGTTTTTTTTTTATATAAAGGAGTTTATACATTATTTGAATGCATACAGTTCAGTAGCCAAACGTAAAGTCTCCTCAGCTTAATGGGTGGTATTCGCTGGGAGCCACTTAGCTTCTAAGTGCGTCTTGGTTGTGCGGAATGCACGTTGCTGAAGTGGTGTGAGAGCTCATGGTAAGCTCGCGTTCAACAGCAATGAACTCAACAATGGCCGCCAGTGAACACCGACTTAAACCGGCGTTTACTTGAGGTCGTAGATAAGGTTGTCGGTTTCAGATAATGCCAAGAAGGAACTTCCACAGCTATTGTTCTCTAAGAACGTCACCTCTGGTTGAGGGTTGTGTATGTTGCGGAAACGTTGAATCTCTCCGTCAGCACGAGCTCGGCAGCAACGGACTCAGCTATGGCCGCCTGCGTCGGATGATTCATGGTTCATCTGGGTCCCGTTATTTATAGTCCGTTTTACCGTAAACCGCAATGAAAGCGACAAAGCCTGAGCTGCTCGCTCAAGGACGCACTTTGGTTTTGCGAGCCCTCGTACAACAGGAGCGACCACTAAAGTTAAGAGCTCGTGCTTCTAGCCTTCGCCGCGGCGTTAGAGCTGAACATCTGATGGAAGTGACATTTCACAACCCTTCCGCAACGACGTTTCACACTATCAAAGTTTTTGCTGTGAGCGGACAGAGCTCATTCTTAACGTACGCCGTGAAGTCCAAGTTGAGATATGACGTCCTGCGATATCAGTGTTCCTCCGCATAGCCTCCTTTCGAAAGTGAACCCTCTGTTGGAAGCCCTGCACAATGGTTGACACAAAAGACACCAGTAACGTTGGGACCCTACAAATGTTAATAATTCTATTGTATCGCCACCTTGTATACATGGCTTGATCTGACATCGCTCCAATGGCCATTGTGGTTGCCCTGCTGCTGAGCAGGCTCCTCCTGCAGCACACACTTCGCACCATTGAATGTTTCTCCTCAAGAACGAACACGAATAACCCGGGATGACCACCAGCACGGGGCGACGACGTCACGTGCAGTTTACACATAGTTCTTGGTTTGCAGGTTTTGCGGTATCGTCTTAGACCTTCGAACAAATGGCACGTGACTTTCCAAAGGGGTCTTCCAAAAAAGTCCCTAGTTACTCAGGCACCATTACCCGAATTTAAGTGGGACTGAAATCAGACTTAACTGCGTAACTAGGGCATAAAAAGAATTTACATGTCGTCATCAGCACGAACTTTGGGTAAAGCGGGCTATCGCCTGCCATGAAGAGTTCTAATGGTGCGAAAAGAATCTAAAGAAAGCTCACTGCTCGCACACGTTCAACCGAAACAAACGTAACTATGGCCGCCACGGAATGCTCCCCATTGCACTGCTTTCAGAGCTATAAGTAGATCCGCTATCGTTTTGGAAGGGGTCCGGCGAGGCAACGCTTTTGTCCAAACAAACTACCCAAAACCCTAGTTCAAGAAGAAGCAAAAAGCGTACCTTGTTAGACCGTGTAGCGTCGAGGTCCCTCAGAGTCCTCCAGGACAGCATACCGGTGAGCACACCTGTCTTAGAATCCGGGTTTCCTTCGCACACTGCCACATTGCCGTCTGGGTACACGAGGACGACGGACCAGTGTTGGATGCACATAATCCTGGGAGCCACGGACTGGAACCGGGTGCCTTTACCCTCTTGGATCTCGGTGCCGTAGATGAAGACGTCGCAGTCGTCCTTTGAAGATGCCATGACGACGGCAAGGCACTGTCGCCAACACAACGATGGAGCCTTCAGCTTCTTCTTCTTCGTGTTCTCCTTTCTGTCGAGACAAAAAAGGTTTGCAGAATGGCGAAACTGAAGGGAACCGCTGGCCGCGCGGGTTCCACACAGGTAATAAAGAAACAAATAATCGGTGGCCGAGCGGGCGAGTGGGCTAGCGCACACCAGCTCGGAGCACGTGGAGCAAAGGCTCGCGCTGCAGAACCCAGGGATCCTGGGTTCAAGCCCTAGCCCTGCCCGTTTTGATCTGGATGAGCATCGTACAGGCGTGCGGTCGTGCATCACACGCCAGGCGAGCGGTTTTGCTGCCCTGGCTAAATATTTCATCTACAGTGGCTAACAATGGTCAACGTATTCTGGCAGACTGAACTCCCGCTGTTTAAACAACTAAAGACTAATCGCTTAATTTTTTGAATGGCGAAAGTAAGCAAAAACAGTGGGGTTCTCATCGCTTGTAAAAATTCCGGCAGGCGGTGTTTTATCGTTGTGATTGCTTAATAACTTATGTGATAATGCTTAAGTGACGCTTGTCTTCCATTGTGACTCTTTAGTTAGTGTCAAAGCCTGACAATAAAAAAGAATCGGCGACTGAGTGTGTTAAGTTTTGTAGTTTGTTTAGTTTGGCGTTAAGCCACTGCAGCTCAGAGCACGTGGAGTGAAAGCTGGCACTCCAGAATCTAGAAATCATGGGTGAAATCCATAACAGCAGGGGCGGATCCAGGTTTTGTTTAAGGGGGGGGGGGGGGGATAGACCCATCATTCGACCGCGGAAGCCGGGCATCACTCCCTGCTCTCTCTCCCCCCCCCCCCTCTCCTCCTACTTCCCTCACCCATTAAATGCTTATTGGCAGGGGAAAGTGCTACAGGCGCCGACACAGATTGACCGCAATTATGTTGTGATAAATTGTATCAAACCTTTGCCTTTTTTGAGAGAGGAACAATGAATATTTGCGTTTTATTAAAACATGACGGGATTAATGGAAACAATGTACTTCTGTTATGGTACTGCTGTCGTACTTCAGTCGTACATCACGCATGCACTAAACATCCGACGCTGATGCTTTCTGATGAACGCCAGACAAATGGCTTTGGTGTCTATCGGAATGTCTTGATGGACATGCATTAGAGCAAGTCCAGTGAAACGTTCTTCTGTCATTGTGTTTCGCGTGTAGGACTTGACTCTTCGTAGAGCAGAAAAACTCCGCTCTGCCTCGGCGCTTGAAATGGGAAGCGTGCATACAATTATTAATAGCTGACGAATGTTCGGGAACACGTCGCCGTCAGTGCTGCACAAGGTATCACGAAGATCCTCAGGAACGCTGTGCAGAGTCTGAGTCCTCCAGAATCTACACCACTCCTGGAGCTCGTGCCGCAGCGATGACGGAGACGCGAGATCCTCTTCCCAGAACAGAAGCTCTTCGTGAAGAGACCGCTCTAGAGTGTCCGGGCCATCACTCAGTATGTACGATGGTAGTAAGCAAAATATTGCCTTGCCTACCCTTTCCTCCTGAGCGAATCGCGTATCCATCTCTTGGAGCATGTGGTCAATAAAAAGAACTGCCGTGTTGGTTCTGTAATGCTCTTCTGGAGATGAGGACGGATTGTTCGAACGGTGAGCTTGACGAGCAACTACTCTTGGAGTTTGAATTTCGGTCCCAACAAGATCTGCGAGCTTGACGGAGTCGTTGAACCACGATTTAATCTCTTGCTCGACTTCACGCCCGAAGTCTAGAGATGGTAGAATCAATCATACCATACGCGTCGATGACGTCCCGATCCCGTTTCTGAAGCTTCGTGGCAAGGGGCTTCACGACCTCCAAGGCATTTTTTACAATCATAAAAGATACGATCGTATCCGATGACTTCAGATTGACGAGTAGGCCGGCCGCCCTCATCTTGGTGTCGCGGTCCCAGGACCACTGCTCGGCGGGTGGAAGGTCACGTGAGTCATCGGTGCTAGCTTCGATGTCAGTTCGCGCGTAAACATGGCGGTGTTGGTCGGGCACAGTCATAGCTTCTAAGCAGAGGCACACGTAGTGGTACAGGTTATAAAACGTATCCAGTGCTGTGTGTCGTTCTACCCATCTTGTGCGACACAAACCGCAAAGCCTCCTCTTCGCTTGTTCTGAACCGTATGCCTCTAGCACTCGTTCCAAGAAACGTTGCCTCTTCGAAGACATGTCAAAGAAGAAAAATACCTCATTGATGACGTCAACGGTGAGGCGCACTTGCGGAATCTTGCAGGCTGTTGCGATGCTTAAATTTAACCTGTGATTGCTGCAGTGAGTGTAGAGAGCTTTTGGGGACGCCTCTTTAATTCTAGCTTGGACACCAACCCGGGACGATGACATCGCTGCCGCTCCATCATACGACTGTCCCCTTGCTTTTGTAATGTCCACGTTGCAAGCAGCCAAGCTTCGGATGATTGCGGAAGCCAGTGATGCCCCCGTGGTTCTCTCCATGTGCACGAAGTCAATCACGCTTTCCTTTATATGAACTCGCTGGTTCTCAAAGACGAGATAACGTAAACAGACACACAAAATTTCTTGGTTCGAGTGCCGGTCGGTAACCTCGTCAGCGATTATTGAAAACACTCGCGACTCGCCAGCTATCTTTTCAGCAATCGATGCTTGGATGTGAGTTTTTATGACATCAATCAGGTCATTCTGGTTTGTTTTTGATGTGCCCTTCGCATTTCGTGCTGCTGTATCGAGGTGCGTCCTCAAGCGCGAGTCATGCTCGGCTATTAAGTTGACAATGGCAATCAAATTGCCTCGGTTGGTTGACGCATTCGTCTCGTCGTCGCGATGGCCACGAAGAGGGATATTTTGTCGTCCGCAAAGTAGAACAGCCTTCACAAGCACCTCAAGGATGCACAAGTTCTTTTCATACAGCTCCTTGTTTTTGTTAGAGATCATGACAGGAATAGTGGCATCTGGCCTGTCCAAACTTGACCTTAGCGTCATAGCCTGAGCCATCGCATCGGTGTGGTAGCGAAGGCGTTGATGGCATTCAAGAAAGCCATCTTTGCCACCGGCCTTGGACAGGTTATTTAGTGGCTTGCTGATTAAAACACCCGCTTTGGCGACACGTGGATCTCGGGGAGAGAAGAGTACACAATATTTGCATAGCCCGGCACGCAGGTGGGGGCTGTACACTAGCCATCAGTATTTTTCCAGCCACGAGTGCTGAAATGTCAAAGTTTTTTCTCTTTTCGCTGTTCCTTTTGTAACAGTTTGCTTTACAAATGCGCTGTAGTTCAAAGGGGGCACGAAGTGGTTTGAGATGTAGTGAAGCTTTTCAGTGCCTTCCAGCGTTACCAAGGGCACGCTCCTATCTGCAATAAAACCACAGTCTACGGATGTTTCCTTACTTGATGGAACTACCTCCGTGCGTTGTCGTTTCGGTGGTTCCGGCCAAAGCTGTTCTTCGGACTGGTCCGGTGTGTCGGGCCCTGTCTCCGAAGTCGCCAGACGGCTGGTTGAGGCACTCGATAGTTGGGAATCCTCACAATTGCCGACACTTAGCGCAAAATAAGACGTCACTTTACGCTGCATCACTGGAGCTGGACACACTCAAACAAGACTATCCGAAGATATGCATTATTGGAAGAGATACACCGTGGACGCGAGGACCCATTGCTTTTTGTACGGCAGCTGTGTCTGAAGGCTGGAGTCTGGACGTGTGCAGAGACGGAGACTTTTTACAACTTTTTAGAATGGACCTTTTCGAGTAACTAGCGCCGTCTGGGGAGCTGTCTGCGAACTGTTGGGCCTCAGATCTACCTTGCGGAGACGAGTGAACGCGCCAACCCCCGGTCACAGTCCGAGTTTCGCGGCGCTGACAATAGCGTCGCCACTGTCAGTGGCGCTGTGTATAGCGTCGCCACCGACAGCCGCGCTTGGGTGGTGGGGGGCTCTCATTAATATAAAAATACAAATACAAAGCTTTGTTTGCTAACAGTAATTTCAACAAAACGTCTTCACCGCGCCATGAAAATCAATTGTAATCTATTTGATATAATTATTTCTGTTTGTTCCGTTTTCGGTCTGAAACCAAAACTCTAAACTGACCCGCTCGCCTCGCCGGCGCCCTGGGCCTTGGAAGGCGCCGCTGCTCCCCTCGCCCAAATTTGAAACTTCGTAACGGCGGACGGCGGTGTCGCGTGGTTTTGTTTACCCAAGGGTCGTGCAAGCGTGCTTGCACGACCCTTGGGTAAGAAACCATAGTTGCGGTCGCGTAAGCTGAGAAACGGACCGTCGTCTTTTTCACTGGTGTCCGGAGAGCTTAGCTGGCTGGCTAAAAAAAAAAAAAAAGGGGGGGGGGGGTCCGGACCCCAGGACCCCCCCCCCCCCCCCCCCCCCCCCCCTGGATCCGCCCCTGAATAACACTGCTCATTTCAATTAGAATGAGCATCGCACCGGCCTTCGGTAGTTTGTCAATATTGCTTGGTGCAAAGTGAAAGCCCCAGGCTAGCAGTGGAACGACACAGGCAAAATTGTTAACATCCAGCGTATAACAGTGTCTCCTACAACTCGGGTAGAGTAACCTCGCGCTGTCTAAACATCTTACGACAAATTTGAATTTCACCTTGACTTTTACGCTATAAGGAAAGTTTAAAAAAAGCCGGTGGCTATACGTCGATACACAAAGGTTAACCCACATATAGGTTCGCCTTTTGAACATCAATGCCAAACGTTTTTACGTGTCACTTCTTTCTTAGTTCTTTATTTTTAGCCTGACACGGTCTGCGGCTCCGAAAGTCAATAAGCTACACTCTTTGGAGGAACAACGACTTGGTGCTAAAAATAATCGTTTCAAGTTACCTAAGGCTTTACCTTAAAATCTAAAAAAACAAAAAAACATTTTTTTTTTGTAAACGCTAGTACAGTTTGCCACAGAGCAAAAAGGCATCGCGTGAACTTTCCTATACCATGTATGAAGCTCAGGAAATCACATTTTCGTATACCGTAATGATCGCCAATTGTGTTCGCTCCGCACTAAACACCAAAATTGAGGCGCCCATAAAACAGTGTGGCAACAGAGTGCCGATTGTCTACGCTCAGCTCATTGAGTGGCTCCAGTGAAGGTGAAGGAGTCTCAGCTAGAGTGAACGGAGATGTCGAATCCTTCTGAAGGCAGACATTTATAGACCCCTTCTCTCTCTCGACTTTGTGGCCTCCGGAAGCCGTCTTGAACTGACCTTTAACAGCCCACGACAGAGTAAAAACAGAAGGGGGCGGCCAACGTTACCCGCATGTGACACGTGCGGAGTAATTCGGTAACGAATAGACTAATTTCTCCCACCGATGAAACTGAGAAAAAAAGGAATTAAAGGAGCTTACCTTAGACGCGCGTCCAGCGCCCTGCCTGAGCTCGAACGCTCAAACTGCTTGGCGCGCATGACTCGCTCAGGGTTGCGCCAACTGTCGGCTCGAGAAATGGAACCAAGCCAAGGGAGCCGAGACTGTCGAGTTCTTGTTTTTATTAATTTCTATATCTGTATTTTTATTTTACATTGAACATTTCGTGTGCGTTTTATTTCTGAAAGCAGGCGCCCGTGCTGTGGGAGATTCTAAATGGGGACGGTTGGCGTGGCGTATTCTTCCGTGGGCGCCACAACACGATTTTTGTTTTTGTCATCCGCGTGACGTCTTTAGATGACGTAACTGGTGAAAGTTACGACTTCAGCAACTCTAGATCTTAAGGGGAGTTTCGCGGCGGTTTGCCGCGCGACCCATGTATTGCGGCAGAGCGCACCTGGTACATTAAAGAGTAAATATAACGCTCCAAGACCTCAATATCCGAACGGATGCGAATATCAAACAAAAGAGAAGTTCACAGGTAAGTGGGAACGTTCGTACAAAATTGCCACGCGGAGTGAACAGTTATTTCTTCTAGCTGGCAATTTCCCGTCGCACAAAATGCAGGCAATCCCATATTCGAGTGACGAGCGAACGGCATGTGTGCGGTCCGATGTCCATCCAAACTGGAACAGAGGTTAGCACGCTTCTCAGCAAGGACCACAAGTGAGATCGTGAAGCGTTCAACCTTTTTTTTTCTTACTCACCCATTTTGACGACTCTGCTGAAATAATGGCAGGCACCAGTTCGTCTTGAGTAATAGAAGGAGGTAAAGTATTTGTTTCCTGGTTAGCCATTGTTGGATATCAGTGGCCTTTTTATAGTATCATAAAGTATAGATGGTACGCGTTGGGCATTTTATGGTGGTCAGCAAAGACATTTCAAAACAAAAATAGGGGGCTGTGGTGTATTACTGATGTGAAGTGGTCCTTAAATAGTCACTGGCAATCAAAATATTGTTATTAGTCTCAGACTCTTCAAAAACGTGTGGCATTTAAGCAACATTGGAACACGCAAAAAAAAAAAAAAGGTTTTGGCACGTGAACGCATTTTTTATAATATTCCTTTTTAGAGCTATTTTTTTATTCTGCCTTTCAATAACGTATGTAGTAAAAAATTAAAAAAAAAAATCGCAAGTTATATTTTCTAAAATTTATTACTGACATGCATGAAACATATTTTTAAAGCTCTTGCTGATGTACTGCGCAACTTTTGAAATATCAAAAACTGAGCCAGGAAGTTGCATAGGGAAGCATTCTGTCCTCTGCTAGCTTTCTGCTTCTCAATATGGCAGCTTTCGTCGGCTGAACCAATTGTACTGTTCGTGACCCTGAAATCAACGGTGGTCTGCTGATCAAACTTTGTTTGTGCCAGGTGACCCTCGCACTTCGACTAAGGTGTTATTGGGCACTCGGCCCAATTGGGTTTGCTTCCACACCAAGATACAAAAGCAAAGGAGTCGTGAGTTGTTTAGACAGCGGGAGTTTAGTCTGCCAGTGTATGGGCGACCCATTGTTAGCCACTGTAGGTAAGAAAACAGTCCGACTGCTAGCCTCGGGTCTTCAACGTTCGCGACCGCTCGCTGCGATTGGCCTGCACAAAGGCCACGCGCACGCTGGCCTATCGCAACAGTCGGCGATCTCGCCAAATTTCTCGCCGAGGGCCCAACGTGAAGGCCCGTTCACACTCTTGCGACTGCTTGCGACCTCTTAAACCTGGGTTCCTTAAAACTTCTTAAACCAGAGAACACACTGGCGCCATCTATTGGGAAGCAGTGTAAACTCGGCGGTCCGGCATATTTTTTTTTTTATTTATCGCGCAATATCCTTTCTTTTTTGGCTCGAAAAACTTTTGTCAATGTTATAAACGAGCCTTTCTATGGGTATTACGCACATTTGACCTCGGAAATCCCGCAAAACCTTCGCTTTTGTGAAATGCAGTTCTAGGGTCACCGCATAGATGGCGCCACAATGTCAGTGTGTTCCCTCATTCTAGAAACATTTAAGAAGTTGTAAGAGATCTCGTCTCTCTCAGTCGTACTCGGTCGCAAGAGTGTGAACGGGCCTTAAAGCTCCTGATCGAAACAGGCAGGGATGGCGATCGAACCTATGATTCCCGGATTCAATCCCCAGCCCCCGTTTGTTTCTGCGGCGCGAAATTTCGCTCTACGTGCTCCGAGCTGTGGTGCGCTAATCATACGATGGTTGATCAAAACCCCATTGATCATTGCCGAGGAAGAGGAAGACAGAAACGCAAGCGTTGCAATAACAACAACAAAACACAAAAACATTTTTTTAAGGTATATGTTGGACGTCTAGGTTAGCAGCCTGGCTACTCGGCGTGTCTGCAGCCACTGCAGTCATATTTTTCGAAAGAATGCTGACTTAATTCTCGCTTAATAAGCGTTTAGACGCCATCTAATTTGCTTTTTAAACTTTGCAGTGCAGCGATGGATTTGTATCTCTTGTTTCCAATTCCAGTCTCGGCCAGGAAGCATTGGGTAAGCCGAAATAGAGAACCTTGCGTTTTATGGAAACCCTTGGAAGTTGGGATATGTGGGCAAATGTTTTGTCCGTAAAGAAACACTCAATGACAAGAACGAGCAAGCACGAAAATAAATCAATCGCAATATTTATTATTCAAACAAAAATATTTGAGCCAGTTAATAAACAGCGTTGAGCTCGCGAAGCGCATAGTATTTTTTCACCTCGCAAAAAACCACGCAAAAATCTTTCCCACAGCAATATTTACAAGAACTTATAAGCCTAGTGCCAGCACGTACGAGAACACAGTACACTCATTCACTACATCTACAAAAACAAACTTTGCAAACGCAAAAAAAAAAAAAAAACCTCTAGAAATAAACTATGTCACCGACAGATCGGGAAGTGCAGAACGTGGCGAGGTCGGAACAGCTTATCGCCACTCGGAAGTCAATAAGGTTTCTGCATTTGACGATAGGAATTCCGTAGGACGAATGGCAAAGCAAGACACGTAAATATAATTAGCCTCGCCCTGTATTTCTTACATTGTCAGTGACCATACAATGGACGGATCTCAGCACACCAGAAAAGGTGTGTGCAGTTTCCACAACAAAAAACTGCATCATTCCCGATAGACCGTGTGTGAGCAGTTTTTTTTCTCTTATTCTTCCCGCCTTTGCTGCTGTTCTACCACAATAGAAATGATTTCTTAGGAGGGCCGTGTTTTGGTAGACTTAGTCACCGCACAGTTTATATCGTAAACGTACTTTATAAAGACTGTTTTAAACCTTGAGGATGACAGAATTCTTTCATGTGCACTAGAGGTTGTGACTTTTTTGTCGCTTATTTAATCTTCCTGCTCATTTAAGTAAAAAAAAAATCACGTACTATATTAGTTTGCGACTCCTCCTCTCACACGAAAGAAGAGCCTAACAGGTTTAGTATTTCGTTCTTCGCAGAAAAAAAAAAAAAAAAGAGAAGAAGAGGCGAAATAAGAGAAAACAGCGAACCCATAAGTTGCAAAAAATCAAAACAACAACTTCTGACTGCGCGTTTTACATTCAAACGGGACGTGAATGTGGAGAATATTTTACGTTTAAAACTTGGTGCAGTAAGTAGATCAAATTAGTTTCATTTGTTCAATTTTATTTCCATTTTGCTACACCCTCCCCAAATCCCAAACCGCCACTCATGAAGTCAAAATTGAAAATAGTAATTATTGGGATAAAAAAAGTGGAAGCCGTTTACAACTCCCTGTAACGCCGAATTAGAGCGCAGCTCTTGAGGAGTAGGGAAGGGTACTGAGGTGAGGGGGGGGGGGGGGGTCACGTGACCCCCAAGAGAAATTTTTCCGCTAGATTTAGCGGGGAAATTTTTCCGCTAAATCTAGTGGGGAAAATTTTCCGCTAGACATAGCGGGGAAATTTTTCCGCTAAATTTAGCGGGGAAATTTACCCATAATGCACCGCGCGGTTACGCCGACGCCGCTCAAGCCGGAAACGGGCGCCTAAGAGCTGCGCTCTAAAAAAAGAACCTCTTAAGCGTACCTTTAAGGACGCGTTTGTGTCAGAAGTGGCAGGAAGCGCGTAATTTTCAATAAATGCTTTTTGTCTTAGCTGTTGTTGTTCAATAGGGGTACAATGGGATCGCAATCCATGCAGACTTTTACGACGCAACCTTAATAGACAGAAGGGACACTTGGTACCTGCTCCCTTATTTGACACGTTCATTTCCATGACGTTCACACGCAAACGCAGCACAAATCAGAAGGGTTCAATAGAAAAAAAAAAGTTAGGAAGATAGCAGCACAGAAATAAAGTGGGAATAATAAAATTACTCAATTAGTAACAATCATAAATGTTTAGGCATCTTGTCAAAACAACTGTTCAGCTACAAGTATTATCACTCAATGAAACCAAGAGACATCAGAAAAGAAAACTGATCTAGCTCGTCATCAGTTTAGGCGCTATAAAATTCACTCGGGTAATATTAGGAGATAAAGCTTGACGCGTTTTACCTAGAAATGTAAAATATAAAGATAAAAACAAGCTGAAGGCAATGTTAAAAAACCGCGGGAAACAGTCTTCCATGAATTCTCGCCACACTATAGTTAAAATATTTTTTTTTAAAAATTGTGTTATATGGTAAAATTTCCGCCATCGCCTTATGATGTTTTCCATAGGAATATATGCTTATCAATGAATCTTTTAAGTAGGTATCCTTCTAGTATTACAAATTATGCATAATTTAATGGTTTCTTTTTTGTTTAAAAACAAGAAACCGAACTCTTTTAGTTAGAGGCAAGAGGCTACAACAGAATAAATACGTATATAACCTTTGCCCACAAAGTTAAGCTGTTCTTTTTCATATGGTTGATCGAAAGATCATAGATTGAAGTGGTCGATTGCTCACGAGCAAGAAACATATCAATATCAACTTTTGTTTTTAAACATTGCCAGTACTTTGCAAGCTACACCGACTTAAACCCAATTTGAAGAGTCTTTCACCGGAATTTTCTACATGCAGAGAACGCTTAAAGGGGTACTGAACCGAAATTGGGATTTCGCAAAGTAAGGTTGCAGAAGTGTTGAACGGGACGCTACGAACTCCAAAACATCACTCGTACATCGATATTTCAAACGGATGGCCGTACTTTTGGAACAGAAGGGCGCGATCAAGCGAGTTCTTTGACGTAACTGTCCTCCGGGAGAATTTGAGAATGAGGAGAAGCGGCCTCGCTTCTCTCCTCCTCGCTTCGGTTCACCAGCTTGACGGCACGTGGCGAGGAGGAGAGAGAATGGGAATCGTGACGTGCCTAGCCTTGTCGGCCTCGTCGGCCGGGTTCAATCGCGCACTTCTTTTCCAAAAAATACGGCGATCCGTTAGATATATCGCCGTACGAAGGATATTTTTTTGGTTTTGCAGCTTCCCGCCTATCCGCCCGGCCTTGTTTAGTGAGCTCGAAATTTCGGTTCAGTATCCCTTTAATGACGCCAGGCGCCATTGTTTGTTTGTTTGTTTATTTTGAGTGCCCAAAAACAGCCAAAGCCTATACATTGGTGCACTTGTTACTTGAATGCGCATAGCGGGTATCTTAATCGGAATTAAAAATAAATAGCTGCTACAAGTACTTAGTTGCAATGACTTTCTTCCGGATGAACCATACTCTCGGACGGCTAAAAAGTAAGTACAATTTTTGTAATGTTGTGCGAGACAGTTAAGTCGGGGTGTTTCTTATGCTCATTTAACGCTCATCTATAGTCTCTTTTTTGTTAAATTCGTAAAAAAATGGCTGAATGATGTAAGCACAGTGACCTTCCTATGCCAGTCATATAATTAAAATATGATCTGTGAATTTTTTTTATACACAACATATAGAAACACTAAGAAGAACAACGCACCTCATACTTTTGAGCATTTGAAAATAGCACATGCCACTAATACCGTAATATCCCGGGAGATGCCCCAGCCCGGAAAGATGGAGCACCTTTATTTCTGGCATAATTTGCTATTTTTCCAAAAAACGCCGAAATATAGCCCACTTGAGGTATTTGCGGGGCCTGGTCCACTGGTGACCTCGGCAGAAACGGCGTTACTTAGCCACGTCGGAAGATAAGCGAACATCGCTGACTATGAACGACAGTCGCCTTTGGTTCATCGCCCCTCCCTGCGATCACAACTTTCGCAGGTCACAGGATCTAAAACTAGAATGTTTTTCAACTTGTTTTGATCGCTCGCCCAAAGTTAGCCCGCTTCTCATTTTCATCCAAATCGCTTTCGAGTTTAGGCGGGCTATTTCTCGGGATATTACGGTAGGCTTCTCCCATCGGAGATACTTTTCTGAGACAATAGCGAGTTTTAGTAGACCGTGTTTGCTGCTCCGCTAAGCCCCTCCGCTACCCGGAACTCACAGCCAAGGCCATCGGCGCGCAGGCGCAGTGGCGGTTCCTTCGTAGCGGAGGGCTAGCGAAGGGGAAAACACGGTCTACTAAAACTCCCAAATGAAGCCAAATCTATGGGCTTCCGTGCGCTGGCGCACCTTCTTTCACTATGCATGACACATTCTTCTCTCCTGAATGGTCACAAAACGTTGTCCCTTGTACAGGTAAGAAATCAGACAGTTAAGACCAACTCAACTGACTGACTTCGCACCACCGTAGTGGCGTGACTTGAGTTGGTCTATAAAAAAAACTTTAGCGTCTACCTTTTCCGTAAAACACTCGGGACAGGTAGTCGTTGAGGTTTACGGAAGCAACTCGGCAATTTGCGCGGGTTAAAATATGTTAAAAAGACTGTCCTGTGGTACTGAGCCAGGTGAAACGTCAAGCTCCGTGCCGGCATTGAAACCTACTCTTCTAGGTCTAAAAAATTCCTAATTGTGCTTTGTGGGAAAGTAGACGCTCCAGTTTTCCTCTACAGACCAACTCAACTGCATGACGTCACTGGAGTGGCACTGCTGTGGACACTGAACATGCGCGGTGCTTCACCTCGCGCGGGTTTGGTTTGTGCGCACGCGCAGTGTGGCCTAACGAGAGCTGGTTTGTAAAAAGCGTCTATAGATCATTAGTGAGAACCTATTAGTTGTATAAAGATTTGCATCTTGCCTTCGGCGTTTTTCTTTTTAAAGGAACATAACCGAAATGTTTACGAGCGCTTTTGTTTTTAAATTAAAGCGGGGCAGCTACTCATGCCTCGTAACGCCGCCTTGACTCACATTTGGTTTTAGTGAGAATATAGATTCCCTTTCTTCAAGATCGGGGCTAACTACTGGTATGCAGCGGTTCCATGAAGCGGGCGTCGTGGCATTGGGTTATAAGGAGGAGTGGCCGGCTTCCTGGCAAACTAAGGAAGGGCGGCGTTCAACCCTTGAACTTGTCGGTGTTGAGCCAGGGCCTGAAGACGGGCAGCACGGTCGGGTAGTGGGTGCCCTTCTTTCGCTGGAGGGTGCCGTCGCTGTTGCGGATCGGGTAGGTGGCCATCATGATCGGCAGCTGGAGCTTGATCTCCTTGTCCGGACCCTTGGGCGTGATCACAAACTACGTAGAGAAAGAGGCGAGCACTGGGTCTCAGTGTCTTCGGAATGCACCGATAAACCCCGAGAGATATCCCCTGACACCGGTTTTATCCCAATCGGGACAAACTCGACAAAACACCTATAGGAAATTTCCTCGAATAAGAAGAAAACAATGTCGGAAAAAAAGTATTTTCCTGCGATAGCAGTGAGCGAAAAACTTGGCGGGCTTCCCGCTGTCGACCGCGCTCCCTATCGACGCCGGCCATTTTCGGCCCAAAGATTCTCCATTGACGCTGCTCGACTCTGACGTCACGCCTCGGATCACGTGTTACCTGGCGACAGCTGAGACCACGACGCGACATTGCCAAGTCCCGTCGCACAGTGAGGCCAGGCGACCTAATGACGTCAGGTGACAGCGGGAGTCACATGATGACCTCACTTGTGACGTCATGTCACCTGACACCATGACGGCACGTAGAAACGTACCCTTGACACTACTGATTAGGGAAATAATAAAAACAAAGCGTTTTCGCTAATTGCGCCAGAAGGGTTCTCGGGCGATAACACAAATAAAGCTAGCTGGGTGGTAAGCCTGCGAAACCTCGGGCATGACATTAGATGGAGCTACGCGCTTGAAACTTGAGTGCACGATTTCGGAAGCGTTCTTCAGGGACCACGAGGCGGTGTCAGTTCAGGCGGCCACACCGACGACAGGGAACGGTTCATGAATACGGATCAAGTTTCGTCGTTCCCTCGATCTTGAAGCTTTGGCGCTCGATTTTCGAAATGTTCATTTACCACGAGGCGGTCCTAGTTTGTGTCCAATAAAATTGCTTAACAGGTTCCCGAAATGCTCTCTACTTAATACACCGTCGTGGGTTACAAAAAGCCACTGCATTTTAGTACGGTGTGGTACTCGCTTTGAAATGGAACACCTATGCGGACTCCACGATGCACGCTCCCACCTTCAGTGTTCCTTCAGTCCATCTGCTCCGCAATCCCACCTTAGCGGCTCTGACGTTGCAGCTCACCTGACGCAGTGTTTCACCTTACGGGTAGCGTAACTGTTCACCAATTGTTTCTCCAGCTTCATTTTGTGTTCTGGAACACAAAGCCAAGACGGAACGGATGCGAGGCTTTTTGCATTTTCTTCGGAGGCTACACCCTTTATATAGCATCACTTTCTCTGTATTCGGATCAGGCGCATGTTACCTGGATGTTTGGCTATCCCATGACCGTTTCTGATATTCTGATCTTTTTGTCCCTAAAAACGCCGATTTGTTCGTCCGACACCAAAACTAGACGCCGAAAAGTGTGCTCCACTCTAGTACTGTGGTCACAGAGTAGATCGTTATCATGTTTTTCGATGATGCGCTCTTATTTTGAATATTGAATGATTTATTTCGTTCCTTTTTGTTTTACAAATGCAGGTGGAAGTATACTTAATGACGACGGGAGTCGTTTTTCATGATCAGGGAAGTACAGAATAAATTATGCTTCCACCTGAGATGGGCTTCTACTGGCACCCTACAGGTACGTTCACTGCGTGTTTGTGTGTGTCGTGTGCCAGGACGTGCAGAGCTCATAGCCATCGACACGACCCCTTCTCTCTTCTCCCTGTTTTCTCGCATAATAAAAGTGTCTTACTACTATTACAAGTATTGACATAAAGACGAAGCACACTACGCTCGAAAAAGAGTATGCGAGTACGCTTTCCCGCAAAACACAGAGACAGCCCACCATTGCTAAAAGTGCGAGGATCTCGGCGAATGATAAAGCTAATATACGATGAGAGTGAAGGAAAACAAAAAGCGATTTGCACCAGGACAGTCAGCATGTGAAACATCGTGCTCATTGTCCCTAAACGCATCGCACTTTTTATTTTGTTGGTCTAATGGTAATCTCAGCTTCGTGTTTCGCTGGCACGCGTCTACTGTTCGCCACCGTGATTCCTCGTCGTCTCGTTTTCGGCAGAAAAGTGAACTCCCAGGCCTTTTCTGAAGAGTGTAGGCGGAGCGCCAGTTCATCTGCTTCTCTCGCAGGCGTTGTGGTGACGTCAGAACGCCGAACTCTGATCGGCTCTGATTGATGGAAAGTGGGTAGACCTCAATGCAGCTTGCATTGAAATCTAATACCCACCATTCTTCAAACAGAGCCAATCAGAGTTCGGCGTTCTGACGTCACCACAGACCCTAGCAAAAAAAGAAGAGACGAACTTGCGTTCCGCGCAGTCGCTGAGAGCTTAAGAATCGCAGGGCACGGCTCATCATGTCCACGCTTCTTGCGTCGTGACGGGTTGTTCGGCGTTGTTGTCGGTGGATGCCGCAATCTGATTGGCTGCTCAGCGATAATGAGATGCTCGGGACCCTCGCCACGCACTGTGAGCACAGCCCAGGTTCCTTGTCCCCTATTCCGAGTGGTCAGGTGACTCACGTATACGTCGTACTGGATCCGTATGAGGTGGCAGCCTCTGAGGTTGGTGGGCGGCAGCGGCGGGATGTAGAGCATCTCGTTGCGCCACTGGTCGGTCACTCCTGGCTCCACGCGGCCTTTCTCCAGGAAAGCCAGCTCCCGGGTCTCGGCCTGGACCACCTTGTTCTTGGCCGTGTACTGGATCGTCTGCGGAGGAAGCCGATCATTCGTCAAGCGTATCCTCCGGGTAGCGCAGTTTCTTTCCGGTCGAAATGTGTTTCCTTTCTTGCCCGGGGAATCCGGGGCCTTGAAAAGGCCCGAAGAAGCACAAGGAAGGGCCAAACTTTGACCTTTTGGCCAGAGTCTGGGTGTCTTGACCCCTAACTCGTCAAAGAACTGCCGAAAGTAGGCTTCACTGCCGGTAGTTTGGCTGCCATCTGGCGTCTTTGAGTCTAAGCTGAACAGATGCCAGAGGTGGGCGTCACTATTTTTTTTTTTATTTTTTATGTGGAAATGTGGTGCCCCATTGCCGGACAGGTGCCATATTTAGGCTTCGCTGCTGGCTTTTTGGTCGTTATGCATGGCATCTTTTGTCTCAAGTCTGGCACTTTGGCAGTTATGCGCAGAGCCAGGAAAAAGCAGCAGAAGCAACCATGAAAAGTATTCTGGCGCTAACGCCTCGAAGCAAACCTGTATCACTCCTAAGTTAAGCCCCTAGAATTGCCAAGCTTGTGTCAAGTTAAGCGCTACTTTTGCACGCTACCTGGGATCTGTAACACACTGCGTCGGACGGCTCCACGAAACGCCCCTTCCCTTCCAGTAAGCCGCGTTCCGCCATCTTGATGAACAACGCCCACCACCTTTGTCATTGGGTTACGCGCCGACGCATTGCTACTGTCGTCGTTTTTGGTGTTGGTGAAACACCGAAGCATGGCGAGTGGTTCTGTTGAGGAGAGAACTCGGTGAGTACAATGGGGGAAGTATTGGGACTACATGAGTTCAAGCTTATACCAATTTGCTTCCTTTCCGCCAAGGGGTCCACTTCTCAATCGCCGGCCCGTCTTAGGTTCAAATAAAGACCGGTATGTAAGAAACTAGAGTATTAGGTGATGCTTTCTTGGGTGTTCGACTACCCAGGCGGGCGTGATTTATTATGAGTCAAATTATCGCAACCGAACTGGGAAACATTGCCTCCGAACACATGCGGCTCAAGTTCATCAACATGGCGCCTGACAAGATTTCCAGCCGGGAGTACGCCACGTGAAACCGCCCTATAAGCAACACCATCTGGTAACGAGTCCCTAGTGCTCGATGTACGGCGTTTCTTACCAGAGGCTAGAGTGGTGCACGGATTAGACCGGAGTACTGCGTCATCGTGGGCTGGAACTCATGACGTCATTGATTTCAATCGGTGACGTCACGCGATCCTGGCGAAGGTGGCGCAGCACTCATGTGCAACCACTACACCGTGTTGGCCTACCGTATACGTGACGTAGAACACTCAGGCCGCGTTATATATCCATAAAATCTGCGTGTTTAAACATCCAAATGTGGCATACGTCTATAATCCGTTTGGCACCAAGTTTGTGCGGAGCTGAGGCCGCGAGCTGATGGACATGATCAACCAGTGCCAAAGGTCACGGCGCTCGTTACTTTTGTACGCTTGCTCTCATTGGCCCAACCGATCCTTCACAAAATCAAACAGCGCAACATGATGCATTGACTGTGGGTGGTGCACAATGCACGCACGGTGCTATGCGGGATTCACAGTGCACAAGATTCGTGTTGGATGAGGCCGCGCTCTGCGGAAAACAAGCTGGAGAAAGTTTTGCTTTCTCGGCAAAGAGAAGCAGAAGCTCCTTGTGCCGCCCCGAAAAGTCGTTGCCATTAGCGCTAGCGTCACCGTCGGTATGATTTCCTGCGTTACGCGCAATCCCTTTGCAAGTGGCGAAATGAACTGGAAGGAATTACCACATAAGGTTGTAATGTGGTAATTTGTTGTTCTCTTAAAAAAAAAAATAAAGATGATTCCATAGGGGTCTTTTGACTTTATCGCTTTGCACGTGGTGGCCACGAAAGAGCGAAAGAAAAGGGGGCTCCCACCTCCGTGAGCACGGCCCTGGTCTTGCGTATGGTGACCCGGCTGTTGTTCTCTATGCTGGCGAAGATGGCGATGCTCTCTCCCGGCACGTAGCCCCCTTTGTCGAGGCGGACTCTGCAGGACAGCTTGCCGGACGAGATGCAGGCTATGCCCACCGTTTCTTCCACCTCGCAGTGGAACGGTTGCTTGAAGAAACAAAGAAAACGCAGACTCTAAAGGACGCAACTAGTTAAATAGTACGCGTGTATGCTTAGACATAGTAACTTCGGTCCTTATGCAAATGAGGAAAATTCGAGTATCCACCGTGAAAAATCAAGTGAATCACGATATGCATCACTTCTTCAAATCTGGGGTCATCTTCGATCTGACGCAAATGACCTGGTGTCTTCATAAGGATAGCAACCAAACAATATTGCGAAATATTGATGTTCGAAGTTTTACTATAGGCAATTGTGGAACGTTAAAAATTATAATCAATTATAAAAGGGTTCTTAGCAAGCTGTCAGCTGCTCACTTGTTGATACAAACATGCTATTGGAAACATTCCGTAATTTTTGTGCAGCCCGCGATTTTTCGTTGCCCTCTGAGCTGGCTGCCAAAGCTAATTCGTGGTAGGACCGCGCGGAGACCTCGAGTGGCCCTGTCTCGGATGACTCAGTCAATCTTTCCCACTGTTCCTTCGGAGCACCTCATTGCTGTCACCATGCGTATAGTTGATGACTACAGTCACTGAAAGGAACGCACGGCGGGGCCTATTACAATTACGTTTCTTGCTTCGTGATGTTTTCCTCGGTGTTCTTATCACCTGATGCGACAGTCTCATTGGCTGTTTAGCGATAACATGACGCTCGAGATTTACCAAGCCCTGCATTTTTTGTTAAGCTGAAAATGACTATACGAGCGTTATCAACTCTTTCGAGTCATTAGTTTTATTTTTGACATACATCACCATAACCAAAATTTGGTATAAAATATTTACATAACCATACGCAGTACCGGAAGAAAACTTTCCCCTTTTAATTCAAGGACACTAACTGCTCTGAAAACAGTCGTAAACTCTCAGCCTAACTGAGTTGGCGAAACGGTTCCTTAGCGTAGATAACGCCGTAGTGATAACGGGATTGCATGCCGCCGTGCAATTCCCAGTAATTTCTCCATGATCACACGCGCAGAGCACTATATGCAGTTGTCAACTTCCCGGTTCTCTCGACGTCTATTCAGAAGGAAACGTCCGACGTACGCCGTTCGAGAAGATTCCTTACCCCTTATCTCAGGTAAACTTAATGAGACAGGATGCGCTGGAGTATACGTTCAGTAGCATCGGTGATTTTGTGAATGCATACCGTAATTGTGTCGTGTGCATCTTTTGACAGCGGGAAGTTAATGAACCCCAGTGGGCGCTTGCTGCATGTTTTTTTCTGGAGGTGTGAATTTAGCCAGTGCATTATGGCTAGTATGCATGGCGTCTTAAATGTGCGCCACGCAGTAGTGAATACGACTGCATGCCGTTACGATGCTCATGCGAATAGAAGCGGGCGGGGGTCGGGGTTAATTCAGCATCCCCGAGTTCTGCAGCGCAAATTTGTACTCCCCGTGCTCCTAGCTGCGGTCCCGGTTAGCACACTGGGTGGCCGATCGTCTACCGTACGGACAGGGGATTACCGTGAGTAGGTTGGGTTCGAGGTTGAGGTCAATGGGGCTCATGACTATGAAGACCTGCTGGTTCTTGTGGGTGAGGCCGCCGGGCTCCTTGAGGGCCGCCTTGCAGAAGTACTGCACCCAGCCGTGCTTGCCCAGGAACGTCGAAGGGAGGCCCAGGGGAAGCCCCAGCTTGAAAGGGAACGAATGCACACCGGGGGACAGGAACACCACGCGCTGCGTCTCGCCTGGGGGAGGAAATAGAACGTCTTGTTTGTAAGACAAGATTGGAACTGCTTTGTCTCCTAATACCTGGATAGAGAGGATGTGCGTGCTCTACTCAGGAAGAATTGCCGCTTTTAAATAGTAATGGTAAACTTTTATTTGAAATTCGCAACATCAAACTTGCCATAGAGGCTCAAAAGACGAGTTCTGAGCTCGTATGGGAAGCGCGCGACAAGACAGTGGCGTCGCGGTGCGGTTCCCAGCTGAGTCGTTTGGCGGGGACATCAGTTGGATCGGCGCGCCCCCTTTAGGTGTCGCACGCTTCCAATATACAGAAGCGCTGAGGATGACTAACGGAGGTTCGTGGCTGACGCTAAGCTTTGAGTGTTAGTTCACGACGAAGACTTCAAGTCTTCGGTGGACTTCAAGGCATTGCTGTTTTTTTAAAGGGACACTTTCAACCGGCTGTGGGCTTCGAAGAAAAACCAGTTGATGTAGGTTTCCCGGATCGAAGGAACGACGAATCGTAGTGCTGGAATGTCGGGCGCTGACCCACAAGAAGGGACGGATTGCGGAATGGAGACTAGTAAGAGTAAGATTTGTAATCCTTGTGCTTCCGGTAGTGTTTGTTGACCATGTACATTCTTTTCTGCCTCAGCAAAGCACTCGTGCTTGTCGGTCATAGATTTTATTTATTTATTGATCCTTTGGGAGGGAGGATGGCACAAGGCCGCTGTGGGGGTAAGGGGGTTGAGGGAGGGGGGGGGGGAGTGTCTGGTTTTTTCGAAATTGGCATCAGTTCTGCCGTCTTTGGTCTTCGGTGTCTTCTGCAGCACCTAAGTCATGCAGGCTATCCTGGAGCAATCGAAAGGAAAGAGTAAGTCAGCCTACACCATCCTGGTCAGACCGCTAATGCTACCAAAAGTGGCGAGAAGGTGTCTATTGGCTGGTTGATCGAAGAGGTGTTGAACGAGGGTTGCATGGTCATAGATAGTATTTACATTTGTTTCATCTCAAGTGCATGTATATTCGATCGCTTTACATGAAGGGGTGAGGAGAGAAGGAAGTCAAAAATAAAGCATAAAACATCGGTATAACATAAAGTCACGAGTTATTAAACTGAAAAAAAAACTTACTAAAAATAATAAATTCTGGACACTCCTAAGTATTTGTGTTACAATGGTCGCAGTATTAATCTTTGTTGATTCAGGAAATATATTAAAAAGTGAAGCTCAATAACAAAAAAGTTTTGCATCTTATAAGGTAGACTTGACACAGAAAAAAAAAAACTCGGGACAAAGGACGACGGACAAATAATGTAGTATCTCTAGCAACAAACAAACTAACAAACAGACAGACTATCTTGAGAAAATGATCAGTACGCTAGGTACGGAATATTTAGAGTTGACTTGACACAGAAAGAATAAAACTAACTCGGGACAAAGGACGACGAACATAAAATAAATCCCTAGCAAAAAAAAAAAAAAATGAAAGTTGTTCACAACTTCCTGTAACGCCGAATTAGAGCGCAGCTCTTGAGGAGGAGGAGGAGGAGGAGGAGGGAAGGGTACTGAGGGGAAAGTATATCCTTCCTCCCTCCTCCTCACCTCCTCATCCTGCCTGCTACTGCTCCCTCCGAGCGGCGTTGCCGTCGCCGTCGGCATAACCGTGAGGTCACGTGACCCTCGTGACGTCACGTGACCATCGAGACCTCACGGGGGTCACGTGACCTCACGGTTACGCCGACGGCGACGCCACTCAAGCCGGAAACGGGCGCCTACGAGCTGCGCTCTAAAACAGTTTACTTGGACATGATGATCACTACGCTAGAGGTTACTTTTCCTCGTTCAAGTAAAACAACATTGGACAAAACATCTTTGCTCATTACAGAGTTGAGAGATTCAAGAAATTTCGGCAAAAGCTTGGTTAATTCTGCTATCTTAATTGTTGTCATACCAAAATGACATTGCAAAGAATCATCACGCCCTCGAAAAGGGCTTGATGACTGTTTGGATGGACAGACTCCCACTGAAGCAGCGAACAGCTTTCACACACGTTTCAACGATACTTTTCTATGAACTCCGTTTACACCGAAACATTAACGCCTGACCACACGAAAAAAAAAGACAGGTTGAAAGATACAGTACTGCACTAGAAAAAAACAAAAAAAACACGAGTTCGCTTTCCTGCAGCGGAGAGAGCCAATCACGTAAATAATTGAAAAATCACAGCGAATAACGAAGCTCAGAATGCGATTAGACAAAAAATGCGATACGCGGTGGGACAACGACAACGACGTTTCACTTGCTCACCTTCCCTCCGCAAATCGCATTTTGCAGATCTAATCATCTTTCGAGCTTTGCCAATCGCGGAGATCCTTTATTGTTCGCCGTGATTGGCTGTTTGTATGTCTTACAGGAAAGTGAACTTACACACACTTTTTTAGGGTGCGTGGATGGTTGTCTCTGATGGCCTGAAAGGCGACTTTTTGTTGGCAGACAAAAAGTGTTTGTCTGTGTAGTGAGACCAGGCGTCTGAACTCACCCTTGGGCGTGCTCTCTCCTAGCAACCTCATCCGGAAGTCAATGTAGTTCTCCCTGTCCGACGTGTTCACCTTGGACTTGTCGGTCAGCCGGACCACGCCCTCGCCCACGATGTGGAAGAAGAGCCCTGCGACAGTGATGACGTCACGCGACGCACTGGCCAATAAAAAAAAAAAGAGAGGTCATGCCGTGTCTCCTCAAACGGCCCGTGCACTGCTTATGATAAAGACTCCGGGTTTTTCGAGTATAGAAAACACCAGTGCGTCTGCTTTCTTGCAGAACACTCTCATAGTCTGTCCTATGGTCAGGGACAGTTTAAGAAATGTAGGGGGCGTGGCGACGAGTTCCAAGTATCTTAAAATTATTACGCGGTTAATGGGACGGTGACATTTGCCGATGACAACTCCAAGAACTCATCGCGAAGGCGAAGGAGGAAGCGCGAATGAGATAATCCAAACCATGCTCTTCTCACTGCGGTCAACGACTATTGTAGTTTGCTTGGAAACGTGACTTTTTGAGCAATAATTAAAGTCGGCAATGTGACACTTGTGAGAATCGGCCCCGCCATCACCGTGAGTGGACGCGGGAACAGGACCGAGCTTCATTTTCTTTCCATTGCGTGTTGGCGTTTGCACGTGTGCCCCTGTGTGTGGGTGAACTGGCGACGCTCGTGCGAGCTGGGGCAGGGGACGTTTTGAGAAGAGAAGAAGACGAGGACAGCACGTGCGGTAACCTTTTGCAGGACATTCGAAAATGAGCTTCACTTGTAAATAGACGTGTTTTTTTTCTTCCCCCTATCCGCGGAGTCCTGTCTGATTTATTCTTCCGTCAGCGACCATCAGCTGCCTCCGTCGTCGGGTCCCGGCGCAATCTCCAAGAAAGAACATCTTCACTACACTGAACATAGCATGACGATGTGGAGCTACATGCCTGTGATAGCCTTCAAAAATGAGCTTTACATCTGAGATATTTCCAGAATTGAGCGTGGATCTTTTTTTTTTTTTTTGGGGGGGGGGGGGGGGATAGCTTATAGATGTAGCTCTGCACATAGGCTTAAAAATGCGCTGAAAAGTTTTAAACGCTGTTCGAGCGCAGCGTGTACTTAAAAAAAGAAAAGTGATCGAAGAGCCAATTACTGGGATCTACGGCCAGTGACGAGGCCAGAAAAAAACGTATTAATTAAGGGCCTGCGATGTGACACTACGATTTGTTGCAACAGAAAATTAAAGGGAAATTACGCTCGCCCTCCTCAAAAATAAATCCGAGCACAAAAATTCCTCTTTCGGTTCTCAGTGGGCCTTGACAGAACAGTCACTATGCAGCGCTTTGTTTTTTGTGCGACCAGTTTCGTAGATAGGGTACAGGCAGATCAGTTCCCCGTAGTTTGTATGTTGCGAGATAAAATAACGTTCGACACACGAGACCTAATATCCTTCGTTATTTACCTACGCGTGACTTCGCAGATAGCAGTGATTGACTCTTCGGCTGCGTAGCGTAGATGCGCATGAATTATTCGGAGTGATGCGTAAGGTTGTATGACTAAATTAAATGGCGAGTCTATTCTATCAGTCTGCAACTCAACTGTAAAAACAAGAGGTAAGCCAATTTGTTCCTTCTGTTACGTTAGTATGCGGACATCAAAAGTTGGTCTTCCGCAGGGGTTGCGGTGACGTCAGAACGCCGAGCTCTGATGGGCCCTGATTGGAAGCATAGTGGGTAGATGCTATGGCTGCACGGCTTGAGGTCTACCCCCTATTCTTCCAGTGGGTGCCAATCAGAGCTCTGCGTTCTGTCCTCACCGCAACCCCTGAGCGAGAAGGAGACGAACCTGCGCTCCGCATACACTCTCTGACGGCTTAAAAGACGCGGGGCGCGGCGAGTCTCAGGCATCGAATTATGGCTCCGCTGCCAATCAGATGGCGGCATCAGCCGATGAGAACACCGAATAACCAATCACGAGGTAGGAAACGTGAAAATAACCATCCAAACTGCGTTTCTTTAGGTGCTAGTGGCCATAGGCATATACAGTCATGTCTCGTTAATATGGAGCCCGTTAATATGGATACCGCGCTATATGAATACCATTTTCGGGGACAAACTGGAAAAATACATGAAGTTTTGTATCGTTAATATGGACAACTTACATTATGGACAATTTCATGGGGGAACGGAGGCGTCTATATTAACGCGACATCACTGTATATCCTATCTACTGAGAAAGCCTGGCAGATCGCCACAAGAAGCGGCCGCCGAAGTGGAAAAGGGGGAGCGGCACACAACGGATCAGCAAAGAGCCACGTGGAGCATCTCCAATGCGGTCATTCACAGTACGTCGTTGCTTCTGTTCAGCCGCCTTCTCTTCAGTTGGCTCCTTCAGTTGGTCGCCCCGTCCCGCGACCCGTGCATGCGCGAGATGAGCAGGACGGCACGCGTACCGCACTTTCCCGCTCACTGAGTCTTTATCCATAGCCTCCTACATACTGACCAAGCCTGGCAGATCACCGCGAGAAGCGGCCGCCGCCGAAGTGAAAAAGGTGGAGCGGCAGACAACGGATGACGAGAGCCCCTTCATGTTTCAAAAGTAGCGCAAGGTGCGTCGATGCACGAGGCACGCGCGACGTGCAGCCCTTGGAAAGATCATGGCGGCTCAGCGCAGCACTGAGCTAGACTTCAGACGCCATGTTCTTACCAGAAGTGGAGCGCGGCACGTGTCTCGAGCATTTCCACAACAACGAATGGCGACAATTTTCCCAGGATAGAGCGGCTTTACGGATGAGAGGAGAGCCACGCATGTCTGGCGCCCCGCTGTGGCGAGACGCTAAAACACACTTCTCCCGAGCGAACAAGTGTGTGTTTCGGGTCCTCGCCGCTGCGAAAGCTGTGCGTTGACGTCCAGGTTCCCCGAGAAGTGGCCCTTTGATGCTCTGTGCTACCAGATCCCCGCGCTCCAAATCTGCGTCCGGGCACTCTATGTCTCCGTCGTCCAACTGCCAGGCTTTATGAGTATTGAGGAGGCTATGCCATAGGTTAAAGGAAGATATGCTTTGTTAGTCTGGAATTGAACAATCAAGTGCGAGGTAAAACCTTTCTGAATAGTACGATTACACCGGCAAGTTCAGAAGTACAATAAATATCCCTCTCGGAAAATAGTTTTACTTCTGGCCAACGAAGAACAACGCAGCACAGCCCATTAAAAATAATTCCCATTTCCGCCTAGCTCGCAGAACTCTCCCACCACCTTGCTCGGGGCTCAGTCGAGAACAAGCCGTTTTATTTAGACAGCTGCAGACGGGCTCACTCCCCAGCCCGTTGCTGATGCATAGAATGTATCCCGAGGCGCACCCGACAGACAAGTGCAGAGTCTGCCGAAGGGAGACGGCCGGCTTCGCACATATGCTGTGGGATTGTATCAAGTACCCGGAAGAATCAAAGTCTGGGAGCATCCCGCTGCGACTTGAAGCAGCCGCAGGGAGCGATAATCAAGAACAACAACTCTGGGCCGTCCAGCAGGTCATCGGGGCGCTGGCCCGGCAGGGACCCAGCGCCCAGAAGACGATGTAGGCCCCGTCCGGAGCGCGCGCGCAAGCGCGCGTTTTACTGCAGGCTAAAATAAAGTTTACCCACTCCACTCCATAGCAATGTCGAGGCAATACATGCAGCCGAAATTAGTGATACCATGTCGTTGCTAAGCAGCCAGTAACTATAACTACGAGACCGTTCGCCAGGGATAAAATAAAATTGCTCAAGATTTTATCGGCTCCAAGTAGCGCATTGCTATCACTTCTCAAATCCAGTTCGACCGAACGCTAAGCCTGCATAAGTGAGCATTGTTCATTTGGTGTCAGATTTTAGAAACAGGAGTCCTTAAACTATAGGCCAACCGGGCTTTTGGCCAAACAAGGGTCTTCTGCCACTACAGTAGCTACGCGTAAGAGGAATGCTATCGAGGTCCTACTGTCGCGCACAATCAGTGTTCCCAATCGGCTTTCTCGAATATGCCTAACGAAGGGCACGCCACCACTCTGCTTGCTGGAAAAGACAGAACTCTAGAGTCACCTTGTTGACGTTCAAAACAGTAGAGTAATGGTCCTGAATCCCGCTTGTCGCTCACCAACAAAGCCCAAAAAACTCCGCAGAAAAAAAAAAAAAAATGGCGGCGCCAATAGGCCAATTCAATCACTTATAGACAATAAAGCCCGAGCTCTTCGTTTTAGAATGTCAGCTACGTCAGAGCCCTTATTAAAGCCAAGCATCAACAGCCAGCAGAGAGTCTTCACCACCGAGTTCGGGCGACGATGCTGATGACGTTCGCCAAATTGGCCGGGTATGCAACGTTTTCTTTCTGCGTCGTCATCCCCGTTGTCGTTTAAACTTCCGAAGATGGAAGCGTGTTGTAGGAATAGGTCTGATCACATATAAAAAAAGGATTACGCGATATGACGATGGAACTTTATCAGACGGCAGAGGGCTCGAGGACAAAGAAAAGCGAGACAGCGGATTTGCGACGTAGAAGGTCGTTGGATATGCGGAGTCTAAAGTCACTAAATGTTCCAAGACTACCGAATTTCATTCAGTCCGCTTACCGGAAATCAATACCTCAGAACACAGTTTTGATTGGCTGGTTTAGCCCGTGGGGAAAGTTATCAGTCGCCCATTTTAAGAATCGGTTCGAAAAAAAACAAAAAACATAAAACGTTTTTGCGCTACCACGGATACGGCGGGTGCACACGGGTGGGAGCTCAGCGCATCGTTGAGTTCGGACCGAACGGAAGGTGCGTTGATTTTCTCTAGCTTTTTTTTTTTTCATATCAAGTAGCCGGTAATCTGGTTCGCCAAAGAAGGTTGCCAGCTCGTGTGCTCGCTCCGGTTGCGCTAGGGCTGCGTTTCAAACTCTACGCCTCAGACGCTAAGCCTTACACTCGACTTCGATGTGTTTCGAGGCGAGAGAGAATAGGGACAGCGACGAGCAAGTCACGGACCGCTCGGAACAAAGGAGGGAAAGGGGCGGTGCAACGCTATTCAATTGGAATGTGTTTCAATTTGCACGAGCTTACTGCCATGGGTGGGACTCAAGGATCCTCGCACGCAACGCCACAGGCCAAGAAACTCCTTTGTCGCGGCGTCATTTCAAGGACACGAGCGAGCGTTTTCATTCAATCTCTCCTTCGCAAAACCTGATGACGTAGCTTGGCGGTCGCAGTACCACCCAGTGACGATATGGAATGCTGCTCACAGACTGTGGCCCGTGTTCAATCGCTGGAATGAGCGACAAGAGCCGAACCATAACAATATCTGGAACTGAGAACGTGTCCTGTGCCTTGCCAAGCCGAGCGCGAAGCTATAGGATCAACTTTGGCGGTATATAATCGGCTCCAGTTCACGTGGCCGCTTATTTTGGCTGCGAGTTGAGGGGCTGAGCGCTGCTCGTTTTTCTTTAGTTTTTTCTGCGACTTCGATTGCTTGGGGTGAAAAACGAACGTGTGTTTCACAGGTCATTAACGCCAGGGATCCATTCCCCAGAGAAAAAGCCATTTGCATGAGATATTTCTCGTGTCCAATAAACATATATGAATCATACAGGATATATAAGAACATATAAGAATATATAAGAACTATATAAGATATATAAGCACATATGAGAAACATATAAAAAACTTGTGAAAAGATTCTCATAAGTTTCTTATATGGTTCTTATATGTTTTTATATGCTCTTCAACCCTTGCCACCGAATGGGCCCATCCAACAGCACGGAAGCATTTGTGTGCACGTTCATCGAGTTACCGATCGCACGTCAAACCCCAGCCGCGGTCGATCCGACGAGCATCGCGGCCATGTTCTTTCGAGTTTATCACGCCAAGGTTGTCGAGTTAAAACAATGCAAATACTCCCGTGCGTTCTTGTTCTTACGTCATTTGGTCGTCACAACCCGACAAGTGACTGTTAGCGGCAAACAGAGGCGCTCTAGTTTCACGAACGATCCCATGGCAAAGAGCGTTGAATCGCCACGAGCAATAAAGCCCATGGGACAGCGAGGTGCCTATATATGTAGGGAAGTCTAAAAACTTAAAAGGCTTTTTTGTTTGCACCAGCTTTTTTGTAAATAAAAAAAGTAAGTAAAAAAGACTGCCCGAGAATATGCGGTCGCGTCCATTTCTTCAGCGCCGAAAGAAAAGAACATTGCTTATGGGGTCTACCATCGTAATCACTGCAGTGAGCAAAGGGAGCAAAGCATTATTAAAACTGCCAGAAGAAACTTTCCTGCATCATCCACGTCATATTAACAACCGGTGCACACTCCGTCGATCTCACGACTTGTCAGATATTACCGCAGAGTCGTCGACAGCGCTGTATCCATTTGGAGTCTCCTTCAGAGGCAAAGAGTACATTTCATTTGCAGCTTATGTTCACGTCAGCTTCACAAAGGATGATCCGTGCCGCAGCGTACACTTCGCATAATATTTTCCTCTCGTAATGCCATCCGTATCGGGCAGAAACAGGGAAAGCAACGACGCTAACGAGGCACAAACACCACAAGGTCGTTACCGCGGTTTTCGCCATGTTTGTTTTGAAAGGCCGTAGGGAAATACTTCGAGAAAACAATTAGAGATTTCTTAGCTAAATTTACTTTACGTCATAATTATTGAAATAATCTTTCGTATTTTATAGAATGATAATATTATTTTTTTTTCTTTTTCCTTCCATTTTCCGGAAGGTAGCCTTTCCTCCGTTATTCGCTCGTTCTAACTCCCGTAGAAAAGAAAGAAGAAAAAGAACAGGGGGAAATGGGCGGGGATTTCTGCGCCCCAACTGGGTGGACACGTCACCGCGACGTAGGGCATCGTCAGATTCTAGCTGGCCGCGTGCGTGAAGCGGAACGTTGGGGCGGAGCCTCAAACAGGAATCATTCTAGTTTGAGGCTCCGCCCCAAAGTTCTCGTTACGTGACTTTCTTGTTTGCGACCAGAATAGCCCCCCTGGAAAGTGGATTGAAGAGCTGGCACGAGAACGAAGGCTACACGCGCTTCGCTTCGACGGCACGGGGCAGCGACTGCTGCGCCGCGACTCGGTTCTGAAACGAAGTTTGCGAGTTTCGGTGCTTTTGGAACATTCAGTGACTATAGACCTTTCGAGCGGCAGTCTCGAACGAAGCAATTTACAGCGGGCGTCCCTGGGTTGGAGAGTGTACGTCAGTGTTGCCCGACTGCCCTGGGCTGTGGGTTTTCTCATCGGTGCGCTGTAGCAGTCTGCGTAGGCGTGATTCCGGACGCTGGTGGCGGCTAAATTGCCGCACATTATTTTTTGTTTTGTGTTATATGGCGAATAGAATTTCTCGAGGTTTTTAAGAAAGCATCGTACAATTTTCGGGAGCAAAAACATACACATAAAAGCTATTTTTGGTGAGTCTGTTCACGACGAAACAAATGCACCTGAAATGTTTATTTAATTTTTCGTTGATTTTTTCACTGCACCATACACTCATTCGTGTCATCCTGCAAAGGTCTTAACTGTCGAAAATGTTTGTCCACACACGATAGTCGAACTGTATTTCCGGCTCACAAAGTGAAATGCAACGAGTCTCATGAATCGAGCAGCATATGTTGTACGTACCCAACGCTTCCGCGCTATCCGAACAGGGTTTGAGAAATGTCTCAAATAACACAGCATATCCAGTATACAGTGTCGACGATAGTCGTTTCACGATGATCGGATGGAATCCGGCTTGTTCTAAAACACGTTTTAAAAATACTTTTTTTTTTTTTTTGCATTACACCGAAGTAAATGTACGAACGTGTCTATTCCGTCCTCATACCCCGTCCCAACCAAGCTATTTTTCGCGAAGACCGGGAACATAGCCGGGAAAGCTTTTCAGAGATTATATCAACGGAAACAATCCTCGAAAAACGTCGAACGGTACGCGTCGCGGGCTGCTTAACGCTCATTCTGCCGGTTTGTCACCTCGTAATTCTTGCTGCTCTGCGTAGCAACGTCCTGACCCTTCTGCGCGACGGAAATCCGGGACTTCGCCGCTGTAAGGAGAGTGCCAGAGAAAGCATCTGGAGGCTCAACTGAAACAGCTATATCGAACATCTGGTCACCGGCTGCGACAAGTGTGCGGAAACAAGGGTTGTGCACTCGATGCCTTAGACGTCAACGCCTAAACCAGATCGGCCATGGCAACGCCTAGCCATTGAATTGCTTCAGCTGAAAGGCCATGATTATGTTCTCGTGGTGGACCATTTCTCTCGATTTCTGGCAGTCGTCACCCTGAGCTCTATGTCAGCCTCAGCGGTTATCGCGGCTGCCAAGAGCTGCTTTTCCCGACGTGGGATACCGGACGTTGTCCGGACAGACAATGGTCCGCAGTTTGCTCCACAGGAGCTCGCAAGCTTTGCTCTGTCACAGGGTTTCGAGCATGAGACAAGCAGCCCTCGGTAGCCGCAGAGTAATTGCCCAGTAGATCGCATGGTGCACACGGTGAAGGATGTTTTGTACAACTCCGAAGACCCGTACCTAGCGCTTCTCACGTACCGGGACACTCCGGGCGTCGCAGGAGTTTCTCCTGCCATGTTGCTGATAGGTCGGCGGTTACAGATGCTTCTGCCTGCACTGCCGCTGCGTCTTGCATCAGTTGAGCCAAGCCACGAAAGGTTACAGGCTCAAGACTCCAAGAATGAGGTCCGGCAGGCGAGAGACTTCATTCGCCGCCACAGCACTAGCTCTCTTGGTCCTCTCAAGCCGGGTGACAGCGTCTAGGTCACGGATGCCGGCTGTCAAGCACGCGTCCTGAGCCCGGCCCAACGACTGCGGTCGTACGTCGTAGAGATTGCCGAGGGAATCCTGCAGCGCAAGCACCGGTACCTGGTGCCCTTCTCGCCGCCCTTTACAGCGAGGAAGTCCATCGCGCTTCCTGCTGCCGAGGAGCCCCCGGGACAACCACTTGAAGAAGGTCGGCTTGGGAGTTGTCAACTGCGGGCTGCTCTTCGTCCTCTCTGGATCGTGCATCTTCTCCGCAAGGTGTCTCAAGATCACACTGTGGACGTGCCATTAACCCGCAAAAACGGTTGCAGACCTGACGAAATGTGCGAAATTCTCCAGCAAAGAGCATGTCACAGGTGACTGTAAGAACGAGTTAAAAATGAGATGTTTACAGTACCCTATAACGACGAATTAGAGCGCAGCTCTTGAGGAGGAGGAGGGAAGGGTACTGAGGGAGGGTATACCCTTCCTCCTCCCTGCTCACCTCCTCATCCTTCCTGCTACTCCTTCTCCCCTCTTTTCTCCCCTTCCTCCTCGTCCTCCTTTTCCTCCCCTCCTCCTCCCCTCAATCTTCAAGCTCCCCTCCTCCTTCCTCCTCCCATTCCTCCTCATCCCCTCCTCCCCCTCCTTCTCCTCTTTCCCCTCTCCTCCTCCCCTCCTCCTCCCCGCGCGTAGCATCATGGGAAATGTCCTATAATGCACCGCGCGGGACCCTCGTGACGTCACACGGGCTAATGGTGTCTACAGAAACGAAGACATCTGTGGATGACCTGCGTCTCCCGTCGGGGTCCCCCTCTACCTCGGGAGCGGTGCAGCAGGCACCGTCTCCCAGCGCTAGGAAGGATGTAGCCGTGCCCGGATCTAGTAAGGAGCAAGGCTTGCACCCCTTGCTCCGCCCGCCGCTCTGCCCTCCCTGGGGGGACAGGGTATGGCACCCCGCCCCTTATGTACCCAGAAAAACCCTCACCTGCTATCTAAATTAACGGCATTCTTAGGGTCAGCCGCCGGCGACGCCACCGAGGAGCCCATGAGCAGAGTGGGCCAAAGTATATACATATATGATGAAGTCGGGCCCACGTCCAGGGCCAGATTGCATTCTTCCTTCCACTGGTTGATCAATAAAAACCCTTGATTATAGGGTATTAGGGGCGAAGCTCCTTAGGGTAGCCTTGTCCGTCCGGCGTCCGTGCTCACATCGATTGCCATCCCATCTGTCTTCTCAAAAAAAAAAAAAAAAAAGCAACTGCCCAGTCGACAGGATTCGAACCTGTGCGGGGAGACCCCAATGGATTTCTAGTCCATCGCCTTAACCACTCAGCCACGACTGCGGGACGAGTAGGGGCCTCTGAGATGTGGTAGTAACTCAAGAGCTGGGGATGTCATGGATGAAACGTTGCATGTAGCCGCTCAACGTCTATACAGGAGAGGGCGCTGCGGTCAAATGGGTATATAATCAATCGTTTTGTAGATCCTTGATTCAGTCTCATTTTAGCTTCATACTCAAATCATTATCACCTAGCTTGTGTTTGGCGCACAATAGCCCCTGTTGCTGCTGCGCCATAAACTCCCAATTCATTCATTTATTCCTTAGTAATTCGTGACAATATAATGTGTTCGTTTCGCTGAACGTATTTTTACTGTTACTTTGTTCCGAATTCCTCGAAATTCTTTTTTAAGAAGGCCATCTGGATTTTACAGACATCTGCTGCAAAGCATGTCTTTGCGATGAGATAGTTCCCGAATTTCACCGTTAATCCAAATATGCCTTCTTTGTCTAAAGTTTACCTGCTTGGTGGAATTTAAATAAATATCTTGAAATGGTGTCAATCATCTTCTCGTAGGATGTTAAGTGATTAGAATCAATCAATCAATCAATCACCCGGTGTTTTATTGTGCCCCAAACAGCTAGTAAGGCATTAGGAAGGTTACACTTGCATGAAGTTAGACAATCAGACTGAAATATTTTTCCACTACAAAGTGAGCGTCAGTTTTACATTTTTTTTTTTAAAATATGCGAGCGTAGTGAAGAGGCCCACGTTCAGTTAAAAACACGTGTCATACATGCCCTGCATCCGAGTAAACGGAGGACTATCTTCTACGTTTGGAGGGTAAAAAGAAACTGTAGACCAGTTCTTTCGCTGGGGAACATAAGGTGAGATTCTACTCATTAACAGGAGGGAATCAATAACAGCATCGAGCAGTTTATAAAAAAAAAAAAAACATATCGCGAACTACTCGTCTATCCGAAAGAGGCGAAATACCAACTGTATTCAAGAGACGCACGTAATCAAATAAAAAAGCTCTCCATCCATTGTGGCAATACTAAATAATTCTTACAAATCGTCGCTGTACGCACTCTAACCTTAGCATTTGACTGACGCTCAGAGCATTCTGCAGCGTAGAAGTAAAGTTCAACCTTGATGAAACTAACAACCGAAATAGGTGCAGTATAAAGCTGTAACGGCGGGAATTACGGGTAGAGCGTGTAATCACGCTCAAGAAGCGTAAGGAATCATTGCTAATTTTCAAAACAGGGTAATTAGAATTGAGGCGCGAGTCAATCAAAACACCAAGTTCACGTACAACTGAAGATCTTGAAAGGTCTGTGTCGTGCAATTTATAGACATGAACAATGACATTTGCCATATGGTAGAAAAACACAACATCATTTTTGGTGTGGTTTGAAAGCGGCGAGTTTATACAACACTAAGGGCGAATCGCATCAACATCGTTTTGTAATAGTTTACAGTGAGTAGGCGTTAGGATACTACGATAAATGTTCACGTCGTAAGGAAACTGCAGTATCTCTGAGTGACTGACACAAGTTGCAAGGTAATTTATAAAAATATTTAAGAGCAAAGGTCCAATGTTTAACCAGTGTGGTACTCCAGAATTTACCCCATAAGGATATGATTTGTATCCTTAGTAGGACACCATATTTGAGCGACCACTAAGGTAGCTGCCAAGACAGTCACAAAGACCCGAACGAAGACCGATATTAAGTGGCTTATTTAAGAATAGATTGTGATTTACGACGTCAAATGCTTTAAAACAATCAAAATAAATAACACCATCCTGGCCACGGGACCCAACTAGAGGCTTTGCGAACTCCAGAAAGGTTACAAGGTTAGTCTCAACACATCGTCCACGACAAAAACAGTGCTGATCTAGACTGAGCATTGGTACAAAATAAAAACTCAGAGGCTTAAAAACAACTTTCTCAAAAACCTTGGAAAAAGCAGAAACCAGCGTAATTGGTCTGTTATTATCGACACACGAAGAGTTTCCAGATTTGTGCACTGGCACAACCACATCATTTTTTCACGCTGATGGAAATGTACTTTTTTTTAAGGACATGTTACAAATGCACTGCAGCACAGGAGCCAAGATAACACAACACCCTTTAACAATGAACATAGGGATCCTATCTTCCCGTCATGACTTTTTCGGGGAAAGTTCTTTTATGGATGACGCCACATCATCAATCGTCAATACAGAAATTGACATAAGAAAGATAATATCAGGACAAAAGGTTGTGTGGTTAAACTCGGGGACATTGGGTTTCACTATAGATGAAAGTGTTTAGCAAATAGATTGCAGACACTCAAAGAGTGAGGGACGTGACGGGTCAGAGTCTTTAGAGTTATAGCCTCAATTCCACTGGATGGACTACTGTACCTAACATATTCCCAAAGTGGGTGAGGACCTAAAGTCAGACTCAATGAAGTCGTACAATAAGCGCTTGTCCCTTTTAATCAATCGCTTCGCCATAGAGCGATGCTTCTTGAAAAAAAGAGTACCATTTGTCCAAGCCAGACGATATATGCTCCTTGAGATAATGTGATTTCGAGGGCAGTGCTCGCCGGATGTGACGTGAGAACTACCAAGGAAATGCACCTCGAATTCTATACTTTACCGGTATAAAGCGTCCCAAGGAAGACCTCACAAATATCTGTCATCCGAGGGACAACACAGTCAACGTGAGCACATTTAAAAAAAGTGGCCCAGTCGGTATCTTTCCGGTGCTTGTACAGTCCGAAGCAGTTAGGACGTACAGAGTCAAACACCGGGGTCTGCATGTTTGAGCTAACAGGAACCGGAAAAGAGACCGTTATTAAAAGAGGAGGATATCGGTTGTCAACAGGAACGACTAGGTAGGCAACAGTGCCCTCTGAGACCGCTCTGACGTTACTCCTGCACAAATCAAGGACATTACTGGAAGCGTTTACAGCTGGGCTAATTTAATGAAGGCCATTAAAATTCACGAAATCAAGTAATTCCTGTTTACATTCAGTGCTAAGATCCGTATTGGACATGTTGAAATCCGAGTTAACACCAGGTATTATTAAAATCCCCTAAAATTAAAATAATTGTAAACTGAAAAGTCTACAATATTAGAAATGTGGGTGAGTGCATAACCTAGCGTGATAGAGGCATTACGAGGCGGAAAGCAGTACCTTCCCGATAAGCAAATTAGGTCCAATGTTGACTCGAACTTCAATCCAAACGCATTCATTAAGGTCAAGGTCAGACCGTCAAAAACACGATAACGATTTGCCTACTGGTGAAGGCACTCCTCTCTTTAGAGTAAGGTGAAACCTGTCGACTCATGATCACATCTAAAAACTCGGTAATCAGTGCTAAAATACTCAGAACAAGAACCGGTTAGCCACGTTTCAGTGATATTGAATATAAAAGAATCGAGGGCCAAAACTGATGCAAAGTGGGTGTCCGACTTTGTTGGCAATACACGCACATTCTGATAGTAGATTTGTGTACTACTCATTTTGGTACGTTATCGGTAGCCTCACAAGATGCGGGATCAAACAAAGTGCTCCAAAAAGGCCTAGACAAGCACTCTCCGGGCCACACACACGCGCCGTTAGTAAGACTGAAGTTAGCAGCGGTGGTACTTATGTTGAAAGAAGCCTATGTAATCGCTACGTAGCCTATCTCCAATGTGGAGGCTCAAGTTCACTGAGGTCCTCACACTTAGTAGACAGATGAAGCCTGGAGACGAACAGGGCACGTTTAGCAGGTGGTTGAAGCACCAAAGACACAGCACAGTCTGCGCGTGCCCAATTCAGGCGGCGGATGGCGCTTGGGATAACCGACGAGATTGTCACCTGGCTGATCCAGTTCTGTCGTATTTTCGGCAGCACTCGACACGGCAGGGGGAAGGTGACCGGCAACATTTTGGCGGTCGAGGGGCAGAAGAAGCGTTCGTGCAGGCAACCTTGTCGTTGGCAGGCCGACTCGGTGTAGCCCCAGTGGAACCGGTGGCGTCGTGCGTGGTAAGGGTTCCGGAATTTGAAATATTTAATTTAAGAAGATCGCCGTGATTGGCAGCGTTGTCATCTCGAAGGAAGTAAACCGTGCTGACAAGTTGGTACACTTTCCCAATGACAGTGCAGTGCGCCTGCGGTCTTCACGAGCCTCTGAAGACAACAGGTGCACTGCCCTTAATGGCGACACAGTTTGAGTTGTCAGAGACAGCGCTCTCAGAAACACGGGTAGGCACAAACTCGTCGAGACCAACATGATCTCGGTCACGCTTTTTCGTACACAAAGAACATTTGCGTGTGCTCACTCCGTCAGACATGTAGAAGTTGCAACCGTCCGCTTGAATGTCAAGGCACTTGCGATAGAATCGGCGCTCGTTGATGCCACTACAAGGTAGGAATTGTTGCCAATTAAAGAACTGGGCGGAGTACTTTTTGCACACGTCCTAACTCCCCGCCATTCCTTCTCGGAAAGACGGAGAGTAATAGGGATTTCCAGTCAAACCTTTATATCAAACTATCAATCTTTTTGCTATTTAATAGAGCCTTATAGTCCCGAGAGTATATATACTATCGGGTTTTCTGCTATCTCCTCTTCTAGAGCTAAAAGTAGTATAAAGTAATAGTCTGCAACATTTTTTTTTTACTATTCTAGATAATCTATCTAAACTGCTGATCCTAGTAATTATATGGTCAAAACATGATTTTGTTATTTTACCGCCGTAGTATCGCTTCCCGGGCCCGAATCACATTTTCGTGTCCGAAAGAAGAAAGTGTGTCACGGTAACATATCACTCTATGTTTTTCCTCCCCGTACGGGTGCCATATTGGCTCATGAAGTGAGAAGTAGTTTCTCTTTGACCTCCCTATTCTTGGTGAGCCAGCCCGAATTCCCTGTGGCAGGGAGCTTTAGAAAAACCATTGCCTGAATGCCTCGATTTTCTCATCTACCCACTGGCGAAACAGGCGTGCATCTTCGTACCGCCATCACGTGCGGCGTCGATACCTGTCCGCTTTGAAGAATAATTTTTCTTTCTTGAAACACGCAAGAACAATAGAATTGTGAGAGATCCGTGGAGATGAGCATGAATAATACGTGGATTGCATGTGCCAACGACGCTTATGTTGGCGAGGAGCATTTTCACTACAATGAAGCTTCATGGAAGTCTTGGCGCGATTAGATCAGACCGACCTTTTCAAAGTCTCGGAGATTTTAATGGAACAAAATGGCCCTTGTCGTGGCATCTTTCCAGGTTCGGTCGTTTGTATGTTCGTACGTTGTGTCAGGCCAGCATGCAGGGAAGGCAATGGCGGTACTCTTCAAGGATGCAGTGACTTTAGCGTCAGCAAGCGCGGACAACACGTATTATGAAAGCTCCTTTGCGGGATTGGTGTATCCCCAAAGAGGAGGAGAAGCGGCAGCGGCGAGCGCAGCAAGGTAACGATGGAGGAGACAGGGACGCGGCTGCATTGCAAGGGGTCTAGTAGCGATAGGGCAGCCGATTTTTTTTCTGGCGTCCAATGGCGAGCACCACTTCACACAAGAAGGTGAGACCCGCAGCCAGAATGCCGCAGGCGTATATCGTGCAATGGTCGATTAATGCAGATTCATGAGGAGACTCACTCAACTCCTCGGTGGAATTGTAGGATCGTTCTCTAGACATCTGTCTTTCCTCAAAATAAATGGCTCCGGTTTCGAACAGTCTTATCGCGAGATGTCGTAGCGCGCCTTTGAAAGGAAAACTTTTAGCCGTCACGGGAGCACACATAAAGTGTCCGAAATTGTCTTCCGATGGAGATAATTGAAGTTCCGGTGGTATTGGATAAAATCCTGGATCATTCGCTGTGACAAAAACATGAGTTCCCGCCGACGCAAGAGCGAGACACGCATCCCTGTTTCTGAGGCAGTTTTGGCGGTTCTGTTGAATCACCCCTTTCAATGTGGCAAGTAACCCTGCTGGCGACGAGTCGATGGTCGTCTCAATAGGACTGTATCGGGAGATGCATGGGAGAACTTCCCTGGTTCGCATTAGGTTTAGCAAGTCGTCAATGGTCGCAACTTTTCTGTATATCAAAGGAGCGGTCATCTCCGATGTGAACTGGGACTGCAAGTAATTGGCAAACCAGATCATTCCGAGCATCCAAGATATGCACAATATTCTCGTAACCATATGCTCCGACGAAACAGTAAGTTCATACCCTTTGCCGAGAAGGTTCGAAATGAGGAACAAAACTATGCCTGACATTTGCACACGCCGTGCCAACAATGGCCCCTGTAATAAGTACAGCAGGCCAACTGAAACACAGCTCAGAACCACCAAAAGGATAGTTACGCCTGGCACCGCCATGGATTGCATGGATCGCGGAGCAAGCTTTACAGCTTTTCTGGAAAAAAACATAAAAGGAATGTAAGCGCTTACCGCGCCGAAATCCACTAGTGTGCTCTTGTGTTCGCTTACCTGACCGTGAAACAACCATATGTCGTACCTCTTCTGACGGGCCAGAAGATACAGTTCGTCCGGACCTGAGCCGGTCACTTCGTGTTCGTACGTGATCACGGTCATGTTACACGTCTGAAACGCTCTCAGAAGGGCGCGACACACTGTGTAATTCGAACAAAAAGTGGACCTCGCTTTCTTATTATAATGAAACGAAATTGCTGCGGTGAATGTCTTTCCTTTCAGATCCTTCCACAATGTCTTCGGGTGGCTCTTCGGCAGTCCATTTACGGGTACCACCTTCCTCCGGGTGCAGTCGTAATAGTCGTCCAGCGGAGCGTCGATTCCGGACTGATTTAGGGAAACCACGATGCAGGACACCTTAGGATAGTCCAGGTAGGGAAGTTCTTCGTCGTTTCCCAGTACAAATATCAGACGAACGAGTTCTAGTGTATCAACGTGATCACCGAGGTGCCCGAAAAGTTGTCTTCGTTGGGGCTCCGAACTGAACGGAACTACAACGACACTTTTGCCGTTCTGCTTGGTGCGGTTCTGGAGTCGCTGTAGCTGTGTCTCGCCGATCATGGTCCACACCTGAACAGGTTTCCGGAATTCTCGTGACCAGGATTTCAGCTCTCTCGATGCAGGATTCGAGAGCAACAAGATCGCAACATCCGAACTTCCCCGCGCATAGGTGTGAATGAACTCATCTACATCGGAGTAAATCGAACATTTCGCCGCTGTTACGAGCAACAGGAAGCTTGCTACGAACATTGCTGCGGGTCTTCTCGTAACGACGCGCAATTCTCCAAGAGGAAAAGTCTTCGAGTTCGTCGTTTACTTGAGAGACAACTTTTGCAGTACTGATCAGCATCAGCAGCCAAGTGGCGGCGGATGAAAATACGGCAGCGATTTTGCTTTTTATTGAATGGAGTATCGCGTTGTGACAGCAGGGCGCTGATGCGAGGCTATCGATTGCCATTTTATTTATATTGTCTGAGCTGAACGCACGGATTCTTCGCGTCTTCAACCAGTCTCGAAGAACAATATATTCCGCAATTTTTGCAGTATACCTACATTTATGATAACCACTCACGCGAAAATGTCGTTACATAGAGGAACGATTTTTAACCACTTAAACCGCCCTTTCATTAATGTACCATGGAGAACTCCATAGCAACGTGGCTCTATCAGTACCACTGCCGTTGCTGGGGTCTACAGGCTGTTATCGTTGTGATTCGCGTGTCCCACAGTAATGTTTCGTCTTCGTCGCCGGTAGCGGGACGTTCTTAACGGTCTTTCAGAGTTTGCAAGCGCCGTTCCAAGCTACGAAACAACGCGATCGTAGGAGACGTAGCGTTGGCAACCTCAAAGTGCGCAGTTTATTTAGAATGATAAATATGGGGGCTAATGACGTCTTCAAAAAACCTGTTCATTTCCTGGAGAAAAATCGAAGTAGAGTTGGCGCATTTTTTTCAGCTCCTTTTCCACGGAGCTCGATGTTTACCGAAGAGAACGCCCTTGGACTGGATTTTTTAGCTCATCTAAAGGCCCGTTCACACACTTGCAACCGAGTGCGACCGAGAGAGACCAGACCGGTTTTTAAGCCTCTTGCGACGTCTCAGAACCAGCTCCGCAGCAGCGCAAGAGGCTTAAAAACCGGTCTGGTCTCTCTCGGTCGTACTCGGTTGCAAGAGTGTGAACGGACCTTTACTGAATTGAGCGCGCGCGGCACTGCTTTTGCACGAATGCTGCGTCGGCGTTGAGCTAGTAGTTGTGTTCCACCCCCTTAGCAAAAGCAAAACCGGTTAAAACATGGTCATATGTATTTATAATGTATTTTGAAGTGTACTTTGGTCGATTAAAGTACACTTCAAGTACGCCTTAGATAGGGTAAAATACATAAATTCAATCCTGTTATAATAGAAACTCGTTTCAAGTTCACTCTTGACAATATGTATTAATTGCACTGAAAATATACCACAAATGTGATGAATACATGCGTGCCAAAAATGCATTTCAATTAGATAAGGTAACCCTGGAGCGAGGGTACCCCAACCAGTTCGCCTGCCTACTTTATTTTCAAATAGGTTTCAAGTGCATTGAGTACGTAAATACTACTCTAGCGTATTCAATATACTTTGCTACTGCGCTTCTATAAATATGAACTAAATGCATGCAAAATAGTTTTGAAACCCAAAAAAAGACGAGGAACAGAAGAAAAAATACTTATTTTTGGTCGCTTATTTATTTTTTGCTCGAGGCAGAGCAGACAACCTGTTGGGTTTGACGTGCATATTGAGTTGTGCACTGTATATAGATGGCACTGGTCGATCGATTCAAGTCTTGTTGATTATTGTTTTCTTTTCGCACTGAGACCAAAATAGCGTAGCAATCCCTCTCCGTCTACCTTGTCGCAGTGCGTGTGTCTGTTGGCCTTCTTCTTGGTGCAGCAGGGCGACGGGAGCCCCTCTATGTTCACCGACTCGCACGGGTCTCCCAGCCTCGATTTGAATGCTAAAACTACGCCTGTGTCAAATCTGAAGGCCATGGACTTCAACTGCTGGGCCATCGCGTCTGCGTAGCTCAAACCGACGTGTTTGTAAAAAGCAAGAAAATAACGAGTGCTCTTCGCTTCATAACCGCAAAACCGTCATGCAGCTCCCCTCCTGGCTACCGGCCCGGAGTTAGCCTCGTTCCGATAGGTAAAACAATGACACGCATACGTCGAGAAGTAATACTAACTCTTCTAGAGAGGGCAATACTAAGCTGGTTTCTACGGGCGTCCCGCGATAATGTGGCAGAAAAAGTTACAGAGAAAGCTACCTTCCCGCAAAGCCCTTGAGATCGTCAATCGCTGAAATTCACAGAGGTGACTCGGCGAATCAAGGGGTGGAGAATATGTCAAAATAAAGGAAACAATAATTCGAGACGCGACCTTGCGCGCGGAGACAGCGGGCCATCAACGCGCGGCCCGTCGAGTCTGGTCTTGCAGCGTCCTTGCGAGAGGCGCGCGCCCAGAGGTTGTCCCGGTAAACGTGTTCTCCTCGCTCGGTGTTTCGAAGAAAGCGAGCTGCGAGAGCGGTGGCCATCAACCGCTACACCTTGACACTTCCTCCCCCTTATGTGAGCAACGCACGCGCTCAAGCTACTACCCACTGCCCTTTTATCTTGTTTTTCGTCACGGAGCTGCTTCTTACAGTTGTACGAAAGAGAGCCCAGAGCTCAATCGAGCACTTGTGCATCGTATGTATATGGTACAATATCCCTCTTGCGCCATGCATATAATACACAAATGCTCGATTGTGCTGGCTCTGTAATCTGGGAGGCTCTTTTGACAATTTGGAGAAACTGCTTCTATTACGCCCGTTGGGTGTACTGAGTAGCAGCTAGCGGTTTAAAGAAACAGAGGTATTTAAGTCACTGTAACTTGTATATCTCAGTTAATTGATGCTCGATAAGTTACGGTAAAGTTCGAGCCTTTTCGCATCATATGTATTCTGCAAAGTACCGCCTGCACCATGCACAGGAAAGCTCTACCTCCGATATACTAACGAAATCGCTTACGCTATTCCCATGGAATATTCAGTTGTAGCTTAAAGAAACTCATCACGGATTCTTAATTTACTTTAAGCAGTTTTTAGAAATAAAGTATACCTGATAAGTTACAGCAACATTTTAATAACCTTAAATGTTAACTTCGCGGCAGTTCCAAAGAAAATTACAATTCCAAAGAAATCGAGACAAAACAAAACCATCTCAGCATTGGTTTCACATCGAAGCTGAGCAGTTAGTCAACATTCGCAGCATACTTCGCTGTTATGAAATATTTTACGGGCATTTGAAACTGACCTTAGTCAATTCTTTTGTGAGTGACTCTATCTGTAACGTGGTGCATTTGTAGAAATGTCACTGTTTTGATTGTATTTCACGTCACGAAGCTGCAAATGGCACAAATAACTTTTTATTGGTAGGTCTTACGGACGCGCTTAGAGCTTGAAAACATCGAGACACAAAACAGAAGCTGAAATATTTTGTCCGCTGTTTCAGGTGAAAAAAAAATCTTTTTTTTCTATAAGAAAATGAATGAAATAGTGTAATTTGTTTGAAAGTAACGTTATTTGAAAATGTTCGATTGAGAATGCATTCTAAACGGCAAGTTTGTATTTCTCTAATTGTGCATCCGTCTGGCACAATAAAACGCTTAATAAAAAAAAAAAAAAAAAAAAAGTAAGAAGTTTTCAAAGTTTTAGATAGTGATTTCAATTAAATCACATGCCAAAACTACGGATACCTCTAAACATTATCGATGCCGTGGACATGGGGAGAGGTGTCGTATCCGTCGTCAGCTTTGCACGCATTACTGCGAAGGAGCGATCGCTTTCAACGTGGTCTTGTCAGGCAGCAACTGTACTTCACATTTTTAAGGACTTGGGCGCAAAGAACTTGTTGCGTACACTACACAAACGGCGTTGACCTTAACGAGACAAGAGGCGTTATATTCTGAGCATGCCCCTTTCTCTCCGCTAGGCACGAAAATGAGCCAAGCAGAATTCCGGTCAAAACGCGTGTCGCGTTCTCCGCAGACAACACGTCCTCGGAAAAACAGACGACGACAGACGACGCCGGAACTTCGCCTTCTCGTTTTAAAAAAAAAAAAAAAAAAAACAACAACAACAAAACATCAAGCTGGTACCAACGCGGAAGTCGTTTTTATATAGCGTCGACCCGACTCACTCAAGGATACACACACTTTTAAACCTTAAAGAAAAAAAAAAAAAAAAAAAAAAACAAGGAATCGCAACGACAACGAACTTAGCTTCCTTCTTTTCACTTCTTTTTCCTGCGAAATCTTCGCACGCTTTCCTTGTCGTGCACACACTGTACACGCCGTCTGGTCCTCAGAAAAGTAAAATGGTTGTTTGACGTTTCACTTCCAAGACATACAAAAGGGGAAGGTTGGTGCACGCGTATGTATAGACGCGCTCTAAAACTTGCTGCGTCACGGTCGAAGGTCACACATCGCAACGCCCGATTGGACCAGCCGGCCGAGCACGTCACAGTCGCGTGCACATCCCCGCTTTCTGGTTGGCTCCTCTGCAAGGATAGGACTGATTGCGCCGAGCGCGTTTCATGGAATACGGCTGGCCGGGTGGTGCTCCCCGTTCGGTCCAGCGGAAAGCAAAAGACGAGGCGCGGAAAGATGGCGCGAAACAAAAGTGTTCGGAGCGCGAAAAAACGCGGGGGAACGATGAAGAAAAAAAAAAGTTGAACTTGAAGCGGCCGTCGTCTTTTGTGCGACTGGCGGTCGGCTCGCTCTACGGTTGAAGGATCTCGCCTCTTGTACGCGGTCGTTATTGTTACGGCAGAAGCTAGGCGCAACGGCAAAGAGGGAAAAAAAAAAAAAAAGATTGCCGGAGTAGACGCACTTTCTTTTCGTTCGATACACACGTGCACGGTTGTTTCGAGTATAGGCCTTGCGTCAAGGTGGGTTCCGGTGTTGCGTGACGAACAACGGTACTTTTTGATTAGGCCACTCCGCTGCTCTCGCTACATTCGAGGGTTGACAGTGGACAAGATGCTACTAAGCGGCTGCTGGAAACGATCAACTCTCTGTATATGGCCACTTGACGTCGCTGTACGCACACAAAACAAGTAGTCACGCGAAGAAAACGAAAAACTCGCCGATTGCTTCGGAAAAAGGTTCTTTCGATATCGCTGCTGACATGAGAGTCCTGGACGCTACTGCGTGGCTGCTTGACCAATCCATTCGGTGTATATTTTCGCGTGACCTCGGTTTACGCAGAGAAGCGCATTCACGTGGAAAAAATGGGCAAGAAACAACCACAACTTGGTGATTGCTTTTTTGAGAAGGTTGGTTCGACTTCCCTTCCGGACATGAGGATCGATGGACTTACATATTGGCTGTTGTGTTGTCCCAAAGGTTCAGGAGGGAACGCTGCTGTTCTTCAGTAAAAAAAAAACTACACGCGTTGCCATTAATGGGCTCGGTGCGCAGCCATCTTGTTCATGGCGAGTGTGTAAATCGTCTGATAGTCAAGTCTCCCACGCCTTTTCTACGCTTGTCATACTGGCGCCCCCACCTCAGTCTGGTTAGTCTGGCCACCCTGGGGTTAAACCCAGGGTGGCCAGACTAACTGTTGAAGCTTGGCATACTCGCAAACGTGTAAATTTACTTCTTTTCAAAAGACACACACTGAGGAATGTCTGGGGTAGGCTTCTTAAAGGCATATCTTGGTGTTGTTTGACCGACCGCTGTACCTATTGATTAAGCCTTCGGCAAGGCTAGGTGGAAACTTGGGCTAAGAGTAGAGTGGATACTCTACGGGACTGCTGGTCCAGTCAACCCTGTGTGTATTTCTACTTGATCTCGCTGGCCTCGAGTATATTCACAAGGAAAAACAGGTCGCGTGGTAAACCACCCTTTTTTAAGTTTTTCTGTTTTTTATCGGAAGAAAGGGTCGACTTGGTTGTCAGCCCAGGGTTGATGGAAGATAGTTAGCCACAAAAAGGGGCTCTGATTTCGTCTGGAATGGGCTTTGAGCAATGTTACTTGTCTTCAACCGAACTCTCTATTTAAGTACTCTTTTTGGGCAGAACCACAAAAATTGAGCTCGACGTACGGCAAGTTTTTTCTTTTTGCCCTAGTTTATATTGTTGCCACCGCCTGCTATAGGGAAAAATTAACGTTTTGAAAATAAGCTCGGCTAAGAAGTAAAAATAAAATTTAAGCTTTTATGTGCTAGAATAATTCGATAATTATGAAGACAGAACTAAAGCGTGAGCTAGGAGGTGCGTTTTAAAGAAAGTGTTGTTAGCGCTGGTAGATGAGTAATTATTTTCATAACACTATTACTAAAAACCTATGTGTTCGGCAAAAATAAGATATTTCCAATCATTTCCAAATACTAAACTTTTAAAATTTATAATCATTATTAAATGCTACAAATAACTGTAACATCCGGCAGAGTGACCCTTAACGAGCCTTGTCTGATATTTTTGTCTTTATCTCTTTCTCTTAAAAAATTCGCAACACTTGCGAATTCAGAAATACTCGAAGCGTAAAAAAATTGCCCTGATTACGTAATAATGCATTAGTTACATCATCTGTTTCATACAAGTCATTTTCTCGAGCAACTTTGTTATTAATGAAAGCTATTCAGAAAACCTTTATCTGAACCGCCAAGAAAATACGCAGTATTGAACAAAACCAAGGAAAGCTATAAATTTTCAAGAGAAGCCAATAGCTTATGCATGGCAAACTGCTTGGAAGCTGGAAAATAGGCTCCTTTAACAGTGATATATTTTGAATGTTTTTCGAGGAAATTAAAAATATATAGGATGGAGTTCTAGAGACCTCCATTTAGCACTGGGTAGTGGAAAAACAAGAACCTGCTGCTGGGCTACCCGGTTTTTGCAAAGAGTATACAATTTATGCTGTGAACGAAAATAATTGCTGGTGTGACCTGACCACTAGTCTACATTGCATTTTTATAGATATATCGAATATAGCAATTTTCTTATTGTAGATATGTTTGTGATTTAAAGTCGCACTAAAATAAATTAGCGCTATCCCAGTTCGTGCCATAAGAAAGAAAAAAAAATAGGTCGACTTCAGAGACACATCTCTGACAAAAATACCGGTTCAAGCATCGATTTCCTGTAGATTTCGTCGCAAGGTTTTCTCTAGAAATATTACAATGAATAACGTAGAGAATCGCGGCAGAAAGTTGATTAACCTCAGTATTTTTATTAGCTTAGACGGGAGTCACTAATTTAGCTATGCTTCACAGAAGCTACTTTTCAGCCATGGGTGGATGAATGCTAACGGCTGTACCCTTTATGACGGGCGGTAGCTTGCTCCACCTAGCCTTAGAAACCAAAGGTATAGTTTTTCTTCCTGTCACCTTGGTGCCCAAAATCACTGGTTGCCAGGAAGCTTTTTCTGAAATCACCTTAAAACGCTCGCCGACTCTCCAGAAATATTAAGTTTGTGGCAGAGAAAAAACTTGATCCCTCTAGCCTCCTGTCACCGCATCCGAAGCTCGGGAAGTCACAGCACGCAGTGCGTTGAAGTTTGTCAAAGCATCTACCTTCTTTTTCTTGTCCGTGTCCTTGCGTTGCTTTAACGTTTAATCGTGAAATACCCAACTAGCCCAAACTTCTACGTTAATCAAAGAAAGCAACAAAGGGAACCACGATCACATCGCGAGATATCGAGGAATACAGCTCTGACCCAGTAGACATAGCTAATATTTTTGCGAGGCATTTTAGCGCCTGTTTTAGTACGGACGGTGGCCTACTGCCAAGATGGAATATAACCATCCGAACTCATTAGTGAATCTGAAGTTTTGGAGGAAATTTAAAAAAAATAAAACCAAAGTTATTTACGGGATCGGATGGTATTCCAAGTTTTATAGTTAGAGGTTGCACTCAACTGCTTAGTTCAGGTTTAGTCCTTATCGCTTGAACCTGCTGTTGTTTCATGGCACAAATCGGGTGATCGATTTCAGGTCAATAACTATGCGCCTGCATATTTTTGTCCGAAGAGTGTTCCTGAACAGTGAAAGCCCGCTTTATAGAAACAAACCCATGTTTCTTCCATGAGTCAAGTACTACCATTTGTACACAAGGGAGGACAAGCGAATATAGTGTACAGTTGATATGACCAAAGCTTATCATAAAGTAAATCATTGAATACTGTTGAGTAACTCCCTAGTTACGATTGGTCTACTACGTACTGTCCTGTGTTCGATGGTTATCCATCTCAAAGAGTGAACTTTCTGCAAGTATTTGGTACATTATCTGCTCGTTCTTTTATCAGCTTCTGGTGTTCCCCAGGGCAGGATCCTCGGTCCTTTACCGTTTTTAATTTTTCTGAAGGATCTCGCTTCTTGCATTAAGCACACGCCGTTGTTATTTGTCGACGATATTAAATTTTTTACGGTGGTTAAAGTGGTTGACGATTGTGGGTGTCTGCAGCGTGATATAGATTCTATTTTGGCGCGGTGTGTTTGAAATGGCCTATTCTTAAATGAGTAAGAGACGAATGGCACGTCCATTTATAAAATCGTGCAATTCGGAATTTTTCGTATAAATTAGATCCCACCGATATTATTCGTGTAGAGGTAATGCGTGATCTTGTAGTTATCATAGATACTGCAATTAATTTAAATAATCAGGAAACTACAATTACGAATGCTTCCTTAAGAGTTCTGGGAGCCATTACGCAAATAACACGCAGACTTTGTAAACCATTTTCTTTCTTACATTCTTTTCAGTGGTGCGTAATCGTGTCGAGTATGCCCCAACTGTCTGGAACTGTATTGGAGCGATTAATTCAAAAGTGATTGAGCGTGTTCTGCGTAAATTCATTTGGGCATTGCTCGATCGTTATTATCACCCAAACTATTACTACAGTTACGAAAGGATTTGTGGCCTCGTGAGATTGTACACGTTGCACAACAGGAGAACGACCCGTGAATTGATGTTTCTGCTGAAGATCGTAAATGGCATAATTGATTCACCAGCGCTACTAAGTAACGTCTACTTGCCCCGTTCCTCGTAGGTCTAGTAGTCTTAATTTTTTTAACCTTATATATATATATATATATATATATATTTATATATATATATATATATATATATATATATAAATATATATATATTTAAATATATAAATATATATATATATATATATATATATATATATATATCACGCAGCACACATGACACGGCTTCAATTGACGTATAATCATTAAGAACCAATCGGTGGGAATGTTACCCTGGATATTTTTGATGAAGAGCGTGAACTCAGAAAGTGTGTTGCTACCATTGTTTTGTCCCAACTTTTCAAGTTTGTCAGTTCTCTTTTTGAGCGACATAAAATGCTCAAAAGTGCCGATGTCACGTCCTGCCGCTAATGGCGTCGCTCATTGTGCATAGCGTGGCACTCCTTGCACGGAAACGCGATCCCCGGTTTTCACCACTGGTGCAGCGAAAAGTGATAACTTGAAGCACTCACTCGTGTTGGGACATTAGGTGACATCCAACGCCCTTTCCGAGGAAAAGGAGAAGCGCGCACATTGTGTTCGCGTTAACAGTGTCACGCGGGGCACCTGCACATTATGCGGGATGATGCCGAATCTCGAAGATCCCTTCAAGAGGCATTGGACGACAATTTCGAGCCTGTTCTATTTTACCAATCTTTTTTTTTTCGTTTCGAAGAAATTTAATACGTAGTGGGTCATTTTTTTCGCCAAAGTTTTAGACGGGAGTGAATCAATCGAAACTATTTTGTAGAAAAACAAAATCGGCAAGAAAACCAAATTCTCGGCATCCATCTCCGCTTCGTTTAAATACGTGAAAAAACAAAAATCGCTGTGTCGTCGAAGCCGTTTGATACGAGCAGCCAAATGTCTTCTCAACTTTGGGGGTTCGTGCCTGTTCCTTTATTTCATACATATCAAGCGCTCGATGATTCCTTATGCTTGAAGTACCAGAATGAAAGTATGAGCAGCCACGGAAAGATACGATCAAGCTATGTTTGCCGATGAAAACTAGTTACGTTCCTCGCTTCAGCGTCCTTCCACAACAAATCGGTCTGCGTTTGAGGACAGCCACAAGATCAGGCTCCCCAGAGGTAAACGCGGGCCCAGCAAGTGCAAATTCGACGTTCTCCGCTAGGATTCGCGCAGGAAGCCGCCCTCGTGGGAACCGGCGCACGCGAGCTTTCGCACCATCGTTTGCGCCCACTTAACTTTACCTTTTTCCATCCTCATTTGCATGCTTTGCCTTTTTTATGGTTCTGTTTTCGTGCACCCCCACATTACCGGCACAAAATTGAGGGATAACCGTCGTTTCCGTTGCGAAGTCATTTCCGTCGCTACCGCGTGGTCGCCAACGAAGACGGAACTTTGCTTACCGTAGGTAATGGATTATAACTATGCGGACTATACACCTTTTCCAGAAGGGCGCCGCCATTTTGAATTTCGTCCCTTCTGGTATGCGGTAAAACATTGTTTTGGTATCTCTGTGCCGCTGGAACGTGTTTATGGAAAATGCGTGATTGTCACCCATTTTTGTTTTGCCTAACGTAGATTTTTTGCTCTTATATTCCAGGTTGAAATGTTTTATTATATTTTCGTCCCGCATACCAGATACCAAACTCACGTGAGTGAAAACAACAGGAATCAGAACACGTGTACATATTTAAAAGCGAATTTTTACGCGATGAGGACGATCTACAGGTTGAGACTAAACTCTAAAAGAAAAAAAAAAAAAAGAAGAAAAAAGGGTATCACCTTGCACTCTTTTGTCCCATATAATGCACCCCAAAACTTCAGTTCGACGTATAGCGCATTGACCTTGAACTGACGGTACCAACTTCCACAAGCGGCTTGATAGCCGTGTGGTACATCAGATTAAAATACCTAATCTACGTGTTACTCCCTACAAAAAAAGTACTCGGGGTTTCCTTGGCCCTACTGCAAAAGCTCAGTGTTTTTTTTCTATGGTTTTTGATTCGTACTTTAGCTATTTAATAAGGTTATCAAGCCCCTCGTAAAATGTGGGGCCGTTTTTTTTTAGTATAGTGCGCTATACGTCGAACTCAAATTTTGGGGTGCGTTATGTGGGACAAAAGGCTGTAAGGTGATACGTTTTTTTTTCTTAGGGTGTATACAAGGATTGGATTTTGTTTTTCTAGATCGTTTCATAGGACCGACTTGAGGTATCTTGTGAATGACGGAGTACGTTAACGATGGTCTACGTATGATATACAAGCAATTCTTTGTGAGCTTATACAGCAGGCATTTGCCATCGTGTGCTGTGTACGCGATGTGCTTACCCGCGGACTTTGCACCACGTGGACATTGTCTAAGGAGAGCATTTTCTTTTTCATACGAAACATGTCTTTCTTCCCGCCAGACGAAAAATGCTGAGTCACTGGGCGGTCGACGCGCGCGCGGCGGCTGATATTCCGCGGCAGAGACTTTGTGCGCATGCTCGGAGTACGCGATCCGAAGCCAAAGTAGACAAAATGGCTGAGCGCAGAAGGCAATTATTGAAATGGCCCGTCTACACTAGACGCGGACTGTAGGCAGGGAAATACGGTACGCGCTTTTATTTTTCGAACGAAACCAAGTTCCGTGCCCCCTCGCGGGGGCCCCCGCGAAATCGCCCACCGAACTGCTGGCAACGTCGGTGGAGGAGCGTTTGGGCGTGACGTCGCTTAGACGCAGACATTCCCCACCCCTAAAAAAAAAAATAGCGTACGACCTTGCGTCGTTCTCCAGGGCGAAGAGGGCGTTCAGTCAAGAGGGCGTAGGATGGCCCGTCTCTATGCTTATATATGTGTGCTCGGTTCTTTTTTGGTCGCGGATCCCTTGGCGCGCATCGATGGGCCAATGCAGCACTTGCTATAGATAAAAAAGAAATATACGGCGGATTTTCCCGAGTCCCTAAAGAAGGTCATCGTAGTACCCGTAGGCCACCGATTGAACGCGGAGTTCCCGCATGCCGATCGCTGGCGCAGCACTCGTGCGCACGATGAAATGAAGACATTTCAGATCGCTTCCGCGTAGGAGTGCGAAAGCATTCCTATACACGCCGTGCATTCCTACAAGCACAGCGCGCCCCGTCTTCCTTTTGCACACGGCGCTCCGGCGGTGACATCAGGCTCCCCCCACTGCGCAGGCGCGGCACCCCCGCCGGCTCCACGGCTTCCGCGGCGATGCATCTGCGTCGCTGTGCTTTTGGCCAATGGGACTTTAGGTGCCGCTTCGTTCAGCCAATGGGGAACGTAGGTGCCTTTTTTCGTTGCTACAGACGGAATTCAGGTGCCGTTTTTCGCCGTTACAGACAACGCGGGCTTCGCTCCATGGGGCAGTGAATGCTTTCGCATTAGTATATGTCGCATTAATATATGCCTTCTTCAGTGACGCAGACAAAAGTTCGGTACTAAGCCTTTCTTATATATACTCCGCTTCACTCCGACTGCAGTCGCCGCTACAATCCTTAGGAGGCCCATCGAGCTACGCCAAAATTGCTTCGTCATGGCGTTCATTGTCTTTTAGCGTTTTCTGTGGGTGGCCTAAAACAGGTCGGCTCAGCAATGCCCCATAACTCTGCGCTTTCTGTTTCCCGTGCGCGATGGGTTTAGCCGTTCAGTCCAGACGCCCCGAGACGAGGAGCACCATGACGATGCACTTTTGGCGATGCTCGATTGACTCCATGCGATCGCGTCGGCTGAGGTCGAACTTAAAAGTGAAACGGAGAACTTTGCATCGCTTATCGCCCGGGCGAAAAAATGCCGAGTCACTGGGCTGTGGACGCATACGCGGCGTCTCTGCACCACAGAGCTCCAGCGGAGGCTCAGAAGGCGTTCCACAGCCGAGCGGACGAAGATGGCAGCGCGCAAAAGGCGATGTTTGCAAAGGTCTCTAGGAGGTGCGGGCCGATGACACAACGTATACACGCGCATCCCGCTTACATTACGACGAGCTCTGCGGATTAAGGGACTTCTGCGCCGAAAAGCCAAAACTTCAGCAACACATTTTTCTTTTGTACAGAAAGGATTTTGCTATCGCGTACGTAATCAGGAAGTTCATGGCCTGCATAGACTATGCTCACGATCGGAGTCCATAATCGTCGATTTGGAGAGACCGATTCTGCTTAGCAGCGTCAAGGATTGTAGGCAGAGCGCGCATGTGCACACGGAAAGACCCTCCGCGCTCTTAGCTGCCAACAAATGCTGCGTCATGACTCATGAGGCAGGACTCTCAGTCATAGCTGCGTCGCTATATTGTGGTGAGTTATCGAACGCTGCTACTTCGTAAAATTGCAGTCTCAACTGAAAAGACAGAGAGAGAAAGAGAGAGAGAGAGAAAGAAAAGAGTGCTCCATGACTTTTAAAAAAACTTTTTTTATCGTATTCTGAGCGTTATTGCTTGCTGGGACCAATGTAATGCTGAAGAAATTGGCTCTCTGCGTGTTCTACATCAAAAGTGAACACGTCCAGTTTCTAGATTGTGTATAGACCTTTTTCGCAAGGGCGCCGCCATCTTGAATTGTCGTCACTTCCAGTATGGGCGAAAACATTGTTTTGCCGTCGCCACGCCAATAGAAGGCATTTAGGACCTAAAAGTAACCGTCACGCATTCTCGTTTTGCCTCCCCTCTATTTTTTTACTGTTTGCAGGTTGGAACGTTCTGATATTTTTTCGTCGCCCACACCAAATATGCCTACTTGGCGGTCGGGGCCGAGAGTAAGCGGAAAAGGTCTATGCATCTGCCGGCACTGCTAGCGCGAAGAAGACTTCGGTGCTTCTTCGCATTTTATATATTTCGAAAGTGTACTGGTGGGCATCAAAATGTACCACTTCGTTAGTATCCCACCTGACAACTTTCTACCACTATAATATATTTGATAGCAATTCTCCAGTATATATATATATATATATATGTGTGTGTGTGTGCGTGTGTGTGTGTGTGTGTGTGTGTGTGTGTGTGTGTGTGTGTGTGTGTGTGTGTGTGTGTGTGTGTGTGTGTGTCTATAAAAGAGGCGATGACTTGTTCCCGCTAACTGCGTGACGGAGCGTTTATGTGAGCTCAAAGGGGCGTGGTTAGTAGGAACGGCACCCTGGTTTCTTTCGCGACTGAATACCGGCTGTTCTTCGCAGGCGCTGCTGCTATGTCTCTCTGGCTGTGCTTCCGAGTCAGAGCGATACGTTCGGCTGTGGCTACGCCAAGATGTCCGTATAATCGAGCTACTGTTCACAACTCCCGAAGAGGCGGCGCCACCAAGCGGCAAGGACCAGACTTCTAGAAATAAGGAGCTCGCCACGACTGTCAGAATGAGCAGCGAAAACTTCACGGCCTGGTGGCGGAATCGTGAAGCCGTTTCTTAAGCAGTCGGCGACTAAGGTCACCACTCCATTAACCCGACGAAGTACTTTATTCACTAAAAGTAGGTCGATCTTTTTGAGAAAAGAACATGGGCGGCCACCTTTTTTGCACACACCAATTACTGCCAGTTCCAATGGGTGCCCAGTGAACGACGAGAGTATAGGTATACAAATAAACTAAGACACAAACACATTCTATTATTGAATGGTAACGTTATCACGGAGCCGTTTGATTGCTTGGACTCCTTCCGCAAACAGCAGTAATTGTCTGGCTTTCTATGGGCGTCACGGGAAAGTGCGCGCGCGCTTTTTGTTCCTAGAGAGACGTCCGACCCAATGAAATCTCGAGAGTGTCACCGTCACGGTGGCAGCATTCGTGCGCTCGGGGCGCGCCATAAGCGAAGGCGTGGCTCACCTGAGACAGGTATCTCCTCCTCCAGTTCGACGAGCACCCTTCCGGACAGGAAGGAACCGGGAAAGTAGAGCAGACTCTCATTGTCTAAGAGAATGAGGAACTTGTGCAGTTTCCGAGACATGGTATCCGGTCAGGGCGTCGGAACCGCCACAGCTGGTCTCGACTTATCGCCGCGTTTGATTTCAAGGTGCGTCTCGTGGACAGCCTCGTTTGGTACGCCGATGGTTGTAATTCCGGTGTGACAACAGCGCACGGGTTAAAGAAAACAAAAACACAGCACGTTCCAGAGTCGTCTATAAGGTTTGTCTGAGCACCCGTTGCCTGGACCTAAACTCACAAAGATGGCACTCAAACGCACAGTCGCCACCCACGCACCAACGGTTCCCTCTTGTTCAGAGAAGGGCTAGCTGCTTGACTAAAGCTGGCAGTGATGGAATTAAGCGCCCGGTGCTTTGTCAGCCTACTCCGAAGTATTGAGATCTTAAAAAAAAAAAAAGCACTCGATGAAGAACCTTCGGGTAACAAAAAGTATCCGATGCTTGGCGAAAGTACTTCCGGCCACTCAACCTTCACGCGCACCTGGAGACATCCTCAAGCCCAGAGCCCCGCAGAAACCTCCGGACGTCTTTTAACGGCACACAGTTGCGGACGTCACGGCTGGGGAGGGCAGTTTCACGAGGTGACTCGGCGTTTTCTGGTCACTCCTGGGGATTCCGAGCTGAGCGCTTCAAAGTCCTGGTCTTCTCGAGCAGTTCCTGAGTCGTTGACTAGTGAGTTTGAGTGCAAAGAGCAAGCTTGAAAGCGGATGTTTTGGACAAAAAAAGTAAAGAAAAACTGCACCAGAAAACCGCAAGGCGCGGACGGTTTTTCCGCCGCGTTTGTCGTCGGAATGAGGGCAGGGGCCTGCTGGCTTGCCTGAGCGGGGCTGTGAGCGGAGACCTGCTGCGGCGTACGGGTGCGTGTAGCGCGCACGTGATGCCGTTGCTGCAAGAGAGGAACACGCCTTTCCTTGGCCTGTCTGCCCTCCTCTCACCGGTCGAGCAGGTTTCGAGGGCTAGCCGAGGGGAAAGGGCCCCACGAACGGTCTTGTGTGTCCAGAGAGGAAGTGCGCTACCTCCTGGTTTATATTCGGCAACGGGTTTTCGGTAACCGTTGTTCTTGTCGACTTTCTGTCTTCTTCGTTCCGGTGTCCTCCGAAATAATGGAGCCGGACCCAGCCGTTCCGCAATACCGTTCTCCGGGGGCTCGCCGCTCCGTTGGTCACAGCTTGTTCCTTGGCCTTCTTCTGCCCAAGAAAGAAACAACGCAGCCGGATGTAAAGGGACCGCTACCTGTAACATCAAAAAACGATGAAAAGCGCTCTGAATTGATGGGTACGTCCCATTCTTTACAGGTCTCAGCCAAGGAATGCAGCCCTGCGGGGAAGAAAAAAATACATCGAGGCTCCTTATATACCGAAACGGAAGTGCTCGCCGTTGAAAAGCGGTATCGATTACTGCGTTCGATACGCACTGAGACATTCGGCGACAGACAGTCAACCTCTAGCCACGCATTATGTCTCAGTGCGGTAAAATATTAACGCAGAAAAAGGAGGTCTCTGCTTTCTTCGGCGGCGATGCTACTCGACATAAAGCTTCCGGGAAAATCCGGAAATAAAAGCTAAATTCAATTTTGTCCAGTCTCGCGATCGTTCGTTGGATCTAGAAAAAAAACAAAGCTCAGTATAGTCCGCTTGTGAAGCAGGCTTCGCAGAATACTAATAAACTTGCGAGGCACCCGAAAAAAATACAAAGAAACCGATGTCTTGGCGACGTTATCTCTCGGGACGTGCCGAAGGGACGACGAAATTTTGTTCTAGTTTCGCATTTTTATCTTTTATTCTAAACATAATTTGAATCGAATAGGTAACTCTCTTTAGAAAAGTTGGAAATATAAGCTTATAGTTTTACTTCTAGTTCTCTTAGATCGCAAATTCACCATCCGTTAACAAGATCAAGATGTTGACGAGAAGAAAGCAGGGGACCATGGTCTCATGGCGAACCATGTGGCTACCACTGTTGCAACCACTGAGCAGGTCAGAGGTTCGACTCTCGCATGTGCGCAAGTACGCGTGCAGTCACAAATATCAAATCGCCTGTCGTTGTGGAGTAACTTATTTATTTCATTTGCTTTAATTTACAAGCTTTTATGACGTGGAGAAGAGTCTCCTGGAAGTCCTAGAGTGGATGTCGACATTTTGTTAAAGAACTTGAGTGACCGTCAATTTAAGAAACGGAGGACCTGGCGAGCCCCATGCAGACTTGTACACGTTACTGAAAAATAGTAAGGAATTACATTTACAATTACTCCAGGCTAAATTGTAATTTATTACAATTACAATTACCCTCCCATGAAAGTAACTGACCGTTACCCCAAAAAGTAATCCGTTACTTTCGTGGCGTTACTTTTAACATTCTTGTCCTCAAGTACGAAACGAAGGGAAGAGGGTTATTCAAGTTCTTATTGTTGCCACCTGTTCCATTTAATGACCTTGAGTATTTTGAGCAACAGCTGGCTCTCGAATGTCTCGTCAGACATTTTTCATTATCTCTTACTCAATATGTCGACTACTGCGCTGAACACCATTTGAGCTGAGGCACTGGATGGGAGTGCCATATTGTTCCTCACGAATGCTTCATGCTCTGCATTGAGCTTTTTCAGCGAAGCAAGGGAAGCACTATTTACCTCGAATGTAGAGCAAAGCTTCGTCGTTGCAGCCGTTGCCATGCTATTCGAGAGATTTAGTAGATCCTTCCGATACCTCCGATACCCGCGATAACGGTACCCGATAACGATATGATGCATACGCTAAGACGGCGACGAAGTATCAGATATCATCATCGGAGTCATCGGACCGATCTACTAAAATTCTCCATTGTCTAAATCGCGAAGCTGTAGAAGTCATCAACAGCAAAACATAGTTGTAACAGTAAGGGGATCAATAAATAATAAATAAGGTTTGGCTCGATATTCTTCTTCCTTTGGTTCTGAACAGTTCGAGCCTCACTTGAGACGTTGGTGAATAAAAAAAAGTTTCTAGTATATAAATATAAGTAATAAAAGAAAAAGAAGGATACTCATAACAACAATTAATTAGAGCGTCGGTTAAAACAAGTGAATGTAAACGCCCGTTTGCCGTGTGTACTTTTCTTGGTGCCGTTCAAAAACGCACGGAGCACGGACCGACTGCAGTTTACTCCGGTGTTCTCCAGACAGACGTCCGCTGATGCCACGGGCAGCAAACGGTAGAGTACTAAGTAAGCCACGCTATGGCCCCACTCACGAATTTCACTCTCTCCTCAAGCCCAGAATATCAAGTCAACGTCAGCCACCATTATGTTTTATTTGTAAAAATATCTGCTTGAGATAAGATTCTTCCTGCTGGGGCAAAACAGGAAGCTGACTCACAAAAAGGGTAGGGTAGACGGAGCGTTGTCTGGTGTTGTGACATTATGAAAATGGTTCGAGAAGGACATTGTTAATCATTTCAGTGCACTTACCGCCTCGAGCTTCTCGAAGAGGCGCACAATCACTTGGTGTCCTCCTCTCCCCGTCTTCGATCGCAAGGAAAAAACAAAGAAACTAAAAAAAAGCAGAACTGACTTGACCCCCCCCCCCCCTTTTTTTTTGTAGATTTGGATTTTTTTACATTGATGTTAGGGTCTAAAAAAAAAGATAGATTCAGGGGCTTGGTGTTGCAAAAAAAGGGTTTGCGGAACTGGAGTGCCAAGCCTCTCTTTGCGCTGGTCGATTCGCGTGAGTGTCACTGCGCTCGACTTTACAAAAATGAAAAAAAACAACAAAAAAATTAGTTAGAATTGGGGGGGGGGGGGGGGGGTTTGTTCTGACAAAAAAAAATGTAACGGATTACAAGAAATCCGTTGCGTAAAAAATGTAACGGAGTTACTTTAAAATTACTCTAGAAAATATGTAATTAATCCGTTACTAAATTACCGATAAATGTAAGGGATTACAAGTAATTTCGTTACTTGTAACGGATTACGTACAAGTCTGGCCCCCATGCATCTCAATATCAACTTGCAGCCAACCAAATTGCGGCATTTGCCGATAAGAACGCCGGACAACCAATCAAGAAGCAGGATGCATGAACGAAAGAAGCCACGCCGCTCCGTTTCTTTACCTTTCTCTGGCTATTATAGACCGTTCCATTAGGGTCATAGTAGAGAGAGTAAAAAAAAAAAATGCCCTCCCCCTCTCACCCGCAACTCGTCTGCTCCGCCGAGTGGGCTGTACCTAGCATCCGGATGGCGTACAAACTCTGTTTAAAATCGCGTCATTTGAAAAATTTCAAGCGCAGATGCGCAGATTTCGGTATAATAAAAACGTGCTCTCCTGCCGCAATACACGCAGTAGTTGAGGGTAGTACTGCCGGCTGACTCAACTGTTATTTAAGTAACCGAAAAACGATATGTCAGTTGATCATGAACCGAAATAGAACAACAGAGAGTTCTGGGCTGATTTTGGAGTAGCCATAACTATTCTAAGAACGCGAACCACTTCACAACGGCAGCCACGAGCGAGAGTTCGACGTTCCGTACAGCCCGCCGATACAGCCCAAAGATGGAGAACGGCAACCTCCCGGTTCGTCGTCTGCTAGCGGAGTCGGGGCGCGTGCCCTCTCTCTCGTTTTACCCCGCCGAACCCGCTGAATTTCCCGGATGTATGGAGAGGGCGCTGCTGTCGAACAAAATGGTGCCGCCCAGAGAGCGCTAAATGGAATTGTCTATATATAGGGTGTCCCGAGCGAAACTTCCGCTGTGAATCGAGCCGGAAAAATCGGCGCCTGCAGATTGACAGCTCAAAATTTCGCCGAATGTGCGCTGGGCAGGTCAGTTTTACTTTGCGAAATTCCAAGGCGTAGATCTTTTTTTTTTTTTTTTTAGAAATTAAAGCCAAACAATTGGCCAAGTCAAGGTTGGGCGCGTTCGCAGACGACCGAGGAAGCGACGCTATTTACTCGTGGCGCCACCTCCCGATAGGCACAGCGAACAGACAATGCCCTCTGTTGTCTGCTTGCTGCGTCTATCGAGAGATGGCGCCGCAAGTAAATAGCGTCGCTTACTCGGTGGTCTGTGAACGCGTTCAACCTTCATATTGGCAAGCTCTTTAGTACCATTAAAAAAAGTACTACGATTTGAAAGTGCGTGGTCAAACACATTTCTCCAGTACATATTCGGTGCAAGTTTGAGCGTTCTATGTGGAGGTGCCGATTTTCCCGGCCTCTATTACAGCGGAAGATCCGCTTGGGGCACCGCAGACTTGTACGTAATTCAACTGCTCACTCAAGTTAGTGTAGTTTAACTACTTTTCTGAGTAATTTAGTAACTTTCAATTGCAGTTTTATTTCTGAAGTTAGTAGTTTAGCTGCATTTTCCGGTAATTTCTAACGAAGTTACAAATTACTTTGGAAGTTTAGTGGATATTTTATTACCAACAAACGATTACGCACATGCAAAAAAAAAAAAAAAGAGCATACCGAAGGTCTAGCTAATATCCCCAAAGAAAGGTAGACCCCAAGCCAAGACAATCCCGAGAGGAAGCTATCTTTTCAGAGCCTGAATGACAGTTGGAACCGGACACGTGACGTGTGTGTTTCAAGTGGCGCTGAATAACGCCGGAGACTGGCGTTTTTTTGTGTGTGTGTGTTCCTAAGCAAAGCCGTTTAAGGTTTTAACCGACAAGTGCGGCCCTTTTTTATTTTTTTTCCTCATATTTGGGGTTTTAGTTATATCTGCATTCCATGTAGAGAACACGCGAAGGAGAGGACGGACCGTGGGCTCCTTTTAGAGAAGTACTGCTGAAGAAAGATTTGGATGGCGACAGGGAAAGAAGCAAACAGAAGAAAACAAGCTGTTAGCCGCGCGGGAGAGCAAGCTGATCGATTTGGGTGGATCTTGGCTCGCAGAGCTGAGGATGTGCGAGTCTTTCAGCCGTCAAAGTTTACAAAAACAGAACAATAAACAATCAAGCTTATAGAGAGCTAAACCTCAAAGCAGAGACGGCATACGTCCGTAGTTTACGCCCGAAATAGGAAGCACTTTGCACGACATCTAACAAAAATTTAAGCAAGACCAGACCAAACCACAAGTGAGCACAGGAGCAGAACCTTTAGACAAAGTGCCTGTTTATTAGCTTAACTGAATTCAGTTTATGAATAAAACTTCTTTTCTTCAGTGCTATCCTCAAAAAACACAAAAAAGTGTTTTGGAAAGTAATTCACTGCTCTTTTGCGGTAGTTAGTAATTTACTCAAGAACTTTGAAATTAAGTAATATCTACCCTGTCAGAAATGCCTGCGCGTCTACTCACCCGCAAAGCACTCGAAGAGCCAATCTCTGCGATCCGCAAAATCAGCTCAGCGAATGTGAGGCGGAACATCCGTTTAGACCTAAAAATAAAGTCTGCGCTGTGGCATTACGCTATGCAAAGCGCCATGCTTCCATCGCGTAACGCCACGGTGCAGATTTAATTTTGAGGCCTAAGCAGACGTTCCGCCTCACATTCGCTGAGCTGATTTTGCAGATCGCAGAGATTGGCTCTTCGAGTGTTTTGCGGGTAAGTGTAGACGCGCAGGCATTTCTTAGAGTGTACTCTACTCAAATTACTCTTGACGCAGGTACTCAGTAACTTGGCTACTTTTCTCGAGCAACTTGTACATGTCCGCTCGATAGTAGGATGCAAGCGTCGAGTAAACGTCTCGTTCATAGTTGACGCGAAAACAATAGAATAGCAATCATCCCCGATATTGTTTCATAATGCTTTTATTTGCTATTTTATCGCTACGAAATTTGCTATGTTGCTCTGTACGCTCTCTATCCCATTAAATTGGAGGAAGGCTTCCTCCTGCGTGGCATCGAGACCGCGTTCGTCTGGAGAGGAAAGTGGACGGAAGGCAAAAGTGGCGGTGAATACAAGATCAGGTCGATTCAAAAGGTGAGCATCACAAAGGGGGCCTTGGCGCATCCGCTCTCTCGATTACCTTGGGACGTTATGCCGGGACGCTACTTCGTTTCATCGGGAGCCAGAACGCAGTCAAAGCCACAGAGATACGCAGGGTCACGGCGCATTCAGCGCGCTTGATTCCGATGCTAGCACGCGCACATAGAGATTAGGAAAGCCGTGATGTCGGGGTTTTTGCGCTGCTCGGTCGCTTCTGTCGGCTCCTAGCGTCGGCTGTGCTCTGACTCGAAGGGAACCGGAGGACAAAATGACCGGTTGTTGGCTGCGGCCGTCGCGGTTCTTCGCGGCATCGGTCCGATACATGTACTTAGGAATACGTGGCAACATCCCTTCTCTGGACGTGTCGAGTGTTGCGGATGGTCGCCGTGTTTATTCATTCCTTCACTCCTGCATTTTCTTTTCTTAAATCTAGGCTGCTCAGTAGAGCCACTCAACCTGCAATTTGTAGCGCCAAAAGCACGAACGCGAAAAAAAAAAAAAAAAAAAAAGCGATTCCAGCGCAGCCTTGAAATGAAGCCAATTTTATTACGTTACAATTTAATTTTGCCTTTCAATCCGCGAGCGCATCGAAAAAAGTATCGGTGTCGACGTATAATCTACGTACGAAGGTTTGTTACGCGCCAGTACAGATGGCGATGGTGTAAAGTTTTGTGCCTTGGAGTTAACGCTAAATGAACCCGTAAAGATCTGCAAGATGCCGCATGACCATACAAAAAACAAAAACTGTTTTGCCTGAAAAGAAAAACACGAAACACACACACACACACACACACACACACACACACACACACACACACACACACACACACACACACACACACACACAGACACGTTATTTTGTCTTTTGTATAAAATAATGTTATTTTCTTTTCCTGCCACTTTATCACTTCAAGTATCAGGAACTTGATTGGCTCAATACAGTGCGATGGTCAAAGCTGTCGTGACATCCGGAACTCATCGCCTTGATCGCCTTTCGCATGCATATGGGACATGAAAGGGGACCGTCGAGGAACCGCAACGCCAATTACGGTTGCTGTACATCGCCAATAGCACTCAAGAAGACCATCGCGATAATAGAAAACAACGAAAGACCGATCACGCTTCGTTAGCAATATTTAAAAAAAAAACATTTAAACGGAAGCTATTGGACGCTTTGTTCTGTGTGCGGAAAACAACGTGTTATTAACTTATACTCTGAAGCTTATAAACCCATATCTTTTTATAGATAATTCAAATACACACTCAATTTTACCTGCATATTACTTATATTTAACATCAATGAGATAGAAACCGCAATGCTTATGCCGAAACACTTTCTTTTCTTTAAGTGAAACTGTCGTGAAACCACGAAAAATATAGATGAAACGAGATATTTACACAATGTCGTAAAAACCCTTACAAAACAAATTCCCATGGAAGGTCGGTGCAATCTTTTTTTTTTTTCGAAACTAACGTAGACAAATTAAAGAAGACTTTGACGAGCGTGTTGGGACAGATGTGACAGTAAGAAAGCACAAAACAGTAAGAAAGCACAAAGCTTGTACATGTCTGTTTTTGTCCCTCTGTTTGTTTTGTGCTTTCTTACTGTTACAAATAAAGACGTTTACAATTTTCTGTAACGCCGAATTCGAGTGCAGCTCTTGATGAGGAGGAGAGGAGGGTGCGGAGGAGAGGGTATACTTCTCTTCCTTCCCCGCTAAATTTAGCGAAGAAATGTTACCCTCGTGACGTCACACGTGGCGCCACGTTCGACGTCACACGTGTCGTCACACGTGACGTCACGAGGGTAAATTTAGCGGGAATATTTTTCCGCCCCATTCAGCGGAAAGATTTTCACTCTATATTTAAGGGGAATATTGGCGATGTTAGATGACGTGTGACGTCACGTGACGTGACACGTCATCTGATGTCATACGTCACGTGTTTCCTATAATGACCTCACGCGTGACGTCACGAGGGTAACCCTTGTGACCCTCATGACCCTCCTGACCCTCGTGAGGATAGCGCTCGTAAACCTCGTGAGGGTAACGCTCGTAACCCTCGTGAGGTTAACCTTCGTGAGAGTACTTCTCATGACCCACGTGAAGGTAATCCTGGTGACCCTCGTAAGGGTAACCCTCGTAACCGTCGTGAGGGTAATCCTCATGACCCTCGTAAAGGTAATCCTCGTGACATCACACGTGACGTCAGGTGTGACGTCAATATGAGGAGCGTCCCATAAGAAACGCCGCTCTAGCGGGAAACGGGCACCTATGAGCTGCGCCCTAAAGAAGGCTTCACGATCGAAAAAGATACTGCTACACTCGAGCGCCATGCGATCGTTACGAACGAGGCTGGAAAACTAGTTAGAAGGAAAAATCTGCTAACCGACAACGAGTCTGACGGGATGAGTGGATGTTAGACGGTGCTTATTACATGGAATTAAATTACTTGCAGCCAGTTCTTTTTTCTTAGCATTATTGCTATCACTCGATCACTTCTATTTGGTAGTAATGACAACAGTAATTTCATTACGTTAAAAGTAATGAAATTCTTCGTCACCTCTTACGAAGTTCCAACCGCTCCCCTTCCCCCCCTCCCCCCAATTTCCTTCCGGGTTTACGGCTCTTACAGTCGTCGTACTAAGAGTTAAATTGCTGCGATAAATCCAATTTATCATCCAGATCAGGGGTGGCCAGGCTGACCCGGCCTAAAAGCCGCCAATAGAACCACAAAACTTCCAAAGCCGCGGGGGGGGAGGGCAGACTTTTGTCCAGAGCAATATGCGAAACTCGAACTACTTTCAATCTATCCAAATCAAAAGCAGTCCAACAGTACGTAAGGTAGCAGTAGTACAATACTACCAAACCGGAACCTGTCTTTCGATTTAAAACGCGTTCCATTTCTCTTTTTGGGTAAGTGCTCGTGTGACTGGGAGGGAGGCGCGGGAGTGTCTGTGTGTGTGTGTGGGGGGGGGGGGGGGGGAAGATAGGGGAGGGGGCCACGAGCTGCACTTTAGCACGCAAAGAGCCACATGCGGCTCGCGAGCCGCATCTTGGCCACCCCTGTTCTAGATCGCGCGACGAATATTGAAAACGATCATTACAGAGCTGCGCGAAAGTTGGTCAGACTTTTTGTCTCGTATTGGTTTGTTAGGAGTGAGACTGTCCAGTCCGAAGTTTCCGCAAAAGCATTACAGTGCGCAGTTTGACGGTTGATGTAGCATGTGTGCCTTAACCCTTCAAGCAGTCCACCCCTCGCCTCTTAAGAATGTAAATCCGGCTCTAAGATCCTCTCTACGTGCCGGTTCCCGCACGATGAGAAAAGCAACATTATACCAAAGCTAAAGCGTGACAAAGAAAGTGAACTCTTTGTGACACGCGAAATAGGCGGCTGGCATTCGAGAATTACTGATAAGTTGTTTATAAACCGGTGATTTGAACCCACAAGAACGGCGCGAAAGGCCTGTTTTCGATCCGTCAAAAAACATCTGAATTAGCTTCGAGTTCTCAATGGTGTAAGCTCTGTCTAAGTTTTGTCTTTCAATGTTGCAAATTACAACGTAAAGGTCTCGAATAAATCGTAAAAAGAACGATTCCTTTTTTAGGTAACGTTGAGTTGCTTTTTCTCTCGAGTAACCGAGCAATTATTTTGAATACGTTTCGACCAACAATTATTGAATTGTAACGGATTACATTTTATTTAGAAACTTGCGCAAGACTGGAATCTTGCTGAGAGCCGTATTGTTATTAATTGGTGCATGGGCGTGATATAGGGCGCTAAGCATACCCTACCGTTAATAGAAGAGCAGTCGCATGAGCACTAGATTAGAGCTTTGTTTTTACGTTAATAGCACTGTTTGTAACCAGGCGGGAGCTAGAATTCATAGGTTAGGGTGCGAACCGTCGAGAACTTGGACACAGTGACCCGAATGCCCATGCAAATATCCGCGTTCTTCGGTTACGTGGCCATGGGGTGAACTTTCCGGTACGGTGGAAGCGTGCAATCGCTGTACCTCTTCCGAGGCGTTCGGGTCAGTCTTAAGCGGATCGTTTGGCTTATCTGTCCTCTTGTTCTTTTCTCGCGGCCCACAGAGCTTGCAGGTTATGCTCTGGGCGCCGAGCGGCACGTGGACCGTCTCCAATTAGGCAGAGGACGAAATGAAGCAGACATACCAGTGAGCGGTTAGTGTTTCACGCTCTTTATGTTTGATACGAATCAGCGCGTGACACGCACAGACACACACACGCACGGCACACACACACACAGACACACGCACCCGCACACGCGCGCAAAATATTCAGCGACTGCCACGGTGAAAGAAGATGTGTCTGAATGGCGCTGCTTCGTCATGGAGCAGGTGTGGCGGAGGTTCGCTCGCATTTCTGGCAAACACAATGAGATGGCACAACGTGTGGAACATTTTAATTGATATCAGAGGGCAAATGAAAGCCGCTCGAATAACTGTCCTTACTCGCAGGTCTACATTGCCACGCAGCCAGCGACCGCGCCTGCGCGAAGGCCCCTAAGCCGACAGCGCCTCTGTCGCGAGACGCACGAAACCCGAGCAAACGTCTTGGGTGTCCTTGTTCGGACACTTCGCTCTCCTTCAACAGTGGCGTCTACCTTCCCGCGAAGGTCTTGGGGGAGGAAATAGCTGCAATCTACGGAGGGTGCGCGGCGATTGACGGGTTTAAAATATCTTGGCTTTTCTTTTCAACCCTCGGTTTGCAGATTGCGACGATCGTGCTCTGAAAAAGACTCTCGTACGCAAAGTCATCCGCAATCTGCACCGCTAAAAGTAGACTAACGGGCTTTTTTTTTAAACGTGAACCTTACCTCAGAATTTTAAGGATACCTTCATACTCTCCATAGTAGTTAATAGGGCTGGGCGTTGATTAACACTTTTAACACGATTCATCTCCACTCTTTAACCGACAAATTATTCGATTAATTTGTTTCGTTTATTCTTAGGCGAAATAGTTTAAAAAAAAGTCAAGATTCAGTTTTTTGCCTTTGCTGAATATGTGATAAACGGCGCATTATACCATTTAGAATTTCAAATCTCAGCTTGGTGTGTAGTTGACAAGAGTCCTAGACACTCACACTCTCAAATGGTTACTTCAGCCGCAGAAGCAACGGGGTCCGTTGACATTCACCAGCAATGGCGAACTCGTCTGACTGTTCGCAACTGCCCCTGCTGCGCTAAACGGAAACTGACATGGCGCTGGAGTGGCTGGGAGGCGCATAACATTCTCCACTCGTTTGGAGCTGCAATCTCGCTCCTATAGGTTACCCGAGGTCAAAATTTCAACCTAATGTTTGCCTTTATGTAGACGTATTCGACCAAGACTGCGTGGTGAAAACGTTGATCTTTTACTTGTATGATTGGCAAAATTTAATCGATTAACCTATTAAAAATTGCGAGTAAAGCGTTAATATATTAATCTGCAGGTTAGTCGGGGTTCGTCGGTCCGGTGCCCAGCCCTAGTAGCTACGAAGTAGACCAGTCAAACCATCGACGAAGCATATTTAAGATGACTTTAAACTGGACAGGCTGTAACGGGCTCGATGCTTTGTATTAAATATATAAAAATATACTAATATTAAATTATTATGGCCAGTATAATAATATTAATAATTATTGTTATTAAACGAACAACGTTTCGACGTTAACGTGAAGTCTGCAACGGGGCACTGTTCATGTTCTAAGCATGAAAATTATTTATTATCTTTATTTTATTTTTTCGTGCAAACTATAACGTAATTGCAAGTACTATGGCTGTGCTTCTCGGAACCATACGCGGACAGGGAGGTATACACGACGTTTCGAGTGGACGCCCTTCAAGCAAGAGATGCGCTGTTGAGTGTTTGCGAATTGTTTACCGAATTCCATGGTTTGTTTCATGCCTTGCTGACACAAGGCAGAGAGCCAAGCTAACGATGTTCGCCCTTTCAGCACGGAGACGACAACTGACGAAGCATGATTCGATTGAATAACTATTCGCCTATTTGTAAAAAAAAAAAAAGAAAAAGAATATTGAAGCTTTTGGTTTTTGGTTTGCTGACGTTAGTGCAAGGAGGTTGGTCTTCGGAAAAACACGTTGCAAACTCTGCGAACTGCATTGTTTTAAATTCAAAATAATTGAGGTACCTAAAAAAATAGTGTGGATTTGAAGGTGATACAAAATTAACTTGCATATATGAATTTATTTCACTTCTACTCGTTTTCTTTACAAAACAGTTTAGTGCAATGCTAATACCGGAGTGAAATTACTGTCCTTTCTGCTTACAATTTATTAACTTTTTTTGTCACCGGTCGAGTCGACACCTCCGCCCATTTGAGAAAACTTGTATTAGTGTCTGCTAGTTCCAGCGTGTTTGCTTTCGCATTCCAACATCTCGTTTTGAATTCAATCAAGCAAAAAGTATTTGTCTATGCAGTAGAAGCACCAAGGAGCCCCCCCCCCCCCCCCCCCCCCCCCCTATGATGCCGTCCTTCTTATACAGACCTTTCTCAGGTGCCCATCATAGTAATCGTGACTCACACTAACGACCAATGTAAACAGCCCTGTTGACCTCATCTCAAGCTAAGGCGACTAAATGCTCAGCTTTCGAAAGGGGGACAAGGTGTGACGCCGGCTCATAAACGTGACAGATTAGATCCTCCCTTGCCAACATCTAACGGAGAAAGCTGTTATCACTCGCAGCCGGATTTTGTGGCTTCGGAGATTAGTTGAGCGATGTGTATATATTGCGGAGTAAGGATTCTGCACGAATTTTGTGGCTGCGTTTTCTATCCACGCTACTGTTTCTACTTACGGTCACCCGCTGAGCGAAAAACTGAGGTAGGTTGCACATTTCTTTTTGTTTACGCGAAGGCCAATGCTTCTCAAACTTGCACAGCTCGTTCTGTAGTTTAAAGACTGAGCTAACACACAAATAGAAGTTCGTTGTTTTTGGTGCTGTCAAGGTGTCTGCTTAACTCAAGCCATAACGGCTAAAGTGCACCCATTTGGAGAAACTTCAATCGGAAAACGATGGCTGTACGCCAGTTCGATTTGGGTAGAAACTGATGGAAAGGAGGAGATGGGAGCGTGCGAGGACGTTAAAGCACCGGCTCTGGTTGGAATAGCTAGTGGGTAGACGGAAGGCTAGTGTTTCTGTCTCTACTCAGTCTTCGAACGCTTTCGAACGCGCCGAATACTCGACGCCGGCGTGCGGCGTTGGAACGGATCACGAAGCTTGAAGATAATAAGAAACGCAACAAGTTCCTTCAGCTTTTCTTGAGGTAAGACATACTATAGTATGTCGTACCTCTTTAGCTTTCCCCTACTCTATTGCCTATTCGATGAGGTTAAGTACAATCTCGACATGTATAAATGTCTGAATAGAGTGAACGAGTAAGTTCTTCAGAGCTCTTTTTATAGTTTCAGGCATGTCTTTGAAGCGTTTTCCCGTATACCAGGACATCGGCGGAGTCAAGTACTCGATGGGCTACAAGGCGGATCATGTCCGTGAAGCATTGAATTACATGCCCCACGATGGGGACATTGTTTTGGTCTCGCACCTGAAATGCGGCAACAACTGGCTGGAACAAATCATGCAACTGATTCTTTACAGGTAAGGGAATCAGAGTGAAACCAATGCTTCAGGGACAAAGATTAGTTTTTTTATGCCCGGGTCCCACTAGCACGACAAACGACAGCGACAAGCCTCAGACACATGCACCATGCTCGCGATGGTACATTCGCCAGGCGTTTACTCGTCCGGTGCTCGTGAAGTAAGCACGTGTAATTGCAAGCCTGGCCAAGAAACCCTCGCGTGAATTATGCTCGTGTTTTGAGCATAGCCCCATTTATTCCACAAATCCTGTCAAATCGCGAAAGACTCTGGTTTAAGGCTTGTCGCTGTCGTTTGTTTCTGTTCGTCGCTCTAGTGGGACTCGGGCGTTAGAAGCAGCTTTCTCATTTGATCGCTCTAAGTAAAATGGCGATAAAATGAAAGCTTTTACGAGGCATTCTGGTGTTTGTTTTTGCACCGCATAATTACCTCGCGAATAAAGGCTTTTGAACAGTAAGAAAGGGCGAACTGCATTGTTAAGCTCTCAAAACCAAAACTCTTCGTGAGTGGAGAGTTTGGTTACCTTTTTCCCCTTCTTTGGCATGTTTCGGGATAACCAGGTAAATCCTACCCAGGGTGTCGAACCGGTCATTATTTCGGTTCGGGTTTGGGTTCAGTAGCATTGTATTTGGTTCAGGTTCAGTTCCGGTTTAGGGATATCACTCCGGTTACCGGTTTTAATAAGCGCGAACCGCTTCGAACCGGTTCCTAAGTCGACCTTTGAATATTGACCGAGCACTTCCTGCAGCCTTTTCTGAGCACAAGATACCTGCAATAGATCCATCCCAACCACCACTCCCTCTTTTTGCAGATATAAAAACTCTGCACAGTGACGTGCGCAAAAGACACCATCAATGTAGCAAGGCTATTACTTGTATATTAATGTTCTTAAGTGAACAATATATAAGTGATCGGCTTTTCATTTTTATGGTGTCTTTCGCACACGCAGCTGTGCAGTATTTCAAACTCTGCCAGAAGAGGGCGTATCTTCAGGATGGGACTGTAGCCCTTTCCAAAAAAGAGCTTGTAGCCGGTGCCATCTTTAGTGTTCGGGCGTATAGCGCGTGCTTTGCTCGCTTTCCGAAGTGTGAAGATCACATGCTCGGCTGTGATTTTGTAAACAGTAAGAAGGTCTCCAGGTAGTTTTGCTTGCCATCCATATGTTTTGGTTTGTTCTGCTATACACTCACGTGTTTATTTTTACATGCTACCTGTTTTCGGCACCCAGTAAGATGTCACAGCCGTGCCCCAGAGTGGCTGACAGGGGAACGAGAGGAAGCAGATGTGCCGTAAAACACAGAAACAGGGACGTCGAGTGCGAAGTTTGGGTAGTCTATCGAGTCCCGTTAAGCTGTGGTTGTGTATACATCGGCCAGACTGGCCGATGTGTCAATAGCTGGGCACGTGAACACGCACGTATAATGAAATGTGACTGCATCTTGACAGCGCTTAGGGTTCCGGCGGAAAAACGCTCTTCTAAAGATCTCGTGGCGAGTCTAGTTACTTTTACTTTTTGTCGCAAACAACGCTCTATGCAAATGACCCGGTCTGAGGGACTCAGACTGGGTCCTTTGTACCTCCCAGCCAGCGAAGAGAGTTCCGGTAATGCCACCACAGCGAACGACGTTTCTCGAACGCTCACTTGAAGACGATGAAAGAGGACTTCAAAAATGAGAAAACGACTGAACAGGCGACATGCTGGCCCTTGCTAGTCTGACAAACATACAAAAAAAGAAATTAAACAGACACATTGTCTACCCTCCCTCCCCCTCCTCCTCCCCCTCCTCCTCCCCCTGGCCTCCTTCCAGGGCGCGGTGCGTCGGCAAATCATCGCCGCGTACCATTGCCTCCGACAACCCATGTTTTTCTCTTTCTTTTATAAGGGAACACTCCGAGCACGTTGAAGAAAAGATTGTTTTTTCTTGAAATAAACCACTGGTGACCCTACAAACTATACTTGCCGATGCAGCGCGGTATTTGTCCCACCTTCCTTCGGGGTGTCGCTGCACTCAAGCGGAAGGCCACGTGGTGCGCTCTCGGTGCTCGATCGGCTAAATGGCTGATCGGTTGCAAGTACGGTCCACCCTGAGGTCAAACACTCGTGGACGCGTAGGCCTTCGTGCCTAGAGTGGTGCAATCCACTCCGATGCTTTGACATTTTGTAGCCAAGCGGCCAAGCGGTGCTTCGAAATCGCCGCCGCCGCTACCATGCCGCCAGGGTCAATCCAAGAAACAAGGGAAAGTTGAAGCTCTCCAGACGATGATGTGTTTTTTATTACGTATACAATAAAAACGAAATGTAAAAATATCTCACAGTATGTAGGATTAGTCCTTGCAACTTTTTCCGTTAAACCAAGTATTGACACAATTGGCCCTGAACCGTTTTTGTTGAACCGGTAACCGCCACATCAGATTATGGTTTCGTGCCTGTTCGGGTTCAATATGAAGCGTTCGATTTCGGTTTCGGTTTTGTTCCGGTTCGGTCTAAAATAATGGTTTTCATCCGGTTTTCGCTTCGGGTTCGGTTCGACACCCTGATCATACCCGAACAAAAGCAATGTTTGATGCGGTGTTCCTTATGTGTTAACCTTGTTTCATTTTTCGCAGTGGCCAGTCCGCCGCTGACCTAAGTGAATACCACAGGCGAACGCCGTACATCGAGATGGTCGGGACCGGACCGGTGAAAAACATGCAGCCTCCTCGCTTTTTTAAGACACACTTCAGTTACGAGCGACAGCCCATGAACCCCAAGGCCAAGTACGTGTACTTGACGAGGAACCCTTTAGACGTCTGCGTGTCCTTCTACCACTTCACTCGCTCGCTGCCGGTGTACAGATTCAGGGATGGAACGTTCGACGATTTCTTCGAGCTCTTCGTGACAGGCCAGAACGATCGTGGTGACTTCTTTGATCACTTGATGTCCTGGTACCCTCATAAAGATGACGCCAACGTCTTCTTTGTCGCCTATGAGGAACTCAAGAGGAACTTCAAGGACGCTGTCTCGAGACTTGCTCGTTTTCTCGGAGAAGAATACGCTAGACCGCTGGAGACCGACGAAGAACTCTTACAGAAGGTTGTCGATCAAAGCACCATGGAGAGGCTGTCTCAGATTCTGATGATTACGGAAGGCAAGATGAAGACCATGGAGGAGAAAGGAGACAACGATATACTAGATGCTGCGAAAAGGTTTGTCTGCAACGAATCTGGAGAACCGTCGCCAGAGAGCATTTTGGTCCGTAAAGGAATTGTCGGCGATTGGAAAACACATTTTGGGGAAAAACATCTGGATCGTCTGCGTAGAAGGATTCAAGAGAAGAAAGCAGTTGCCGTCGTCAAAGCTCTCTGGGGTTCTGAAGACCTGGGTGGCGTCGTTTAGTTTGAGCACATTTGAAGAAGTTCGCTTTGGCGGGGACATTTTAGCTGAGTGTGCACTTTTTAAGCAAGGCAGACGAAGGAGCGAGAAGATTCCTCAATCAAAAAATGCAAAACGTACTTTGAACGTTTTGATTGAAATACGTCACAAGCTTCGGCGTTTTTTTTATGAATTGATTATAATAAGTGTAGTCGTTCTTGATGTGTTTTTATGTTATTACCACGGTTTACTCAATAAACAAGTGTTTGGAGATTAGGGCCCCAATGGCCAAAAAAGACGTCCGAGCCTTTATTTTGTATACGGTTTCATGTAATTCTGCTTTACTTATTGGTACAGCCGGTATTATTCATAGATAAACAAAAGTAAATTGTAATTTGCATATAGGTCGTTGACTAATATGAAATTGGACATCATGTCAGAAAGATGTTTGTTTTAAACTGCCCAGTTGCCTCTTACGTTTGTTTAATCTTAGTTTTATAAGGAATAAAACAACCGGCCGTGCCTTTTTATTAATTTTTAATAAAGATATGTTTTCTAATTAACGAGCAGAAAAATTAAGCTTTCTTTGCTTGAACAGATGCCGCAACACAGTGTAATAAGATAAATGCTCTACTTTTCTGACAGAAACGTATACAGTCAATTTAAGTTGGTAAACTAGGCTTATCCAAGTTCCTGACATAGTTTCCATTATTAAGTCAGTCCCATTAAAACACCCGAGTTTAAGGAACATCGAATATAAGCAACTTCGCGAGGGCCAATGACATCATCCAGAACTTTCATGAACTCAACTCGCACACTCCAGGAACAATGACGCCGCAGAAAACATCCGTTAAGTTCCCTTTCCTGGAGGAAGCAGACGCAGCCAACTACGGCGAACGACGAAGTGAAGATAACGAGTGAATCTGAAGAATGTTATGTGTGCAGAGCTAATGAACAAGTACAATGTCACGCTGATGAATCAGCGAACATCGCATTTTGTCTGGTCCAATTGTATTCTGAGTTTTATCATTCCCTGGAATCATTCTATTGGTCGCCGTGTTTTCCTTTTTCCAAGTTCTGCAGGAAAGCGAGCTCATGGAGTATTTTGAGAGTGAAATACAGAAATAAACTGCAACCCCATAAAGCAATACATTCCGGTAATGAGTGAGATTTGGTATTGCGTAAACGAACGAACGCTAGCACTATGCGTTAACATTGCGTGTCCCTCATTGCGCGTGCGCGGAGCACAAACTACGTTCTTGGACTGGCACATGGCGACGACGCGCATGCGCAAAGGGGAGCACGCAAGGCTATCGCAAACGCACAGCGCTTGCGGTCCTAAAACACGTCATAGTCACGTTATGTAATATATCTGGTTATCGTTAACTTTGTACATATAAACAACAATGTTGTTTATGTGGATCTTCCATAATAGCGCTCATTTTGAGTCGGTATCGCCGCTAATGTGCGACAGTGTGCGTTCACGTAGACTCCGTGCACCGTTCATGTACTTTGCAAATGGATCCAATATAAAATGCATAAAACGCTTTGTCCGTCTTTAAAGCATAACTGTGTTTCGTCCTGTTTCCTTTTCTCACGAGCTTGCTATCCCAACTGCAACTTGCACTATCGAGAACTGCGAACAGCTTCGTTGGCAACTGTTGTCACTTTTATTCATGTCAGGAGGCCTTAAATACAAGGTAAGATGTGTAGCTCGAAACCACCCGCATTTCCATCACCAGAGCCGCGATTGGTTCCAAGCAGTGTTTTCCTTACTGACAGTCGGTTGGTGAAGAGAAAGCAGAGGTAAGCTTACTTCCATACTTTTTAGCATTCAAGGTGTTCTAACCACTTTTCACATACACCAAAACAAACCCCTTTCTGAATATACGTTCGTGTTCATGAAAACAGTTTCTTTCAGAGTGCCACTATAACTTAAACCTTCTCAACTGAATGCTGAATCAATATTGAGCGAATACATAATCATCACTACATGGAAGCTGATAGATCCATCATTTACAGCATATAATCGTCACCGGCGCAGCCCCTCGACAACTGGTAATCAAGCATGTTACACGACAAGCACCAGAAGAGAAAAGTATGTGAAAATGTTTATTAAAACCTACGACAATATTTCGTTTTGCTCCAAGATATTTAAAAATTTTATTTTTAAGTAACATAGGAGCCTAATATTTATTGTCGGATTCATTGGCATAACAAAAAGTGTACCCAAATACTTAATTTTCTACTTTTCTTGAACTTTTCCGTACCATAGGGTCTTTTTAAATTGACATTTAGAAAATATAAATTCACTTGCTTTAAGATCGTGACTTGTCAGTCAGTGAAGAAAAAGAAAAAAAGAAATCTTATTTTTTGTTTGGTACTTCTTTGTTTGTGTTTAGAGAGAGGAGATAACCGGGAGAGGTTGGGCGTCATCGACGGGGCAAATCGCTATATGTCGGTGCGATGGTAAAACGAATGACGATTGAAAGAGACAGGGTGAGCATTTAGCAGGAGGGTTCGAAATATTGCGAGGATAAAATGTTCAGGGTGATACTCTTCCAATTGACAGTTGAGTAGGCTTGTTGTTCGGGGTGTCTCTTGACAGACTCGTCTTCGGCAGAAATTCGCCATGATTGGCTATGAAGACTCTGTGTGCAGTTGCACGTGGCGCAAATGATGTTCGACGGCCGAGTAAGGAAGACCACGAACTGCGTACCAAGAGTAAAGGGCCTTGCGCTCCTTTGCGTATTTCGTGCAGGGAGGTGGCGCGTGTCCAATGTCTTCTCGTGTCCTGCAGTATTGGAATTTTGGTTCATTGACCCCTTTGAGTTTGCGAAAAGAGTTTCGGGTGTTTGCACAATTTAACCTCAATTGACGTGAAAACGCGGATTCATATCTGAAACTTAAAAAGAAAAAAAAACAAAACAAAACAAAAAACCTCAGGTGAAAGGCTGTAATCTGCAACATTTGAGTGAGGTTGGAGCTTTGTGCAGTAAGCACTGATGAGGCGCTGGACTTTATTCTACCTGTGAAGGGAAATAGCGGATGTGATACGTTTCGACATTACACGTACAGCATCTTAAAAGAGGGCTGCAATCCCAACCGAAGACGTCAGCCATTTTGTTTTCTAAAATTCCAGATTATGCCGGCGGCCACTGAAAAAACGATTTGCCAGCCCATCCTTGCAGCAGCTAGCATTGTTGCAACCAATGAGGGTTGTTTTTATTGATGTTGAGAATGAAACAAGACAGCCCTAGAGTCCGTCCATATCACTACTTTCCTCGGTTGCTGCGTTTGAACCTTCGGTTCCAATGCCCTCCGTTGCCTTACACATGCTACACGAACTACGTTTTTATTGAGTCCATGGCGAACTTCAACCGACAGGCGACAAAAACTATTTTAAAGACATCAACGATAGGAAGATATTTAGCTTATAATAATTGTAACGTTTGATTGAATTGAAAAGATTCGCGGTCCGGCAGAAAGGCAAGTGGCCCAATCATCGTCAGTCTACAACTTCAAAGGTTCCCCTATATACTATGCTGAGCAGCAATAATATAGGAAGACCAATCCATATTTTTCCACCAACCAGTTTAACCGACAAATGGATAGTATTGGGCATTAGGTTTTCTCAGGCTTCCTGGCACAAATGAGGGAGTTATGGGTGCCCCTTTGGTTAGGCCTCGATGAGTATCGGTTTTCATCCAACAGCACTGCGTTGTCGATCACCTTCACAGTTTTGGGCAAGCCAACGACACACAGGCTGGGCTCTCTTTGCTGTGTTCACTGTTCGATTTTAACCGCTTTTCGCCCATCCCTCCTTTCGGCCAATATACAACATGTACACGAACGCTTCTGTATCACTTTGGAGAGTCCGCAAAAATCGGTTTCTCAACGCATTGCACAGGGATTTACTACAGAGGTGAGGCTAGGCGATGCACACATAATCTAAGCACATAAACAGAGGAGCTTACCTTTAAAAAAAAAATGAAAGACGTCTACAACTCCCTGTAATGCCGAATTAGAGCGCAGCTCTTGAGGAGGGGACGGTATGCCCCTCCTCATTCGTACCCTCTCCTCCTCCCTCCTCATCTGCAACTTTCGTGCTTCACGCCTCCTCCCCCCTGCCTCCTCCTCCTCCCTCCCTTTCCTGCCTCTTGCCCTCCCCTACTCTTTCTCCCCCTCGTCCCTCCCACGCGGTGAATTATGGGACCTTTCCCCATAATGCACCGCGCGGTGCCGAAACGTCACCGCAGTGCATTATGGGACGTTTCTCACAATGCGCCGCGACGCCGACGCCGCTCAAGCCGGAACCGGGCGCCTAATGGTACGTTTACACTTGCGGATCCGCCAGCGGATCCGCAAGTGTAAACGTACCATTCTGTTGCGGCACTCGCAGATGACGTCATGACGGGAGTCGCCTAGTTAAATCTGCCGACGAAAGATGTCGCCAGCTTCGGGCGCGCCGGCACCGAGCTTAGAAACGATCCTCGAACAATTTTCAAAAGGCCGGCGCGTGTCTCTGCCGGCGCCCTTGACGCTTCCGAGTTCTCTCGGTGGGAGATTTAGCGAGGCGAGTTCGGTCATGACGTCGTCTGCGTATGCCATGGCAGGTAGCCCGAAAGTTTTTTTCTAAACAATCTAAGCTCGTCCGTTGATATTTTGACGCCATGCATGCACCACCCAGCCGCACTTATGGAGTAAATTTTAGCGTGATACGTTGAGAATTCGATTCTTGCGGACCGCCCAAAGTGAGATCGAAGCGTCAGTGTAATTGGTCTATTTCAAATTTACACCCTGAATATTCGAGATTTCTCTAAGTTTACACATCACCAAGCTCTGTTCCCTCCTAATCGCAGAAATAATTGTTCTATGGAGATTAAGCAACCCCTAAATAAAAAAAAAATATGATAAAAAATCGGCAATGCGTAACAATTGAAGTTATCGCTGGTACAAAGTATTTCAAGTCTACTTTTATTTTGTAGGAATGTCTTCGAAGCACGTTCCTGTTTATCAGGATATCGACGGAGTCAGGGACTTCTCGGCATACAAGGTTGACCTCGACAACGAGGCACTCATCTTCGTGCTCCACAATGGCGACATCGTCATGGTTTCGCCTCTAAAATGCGGAAACAACCGGCTTGAACAAATCATGAAACTTATTTTATACAGGTAAGCAAGGTCTGATGCACCATTCTTTCTACTAGAACTAAAGCTGCCTCGGTGACTCGGCAAAGTGCCGGCCCACGAATCAACAGATGAGTGGTTCGAGTCCCTTCTGACGTTACTCTGAGTAGATCCTATATCAAGGAACAGCTATTGCACTAATGGAGATTGGCGGAAGCGGTGAGAAACAGAAGGGCAGCTGTGTTTTTACGAAGTTTTTACGAATCTATGGTAAGACATATCATGATTCACGTAAACTGTTTTGTTTGCTTCTTTTGTCAAGGGAATCAGTGAGCTTGAAGCATGCGATGTTTGATGATTTCTTGACCGCTTACCACACGCCACCTTTTGCAGAGGCCAGTCCGCCAACGACCTAACAGAGTACGGAGTACCACAAACGAACGCCATACATCGAAATGGTAGGTACAGGCCCTGCGAGGGACATGCACCCTCTTCGCTGTTTCAAGACACTTTTCAGTTACGAACGCCAGCCCATAAACACTGTTATACCCGGTGTCGGAACACTGTGCTAGAGGACGACGATGCTGGCACAGCAGCCACAGAACGCGCGCACACGCAGAACGCGGGCACTCGCAAGCTCTCGATCTGCCGACCGGTCGCAACGGCCGGACCAGAATAAATGCGAAGTATTCGGCGGTGGTCTTTCTGCCTACTCGAATACAACACTGGCGACGAGACCTGGTACGAGCCAACGAAGCCTGGACAGCCACCGCAAGCCATGCCGACCCAAGGTACCATCGAAGCCTTCTCAGGCAAGGCAGGGGCGTCATGGATCGAACGCTTAGGGTTCTACTTCGTGGCTAATTCTATCACGAGCTTGGACAAGAAGCGGGCACTGCTACTCACGCTTTGCGGGCCAGAAACGTACGACATCGTTCGAGCTTTAGTGGCCCCCAGGACGCCGGGAGATATCGGGTTCGAGGAACTGGTGTCGATCCTTGGGACACACTTCGACCCTCAAGCCTCGGAGCTGTACAGTCGCTACAAGTTCCAGCGTCGGGACCAGCTAGCCGACGAGTCAATCAACAGTTACGTCGCGACTCTGAAGCAACTGGCAGCAGACTGCAATTTCAGTATACCCTTGACCTCATCGATAACTGCTGCAACGACGGCATCGCAGCCATCAACGGCAGGTCAGGTCTCCGGTACAAGGGCTACGACTGGGACACCAGCAACACCTCTTTGCGACACCAGACTGCCGTTGGACATCATGCTGCGCGACAGATTTGTCTGCGGCATACGCGACGAGCTGCTGCAGCAACGTCTGTTTGCAGAAAAAGATTTGACGTTTGCAGCTGCTTTTGACATGGCAGTCAGAACTGAGAGCGCACTTAAGCAGCAGCAGGACATCAAGAGCAAAATCGAGCATCAGGTGCACCAGACGGAAAAGAGGAACAAGGAGCCCTCAACACAACAGGGGCGACGTTGCTACCGGTGTACGGGACAACATGATCCGCAAGAGTGCCGTTTCAAGAACGCGGACTGCAGGTACTGCAACAAGCGCGGACATATTGAAAAAGCTTGTATTGCCAAGAAAAAGCATCAGGCAAGCAAACCGCTCAAGAAAGCGAACCAGATAATGGCATCGACAAGTTCAGAGAGCCAAATACCGCCTAATGCTGGATGCTCATTTTATGAACTTCACAAGCTGGCGCCGGACACAGCTGTTTCAAAGTTTCACGTCACACTTCGAATTGAAGGCAAACCACTGGAGTTCGAAGTTGATTCGGGTTCCGCCTGCTCACTAATTAGCGAAGATACCTTCCGAAAAACCTGGCCACGGAATTCGCCGAAACTTACGCACGACGATGTTGAACTGCGTACTTGGAGTGGCGAAGGACTGAAGCTTCTGGGATCCCTCCAAGCTACCGTCAGATTCAAGTCAAAAGACTACGTGCTTCAGCTTCTAGTGTTGAAGGGATCCGGCTGTAACCTCCTGGGCCGCGACTGGTTCCAGGCCCTACACATCAGGTTACAAGGAATCAACCAAGTGCGACAGCAGAGCACGCCGCCAGAGGTACAAGCGGTTTTACACCGCCATTCCACGGTCTTCAATGAGGACATTTCGGGATACACTGGACCCTCTGTTCACTTAGAACTAGAGGAGGGAGCAGCGCCCAAGTTCTGCAAGGCTCGTTCCGTTCCACTAGCACTGCGATCTGCAGTAACGCAAGAGCTCTTCCGACTGCAAGAGCAGGATATAATCGAGCCAGTACAACATTCGGAGTGGGCTACACCTCTAGTCCTCGTACGTAAAAAGAGTGGAGAGATCAGACTCTGTGGAGACTACAGAAGTACTGTCAACGCCGTATCAAAGAAGGCAGCGTACCCACTACCAACTACAGGAGAAGTTCTGGCAAACCTGAGAGGGGGCACCGTTTTCTCGACGTTGGACCTTTGTCAAGCCTACCAACAGTTGAAAGTGTCTGAAGCCACTGCAGCTGTATTGACCATCAACACCATAAAAGGCTTGTACAAAGTGAAACGCCTGCCTTTTGGAATCTCAGCGGCGCCAGCAATTTTCCAGCGTGCAATGGAAACAACCTTGGCTGACATTCAGGGCATAAGTATCTACTTGGACGATATCATCGTGAGTGGAGAGAGCCGAGAACAACATGCTGCACGCCTGGACCAAGTACTGTCCAGACTCGAAGACGCAGGCCTGCGGCTCAAGAAAGAAAAATGTCAGTTCGCAGTTCGCGAAGCCAAGTTCCTCGGGCACCGAATTGACACAGCAGGAATTCACACAACAGATGAAAAAGTGCAAGCCATTCTGGACGCGCCGGAACCGAGAGGAAAAAACGAACTGCAGGCGTTTCTGGGACTGCTGGCCTTCTACGACCGGTTTCTCAGGAACAGAGCCACAGTTGCAACCGACCTCTATGGACTTCTTCAGAAGAATGTCCCGTGGGAATGGAAAAACAAGCATAGGGTATCATTCCAGAAACTGAAAGAGTTGGTGAAAGAATCCACTGTTTTGGCACACTATGACGAAAACAAGCCGCTGCTGCTCTCCTGCGACGCGTCGCCCTACGGCCTGGGGGCAGTCCTTGCCCAGGAAGATGACCTAAAACGTGAAGCGCCGGTCGCCTTTGCGTCAAGGACATTGGGAGCTGCAGAAAAAAACTATTCGCAGCTAGACAAGGAAGGGTTGGCCGTCGTGTACGCAGTGTGTCATTTTCACGAGTACATTGCCGGACGACATGTCGTCATATACACTGACCACCAACCGCTCCTTGGAATCCTTGGATCGACCAAACCGATTCCACATATGTTATCTCCAAGAATGACAAGATGGTGCGTCAAGTTGAGCGCGTACGATTACACCCTGGTGTACAGGCGAGGAGCATGCCACCAGAACGCTGATGCGCTCAGCCGGTTACCATTACCAGCCAAGGTAGACGAACCGTGCATACCTGGAGATGTGCTAATGCTAGCATGTTCTCCGATTTCGGATCTGTCACCAGAACGCATCGCAGAATTGACAGAGCAAGACGATATCCTGAATCGCGTCTACAGAGCCGTTCAAGAAGGAAACCTGCAAAAGTTGAAGGGCGAAGACTATCGTCCCTACAAGAGCATTTTCAATGAGCTGTCAACAGTCAACCAATGCCTAATTCGTGGTACAAGGATAGTAGCCCCCAGCGCATGCAGATCTCAAGTATTGAACGTATTGCACGCTGGCCACAGAGGCATGGTTACAATGAAGAGCGCTGCACGCGGCTACGTGTGGTGGCCGGGCATAGACAAGGACATCGAACGAAAGGCAAGATCCTGCGTCACTTGTCTGGAACTCCAGCGATCCCCACCTCAAGTACCTGTTCCAGACTGGCATCGTGCATCCCAGCCATGGGAACTCATCCACGCTGATTTTGCCGGTCCTCTGGAAGGTAAAATGTTTTTAATTGTCGTGGACGCCTACAGCATGTGGCTGGAGGTACGCCAAATGAAGAACATACAATCAAGTTCAGTAATCGAACAGTTTCGAAATTTATTTGCAACGTTTGGACTGCCGGAGAAGGTAGTTACAGATAATGGAACATCGTTCGTATCACAAGAGACAACCGAATTCTTTAAGGAAAACGGAGTTAAGCACAGAACAAGTGCGCCATACCATCCTGCCACCAACGGTCAGGCCGAAAGAATGGTGCAAGAAACGAAGCGTGCACTGGCCAAAGACAAAACAGGAACTCTGGCATGCAGGATCGCCCGGTTTCTTTTCAAGCAGCACACCACCACAAGTGTAACTACAGGCAAGACACCAGCGATGATGATGTTCGGTCGAGAGTTAACAACTCAGATCACTCGCCTGGGTCGCCTCGAAAGCGAGCAAAAGGGGAACACGGAAGAAAGGAAGGAGCAACAGTCTTTGTCGCCGAGGGGCCTCGCGGTTGGCCAAGACGTCTTTGTAAAAATATTTACAGGAACACCACAGTGGATGCCAGGAACCGTCACAAAGAGAATTGGATCGCGTTCTTGGCTGGTCGCTACCGAGCGAGGTACAGTTCGACGGCACGAGGACCACATCAGCAACCGAATTGAGAAACACGCAGAATATCCGGTGGCCGAGACCTCTTCGAGGGACATTTGTGGGAAGCCGGCTCCAGGTATTCTACCGCAGTGGACTATTGCGATAAATAGTGAGCCCACAAACTTCGAACGAAATGCTCCAGGCCCAGAGACTCTTGCACATCCCGACTCAAGCATTGTGCCTGCATCATCAAGATCTCTACGCCCAAGACGGTTGCCTCAGCAACATGGTGACTCTCTCTAGGGGGGAGAAGTGTTATACGCGGTGTCGGAACACTGTGCTAGAGGACGACGATGCTGGCACAGCAGCCACAGAACGCGCGCACACGCAGAACGCGGGCACTCGCAAGCTCTCGATCTGCCGACCGGTCGCAACGGCCGGACCAGAATAAATGCGAAGTATTCGGCGGTAGTCTTTCTGCCTACTCGAATACAACAAACACCAAGGCCAAGTACGTGTACTTGGCAAGGAACCTCCTGGACATCTGCGTTTCCTTCTACTCCTTCACTCGCACCGTGCAGATGTACAGATTCAGGGATGGAACGTTCGATGATTTCTTCGAGCTCTGCGTGACAGGCCAGAACGATCGTGGCCACTTCTTTGATCACTTGATGTTCAGGTACCCTCATAAGGATGGCGCCAAAGTCTTTTTTGTCTCGTATGAGGAATTCAAGAGGAACTTCAGAGACATTGTCTTGAGACTTGATCGTTTTCTGGGAGACGAGTACGCCAAGGCGCTGGTGTCAAAAGATCTCTTCCAAAAGGTCGTTGAACAGAGCAGCCTTTCCTTCATGTCCCAGTTTCTGACGTTTAGGGAAGAGAAAATGAGAAAATTGTTTGAAAAAGGCGATAAGGACTTGTTAGAGGCCGCAAACAGGTTTGCCTGGGTTGGTTCTGAATGATTTCTGAACAAAAGTGTACTCGTTCGTACAGGAATGGTAGGCGATTGGAAAACGCCCTTCAAGGAAGAACATCTGGAGCAACTGCGCCTTAGAATACTTGAGAAGAATGTAACCCCTGCCCTTAACGCTCTGTCGAGCTCCGAGAACTTGGGAGGAGTCGTTTAGATTTTCCGCTTTTTAAGACAGCATCATTCTGTATCAATGGCTTAATACTGGCTTCAGCGTTATTCCCGATAATTCTTGCAGAATTAAATATTTTTCTAAGTGTGTCACCAACGTTGCTGTTGCTTTTTGAAATGATGCTTGCAATATTGAGGTTTATTAGCACCAGCATTTGAGTGGGTCACCTCGGGATACAAATCTGAGCTACCTGGACGTTTGTGTTTCTTATGCTTCGTACCAATTAATATTAAATTTAATTATGTGCTCCGGTGTGTCTATTTCGCATCTCTGCGAGGAACACTCAAACATAATGAAGCTCTGCCATGTAAATCCGGGACCTCAAGGCCTATTGACCTTCTCAGTATGCATTATTTTTAAATAAATTTACGTTGACTTCATTGCGCGGGGTGGTAATCAGATATAATAAAACAAAGGCATGTTTGTGTAAGTGGATCAAAATTGAATCAATATTTTTGGGCCACGTCATGGTATATATTTTCTTTCTGTTAGGTTGCATACTTGTTCTTTGTCTTCAAGCACATAAAAAAAACCACAAACAATAGACCTTGTGCGAAGTTCGTAGAAGGCCGCGCGCCAAAACGGACAGCGAATTACGGGAAAGTCATCTACTGACACCTCTTGTAAACGCCTTCAAGTTAGAAAGGCCGTAGGGCTAGATTTTTGCGTCATATGCTGCGGGACAACGCGGGGCACCGATTGAATGGAAGTGCGTCGCGGGCGTTCGGCTCGAAGTCGTGCTCTCACTGACTGAACACGAGTCTCAGCCGAACAAACACACGAACACGAAATTCTTAAGTTCGCGGCAATGCAAAAGGGATGAAAACAACTACGATGTTTGAGATTTATCGCCTTCTTTCTCGCAGGTAGAGTCAAAAGGCCCCCCCCCCCCCCCCCCCCCCTTTTTCATACTCATTCAAGCAAACTGGTAAACAATGAGACATAAAATATTTAATAATAATAAAAAAAGAACATGAGTCTTTTGAGAATAAAAAAAAGTTACGTTTATATCCCTTCCACGGGAAACAAACATATTTTGTATCTTTAGGAATCGATCTGTGGATTCCGTGACAGAAATGGTACCTACTTCGAAGAAAGTATTCTTATCTTTTTTTTTTTATTTCGTGCTAGCAAGGTCATAAAATGTATTTCGCAGATGAATTGCCTACACGTGATTGAGCATAAGGCACGGTGTCTGTTACCGATTCTGCAACACGCAGGCAGAATTCGAGGCTGGCAGGAAGGACATAAAAAACTCTCGGGTTTATCACTAACATGTTTAAGAAAAAAACAACTCATAATCGCCAGCCTGAAATCCGGGTTACCGATGGTGGCACAGCAGAAAAGTAAAAGTGCGAAAAGTTATATAATAATATAGAGTCACACTCTAAAAAAGGCGTGCGCCTTTATTTACTCGCCAAACACTCGAAGAGCCAATCTCTGCTATCTACGAAATCAGCTCAGCGAATGATAGCGAGGAACATCTGTTTACACCTCAAAATAAAGTCTACACTGTGGCATTACGCAATGGAAGCATGACGCTTTGCATTGCGTAATGCCTCGGCGCAGATTTTAATTTTAGGTCTGAACGGATGTTCCACCTCATTGTTCGCCTAGCTGATTTCCTAGATTGCAGAGGTTGGCTCTTTGAGTGTTTTGCGGGTGAATAGACGCGCAGGCATTTCTTAGAGTGCAGCAATTGGAGAGTTTTATGAGTGACCTGTATGTAGATCCACTGGTGATATCGTTACAAGACAAAAAAGGTGCAGATCTCTTCTTATGGGAGCTATTGATTGGAGATCTATGCCGAAGTAATGCAAAGAAAGGACATATCTATTGGGGTCTTGCGAGAGACCACGATGCAACGCTACTGTCGGTTCGGGAATCTCAATGGGACCCGCCGGAATTTATGTTAGAGAGATTCCTTGCTGCTATGCCATCTTTTGTGTTCTTTGGGGCCGTGTTTTCACTATGCTTCTCCGCTCACTCGAGGTTTAAGACCGTCAGTTTTGCCGTAATTAATTGTTCCAGCCGTGAAACTCGGCGACCATAATGGAGCTACGGCCAGCAGTATTGGTTTGTTTACAGTTCCGGCAAATGAGTAGATACCGGGATAAGGCGGCGTCATGAATGGCTCCAACGGATACGCCGGCATAGTCTTGACATTAGACTTCTTACCAACAAAGGGTTTGTGGGCTGCCCTTTATGCCAGGTGTAGCTGTCAATACATCCAGCGTCGCCACCAACAAGGATGACGACGCTACTCGTTGGCACGAGCCCGACGGCACGTCGATTAAACAGAGCTCGGAGTCGGTCACACACGTCAACCTCTCCCTTTCTCCTCGGCGCTGACAAACTGACAAACGCCGCCCGGTTTTCGTGAAAACGAGCCCTTTCGTTTTCGTTAAAGTCGCGCGCACACCTGTCGCGGAGTCAGAGAGAAGGAGGCACCGCGAAACACCTCCAAGACAACAAAGCCGTAGGCATGAAAGAGAGGCGTTATGAGAGAAGGCCAACGCTGGACACAGATTGAAAACGAGTGTCTCGTCAGCGCTCAGCTTTGAGTCAAGTTTGAGCCAAACGTTTACGCAATCGGCGTGTCCAACCTGTGCTTAGCGTTGGCCCTCTGTGATGGCGCCATCTCATTCAGCTCTACGACTTTGTTATCCAGAAGGTGTTGCTCAGCGACGCGGCGGAATGCGAGCGTGCTCAGTTGCCCTTCTGCCGTCGCCGGTTGTTCTTCGCTCTGGGTTTCCGTAGTAGCTGTGCGTGGGTTTTGATCTGTGTGCGTAGTTAAAACGATGGATGCGGCTCTCTCCGCGAGTAGTGCAGATTTGGTTCTTTCCACGAATGATATGGATGATCGTATCCATGGAAGTTGACGTAGTCTGACATGGAGAGTACAGAAAAGGGATGAAAAGAATTACAAATGATTCCATTGGGGAATTCTTTTGGAATCCGTTAACGTGACCCTTTGCAATCGCAACACACGTCCCCCTTTTGGAAACTCTAACACTGAACCCGTAACAAGATCAAAAAGTGGCGCCAAAAATACACGAAGCAAAAGAGGAAGCAAAAGTCAAAAGCAAAACGGAAAAAACGGATGCCGTCAGCGTTAGCTTTTCTTGATTGGGAACGCGTTTTGCAGTTCCAAGGGTCATGCGAACGCAAGCCTTAAGAGTCCACCAATGAATTTCCCTGCAACTTTTGAAGACCATTTCAGTTTTTCGGAAAGTAGAGGGTGGGAATTATAAAACCGCGCCATGAACGATTAGCCTAGGTTCGTAACCAGGGTTTGGGGAGCGCTGGGCCGGAGGACGATGAACTCGACGAGGAACTTGGCTACTTCCACCGCGGTTCCCGACGGGAGTGCATTTGCCTCGGCGTACCGGGTAAGATAATCAGAATGGCCCCAATTATCTAACGGAATTCCTCTGTTGACGGCGGGAAAGGTTCAGTCAGATCCATCCCAATCTGCTGAAACGGGGCAGTCGGGGGCGCGATCGGCTGCAGGGTGCCTGCTGGCTTCGTCGGCGAATTCTTCCGTCAAAGGCACTCGTGGCATGATCGTGCGCAGAGGTTGGCAGTCTTCGGGAGCTTGGGCCAGTAGTACTTTTCTCAAATCCTTGGAAGAGTCCTGCTCTAGCCAGGGTGGACAGATGTCGGGTCCTCGTGGCAAGCTTGGAAGATCTCTTCTCGAAGGCTAAAAGAGATTACCAGGAGATACGTCGGCATTCTGTCCCCGAAGTTCTTTTTGTAAAGAATACCGCGAGGGGCGGCGAATGTTCACAGGTGTGATGATGTGGACATTGTTAAAAGAAGAGGAGGGAAAGAAAGAGAAGAAGATGACGTAAAAAAAAGCTTGAGAGGGTCAGTGCAGAACAACTCACGGCCGGCAACCGGGACCGGGCGCTTGGGACACGCCCCAAACCAGGACTGGGCTGCCAGGTTGTGGGTTACAAGGGTGCCGCCTTATCTACGTTATCAGAAAACTGATTCCATCATCGGTACGCTAGGCGAGCTCCGTATTTAAGACCGAAAAGAACCCAAAACCGCCAGCATTCCGATACTCCTTTCGTCATCGCCTCTCCCGAAAAAATACCCCGACACTCAGACTGGCATCGACGCCCAATCTCTCGGAATCTTCGAACTGATCCAGACTTTGTAAATATGCACAGTTCTTGTTTATTTCCTATTTTGCTTTGCATTTAGTTCCTTTCTCACCTTTTTATAATACAAATCATCCATTTTTTATTACTTTTTAGTGGGTTTTATTTACATGTTCCCTAGAGTTTCGAACCTTTCACATTACTTTGAAGAGGGAATCGACCGTGACTGTGACGCCCCATCAAAGATTTTTTTTGTTTGCTTGCAAACGAAGACGGAAGACAAAAAAAAGTAAAAACTATGCCAGAGTTTGGGAACTAAAGGTTATGTAATTAAAAAAAAAATATTAGATATTTTCGTAGATTATCACTAAGAGAGTAGGGCGCATTCGCGGTAGAGTTCGCTATTCATCTCTATGTGTTCGCGGGAGTTCCGTTTAGCGCCACTGGGTAACGGCTATTTCTGAAATTTTGACATCTGGTCCCCAAACGCCAGCGCTACATTTGGCTGGAGACTGGATGTTCGACGATGCGTAAGTTGACTTTGGCGAGAGAAATGCAGATTTATTTTATCCCAAACTCTCGGTACATATGAAGAACGCAGTCAAAATGAGGGCTGTGTAGTTCAACGTAAGAGCACTCAAACACATCTTTTTTCCAGCACAGGGAAAGGAGAAAAGCGTTTCTCCAGAAAGTAACAGCAAGCCGCCTCTCTTTGTGTGCAGGGGAGGAGGGCAAGGAATCTTATGAAGTTGCCTCACGTTACATCGATCCAATAGACCAAGTTGAGGATGCTGAAGTCATAACGCTCTCTATATGAGAAAACACATATTATGAAATGCGTATAAAGTAAATATATTATCGACTTTCCCAAAAACATTACAAGCAGAAATGTGCTTTACATGTACACACCCTGCGTCATGCTTCATAATATTTCTCTAGAATTCTCGGCATAGTACCTAGATGAGGCAGGCTACTGGAGAAAAATCAATGTAGCACTTGTCAGCTTGTTCGCTATTGATCTATGTGCTCTCTACAAGGAGCGACAGTTTCATTCCGAAAAGTAAGTAGAGGCCTGTTGCTCAAAAACAAAATGCAATCCACATTTCGCCAAGTTATAAAAAAAAAAGGTAACGCCTACTTTAATTATTTGTGGCGCAGCAGAATTTTCTGTTCAACAACAAAAAATGCTGCTGTCTCTAGTCTCAAGTACAAACGAAGGTCCTTTTGTTCTGATCCTTTTATGCCTCTAAGGCAGAGACGCGATGCTGAAGACACGGGAAGAACAGACCTCTTGATTCGTGAAACGCTTCCTCGGATGCCAGAGTCGAATGCAATACCTCTTTGATAAAAGTCGAAGTGCTTGTCAATATTTGATTCTTCACATGGCGATTAGGAAGCAGTCAATTGTAAGTTTTGTGGCGCTCTTAAGCCTAACGGTGCTGTCCTTCGGCGTGCATCAGGTGAATCCCGAAGACTGTCCCTTCTGGAAAGACATTGCGGCTTCTGACGGTTTCCAGCAGTACATCGTCGCAGCAAGTGAACTGGCTCATGTAGACATTGCTGTGCCACCGGAGTTCGGCGTGGACGAAAGATTCGCCCTGGCCCAATTGCTGAGGAAGGCGCCGATAAGTGTTCGAGTTCTAAGAGGAACATCAGCGCTTTTTTACCTGCATCAGCGCGGCGCCGTGGATCAGGACCGCCACGCTCTTGTGCTCGTGTTTTGCAAATCAACAGCGTGGGACATTCTTTCAATCATTTTATCACATCCGTACGTAATGCATTTGTACGTGATTTCGGATGACCCCACGGGGTACGGTAATACTTACAGTAATTTACATAAAGCAAGGCGAAGGGACGAATTATTAATTAATGCTGGAGTTTCTTTGGCTTTTATGGTGCACAATAAGTTCATCTATGCTTTTGAATATCCTAAACTTCGGTGTCTGAACTGTTCAAAAACCGCCCATACTGTTAGTTTTGTCAAGTTCCTTAAAAATCGTTCTATTCATGGAATCGCGATAAGAATGTATTGTCAGCACCATTGCTTTTGTGATAAAGCGAAATTGGAAGCGTTGGGCAGTATATTCAAACAACAGAACGCTTCGTTTCATGCCACACACATCACTACTTTAAATGATTATAAGCAGCGTGCTGTGGGAAGTTATGTGAACCAGTCTTCTCTTCTTTACTTTTCTGTTTTACACTCTGCAGGTCACTTGTTTCCGTCATTCTCCACTACTTACCCTTATGACAGCCTCGATGGGTTATTTTACGCAAGAGACAGGGAGCCAGTGTTGAAAGAAAATCTTCTATTTTTGCCGCTCGATTCATTCGTTTGGCTGGCCATTTTGGCAACGTTTTTCTTTTTATTTATTATTTGCTTCATAATCACCAAGATTCTCAACAAAAAACAAGCAAATGTTCATATTCTGGCTTTACCCTTTGCAGCTTTCTTCTTGCAACAGGGGTGTCCCGCGACTCGAGGTAGTGAAAGGTTTCTTTCGCTGCGATTCATTCTTGGGACATGCGCTCTATGCGTGACTGTACTTGCCACCGGGTACAAAGGGGTTACTGTTTCACTTTTTTCAAACGTCCCTCTTGCGGGTGAGTCAATCACAGCAACAACACCAGTGAGAGATTTTAGGTTGTGTGTTCTCAGTAATGTTTTCACCCAAGAGGTTGAAGGTATTAAAAGCCATGAGCTCAAAAAATGTGTCAAATCATCTGGAAAAATTAAAATAGGAAATGACGGAAAGGATCAGTTTATGATCGTTGGTTCTGGATATGACGAATTCAAGGACAAACTAATCGACAGGAACTGTATAGAGTCTGTTGTGTCTCAGGTACCTACTGGACCTGAAATAAGGACCATCTCCCCTTACCGAAATGCCATGAGTAATCTTTTCTCGCGAGCCTTTGAAGCTGGCATTTTTAAACATCATGTGTCTCTCTCTAATCATAAACGGTCTGTGACACGTGAATTCAAGACACATAAAGGCAGGACTAATGAAGATCCCGTCACATTGAGAGATCTTCGACCATGTTTCGTCATATGGGGTGGTAGAATATTTCTTTCTGTCGCAGTTTTTATTATACAGATCGTAATACACATAACTCAAGGCCTCACCTTACCTTGGAATCGGTGTAGGGTTCACAAACTTTGAGATCCAGACAAATTGTTGTGCATCAATCCATTCGCAAGTATTCCTTGCAGTGTTTCTCATGTAGACTAGGCGTAAAGAAATCCCAAATTCTGACGTAAACATGTTATGCTATGATGCAATATAATTTCCTTGCTTGTCGGAAAGATGATATAAGGTTTAGCGGTGGGTTCCAGTGTGTCAAGTGAACACCAACTAGACATCCTTCAGTTCATGTGGGGAGAGGGTGGACTCTCTTTAAGTAGACTTCTTTTAATCTTTTATATTCAATGGAGTCAACGAAGCAGCTGTAGTTTGCGCCACACAAAACGCAATTATAACATTTCGGGTCTTTTGGATCCAGGAAGGCTTCAACAATATCCGATGGTGTTGTCGGTGGATTCGTAGACCAAATTTTGGAACTCTGCCCACTTTAAAATTGGAGTGATTCAGTATAAAACTGCCACGTTTTTCAAGTTGTGCCTGTATACCGAACTTTCCCCCAATATCGAAGATCAGTCGTTGTAGCAGAATGTCTAGGTACCTGACCGGTGCCCCGAAGTTTTTAGATTTTCGACTGAGTAGAATACAGGATGACATACGCGTCTGCTGGGGTTACGTAGGATATTCGGGGCACAGATCTGATCAAGGCCTGCGATACCCTTATCTCCAGAAGAGAAAGAGCTGTAGGTGCGAACTAGTAGGACAGCTTTAGAAAAACAATTACCTGGCCCTTCTATGCATGCTTGTGGAGAATTTTGCTTTCTTGAATACGTCTTGAGCACGATTTAAATGCTCAAAGAAATGTGACCTTGTGGAAAGTTTCACATGGAGACTTTCAGTTCAAACTATTTCAGTCATTATTATTTATATTATTTCAGACTATTTCTATCATTAAAAGATTTATGAAATTCGCGTTAAATGTAATTTCAATGCGGCTGTGCTTGTGCGAAGCAATAGCCTTTTGTAGTGTGTGTTCACCTTTTTGTCTTGTCTTTGCCCAAGTTGTGATTTGTTATGTGTAATGATACTCTTTTATGTGAACGTTTGCTACCTGTCTCGTGGCGCAGTTCCGAGTTAGGCGTGTGGACACTTTTTTCTGGCATTCTTGCTTATCCGCTATTCACACGAGAGGGAAATTTGACGTTCCCCCCACGAGTGCGCATTGAGTGATGCTGACATCACGGCTTTCTGAGGCGGCGCGGTGACGTCGAACTCCACTTGCTCCTGGTCGGAGGCGCGGAGGAAATGCCCAGATGGTACAAACATTCCTCGCGGAGTCTCGGTGGGAGACGCCCCGCCGATTGCCGTCACGCAGCTTTGTCCGGGGGTTACTCCATCGTGTGGACATGGCACTGTGGAAGCAAACTTATTACGTGTGTCAATGCTCTGTCCAGGACAGTCAGAGGTATTTCGATGTGACGTGTTACGGCTGTTAGTCGGGACCCCGACCCCGTCATTGACTCTTTTATTCGTGGGGGGATGTGGTCGACACTCCCCTGTGCAGTCGCGTGCGCAGGATCAACGGATCAGATAAACCTGCAGGACATATTGTTAGACCTTGAAAATCCGTAGTGGGTCCGGTGAACTTCCGAGGGTGTGCGCTGAATGAGGCTCTTTGTAGGCAAAGTTGGGATGAGGTACGGGTGAAGAACCGAAAGCGCACGTACGTGAAAATTCTCAGGATCAGGAGGCGACGCTGAAAGTACAACGGCGCCACAAGGAGAGCGAATTACGCGGCACCCCGAGCTGCCCTTGTAATGGCACTCGCGCAAGCTCTAAATGCACTCGGATTTTGTGGGAGGTGATTTGTGATGGTTGCTGCTTTGGGTGTGCCGTGCGGAAGACCTCGATGTTGGTGCATTCGTGCAATTATTCGCGGCCTTGCAATGCGACGTTTTCCCGTTTTGAATGTTCACTTACTACAGATATATTTACAGTCTTTTTGTTACTTGTCGTCGAAGCTGATCAAGTAAAAATATTACTGCTGCCTGGTTTCTTGTAAGCCGGTGTCGCGGCATAATTTCTAGCTGTGCTTTGTCTGTCTTCTTGTAGGTGATGCTTGCAACATGTGCTCTTTTAATGTTTGCTCCAGCTTATAAATCCGCACATTTCCTTGCGCCTTCCCAGAAGAGCGTGAATCGCACTTGAATTTGGCTCGAATAAATAAAAGCAAAAAGTCTGGGGAATCTTATTCAAGGTGTATATATATTGTTCCTTTGATGTCACGAAACACCAATTGACTATGGCACACGTTTTCTCTTGCACCATCGTAATTTTCGATGGAGCGAGAAAGAAAGAGCGCTTCGGCTTAGTAAAGGTTGAAAAGCGCAGAACAATTTTTTATTAGGTGTCACTCCAAAACTAACTGACTAAATAAAATCTACACGGTCGAGTTTCCGTTTTCCGCCATGGCATAGCCTCCTCTATACACACAATGCCTAGCGGTTTGACGACGGAGCCGTAGAGTGCTCGGTCGCACATTTGGAGCGCGAGGATCCGGTAAGTACGGAGCAATTCTCGGGGAACCTGGTCGTCAGTGCCCACCTTTTGCAGTGGCGAGCGCCCAAAACATGGTTTTCAAACCCGACAAAAAAGGAAGCGGTAGCACGAGGAACGCGAGGAGCACGAGCGGACGTTCCATCGCTCGGGAGAAGTACACGTTTCGGCGTCTCACTGCAGTGGGGAGCCCGTCATCCGACTCTCCTCTCATCCATAGTCTGCAACTCTACCTTTTTAATTTCGGCGGCCGCGTCTCGTGGCGATCTGCCAGGCTTTTTCAGTATAGAGCTGGCTAAGGCTACGGTTATCCTGGGCCAGCTTGCTAGAAGCAGCGTCCCTGGTGAGGGGAAAGAAAGCACTACCAGAGCCAGCGCACGAGCTGAGCAGGACTCCAACCGCGTCTCAAGACACTTGCCCCAGACGTTGGGGTGCCTTCTTTCGCCCGGTCTCAGCCGAGACGCTCAAGCCGGCCCTGATTCCAGGGAGTACCACGGAGAAATATATGCGCGCACTAGCTAAGTTCAAGAACCCATCAGCGCCCCGTGAGGCTGGAGCGTACACACGCTGTCAGAGCGGGGCGGAAGCTGATGGCCTGGTGCTGGTGTTGAGTTCGAAAGAGATGTCCTGCAGTTCTTAACTAGTCACATACTAAATGTTCTAAATGTTGTCTTGCAGCCGTGCTGTGCATGTAGCCACCGCGTAGTCAGCTGCTTCGCGATATTCTGCTTTTCGGCGCATCCGGTTCGTTCGAACTCCAAGTCTGTTAAACCCCTATCGCTGTAGTATCGGTCAGGGGAAATTAAATTTGGCGCTACAGTAGATTGTTCAAATGCGCAAGCCGGCTTTACTGAAAGGTGTCTTTTCTGTTCGGAAAACCTTTGGACCTGAATTTAAGACTCAAATTGTTTTTTTATTCCATTATACACAACTCAAGGTAAATTTTGACGTAGTTGTAGCAAAGGGCGCCTAAATATATTAGATATAAGAAACGGTATTTATTTATATTATAGTCTTATATTACTTTAGTATTTAGAATTTCCATTGTTGTCCAAAAAACTTCAGGTAGCATTTGTTTTACACGATGCCTCCCGGACCTTGGGACGCTCAAACCGTTTAAAGAGATACTTCAACGAAATTTAAAATATTCCAGTCGCGTTCAAAAATAGTTTGAATATGATCCACAATATCCGTAAATGACAATCGAACGTTAGTATTTTGAGCCTCATGGCTGTATTTTTTGTTATAAACGGCCCACTCTGGCAAGCGCTCGGAGACCAGCCCTGCAGAGAGCACGTGACATCCAACGCAATCGTGACGTAGTTCGTCTCGGAACGAGCAAAGCTACGGCGAGGCTGACGTCGAGAGGATGGCCTAGTCGTTGAAGCCACCGAAGCGGCTGCTTATTGAGTGACGGGTTAATCTTCTATTATCTTGAAGGGGGACAATAGCGACTTCTGGGACACACAAAAGGGATTCTCGGGGAGAGGGGAGTTCCTCCTTCCCCTCTTCCCTCGTCGTGGCCGGAGGCGAGACACTCACCGTCACTAGCTGTCAAGGTTCCTAGACGGGCATTACAAACGAGGCGTCAGCGACATCCCCCAGGTGCTCTTTGCTAATCGTTTAATTCGTTTTAAAATTCTTTTTCGCGGCTTTTTTGACAAGATATTGGTGTATTCGGTGGGATACTGCTCCTTTGAACAAATATAGACCAAAAAATGAGCGCCGAAATTTCGTTGTATTATCAGAAAGAGGGTTACCTCCTCGTGGACCCCAGGCCGAACACGTCTTAGGCCGCTTGAAAGTCGCTTTAAAAGCGTCTTCCAATCGCCCACGGTGACTTTCATGACAATATTACTATAGTGCAGTCCGCCAGAATCATCGCAAAAACATCTTCTTATCGCCTTTAAATAGGGATCCTTTACATGTTCTTCTGAAGAGCTTGTCACGTATTCCCTTAGGGTCATGCGCTTGGTCATAAACGGGATGCTGCTTTTCTGCACGACTAATTGATATGCTTTTTTTATCCGTTTCCAATTGTTATGTATACTGTTCCCCGAGAAAGCGAGCCAGTTTCACGACAGTGTTTTGAAAGTCCCTCTTGAGCTCCTCGTAGCTTATGAATTTCGGAGATGAAAAATGTAAAAACTGAGCGAAATCTGCCGTACATCTAAAGAATCTGTTCCAGGTCTAGCGAACTTCTCGCAGCTGGAAAACCGTCTGCATTCTTGGCGTAGATTTTCGCTCTGGTTTCCCAGACGAAATTATAGCCCTGCTCCTTGCCCTTCTGTCTTGTCCGCCAAAACAGCTCCTTGTTCGCGTGGATGTTGTCATAGTAGTACTGTATCAAGGGAGCGCTGGCGGTGGCACCCTCGAAGACCGTTTGCAAGGGACCAAGTTCTCGCGGTATTTAAAGATTTCTTGAAAATTCTTTTTGCAAGTAGATCATTTTAGCAGAGCGAACAAGGACATTTACTTTGTTTCTGGTTGCACATAAGACTCCGTGCAGTTGAGCATTTGCAGGTGATCGCCTACAACGCGCCCCAACTTTTCTTTCTCCGCGATTGCCGACAAAATATCTGCGTTTAACCAATGAAAAGTGGACAATATAATAATAATAATAATATATTTATTTGTGCGGATAATTTCTCAAGTCGAGGCACGGGTCTGTCAAAGCCAGTAAAGGCTTGTGGGACGGCACCCTACTGGTCATAATCACAATATCCCCAATACAAACAGTGTCAAGCTCACCGTGCAGCATCTCACTGTAATGCAATAAAATATGATAAAAAGACCATGCGCATAGTATCAATAGCTACACTGTGATGCAATAAATAATCATGTAAACAACAACAACAAAAAACACGCACACACTCACGAGCACTCACTCACGCATAGTTATGTTGTTCCATTGAAATCTTGGAGCACTTCTTTGAGTTTTTTTAGAGTCCACACCATATATGTTTTCCGGCAGGTCATTGAAGATTGAAGGCACATAGTAATTGCGAACTTTTTTTTCATCGCTCGTGGTGATAGAAGGCACTTTATAGCGTTCGGTCCGACGAAGTGATCTAGATACTATATTGGGCTCTTTATAGTCATCGTTCCAAAAATATTTCAGTACAACAGCCTGAACCAATAAAGCATTGAAGAGCGGCAAACCTAAAGTTTTTAGTTTTTCTTCTTCAATTTCTGACGATGGACCAGACAATACTCTTAAACATTCCTTTCAAAACCGAATAAATTTTTTCGGCACCATATTAGAGAGCCATGCCCAAAAAATATTATACCATACCTTAAAACACTGTAAGCTAAAGCTTGATCGATCATCTTTTTGGTTGATTGAGGGCAGAGACCTCTGAAATGTGGAGTTTGATGTTGGAGGGGCGTTGTTTTTTCTGATTCAGTGGAATGACGAGTAGCTCAGACTTAGCTGGAGAGCAGGCCAGGCCCGCTCTCCACGCCTTCCCCACCACCACCTCTATGCCTCCCTGCAGCGTTTCTTCTGTGTGGCCGTCATTCCCCTGGTTAGTCCAGAGGGTGATGTCGTCTGCATAGAGGCTGTGGTGGAGGTGTGGGATCTGTGCAAGTTTCTTGAGGATGTCTAGGATTGCCAGGTTGAAGAGTAATGGCGAGAGGACGGCCCCTTGCGGAGTGCCTTGACTGCCTAGTGGGAATGTATCTGAGACGAGGTTGTCTAGGTGTATGGCGGCTGTTCGGTTTGATAAGAAGTTCTTAATGTAACTGTAGGTTGTCTCGCCCGGATTGACCGACCCTAGACCCGACATTATGGCCTCGTGCGCGACGTTGTCAAAGGCTTTAGTCAGGTCGAGGATCAAAATCGCTGTCGTGTTTAGGCCGCTGGGTGTTTTGATGATTTGTTCTGAGAGTTATCAAACGGATCATATCAATATATAAAACGGATCATAAAATAAAACAGATCATATCAAACGGGTGCCCGTATCCCATAATCACGTTTGATCCAAACGGATCGACAGGTTTGCCATCCATTTGATTCAAACGTTGGAAAGACCGGTTCGTTGATTGCGTTGGATAGACCGGTTCTGAAACCGATTAGAGTGTGGGGAAATTGTTCCGTGTCGTTCATGTATGTCGTGAGTCGGGCTAGGATGACGTGTTCCATGAGTTTACCCAAGCACGACGTGAGGGAGATGGGGCGGAGGTGTTCGATCGCGAGCGGTTTGTTTTCTTGGGGATGAGGATTACTTTGGCATGTTTCCACGATACCGGTAGTTCTCCCGTTCTCCAGCATGTGTTCAAGAAATCTGTGATTGCTGTGATGGATAAGTCATCGAGGTTTCGTAGCGCCCGGTTTGAGATCTGGTCGGGACCCGGGGCCGAGCAGGACCTACGTTTGCCAATGGCCAGTCGGACTTCGGCTTCCGTTATGTCCTTGTCCATTTCGCTGTTGGTTTGTCCCGTGTAGGGGGGTAGCGGGATCTGGGGTCCTATCGGGAGGTACGTGTTTCGTATTTGTACTAAGAGTTCGTCGTTTGAGCCTGAGTATGTTTGGAGGATATGGTCATCCGGTGTTTCTGTTCTGTCTTGTTCTCATCTGGGTCGAGGAGGTATCTTAATAGCTGCCACGCCTTCTTCATTCCGAGGTTTCCCTGCATCTGGTCGCAAATCTGGTCCCACTGGTCGCGCGCGAGCGTGGTCGCGTGCGCGGTGATCTCTGTCTCCAACCGGGCCAGCTTAAGCCGCAGTCTGCGGTTACTCTTGTTTCTTCGCCATCGTTTTAGGATCCCCTGGTATGCCTGCCAAAGGTGACTGAGACGGGAGTCTACCGCGCCGGACGGGATGTGGGGGTCTAGGTCTTTCGTAACTGTGTTTATGTCTGCAAGGAGTTCTTGTGACCATCTGTTGATATCCGTAATGCATTCTGGGCTTTCGCACTCATCCGCATATTTAATGTTGGATTCCCGGAGTGCTCTGAGCTTATCCCAGTGGGTTAGGGTTTTCTGTTGAGTGTTTGAGTGAGTTTGTGTTTGGGTATCATCTCTGTCTCGATTATGAGGTGGTCGCTGCCCAGTGTTTGGTCGGTAACCCTCCATTTCACCCTATTGGTGTGTAGGGGTAGAGTGAGATCCGGGGTGCTGTCGCGTTGGGCCCTGTTGCCGATGCGTGTAGGGGTGTTGACGCCTGTTTCTAGTGTGAAATGGTATGTCTGGATTTGTTCCCAGAGGTCTCTGCCCTTTGGCTCGCAGGTTGGGTATCCCCAGGTCGTGTGAGGAGCGTTAAAATCTCCTACTATGAGCAGCGTGTGGGGGCCCACCTCCCTCCTTGTGAGCGAGAATAAGCGGTTAAATCGATGTGCCCTGGATTTAGGAGTGATGTAGGTGTTTAGAATATATAGTCTGTTCGCTCCTTTTTTGCGTGGGAGGACAGTAATTAGGTCGTGGGGGATAGTGACGCTGTTGAACTGGCTCCTATATGCCGGTATATTTCTGTGTACGAGAACCGCCGTTTTGAGGTCGGTCGCACTTTGAAAGGTCTTATAGCCGGGCAATTTAACAACTGTGTTTGTCTCCTGCAGCGCTATAATTTCCGGGGGGGGGGGGGGGGGGGGGGCATCTAGGCTTTGGAGATACATCTGTAAATTATGTTTTTTTTACGTTTATATCCCCGGCAATTCCACTGCCAGACCTTAATGGGGTTGCTCTTATTGTTGTTCTTGTGGGGCATTATGTCTTTCAGGTTGGGGTATGTGACTGGTAGCGATACTGAGCCTGTTCATTATTTCTTGCATAAAGGGGTGTAGTTTCGATCTGTAGGAGTTCATTTCTGATCGGAAGGTTTTCAATGCTGTTTTGCATGGTGGTCATGTTTTCGTGGAGTGCGGTGTTTCCTCTCCCGATTGCGATTATTTTACGGCCTAGTTCTTGTTGCTGAAGGGATTCTCCTGTGGGGTTGGGGATTTGTACGGTGGTTACCGCAATCGCTCTTTTTTCGGGGGCGGGCGAGGTGGCCTCTTCAGCGGGGAAATTTGGATGTGAGATTGCCGCGTTTTGACTGCGGATCCTGTGGAGTTGCTCTCTTAAGACATTATTTTCTTGCCTAAGGGTGGCCATTTCGGCTCTGATGTTGGCTAGCTCATCTGCCAGTTCCTTGGGGACGGTTGGGGGGGTTAGGGCCGAGGTGGAGGTGTGGCAGGCCCCATCATCGAACTTATTGATTTGTCGTTACCGGCGGTCGTCTGTGATGTCGTCGGGAGGGTGTCCCACCCCTTGTGGTTGGCCTTGGGCCGGGGCTTGGATGGGGTTTGTTGTCGATTGGTCGATGGGGATCTCTTCTGCCTCGATTGGGACCTTGTTTGGGCTCTTTCCTTTATCGGGTCCTTGGTCCTCCTGGAACGGCGGCGTTCATGCAGGGCGGGCCATTCCTGTTGGTTTTGAGGGTTCAGAGGAGTGTTTTCTTTCTCTTTCTCCTTCTCGGGCGGCGGGTGTTGGGGGCGAAGCATGGCTATGGGTCTACCTTGTGTCGATGCCTCCAGAAATATTGCGGTGCCGTTCGTGAGGTTCATCATTATGTATCCAGTGTGGGGGCGTGGAGTCCTGCGATGGTGGTAATGATCATGGATTAGAGCTCAGCCACGATTCTTGGGACGAGGGCCGTCAGGGCTGCCCTGATTTCCGCCTGGATAGCTGCACGAAGCGTTTCATCCAGTTGTGTTGGGGACGGCGATGGCGGTGTATACAGAGGTCGATCGCGGTTGATATTTTCCCGCACGGACGACACCATGTCTTCGGTATCGGCGGTTGTAGACGTCTCCCGCCGAGAAGACAAGAGCGGGAACTCCTCTGTCCCTCGGAAATGTGGCTGTGATGATTGAGTGTCTGATAGTTGTCGGGCAGTACGAGTATTTTCCTGTGGGGTTCGGTTTTCGTCGGATGTTCCCTTCATTTGTGGATTAGCCTCGAGCAGACTTAAGAGCAGTTCTTTAACCAGTGCAGTGAAGGTGTGATGAAGGTTCATTTCCGTCGCTACACACTTTTGGTGGAAGTCATTCAGCACCTCCGAGGAATTCCCCGAGTGACCGCACATGCATTGCGCTCGTGTCGCATGCCCTCTCAGAAGAGTAGGAAAGAGAGGAGGAGGAGCAGCAGCGTGCGCCTCAGGCGATCTGGGGACGGCCGCGATCATTTGGGTAGACCGGAAGCCGAGGCTGGTAGGGGTCGGCTGCCAGAGAAGTATGCGGGAGGGTTGGGTGAGTCCCACTAGCTCTTTTGCAGGGGAGGCTGGTTGGTTCCGTGGGATGCCTACTGCTGTTGTCATTCCCGCTCCGGCTTCTCTCAGACGCGTTGGAGGCGGACCCGTTTGTGTAAGGACGTTTGTCTTCCCTCTGGTGTTCTTCCTGGAGCAGCGAAACAAGCGGTGGCCAACTTACTGCCTTCGTCCGTCGCATATCGATGTCGCCAAAAGGAGGCTCGCTCCGTGCAGGCCAAAATGCTCCGCGGGAGGATGATTCCGGCAAACCAAAGGGCTCGATATGCCGACCTCCAGTCATCGCTCTCCGCAATTGGGACCGCTCACTGGGTGACGGCACGGATCGGCAGCGCATCTCTCGTCTAGGCATCCCGCCATCTCCTCGGTTGCATCGCATGAGTTGACGACTGCGGCCGCAGTTTGACGATGATGGGGGCCCCCGAGTATCCGTGTCTCCACGAATCCAGGTGCCCCCGTGTCTCGAGAAGGATCTCTCTCCCCTGCGTTGCGACACCGCTGCATCGTGGCGCCGAGTGGGGGTGGTGGGTTTGTGGCCAACGGAGAGCTCTGCGTTCCGGCTCGGTGTTTCCTGACCTGCATGGAGTACACGCGCAAAGGTAGGTGTGCCTCTCCGTGGGTTGTTTTCTGCTTGTGGCGGTTCCGATGTTGATATTGATGTGAGCGGGGGCATCTCCATGGAGGTCTGCCGGTCGTGATGGCGATTCCTTTGAGTCGTTTTTTGTTCTTTAGCCGGATAAACCCTGTACCACCGCGAGCCGAGAGTCACGTGGTCAGGCATACTTGGGCCCTCAAAAAAGACGAAGATTGATGTGCCTTTTCCCTTACGGGCGATGTTCAGGATGGTCCCTTTTGCCTCCACCATAGTCCGAATCAGTTGTAGAGAGTGTTCGCCGGCCATGCCATGCACTGCTCCCACGGAGGCGTTTGTCGGCGTAGCTGGGAAAGAGCGCATCGGAATTTGGACCAGGACCAGGTTGCGGACGAGCAGAAGCCTGTCTCTGGTTTCAATCTAGGGTGTGCCAACCGGTAGGATGTTTTTAGAAGGATTTAGTCGGATGTTTGCGACGGCCGTCTTGCTGAAAGCGCTTCTGATTTCTTTAAAAATTTTGCTCCGTTGTGTTGCTCCGAATGGGCGACTTTCTAGCGAGGGATGAAAAAGCACGGTGTAGAGTTTATCAATTTTGTCTGTTGGCTTTTTGAGTTTTCTCTCCGATCGGTATGTGACCAGCGTGTAGCCCTCCTGGGTGAGGAATTCGGCAGGCGCAACCCCGCATGGACGGCGCTCACCTGGCGGATCATGACTGGTCGGTGCTGCTGTTCCGACGTTAGGCTCCCCGTCGGGATTGTCCCCCCCAAGGCTGTTCGAAGCTGTTCGATGTGGGCACGTTCACCCCCGTCGTTTCGCCGTTGTTGGTGCTTAACTCGGGTGTCTCGTTCATTACCCTCTCCACGGGCATGGGGCGCGAGACGGAGGAAGCCTCTCGCTGAGTCGCTGCCGGTGAGTCCGGGGCACGGCCGGGGTGTAAAGGAGGCGCGTGTTCTCTCTCTCAGTCTTCCAAAATGGGTGACTTCGGCAGAGTTGGGGGCGCGTGGGCGTGGCCTCCCTCCAGGCACCTCGGGAGGCCGGCAATGGTCCCGGTTTGAATCTCGTCGACCGTTGGGGCCGTCCTGACCGCCGGCGCTCCCGAGTCAATCCTTTCAATGACGGGATGCCGATGATTGGTGGTCTTGAGCTCGCTAGCCTCCCCTGAACCATTCCGTTTTGTATCCATGGCAGTCGCTGGAGCGTGGGCGCCTCGAGGACACAGCGGTCGGGGGCGAAGGCGTCTTGGGCTCCCTGGAGCATCACGTCAAGGGGGGGCCATGTTGGATTTGGCCGGCGTCTTAAGTTTTCCCTCTAAACCATCTCCGGGTCCCTAATCCGCGACTGGGTCTTCAAATCTATCTTGTGTTTTTTTCTACGCGTTTGCGCTTTGTTTCGTGCGAACTGATTGATATCAAACCTTCAGAGATTTTGTCGAAAGAAGTAAAAAGACGAGAGCTCGCGTGAAGGTGGTCGAGCCAAGCTGGCCCCCTCCTGCTGTCTGGAAACCGCGTACGTCTGTCTCACCGCTGCCCGGACCGCGTCGAGGAGGAAGACCGTTGTGACGGTTGGGAGATGGCGTCCGCGCACCGTCAGTGGCTGCGCACGGAGAGCAGCCCGCGGCGCTTCTGCCCTCTCGCACAACAAGGCTAAGATTAGACGCTCAATCAAGCGGCGCACTGAGACGGTGTGAAGTGGTTACGACGCGGTCAAAGTCAGTAGGTGAGGTATAATAATAATAATAATAATCAATCAATCAATCAATCAATCAATGTTTTTATTCGTGCCCGGGAACAACCTTGCGGTCTTGGTACAGGTGCACTGTGTTAACATGTAAGGCAGAACAGGGTATAAAGCAATAGTACGGACAACACAAACAACGGACAAGCCCTAGAAAAATACACTTAAAAATTATAAAAAGTAAACACAAAGTCACAACACACGATAAGCTTAATGGTACTACCGCCAACACCAATTGCTAGAAAGAAAGAAAAAAAAATGCATTCAAAGTGGGGAATAATAATAATCAATCAATCAATCAATCAATCAATCAATCAATGTTTTTATTCGTGCCCAGGAACAACCTTGCGGTCTTGGTACAGGTGCACTGTGTTAACATGTAAGGCAGAACAGGGCATAAAGCAATAGTACGGACAACACACACAACGGACAAGCCCTAGAAAAATACACTTAAAAATTATAAAAAGTAAACACAAAGTCACAACACACGATAAGCTTAATGGTACTACCGCCACCACCAATTGCTAGAAAGAAAGAAAAAAAATGCATTCGAAGTGGGGAATTTCGGCGTGAACGCCGCAAGTTAGTGCATACAGTTCAAATTTAAGTGATGGCCTTTAACGTTTTTACAAACTGCAGCGTGTTATTGTTAAATATGTCGAGTGTTTCAGAAAAAGAAGAATTATAAGTATGCCCAAGTCTGGACACAGGATCGTGGAGGTTGAGTAGACGCCCGTTGCAGAAGGACGCATTTTGCCTTGTTGTTTTTAGAGGAATTTTTAAGAGTACTCTTGACGTCAATACCGTGCAATCAGTGACGGCGTGGACAAGTTTGTATAAAAATAAGATATCGGCAAGTTCTCTCCTACGAAGCAGGGTAGGTAGTGCCACGCTACGCTGAACAGGGACAGGGACATCGGTAGTGGTGGGCACAATACGCGCTGAGCAACGATGTCTATAGATGGAAAGAAACTTGTTCTGAACACGTTCTATTTTCGAGGAATTTGTGGCACAAATTCCATTCCATACAACAGAAGCGTATTCAAGCTGTGGTCGACACAATGCACTGTAGAGTATAAGAAATGTGCAGGGGTTAATAAACTCTTTAGTGATGCGGCACGCACTCCCGAGCGTGCGCAGAGCTGCGTTCACGATGTGATCAACATGACTGGAGAAGTGTAGGGTGCTGTCAAACACCACGCCAAGATCTTTGATTCTGTTCATACGTTCCAAAAGGTCTGTCTGAATAACATATGGAAATACAATGTTATGTGTCTTACGAGTGTACGACACGACTTTCGTTTTAGAGCTATTTATCTTCAGGTCATTCTCCCGGCACCATTCTTCAAAAGCATCAACATCTCTTTGTAGCAAAACACAGTCTCGGTCTTCTCGTACCTCCATAAATATCTTAATATCATCTGCGTACTGAAGAAATGAAGAGTGACGAATCACAGTCGAAACATCATTAACAAAAACTGAAAACAGAAGAGGTCCGAGAACGGAGCCCTGAGGCACACCCGTTGTCGCCTCATAAGTAGCAGAATAATTATTGTTCGAGCTAACAAAGCACTTCCGGTCACGCAAATAACTTTCGAGCAATGAAAGCAATGAGTTGTGAATATCTAGCTTTGACAGTTTAGCCAGTAACATCTCATGATTAACAATGTCAAACGCTTTACTTAGGTCAAAGTAAATCACATCAAGCTGGCCTCTGTTAGCGACGGCGTGAGCAGCGGTTGACATAAAACAGGCGAGATTAGTTGTAGTCGAGCGACCCGCCATAAATCCATGTTGGTTAGGGATAAGATAACGCTTGAGATTGAATGACAATATTTTGTGTAGTGCCACTTCGAGGAGCTTCGAAAATGTGCATAGAAGAGATATAGGTCTGTAGTTCGACACATTTGTTTTTGGACCGGACTTATGCACAGGTACAACAAGTGCCGTTTTCCACATGGCGGGAAAGACCTCATTCTTTATGCAGTTGTTAAAAATCTGTACTAGAACAGGAATAAATATGGCACTGTATGCCTTCAAGAGGACTGACGGAATACCATCATGGCCAGAAGACAATGATGGTTTCATTTTTTTTACACACTCATGCAGTAGCTCCTCGTCAAAGAGTGCAATACAGGATGCCTTCCCAGAGACAGCTGGCGCGGCAGTAGTTGAAGGGGTTGGATGATGCTTAAAAACAGACTGGAAGTGGCGTGCAAAAATTTCACAAACATCTGTCGTCGAGTTTCCCTGTGAGTTCAGCAGGGTGATCTCTCCTCTACCTTTTGTCTGGGACCGAGAGCGAACATACTTCCAGAATTCTTTGGGATTTTTAGATAGCTGCAACTCGACGGAATCAGTGTACGCCTGACGATCACGTTTAAAAACTTCCTTGCAGAGATACCTAAAGCGCCCAAATTCTGATTTTAATTCGGGGGTATCGTTCTTTTTAAACTTTCGATGAGTGCGCAATTTCTTATTCATTAAAGTACGTAATTCGTGCGAGAACCAGAAGGGAAACTTTGAGCCTGATGTTTTACGAAGCGGGATGAATTGATCCATTCCTCCTCGGACGATTCGAGTGAATCGAAAATTCGAGAATAATAATAATAATAATAATAATAATAATAATAATAATAATAATAATAATAATAATAATAATAATAATAATAATAATAATAATAATAATAATAATAATAATAATAATAATAATAATAATAATAATAATAATAATAATCAATCAATCAATCAATCAATGTTTTTATTCGTGCCCAGGAACAACCTTGCGGTCTTGGTACAGGTGCACTGTGTTAACATGTAAGGCAGAACAGGGCATAAAGCAATAGTACGGACAACACACACAACGAAACAGCCCTAGAAAAATACATTTAAAAATTATAAAAAGTAAACACAAAGTCACAACACACAATAAGCTTAATGGTACTACCGCCACCACCAATTGCTAGAAAGAAAGAAAAAAAATGCATTCAAAGTGGGGAATTTCGGTGTGAACGCCGCAAGTTAGTGCATACAGTTCAAATTTAAGTGATGGCCTTTAACGTTTTTACAAACTGCAGCGTGTTATTGTTAAATATGTCGAGTGTTTCAGAAAAAGAAGAATTATAAGTATGCCCAAGTCTGGACACTGGATCGTGGAGGTTGAGTAGACGCCTGTTGCAGAAGGACGCATTTTGCCTTGTTGTTTTTAGAGGAATTTTTAAGAGTACTCTTGACGTCAATACCGTGCAATCAGTGACGGCGTGGACAAGTTTGTATAATAATAAGATATCGGCAAGTTCTCTCCTACGAAGCAGGGTAGGTAGTGCCGCGCTACGCTGAACAGGGACAGGGACATCAGTAGTGGTGGGCACAATGCGCGCTGAGCAACGATGTCTATAGATGGAAAGAAACTTGTTCTGAACCCGTTCTATTTTCGAGGAATTTGTGGCACAAATTCCATTCCATACAACAGAAGCGTATTCAAGCTGTGGTCGACACAATGCACTGTAGAGTATAAGGAATGTGTAGGGGTTAATAAACTCTTTAGTGATGCGGCATAATAATAATAATAATAATAATAATAATAATAATAATAAATAAATCTTTATTCTCAAATTGCCCAGTACCAAGATCAGTTTCGGGCCCGATCAAAGCCATCAGGGGCTTGTAGGATCAGACCCAGCAGTTTAATTGACAAAAGTATCACAGGCACGGCGACGACGAACACACAACCAACACACAGACAATAGGCTAAGCCTCACAGGGCCCAGGAGTCACACAGGCACGACGAGGACGAGAACACAACACACACTCAGTTGGATCAACATTGTAGATCCTTCGAGTCGCACAGGCACGACAACGACGAGCACACGCCAACAATCACTCAGTTGGTAGAACCACGGAGGGCCTTAATAATAATAATCAATCAATCAATGTTTTTATTGAAGTGCCCAGGAACAACCTTGCGGTCTTAGTACAGGTGCACTCAGGAAACATGGAAATCAACACTACACACAACAAACAAACAGTAAACAATAAAACACTTAAAAAAGATCACATATGTCACATAAACTCGCTAGGCTATACCACCACGATAGCGAAAGGAAAGGAAAGCGAGAGTATAAAAATTGGTTCTAAAGAACTTAATCAGGTGCAAAAAAAAAAAAAAAAAAAAGGGAAGTCAAATTTAGGTGAGGAACTTCAGCGCTCTGATGAACTCCGGTGTGTTATTGTTAAATATATCAATATAGTCTGTAAAAGAGGAATTGTAGGTGTGCCCAATTCTCGACACGGGGTCGTGAAGATTTGTTACGGGAGCATTGTAGAAGGATGCATTTTGCCTTGTAGTTTTTACGGGAATTTTCAAACGCACATTTGATATCAATGATGTGCAGTCAGTGATGCCATGAATAAGTTTGTACAGAAATAGGATGTCGGCATGTTCTCTCCTACGCCGCAGGGTGGGCAATGCCAAGCTATGTTGGACTGGGACTGCTGGATCATCAATAATAATAATAATAATAATAATAATAATAATCAAGAATCAAGAATAATTTTTATTAGGTGTCCAGGAACGACCATGCGGTCTTGGTACTGGCACACCGAAACTTACACACTACAAAAAGTGGGGAAAATATAAAAAAAAGAATGATAAGAAAAACATAAAATACTCAGGGCATTGAGTAAAAGATATGATACATATAACGCATTCCGAAACAAAAATACAATATACACAACAAGGAAAGAACGGAACACAGGGTCCGAACGCAGAGTAGGAAGACTAGCACAATAATGAATATACCTTATTAAAATAACATATAATAACATCACAATCACGACAGGTTCAGCGAGACTCATACAAGACTCTGAGAGATCTGACAACTTCTGTTACACCAAAATGTCAAGATCACTTGCAATGCCAATATAGGCCCGACACATACGAAATATGGGGTCCAGGATACTTAACGTCCGAGGAGAGTAAAAAGACGTTGTCAAACGGCTCGCTGTCCGAGGAACTCGTAAACATGTTGTGGGATTTGTTGACTTCACGCCCTAGTCCTCATTGAGGTAAGAAATACCCACCGCGTAGTCCGCTCTTTGCGCGGCTACGGCCGGGTCCGTCCATTGCCTTTTTTTGGGTACCGGTGGACGAGAGACAACACCAACACAGCGAGTCCATTTTCGACGTGTTTATTGACTCAAATGTCAACATGCTTCGCTCTTAGACAGGAAAACTCTGGGCGCTGGATCAATTGCCAGTATCACCCGGTCGGTTTCCCGCGCTGCCGCAATAGACCGATTCACGGAAAGCTAGAGGCCCACAAAGAAAAAGCAAGCTCCGCAGAGCCAGGCCTTCCGCCGACGAGAGCCCCCGGCCCTCATTCGGGGCCGGCTTACGTAGCCTCGGAGATATGGACGCGCCCGGGGATGCCGCTAGCAGTCGCGTCCATTATAACTCTCAAGCGTGTGCCGAAGGCAACATTCACCCAAAGTGGGCAAGGAAGAACCGGCCCCTTCGGGGAATTCGGCCTCGTAGTTCCTTGTATCCGGGAGGCCGACGCCATTGGTGACGACGACTCCCAAAGCCTGCTCGAAGCTAGGCCTGGATAGGGATATAGGGAACCCCATGGTTCCCACAATATCTGTGAGAGCAGCTCTGAACAGCCGGCCATGCCATGAAAGACTTTAGAAAGGAAATAATAATAATAATTTTTATTGCCCGTTGCAGAAGGACGCATTTTGCCTTGTTGTTTTTAGAGGAATTTTTAAGAGTACTCTTGACGTCAATACCGTGCAATCAGTGACGGCGTGGACAAGTTTGTATAAAAATAAGATATCGGCAAGTTCTCTCCTACGAAGCAGGGTAGGTAGTGCCACGCTACGCTGAACAGGGACAGGGACATCGGTAGTGGTGGGCACAATACGCGCTGAGCAACGATGTCTATAGATGGAAAGAAACTTGTTCTGAACACGTTCTATTTTCGAGGAATTTGTGGCACAAATTCCATTCCATACAACAGAAGCGTATTCAAGCTGTGGTCGACACAATGCACTGTAGAGTATAAGAAATGTGCAGGGGTTAATAAACTCTTTAGTGATGCGGCACGCACTCCCGAGCGTGCGCAGAGCTGCGTTCACGATGTGATCAACATGACTGGAGAAGTGTAGGGTGCTGTCAAACACCACGCCAAGATCTTTGATTCTGTTCATACGTTCCAAAAGGTCTGTCTGAATAACATATGGAAATACAATGTTATGTGTCTTACGAGTGTACGACACGACTTTCGTTTTAGAGCTATTTATCTTCAGGTCATTCTCCCGGCACCATTCTTCAAAAGCATCAACATCTCTTTGTAGCAAAACACAGTCTCGGTCTTCTCGTACCTCCATAAATATCTTAATATCATCTGCGTACTGAAGAAATGAAGAGTGACGAATCACAGTCGAAACATCATTAACAAAAACTGAAAACAGAAGAGGTCCGAGAACGGAGCCCTGAGGCACACCCGTTGTCGCCTCATAAGTAGCAGAATAATTATTGTTCGAGCTAACAAAGCACTTCCGGTCACGCAAATAACTTTCGAGCAATGAAAGCAATGTGTTGTGAATATCTAGCTTTGACAGTTTAGCCAGTAACATCTCATGATTAACAATGTCAAACGCTTTACTTAGGTCAAAGTAAATCACATCAAGCTGGCCTCTGTTAGCGACGGCGTGAGCAGCGGTTGACATAAAACAGGCGAGATTAGTTGTGGTCGAGCGACCCGCCATAAATCCATGTTGGTTAGGGATAAGATAACGCTTGAGATTGAATGACAATATTTTGTGTAGTGCCACTTCGAGGAGCTTCGAAAATGTGCATAGAAGAGATATAGGTCTGTAGTTCGACACATTTGTTTTTGGACCGGACTTATGCACAGGTACAACAAGTGCCGTTTTCCACATGGCGGGAAAGACCTCATTCTTTATGCAGTTGTTAAAAATCTGTACTAGAACAGGAATAAATATGGCACTGTATGCCTTCAAGAGGACTGACGGAATACCATCATGGCCAGAAGACAATGATGGTTTCATTTTTTTTACACACTCATGCAGTAGCTCCTCGTCAAAGAGTGCAATACAGGATGCCTTCCCAGAGACAGCTGGCGCGGCAGTAGTTGAAGGGGTTGGATGATGCTTAAAAACAGACTGGAAGTGGCGTGCAAAAATTTCACAAACATCTGTCGTCGAGTTTCCCTGTGAGTTCAGCAGGGTGATCTCTCCTCTACCTTTTGTCTGGGACCGAGAGCGAACATACTTCCAGAATTCTTTGGGATTTTTAGATAGCTGCAACTCGACGGAATCAGTGTACGCCTGACGATCACGTTTAAAAACTTCCTTGCAGAGATACCTAAAGCGCCCAAATTCTGATTTTAATTCGGGGGTATCGTTCTTTTTAAACTTTCGATGAGTGCGCAATTTCTTATTCATTAAAGTACGTAATTCGTGCGAGAACCAGAAGGGAAACTTTGAGCCTGATGTTTTACGAAGCGGGATGAATTGATCCATTCCTCCTCGGACGATTCGAGTGAATCGAAAATTCGAGAATAATAATAATAATAATAATAATAATAATAATAATAATAATAATAATAATAATAATAATAATAATAATAATAATAATAATAATAATAATAATAATAATAATAATAATAATAATAATAATAATAATAATAATAATAATCAATCAATCAATCAATCAATGTTTTTATTCGTGCCCAGGAACAACCTTGCGGTCTTGGTACAGGTGCACTGTGTTAACATGTAAGGCAGAACAGGGCATAAAGCAATAGTACGGACAACACACACAACGAAACAGCCCTAGAAAAATACATTTAAAAATTATAAAAAGTAAACACAAAGTCACAACACACAATAAGCTTAATGGTACTACCGCCACCACCAATTGCTAGAAAGAAAGAAAAAAAATGCATTCAAAGTGGGGAATTTCGGTGTGAACGCCGCAAGTTAGTGCATACAGTTCAAATTTAAGTGATGGCCTTTAACGTTTTTACAAACTGCAGCGTGTTATTGTTAAATATGTCGAGTGTTTCAGAAAAAGAAGAATTATAAGTATGCCCAAGTCTGGACACTGGATCGTGGAGGTTGAGTAGACGCCTGTTGCAGAAGGACGCATTTTGCCTTGTTGTTTTTAGAGGAATTTTTAAGAGTACTCTTGACGTCAATACCGTGCAATCAGTGACGGCGTGGACAAGTTTGTATAATAATAAGATATCGGCAAGTTCTCTCCTACGAAGCAGGGTAGGTAGTGCCGCGCTACGCTGAACAGGGACAGGGACATCAGTAGTGGTGGGCACAATGCGCGCTGAGCAACGATGTCTATAGATGGAAAGAAACTTGTTCTGAACCCGTTCTATTTTCGAGGAATTTGTGGCACAAATTCCATTCCATACAACAGAAGCGTATTCAAGCTGTGGTCGACACAATGCACTGTAGAGTATAAGGAATGTGTAGGGGTTAATAAACTCTTTAGTGATGCGGCATAATAATAATAATAATAATAATAATAATAATAATAATAAATAAATCTTTATTCTCAAATTGCCCAGTACCAAGATCAGTTTCGGGCCCGATCAAAGCCATCAGGGGCTTGTAGGATCAGACCCAGCAGTTTAATTGACAAAAGTATCACAGGCACGGCGACGACGAACACACAACCAACACACAGACAATAGGCTAAGCCTCACAGGGCCCAGGAGTCACACAGGCACGACGAGGACGAGAACACAACACACACTCAGTTGGATCAACATTGTAGATCCTTCGAGTCGCACAGGCACGACAACGACGAGCACACGCCAACAATCACTCAGTTGGTAGAACCACGGAGGGCCTTAATAATAATAATCAATCAATCAATGTTTTTATTGAAGTGCCCAGGAACAACCTTGCGGTCTTAGTACAGGTGCACTCAGGAAACATGGAAATCAACACTACACACAACAAACAAACAGTAAACAATAAAACACTTAAAAAAGATCACATATGTCACATAAACTCGCTAGGCTATACCACCACGATAGCGAAAGGAAAGGAAAGCGAGAGTATAAAAATTGGTTCTAAAGAACTTAATCAGGTGCAAAAAAAAAAAAAAAAAAAAGGGAAGTCAAATTTAGGTGAGGAACTTCAGCGCTCTGATGAACTCCGGTGTGTTATTGTTAAATATATCAATATAGTCTGTAAAAGAGGAATTGTAGGTGTGCCCAATTCTCGACACGGGGTCGTGAAGATTTGTTACGGGAGCATTGTAGAAGGATGCATTTTGCCTTGTAGTTTTTACGGGAATTTTCAAACGCACATTTGATATCAATGATGTGCAGTCAGTGATGCCATGAATAAGTTTGTACAGAAATAGGATGTCGGCATGTTCTCTCCTACGCCGCAGGGTGGGCAATGCCAAGCTATGTTGGACTGGGACTGCTGGATCATCAATAATAATAATAATAATAATAATAATAATAATCAAGAATCAAGAATAATTTTTATTAGGTGTCCAGGAACGACCATGCGGTCTTGGTACTGGCACACCGAAACTTACACACTACAAAAAGTGGGGAAAATATAAAAAAAAGAATGATAAGAAAAACATAAAATACTCAGGGCATTGAGTAAAAGATATGATACATATAACGCATTCCGAAACAAAAATACAATATACACAACAAGGAAAGAACGGAACACAGGGTCCGAACGCAGAGTAGGAAGACTAGCACAATAATGAATATACCTTATTAAAATAACATATAATAACATCACAATCACGACAGGTTCAGCGAGACTCATACAAGACTCTGAGAGATCTGACAACTTCTGTTACACCAAAATGTCAAGATCACTTGCAATGCCAATATAGGCCCGACACATACGAAATATGGGGTCCAGGATACTTAACGTCCGAGGAGAGTAAAAAGACGTTGTCAAACGGCTCGCTGTCCGAGGAACTCGTAAACATGTTGTGGGATTTGTTGACTTCACGCCCTAGTCCTCATTGAGGTAAGAAATACCCACCGCGTAGTCCGCTCTTTGCGCGGCTACGGCCGGGTCCGTCCATTGCCTTTTTTTGGGTACCGGTGGACGAGAGACAACACCAACACAGCGAGTCCATTTTCGACGTGTTTATTGACTCAAATGTCAACATGCTTCGCTCTTAGACAGGAAAACTCTGGGCGCTGGATCAATTGCCAGTATCACCCGGTCGGTTTCCCGCGCTGCCGCAATAGACCGATTCACGGAAAGCTAGAGGCCCACAAAGAAAAAGCAAGCTCCGCAGAGCCAGGCCTTCCGCCGACGAGAGCCCCCGGCCCTCATTCGGGGCCGGCTTACGTAGCCTCGGAGATATGGACGCGCCCGGGGATGCCGCTAGCAGTCGCGTCCATTATAACTCTCAAGCGTGTGCCGAAGGCAACATTCACCCAAAGTGGGCAAGGAAGAACCGGCCCCTTCGGGGAATTCGGCCTCGTAGTTCCTTGTATCCGGGAGGCCGACGCCATTGGTGACGACGACTCCCAAAGCCTGCTCGAAGCTAGGCCTGGATAGGGATATAGGGAACCCCATGGTTCCCACAATATCTGTGAGAGCAGCTCTGAACAGCCGGCCATGCCATGAAAGACTTTAGAAAGGAAATAATAATAATAATTTTTATTGCACGTATCTCATATTAGTACATCAGAACGCAGGCATGTCGAAAGCCGAAAAGGGCTTGTGGGACTGTGCCCTGCAGTGGCATAGAATATTAAAAAAATACATACGCAGAATGAAAAAAAAAAAAAAGGAAACATTGGCGACGAAAAATACACTTTTCTACACAAAGCAAAAGATAAGAGGTTAAAAGAGCATAAGAATCACATGCCATCCCTCCCCCCGCCCCCCGAAAAATACGACAAAATCTGGAGGGTAAAAATATATAAGAAATGCCGCGCGTTGCGGAAACAGTTGCGATACAGATGTTACAACAAACACCAAAACCATAACTCAGCGTCGCAGATAGCTGGTTTTAAACAAGATAACAAGATACGCGTCAAGTTTAGAATAACTCGAAACAATGTAATACAGAAAAGCACTACTACTACTACTACTACTGCTACTACTACTACTCCTAATAATACTAATAATAGTTTATTGCACCAACACAGAACCAGGTGCGGGTCCATCAAAGCCATCTAGGGCTTGTATGATCAACACCGTCTTGATGAGCATGCTACTCATGAAGTGAAACAGAAAATCACAAATACTAACAAAATTTGTTTTCGGAGTCACTTAAATAAAAGAAAAAAGGTAATTTAGTATGATTTCTCACACTATGGTGACACCAGATTACCATCAAACTTAAGGCAGGGATACACAAAACATCAGAATTTGTTTTCACCATCGGTCTTGAGACGGGCCTTAGCAAACACAGTTAAGGGCTTTCTTTAATTTTGCAGCGACTCTATGTTATGTCAGTCTTCGTAAAGCTCATTAGATATCTTTGGTACGTAAAATGATCTTACGCATTCTCCATAATGCGTTCTTCTTCTGGGCACTTCAAACCGTTGATTGCTCCTGAAAGACCTAGACACATACTTGGGATAATTAAAGGAATTGTCCATAGTGCCTGGTGATAATTGTGTACTTGAACGGGGTTTCAAAATTAGGCAACTCTAACGCTTTAGACAAGTTGTCCTCTGCCAGAAACTCCGAGTTGTAGGCTACACTTCTCAGCATACCTTTCAAGATACCATCAATCCTGGTGTGCCATCGCCTGGGGCAGTTTCTAAATAAAGTAATGCCATACCTTAAAATACTGTATCCCAGTGTCTGCATAATAAGTATCCGAATTGACATGGGGACAAACACTCTAATAAAATACCGTAGACAGGATGCTCTTCTCAGTCGTTTGCAAATATTTGCAATCTGCGTGTTCCAGGATAAATCAGAATCGAACATAATTTTCATGTACTTAACATCACGAACATATTCAACAGGAACACATGAACAATCGGCACAACATGACGTATGCAAAATCAAGGGCCTATCTAAGCAGACACTCCTCAGCGGGTTTAAAAGAACAGACAAGTTTTGCTTTTGAGCGATTGATATTAATAAGGTTTGACGCAAACCAATTCAACAGGTTATAGCGTCATCCTGCAGCATATCTAACGCGGTACTATATTGCTAATAGCGAGATAAAAGCAGGGTGGCATCCGGGTACTGATAAAGGGTACATTTCTGAATACAAGATTACACGTCGTTGACATAAATGTTAAATAATAGAGGTGACAAAGTCCGACGCTGCGGCACTCCAGCTCTCCGCCAAGCTCTAAAACGTTTTCTGTCGCCAATCAAAGTCATCTGAGACCGGTTTGTTAAAAAGTTAGTAAGAAGTGAAAGAAATGTACCTCTGAAACCTTAAAAATTGAGTTTTTGAAGCAGTATGTTCTGACTAATCGAACGCCTTGGATAGATAAAAAAGCAGCACAGGAGATTTGATTATTGTCGAAACTGGTGTTCAACGCGTCCGATAGCTCTTCCAGTAGAGGCTGTGTGCCGCGACCCTTGACAAAACCGTATTGGCGGGATGACATAAGGTTATGCTTCTCAAAAAAAATGACGTTGAACAGATGCTTCTCCAAAAGTTTAGACAACGAAGGCAAGATCGATATTGGGCGATAACTTTCGAAATTTCCTCTAGTCCCACCCTTGAATAACGGCTTAACCGTTGCAGTTTTTAGGTTGACCGGTATGCAACCAGAAGTTAGTATTTTGTTTAGAATAATGAGTAGCACATTACACAAGGCGTCAAAGCTTCTTCAGAGCTCACCCATCGCACTGTTGTAGCCACCGGCTGGTTTTTTGGAGCTGAGGCCAGACATTAAAGAATACAACTCCTGCCTGTCCAAGCACGAAAGGAAGCAGACGGAGCTACGCTTCTCTTCAATGTCACGGTTCTTTCCTCCCAGTCTTTGACAGCTACGGAAAACAAAACGAAATAAGCATTAAAGTCGTTTGCAAGTGAGAATGCATCGCGTCCAAAACATATCTCTAATTCGGAGGTTGCCCGTATAGGAATCCCGTGGAGTTCGTTTCTAAGACTCCATGTCTTGGCAAAGTCACTAGATGATTGAAGATTTTTTTTTATTACCTTCTTTTAGCCGAACGCAGCAAGGCGTCGGCGCGGTTTCTGGATATCTTGAGGTATCCGTCTTCGTTGTTTACTCTTTGGATTCTTCCGGCTGCCCGACCATGCCAACTCCTTTAGCTTAACTGCTGCCAAAATGCCAGCATCCAACCACGGAAGGTCAGGCTTTCTTTTTCGAACTCTCACCTCTATTATGCAATTCAGCTTTAAAGAATTTAGAACTTCAGTAAACCTGTCATAAAGTTCGGATGTACTTGACGAGCCAACAAGATCCTCCCAGAGGAAACGCCTGATGAGCTCATCGCAACGTTTCCCATCATCTATAGTGATTGTTCGTCGGGATTGGGAGCGCTCTGGCGTATTCTCCCCAAAAAGACAACGACACGCAACAAAGAAATGGTTTGCCCTTTTTCTGGCAAATCGCGGCTGATCTGATTAAAAGGTCAGGCGCTCTTATGTTCGATCGGTTGACACCTACTTGTTCAAAATATGATCCTCTCTTGTGGCCGAGTCAATCAGGAAGTCAACACCGAATTCCGCGAGCAAATTTAAACGATCCACCGCGTGGATTTTAGAAGGCGTCAGCATATCAATGTTAATATCTCCCGTAACGCATAAACAGCGTCCAGTCTCCAGGCCTTCGAGTGGCGTCCAGAGCTTCCGAATGGAGCTGACAGTGCTTTCGGATAGCTATCTGTACAGAGCAAGCAGAAAGAAACTGCATTGTGAGTTTGTTATTTTTTGAGCTAAGCATTCGGCTGCTTTGAACGTGAGATCCCGACGTTCTGCGTGCCAGCCATTCTTGACGAATACGGCTGTACCGCCCCCCTCTTCTGCCGTGTCGTGCGAAACAAAATTGTTTAAAACCATCGAGATGATAAAATTCAGTTTATCCATCATGAGCGTTGGTTTTCGATAGTACAAACGCATCAACGTCGGTGATGACACCTCTTATCAAAAAACACAACTGGTCCCAATATTTTCTAAAGTTGCGAATATTTACCTGTACCACAGCGTATGTGATGCCGTCGCTAAGTGCGAAAATACTACTACAACTACAACTATCACTACTACTACTACTAATAATAATCAATCAATAAAATAATCAATTAATCAATCAATCAGTCAATAAGTCTGGCTTTCAGACATTATTATACAGTGCATAGGAACAACCCTGAGGTCTTGGTGCTGGTACTCTGGTGGATAAAAAAAATACATAATACACATCTCCGCCGAAAAGAAGATAAATGTCTAAGCATAATACTAGGCAGTACAGCAGTAATTAGTATAATAAAATAAAAAAACGAGGCAGTAACAGTAGGCACGGCACACAAGACCGCAGGACAACGAGTGCAACACTAGAAAGCACGCCATGGAGAGGACGAAATTCAGACATAAATAACCTCGAGGCTACTTATTGCTTATTGTTTTGATTTTGTTGTGACTGCTGTCTGTTAGCCAATTTTTCAATGCACTGCTCCTGAAATAGTTTGGCAGCTATATATCTCGAACTAAGTTGTGTTGGTCGTTTGTGTATATAACATCGTTCAATGTCTTGTTCGCTTTCTAGCGTAAATGCTAAAATGTACATGGCAAAGTGTAATGATGCTCACTGTTTCGTTTCATTGTTGTGCAGTATTTCGGTTGTCGGTTTCACGGTTTCTGCTCTTTAATATGTTCGTTGCACTGGCCTTGTCCCATATTGTACGTTTCAGTCATTGTTTAGAAGCCCGTCCTACAACGCCCTCCTTGAGAAGGCAGTAGTATCTGTAAATAAATAAATAAATAAAAATAACATAGTCATTCAGCAATGCTAATCCTGCACGGGCAGGTTTTTAATAGAAAGGACAAACGTCCAATAGTATAGGTAGAAAATATCAAGATTTTCAGAGTAATGATTCAAACGCTGTGCCATTCTCACAATTCGGTTTATCGGACTAAACGTTCCAGGAACATAAAAAGATGACAGAGGACGAGTGGGCTCATGTGGGACTCTAAGGCGCTGTTCAGATAACAGGCTCGGAGAATTGATGAGTCCATGCAGCGTTTTAAACAAAAATAGTAAGTCCGCGTTCTCTCGACGCTGGTGCAAGCTAAGCAAACCAACACGCTCCAAAGCAGAATCATATATTAAACATTGAACATCCTCCTTTATGTAGCGATCCTTAAAGACAGAAACAAACTTTTTGGCACACGTTTGATCTCCAAGTAGTGAGTTTTACAGATTCCATTCCAAACAAGTGAGGCATATTCTAACTACGACCTGGATAGCGAACATTATAACGTGATAAAAGCAGTCGGGTTTCCGAACTCCCTGGTTAAGCGGGAGGCAACGGCCAACATTCGCAATGACGAGTTAACCAGCCTACCAACGTGATCAAAAATTGCAAGCCAGAATCAGCCATGACTCCGAGATCTTTCATTCCACTTACTCGAGTCAAAATCTTCCCTGGAATATTATATGCAAAAGATATATTGTGAGTTTTCCGAGAGAGCGTCATGACCATTTGGTTTTGGACGAGTTCAAGAAAAGGTCGTTTTCAGAGCACCATCGGTACAAAGAATATGCACCTCCCTGGAGTTTAGCAGAATCATGTTCAGTAACTATTTCTCGATACATTTTTATATCGTAAGCATATTGCAGGAATGAAGAATTTAAAACAGCAAAAGACACGTCATTTACGAAAATTACGAACAGAAGGGGTCCTAAAACAGATCTCTGTATAATGAAGAGCGCATGTTGTTGACCCGGAAATACGGCTCTCTCTCTGACAAGTAGCTTTTGAACAAGTCGTGTGCTGAGCCACATACTCCATAGGAGGAAAGTTTGGATAAAAGAGATTGACTACGTCAGAGCACTTGCTTAAGTCAAAGTAGACAGTGCCTAACTGACCTCTGTTACATATCAGACGAGATGCGGCAGACATAACGCTAACAAGATTAGTAGTTGCTGATCTACCGCTCATAAAACTACGCTGATTGGGAATTGCTAAGTTTCGAAATTTGAAAGACAGGAATTGATGGACGACCATTTCAAAGAGCTTAGAAAATGGAGAGAAAAGAGAAATAGGTCTATAGTTACAAATATCACTTTTTCCCCGACTTTAAGACCGGAAGAACAGCAGCGACTTTCCACGTTTGAGGAAAGGTTCCGAACCTCAACGAGTTGTTAAATATGGAGTACGGTACCGGCGTGAATGTATCGTGACAGGTTTTGAGAATCACGGAGGGAATGCTGTCGGACCCTACTGGTAATGTTGCTCTTGTTTTCTTAATACAGGAACGTACGCTAGTGATGCAAAATTATCGACAAATTGACTATCGATACTATCGACAGTTTTTCGAAAACAGTCGATAGTGTAGAAGAACTATGGATAGTCGACTATCGATAGTACTATCGATAGTTTTTTTTACTATCGATAGTCAGATTTTTGGCGACTATCGATACTATCGATAGCACTATCGATAGTTTTGCACTACTACCATACGCATTCCTCATCGACATTAATGCAACTCAAAGAGTCACGAAACCGATCTAAGTGCGGCAGCCGAGATGCAGAATGCTGCGCACTATCCCTGTACACTGACCTAAAATGCTCAGCAAATAACTCAGGCACGGGACTTCGAGTCGCCCTCATAATTATCCAGGACAATCTTCGACTCGCCATGCCTCCGACAGCGTGAATTCATGCACCTTCAGAATTTCTTCGGGTTATTGACGAGATCTGATTCCACTGAGTAACGATGGGCTTGGCGGTCGCGATTTAGGACTGTTTTACATTGCTTTCTGCAGCTTTTGAACTTTACCTCCCACTTTAAAAGGCCGCATTTCTTAAACTTCCTGTGAAAGAAATCCTTTATTTTCAGTTGTTTTTTTAGCTCACTGGAACACCATATAGGAAAGCGAGACTTAGTTACTGTCCTTAAAGGAATAAAAGTATCCATGGCCTCCCGAACATTTCGCGTGAAGAGCATGACCAGGTCATTTACATCAGGCGACTTCAAGATCAATGCTTCATCAAAGCTCGTGAAGTAATTATGCATCCTGACATAGTCCCCTTCTGACAAATTACATGAGGTGTGGGGCGGGGAACCACCAGAATGAGCACGAGCGGAGGAATTTTCGAAATAAAGCACTATATCAGGTGCAGGATGATATGTATCCCGAGGAACTGATGGGAGTTCACCCCGTGCTACACGCACACTGTCCATATTTGAGAAGCATAAATCTAGAAAATTATATTATTGATTCCGAACAATATTGTGTTCTGTGAGATTTAAGAAAGAAGAAAAGTTTAAGAGCTGGGTGCCTTTCTGCCTGCAGTAAAAGTTGTTCGTAAAAACATCAAACTTCGGCCAGTTGACCCCAGGAGCAATAAAATCCCCCAAGAGAGAGACACCGCATCCCTGTAAGTCATTCGCTGTATTCTCTATGCCGACAAGACAACTATGAAGTTCGTCTGGCGGGGTCTGGGGAGGGAGGGAGGTAAAATAAACCGATTCAAACGCCTACTTCCTTTGCAGCCTCAATCTCGACCCATACAGTCCGGGGAAGTTTCTCCAAGTCTTCGCGTCTCCTTGAGTGGTAGCGCCTGTCGACTGCGACCAACACTCTACCTCCCGTTCTGCTCCACGGGGTAACATCTCGATCGCCACGGCGCACCTCAAAACAAGGCGGGAAGTAATCGGAGGAGCCGATGCTAGAGCACAACCATGCTCCAGTTAAGCAAAATATAGAGCAATTGAATAAGGTAACATTAGAGAAAAAGCTATCAGCTTTTGCACGTTGCACGAACGTTTTGGTAATAATAATAAGTGCTTAATAATAATAATAATAATAATAATAATAATAATAATAATAATAATAATAATAATAATAATAATAATAATAATATTTTATTCCAGCATTTGATTTTTTTCATTATGTTAGACTCGGGTCTGTCGAAGCCAGGGTTGGCTTGTGTGACACGACCCAGCAATGATGTTAGCCAATGTGAGTGGTAGACGGGCGTTCTTGGTGTGCTAATAGCAGTCACTTTAGAAGTTCAGAAATAGTTCACAAATGACAGTCAGTATAGATATATGAAATAGTTCACAAATGGCAGTCAGTATAGATATTTGAAATAATTCACAAATGGCAAAATAAGAAGCACAGAGATGATTGCTATAACTACACTATACCATCCTTCATGACAAAGTAATATTTAAACACATGGATAAATCAATGTACACTTTCAAAAAGTAATAAAAAAAAATGTTTGCAAAAAAAAAAAAAAAAACCGGATATGTGTATACAGGCATGTATCACACAAAGATGCACAGAGGCATATATATATATACACAAATTTAGATCTACAGATGCGTTCACGGATACACAAATATACAGTACTCACAGCATAGACACGGATAAAGACACAAACAAATGTCTATGTGGATTCAGCACCAACTGAAGAAACGTCCAAAAAGCTCAAAATGTTATTCGCAAAAAAAAAAAAATGCATACATGGTTTTTAGCACATTTTTTTCAGGTGCTTTTTTAAAGATCGTAGAGAATCGAGTTGATTAAAAACGTCTGGTAATTTGTTGAAGATGTCAGGCACGTAAAATGAACGTAGACTCTTTCCGTAGTTGGTGTATATTCGAGGAATTATAAAGCGTTCACTATTTCTTATAGAGCGCTGAACAAAATGAGGCGTTTTAAACGGGCTATTCCAATAATGCTTTAGGATGACACATCGTTGAAAAAGAGGAAGAAAACGCGGTAGGCTCACTTGTGCGAATACGTCACCATCCTGTATTAATTTGGGATCATAGGCAACGTTTTTGGCGATGCTCTTAAGAATGACATCCATTTTTGTTCTCCAAAGAGCTGAACAGTTTGCGAAGATTGTAATTCCGTATCGCAGAGCTCCATACGCGGTAGCATTAACGACCATTTTTCTGACGGAGATGGGGAGGAAGGTTTTGATGAGATATAATAAACATGATATATTTCGTAGTCTCTTAGCCAAATAATCCAAGTGTGTATTCCATGTTAAATCGCTATCGAAAAAAATGCCCAAGTATTTTACTGTATTTACGTATGGTATAGGCGTACAGCTGCAAGAGACACAAGACGATGAATGCAATATAAAAGGTATGTCTATGCATGTCCGCTTGAGTGGGTTACGGAAACAGACAAGTTTTGTTTTTTGCACATTCACAGATATTCGATTTGCTTCAAACCAGTTCATGACTCTTGTAGAATTTATTTGTAGCATGTTGATTGCACAGCGCAGGCTGATATGAGTAGATAGCAACAATGTGTCATCTGCATATTGGTAAACTGTACATCCTGATGTTGATCGGGCGAGATCGTTCACGTAAAGATTAAACAGCAAGGGGGACAGGACCGAGCCTTGTGGTACTCCCTTCTGTAGGCATACTTTGGCGCTTGTTTTGTTGCAAACTAATACTTGTTGCGATCTGTCAGTCAGGAAGTTTTGAAGCAACGAAAAAAATGGACCCCGAAATCCGTAATTGCAAAGTTTTTCCAGCAGTGTTTGGTGATTGATAGAATCAAACGCTTTTGACACATCAAGAAAGAGTGCGCACGTAAACTGATTATTATCGAATGAGGTGTGTAAAGTATCAGACATATCCTCGAGTGCCGAGATGGTGCTGCGGCCTGCGATAAAGCCGTATTGTTTAGGTGATAGAATATTATATTTGTCAAGGAAGGCGCTCATTGTTTTTAAAAATATGTTTTTCGAGAACCAATGCCAAACAAGGAAGAATAGATATGGGACGATAGTTTTTTACAATGTCACGTGCACCATTTTTATAAAGAGGTCTGACAATTGCGCTTTTGAAATTTTTGGGGAAAACTCCGGTGTCTATAATTCCGTTTAGTATGTGGAGGAGAACACGTTTTAAGACATTAAAATTGCGAAGCAAGTCGGTAAGTTTAATATTATCTATACCAGGAGACTTATGAGGCCTAAAGCTAAACAACAACATATGAAGATCTTGTTCAGTCATGTTTGGGAGAAAGGCAGAATTTGGGCAGGGTTTTTCCAGATTTACCGCCGAAACATTTACATCGTCAGATATGCCGGAGACTGAAGCAAAAAAACTATTGAAATTATCCGCCACAGAAAGCATATTGGAATTAAAGTTTTTTTCAATAACCTCATCGATAGAGTTCCGCGTATTGCCGCCTTTTACTTCATTTCCAAGAGACCAGGTTTTTGCAATATTAGTACGTGCGTCGAAGAACTTACGTTGGTAATGTTTCCGTTTCGCATAGCGTATGAGAGCGGTTACCCGATTTCTCTGGTTTGCGTATTGTAATTTTATATCTTGGGAATTTGGTGACCGGCGATAACGCGCCCATAAGATATCTTTAAGTTTAATTTCCGATATAATATCTGCTGTCAACCAAAGATGTTGCGGTCTTCGTTTTTTTGTCTTAATGACTTTTATACTCTTCTCCGTAAAATGCGCAAAGGCATCAACTAACTTTGTGTAGGCAGTCTGACAGTTCGCGGTGGTAACTAACTGTTCCCAATCATATGAGGGTATTAACTTGTCAAAAACGTGACTGTCGATAATAACAATCTGGTTTGAAGGCTTCTTGTTTTCTTCCGATACAATACCACAGTCTATTTGGCATGCCACAAAATAATGATCAGCCAGCTTTTGTGAGATGACTGCGGATTTCACAGACGCCCCTGAACTCCTGATGTCAATATGATCGAGGCACGAAAAAACAAGCTTTCCCTTTGTAAACTCTTCTCTCGTAGGTACGTTAATAATAGGAGAAATACCGTGGTTAGAAAGAAGCGTAAGGTAGTCACATACGTTCGATCGTGTGGATTTCAGTATGTCAATATTGAAATCGCCCACAAGGCATATGATCTCACTCTGGCCGATGTTAGCGATGTTTGCGTCAAGCTCATCTAGAAATGATTTAACATTGCTTGATGGAGGCCTATAAAACGCCAGAACCAATGTTGAAATTTGGCTATCGCACATTTTTATGGATAAGTACTCAGCGTGATTGAACGAGAACTTCAACTCAGCACAAGACCACCTCTCTTTAACGTAAATGGCTATGCCACCTCCGCGAGACGAGTCACGTGTACTAAAAAAGGACCGATATCCACACAAAGAAAATAGTTCCTTGTGTGTATCATGCATATTTATCTCAGTTAGAACAAAAACCTCTACGATGTGTTTAATGTTACGAATAACAACTTGAAACTCGTCCCAGTATTTCTTGATGCTCCTAATATTTACATGTACTATCACTACTGCTCTATTTACGAGTGGAAAAAAATTGCTTAGCGAAGAAAGATCAGTAAATTGTCGAGAATCGTTCATATAGGAACAGCAAGGGGTTAGCGATTAAACAATTTTCTCAAGGTCTCCAGCCTTAGAGACACGCACGGGAATGGAACCTTCAGCTTTTTTTGCGAATATTGTACCATTTTTAACCCACACAAAAGTATATCCTTTTTCTTTGCCCTTTGATCTCGCTTGCCAGAAAAGCTCTTTGTTTGCCTTAGTGAGGTTTTCATTAAAATATATTTTTTGCGGGTATTCTACATTAGAAAGCGAGCGGAGTTTTTTACGGGCACTCATCCATTTTTGTCTGATATCAGTAGAGGTGAATTGAACTAGGATAGGTGGAGTTGAGTCAGGCTTGGCCCGGAGGCGGCGGATATCAAGTATCTCGCTAGCCTGACAATTTTGCAAGTCTAGTTTGACTGAGAGGCCCTTCAGAATGGCACCCAAATCCTCGTTCGGAGCACAGGGAATTCCAGAAATTTCCATATTAGGTTGGCGATTATCCTGTTCTTTTTCATTTATGTCGAACTGCAGTCGCTGTATCACCAATGCTTGCTCTGATACTGTCGACTGCAGAGAGCTAACTTCCGACCTCAGTAACTTAACTTCACTTTCATTGTAGCTGACACGTGCAAGAATTGTGTCATATTGTTGGGATAAGAACGTTATAGAAGTCTGAACAGCTCCTACGGTCTCTTTTAGGGCCTCAACTGTAGGTCTCATTGATAATAGGACTTCAACGTTTGATGGTAGATCACTAAGCCTGTCAACACTGTCTTTCAGATTATGCAGAAGATCAAGTTTCTTGTTGACGGCAGCAAGTTGAACCGATATCGTGTTGTCATCATCCTGGGATATCGACTCTGACTCGGTATCAATGAAACTCGAGTGAGTTTTAGATTTCCTGCATGGGCCACATACCCAGATTTTGCGTTTTGCTTTGCCCATCGTCTTAAATGTACTCTCCGCAATGTGAGAGCATCGTTGGCCAAGATGGTACTGGCTGAGGCACTCGGAGCATTTCATGCCTCTCCCATCGGTAGGAAGGGGGTCAAGACAGGCACGGCAACTAAGAGACATTTTAACTATAAAAGACGACCCAAAATAAGATATAAAAATTGAACGCCGCACTCTGCAGTTCGCGGTCAACTTAGACTACAGTACACAAACGTATCAGACGCTCACCTGCCGCAAACAGTGTGTGTGCCAAGGGTGAATGGGAAATATGAACCGCTGACTAAAGCACAACAGTTCAAGGAAGCTGTCTATGAAGCACAAAATCCAGGGTGCGCGATGTCGCTGCTCCAGTATGCGGTGTCTGCCACCATCAAGCCGGTATGTCTTGATTACAGCTCTTCACGGCGATGCCGGCGGGTGTCAAACCAGCACAATGTTCTTGCCCTGCCTGTAGGTACAGGACGACAACGTTGAACCCACAGCGAGCGAGGGTGACCGCTTATAGGCTAAGTTGCCGATTTGAAGCACCGTTGACATGGATGTGCTGTGGAGTGATTTCAGCCACCATCAAGCCTGTATGTCTTGATTACAGCTATTCACGGCGGTGCCGACGGTTGTAAGACCAGCACAGCCTTTTTGCCCTGCCTGAACAGGACGAGAATGCTGAATCCACAGCGAGTGGGGATGATCGCTCATAGGCTAAGATTCCGAGTTGAAGCAACGAGGACATGGATATGATGTGGAGTAGGACCAATGTACAGCACCGCAGCCATCTTAAGCGATGAAGCAGAAGGCCGATGTCAAAGCGACGATTTGGCTAGAATCCACAATAGTTGAATAATCAATCAATCAATCAATCAATCAATCAATCTTTATTATACAGTGCCCAGGAACAACCCTGAGGTCTTGGTGCTGGTACACTGGTAGATAAAAAACAAAAACAAAAAAAAAAAGAAACACTATACACATCTCCGCACAAAATAAGATACATTTTTAGCATAATACTATGCAGTGCACGAGTAATTAGTACAGTGAAATAAAAACGAGGCAGTAACAGTAGAGACGGAACACAAGACGGAAGGACAACAAGTGCACCACCAGAAAACACGACATGGAGATGACGACATTCAGACATAACAGAGCAATTCAGCAATGCTCATCCTGCACGGGCAAGTTTTTAATAGAAAGGACAAACGTCCTGTAGCAAGGGTTGAAAATATCAAGTTTTTCAGAGTAATGATTCAAACGCTGAGCCATTCTCACAATTGGGTTTACCGGACTAAACGTTCTAGAAACATAAAAAGACGACAGAAGACGAGTAGGCACACGTGGGACCCTAAGGCACAGTTCAGATAACAGGCTCGGAGAATTGATGAGTCCATGCAGCGTTTTAAACAAAAATAGTAAGTCCGCGTTCTCCCGACGCCGGTGCAAGCTAAGCAAACCAACACGCTCTAACGCAGACTCATATGTTAAACAGTGAACATCCTCCTTTATGTAGCGATGTTTAAAGATAGAAACAAACTTTTTTTGCACACGCTCGATCTCCAAGGAGTGACTTTTAGAAATTCCATTCCAAACAACGGAGGCATATTCTAACTGTGACCTGGATAGCGAGCAGTATAACGTGATAAAAGCCGTCGGGCTTTTGAACTCCCTGGTTAAGCGAGAGGCAACACCCAACATTCGCAAAGACGAGTTAACCAGCCTACCAACGTGATCAGAGAAACGCAACCCAGAATCAACAATGACTCCGAGATCTTTCATTACACTTACTCGAGACAAAGTCTCTCCTTGAATATTATATGCAAAAAAGATATTGTGAGTTTTCCGAGAGAGCGTCATGACCTTGGTTTTGGACGGGTTCAAGAAAAGGTCATTTTCAGAGCACCATCGGTAGAAAGAACATGCATCTTCCTGGAGCTTAGCACAATCACGTTCAGTAACTATTTCTCGATAAATTTTTATATCGTCAGCATATTGCAGGAATGAAGAATTTAAAACAGCAAAAGAGACGTCATTTACGAAAATTGTGAACAGAAGGGGTCCTAAAACAGATCCCTGAGGAACGCCAGAGCGAGTCCTGTACAACGAAGAGTTCATGTTGTTAACCCGGACATATGCCTCTCTCTCTGACAAGTAGCTTTTTAACCAGTCATGTACTGAGCCACATACTCCATAGGAGGAAAGTTTGGATAAAAGAATAATGTGATTGACTAAATAATAATAATAATAATAATAATAATAATAATAATAATAATAATAATAATAATAATAATAATAATAATAATAATAATAATAATAATAATATTTTATTCCAGCATTTGATTTTTTTCATTATGTTAGACTCGGGTCTGTCGAAGCCAGGGTTGGCTTGTGTGACACGACCCAGCAATGATGTTAGCCAATGTGAGTGGTAGACGGGCGTTCTTGGTGTGCTAATAGCAGTCACTTTAGAAGTTCAGAAATAGTTCACAAATGACAGTCAGTATAGATATATGAAATAGTTCACAAATGGCAGTCAGTATAGATATTTGAAATAATTCACAAATGGCAAAATAAGAAGCACAGAGATGATTGCTATAACTACACTATACCATCCTTCATGACAAAGTAATATTTAAACACATTATTAATAATAATAATAATAATAATAATAATAATAATAATAATAATAATTTATTGCTGGTGCTTTAAGTATATCAACGTACAATAACGGGACCATCAAAGCCATGAAGGCTTGTAAGACTAGTCCCTAAAATATTAAATTCAATACACATCTAGATCAAAAGAAGAAAAGGCCGAGAGTCGGAACGCATGACAAAAGGGAATATGTACAAGCAGAGAGCCAGAACACGTGACAAAAGGGAATATGTACAAGTAGAGAGCCAGAACACTTGACAGAGGGGAATATGTACAGGCAGAGCACTATACGGCACAATGCACATAGTTCACGAAAAGTGAAGGGAGCAAAATAAGATAGCATCGGCACATAAATACATCATTTCATTTCTGAACAGAATGCGTTTAGTTGGCGTTTCAAACCTCCTCGAGATGTGACATCAATTAGCGCAGAGGGAAGGCTGTTAAAAATGTGAGGTACGTAATATAGGCGGATGCATTTCCCAAAGTGTGTACTGATGCGCATCGGTTTAAATGGTGTCAGATCTCGAAGGGCACGACATACATTGTTGGGGGTTTTAAAAGTGCTATCCCAGTAGTGTCTGAGTATTACAGTTTGCCAAAATAGTGCTCGAAATGTAGGTAGAGAGAGGTCATTAAACAGGTTATCAGATGATTGTAGACTCGAGCCATATGCTACACTTCGCAAAATGCCTCTAAGTAAAGAGTTCACTCTAGAGTCTAATTGGTCCGTACATTGTCCGAAAACAGTTATCCCATACCGAAGTAAGCTATACACGAGCCCATGCACCAGTAGTTTTCTCGTTGACATCGGAAGAAATATGCGCAGGTTGTAGAGGGTGCAGGAGACGGCTCGTAGCTTGTTAAAAATGTAGGAAAGGTGAGAGTTCCACGATAGATCACAATCAAAGTGAATTCCTAAATATTTTGTGGTGTTGACATAGTCGATCGGCACACACTTGCAGGATACACAGTTTGACGCGTGCAAAAACAGGGGTTTGTCTAAGAGAATCGATTTTAGCGGACTACGAAAGCATATCAGCTGCGTTTTTTAGCATTGATCCGAATGACATTCTCCGAAAACCAGTCCATCACCCGTAGTACATCTAATTGGAGCAAATCAACAGCCTCACGATAACGCATATGTCTGGACAACAAAAGTGTGTCATCGGCGTATTGGAACACTTTACAGTACTTTATCGCCTGCGGAAGGTCGTTGACATAAATGTTAAACAAAAGAGGTGATAATATGGAGCCCTGAGGAACGCCAGCCCTAAGGGGCATTTTTGCGCTATGAATGTTACATATGAGGACGAGCTGCGTGCGATTTAACAAAAAATTCTCGAGCAATGCATAAAAGGGGCCTCTGAAACCAAGACTGTATAGTTTACTTAAAAGAACTTTATGGGACACCGAGTCGAAAGCCTTAGACACGTCCAGAAAAAGCGCACATGTGAAAAGGTTGTGTTCGAATGCACTATGAAGAAAGTCGGAAAAATCTTCGAGCAATGCTTGTGTGCCCTTTCCCGCAATAAATCCGTACTGCTGTGGCGACAGTAAATCATATTTATCTAAAAAAGCTGTCATTACCAAGAAAACGTGTTTTTCTAAGAGCTTCGCCAATGAAGGCAGGATGGAGATGGGACGATAACTGTCAACTCTACCATGGTCTCCATTTTTATATAAGGGCCTGACCATTGCTGTTTTAAGATCGTTAGGAATATTACCGGATGTTATAATACCGTTTAATATATTCAAAATTAGACTCTTCAGTGACTTATAATTTCTACGCAAATCAGCCATCCGCATATTATCAACACCGGGAGATAAGCCAGGCTTGAAACTACAGAGCATACTATATAGTCCTTCCTCAGTTATTTCAGGTAGAAAGGCAGATGAAGCGTTTTTCGAAGTTACCGCAGAGCGACAGTAGTCACTGTCTCGTGAGACACTTGAAGTATTTCCGAAATGAATATTAAATGCATTAGCCGTGGAATGCTGGTTACCAGGAAAATACTTTGCAATCGTCTCATCGACAGAGTGTTTCGCTTTGTGTTCAGCTCGCAGTTCGTTAACGACAGACCAGGTGACGCGGGAATCGGAACGCGCGCCAACCAGCTTCTGTTTAACATAGTTTCGCTTGGCTGAGCGAATGAGTGCGGTAACCCGGTTTCGTTCACTTTTGAACTTGATTCGAAGATCCACGTTATCGGGAGAGCGCCGGCAACGCATCCACAAGAGCTCTTTGTACCTAATTGCGGCGATTATGTCATTGCTCAACCACAAGTGTTCCGCGCGACGCTTTTTTAAGGTAACAACTTTTTTACTGAGCCCTGTAAACTTTTGCCATACGTGTATGAATTTAGAGTAAAGCTCCTCTTGACTGAAAGATCGCATTAAGATGTCCCACTCATAACCAGAAATTAGTTTATCGAATAAGTGTCGATCGATAACTTCTATTTGTCGTGTTTCAAGGCCAACGTATTTAGAAGGGGTATTTGAAATTAACTGAACCGCGGTGAAGTAGTGATCGGCAAGTTTTTGCGAAATTACAGCAGATTTAACTATAAGTCCGTAGGCCCGTACATTGATGTGGTCAAGGCAGGCAGAAACAAAACGCCCATTAAAAAATTCTTCTCTTGTAGGAGCCTGTATAGTACAGTCAAGACCGAATTCTGAAAGAATATTGAGGTAGTCACACACGGTTGTCTTTGCAGGTTTTAGAGTGTCAATGTTTATGTCGCCGAGAACGCAAAACTGTTCTGCGATACTGAATTCAGCCAGATTTGATCTCAGTTCTTCTAAGAAAGACGTAACACTAGCAGATGGAGGGCGATAGACGGCAAGTAATGTAACCGAGTATAATGAGTTGGAAATTTTTAAGGCGATACACTCTGCGTGAACAAATGTAACAGTCAAAAGTTCTGTAACCCATGATTCTTTGACGAATATTGCGATACCTCCACCTGTCCTACCCGAACGGGTATGAAAAAATTCTCGATATCCAGGAAGGGAAAAATGATCAACAGATGTAGATGGCACATTAACCTCAGTTAAAACCCAAACGTCAGCGAGATCTTTCATAGAATTGGTGACAATGCAAAATTGGTCCCAATACTTCCTAACACTACGAATATTAGTGTGAAAAAGAGTAAATCCACTAACTGTGGAGTCAAAGTGACACGAAATGGAAGTGAGATCTTGGCAGTCAGAAAATGTGAAGGCCATAAGAACTAGACAATGAGCTCGAGGTCACTGATGCAATTAACGCGCACGAGAGGGGCACCTTCCGTCTTTTTAGCGTAGATGTTGGCATTTCTTACCCAAACATAGCGATATTGCTTCTCTTTGCCTTTTGATCGGGCCTTCCAGAAGAGCTCCCTGTTCGTCTGAGTGAGATTCTCATTGAAGAATAGTCTCGGCAGCTTCCGTTCGCGCGCAAGAGCACCCAGCGAGGTACGGCAGCTCAACCAGCGGTCTCTAGTAGTCACTGTGCGAAACCTAACGAGAACGACGGGGATGGTGCCACGCGAAGAGGGCAAGCGGTGAACCGCATCAACTTCCGAGGATCTGAATTCGGAGATGCCGACTTTTTCTGCTATATCAACTAGCATGGATGGGAGGTCCTCGTTAGGGTTACATGGAAGGCCATGAATCTCGAGATTCGATCGACGACTGTACTGCTCAGAGTTATTTAGCTCAGAGCGGAGCCGTTGGATCTCATCAGACTGCACCGACAATGAGGACTTCAAAGACCCCACCTCGGATTTCAGCTCCTTAATAACAGCATCATTCGCAGTCACATGCTTGAGCAGGGAGTCATATTGCTTGGAGAAGAAGTCCACTGACTTGACGACGTCATTAACGGATTTCTCCATGGTATGTACAGCGGATTTGAGCGATAGTAGCTCATCGACTTTCGCCGGAAGCTGGACAAGCGAATCCACGCTGCTCTTGAGGGAAAGAAGTAAGTCAATTTTTTTGTTTACCTCAGCTAGCTGGGCCGAGAATGACGGGGAGTCTGACTGTGAGTCCGCTTCCAAGCTTTCTTCAACCGACTCACTGACAGAGGCGCGGCATAGTTGACAGGACCACTGCCCTCGCTTCGCTTCACTCATCGACTTAAATGTGCTCGCAGAAACACCGGCGCATGACTTGCCAAGGTGGTAGCTTCTTGCGCAACTCGCGCAGGTCAGGTATCTGCCATCAAGCGTTACAAGCTCGTGGCACTTTGAGCAGTTAGTGGGAGGCATGGTAAACAGGCCCACCACGCGCACAATGAAGCTCAATCAAGCGGCGCACTATGGCGACTTGAAGTCGCAACGACGCAGTCGAAGTCAGTAGGCGAGGCCGGCGAGAGGCACTTGGGAGGAGGCCATGAAACTTGGAGGTTGCTGTCCGAAGATCCTCCCCTACTTTATCCTTTTGTTCTTGGAAACGTGAGCCACTGTTTGTTTATGAGCACACCGCAAAGATTGGCTTGCGATGAGAGCGAGCACGGACCCGATTACGCGAAAACCCGGCAAGCCTAGCCACACAGCCGAGGGCAGTAAAGGCGGTGGTATACCCGGTCTTGATAAATGACCAGGCTCGTGGTATTGCCAGGGCTGGAATGTGGTGGTCAGATTGCTCACCGGTTGTAATGAGCCCGCTCAGGTAGCCTCACTGGAAGAGGCCGGCCGTTGGGAACATGGCGGCGATCGTGCCGGTGATCCAGTCGCCGCCTCAGGAGGATCTCTTGGCCTTTTGTAGGTGGAACGACGTCAAGCGACTGCCTCAGACACCCACTCTGCTTGGCGTAGACTGGCAGACGTTTCCAAGCGACTCAGGTCATCGAGGATAATGGTAAAACAAGAGATTTGGCACCGAGCAATCGAAACGAACGTCCGAACCCGGACACCTCTTCTTCTTCTTATCTATATAATCATAATAATAATAATAATAATAATAATAATAATAATAATAGTTTATTTTTTCGGATGCGACGAAGTATGATTCGGGTCTGCCGAAACCTGAATTGGCTTGTTTGGCTAAACCACCAGTATTAAAGTTATATATCAATTAATTTCAACATTGTGAAGAGTGCATCAGCACATAAAACACACACACACACACACACACACACACACACACACACACACACACACACACACACACACACGTTTTAAGAAAAATAACATTGAAGCATTGGTAAAGTTAGTGTCCAGAGTTGTTGATATGTGGATAGTCACATTACATGAAGAACACACACACAGACATCAAAATATTAAAAAAAAATGAAGCACAGGTCATGTCAACTTGCCACAGTACTTGGGTTGTAATAAAGATCACATCACTGGCCTAAGAAAAAAAAATCTTTAGAGCACAGTTTAAGACGCCCAGAAGATGAATCTGGTTCGTGCAGGCACACTTGATTTAAAATAGGTCTCGTAGGGCTTGTTTCAACTTTTTTTTCGAATCCAGGTCCAACACTCTTTCAGGAAGACTGTTGAAAATGTCCGGTACATAAAATATTCGTTGTCTTCTGCCATACCTCGTTGACATTCTCGGCACCTCAAAACGAGTGGTATGTCTGAGTGCCCGAGGTGCAATGTGGGGAACTTTAAATTTGTCATCCCAAAAGTGTCTTAAAACAACCGTCTCAGTAAACAAAGCATGACATAATGGAAGATTAATATGATCAATTTTTTCTTGTTCTGTTTCGGTATCAGTGCCGTATGTAATACTTCTAAACATTCCAGTCAAAATATTGTCAATTTTCTTTTGCCATAACGTAGAACAGCCACCATAAATGGTTATTCCATAGCGAAGAACACTGTATGCCAAAGCATTGATGACCATCTTTTTAACATATTGTGGAACAAGCGATCTCATATTATAAAGTAGACAGGAAACACGCCTAAGCTTTTTACATACAGTTCCCATGTGCGTATTCCATGAAAGGTCACTATCGAATTCAATACCTAGATATTTCACATGGTCCACATAACCCACTGGAGTGCATTTACACGAGGGACAAATTGATGAATGTAAAAATAGTGGCGTATCTGGGATAACAACTTTTAACGGATTCCGGAAACACACCAGACGTGTCTTTGTGTTGTTAATTTTTAAGTCATTTTGCTGAAACCATTCAATCAAATGTGCGGTTTCACGTTGGAGAATAAAAATTGATTTTTCGTATTCTATATGGCGTGACAAGAGTACAGTATCGTCAGCATACTGATATAGTTTGCAGCTAACTATTGAATTTGACATTTCATTGACAAAGACATTAAAAAGTAACGGAGACAAGATAGATCCTTGTGGGACTCCGGATTTCAAGGCGAGCTTTGAACTTCTTTTGGGACCTATGTGAACTTGTTGACAGGGGGTAGAAGCTGAGCTAGTTGGTGGTACATATTACAACGGTTAAACCAGCTGAACTACGAAATTAGAGAGAAAGGAGTAAAGCGATCACCTGTCTTTACTCCTTTCTCCTTTCTCCCTAATTTCGTAATTCAGCTGGTTTAACCGTTGGAACTTGTTGAGATCGTCCAGTTAAATAATCTTTTAGTAGCTCCAGAAATGGACCTCGGAAGCCAATATGATAAAGCTTTTGGAATAGAATGCTGTGGTTAACACTGTCGAATGCCTTTGAAACATCCACAAAAAGGGCACATACGACCTCATTTTTTTCGAACGCGTAATGTAATTCATCTGCAAAATCTTCAAGTAATGGCTGTGTACCCCGTCCGTTGACAAAACCATATTGATTATTGGATATAATTTCGAACTTTTCAAGAAACTGACTCATTACTTGGAATAAATGCTTCTCTAAAATTTGACTTATACAAGACAAAATCGAGATGGGACGATAATTTTCCACCTTACGACGATCTCCTCCTTTATGAAGAGGCTTAACTTTTGCATTTTTCAGGTTATTAGGGATTTTTCTTTGTGCAATGAAACCATTTAACATATGCAGAAGGACATGTTTAATTGCATCAAAATTGCGGATGAGGTCATTTGCTCTGATATTATCAACTCCAGGAGATTTTCTAGGTTTAAAACTAAGCAGCAGACTTTTCAGATCATATTCTGATAACTCAGGAAGGAAAGCTGACACCATGTTCGAATCCCTCGAGGGAATTGAATAGGCAACATCATTCTGCGGAACGCCGGAAAACTGTGCAAAAGTTGCGTTAAATTTGTCAACAACTGAGCATGTAATTGGGCCAAATGCTTTTTCAAGCTCCTCATCTACTGAATTTGAAGGCTTCTTTCCACGGAGTTGGTTGAGTAGAGACCAAGTTTTTGCTGCATTTGATCTTGCACGATAAAATTCATTTTGAAAGTGTCTCCTTTTGGTGGCCCGGAGGAGCGCATTTGCACGATTACGTGCGCAACGATATTCTGTTTTCAGTTGGGCATTTTGGGGAGAACGCCTGCATTTTCTCCACAAAGTATCCTTATCCTGAATGGCTCGTAGAATATCTGCATTAAACCAAACATACTCCTCACGGCGTTGTCGAATTGTAAGAACTTTTTTGGAATCTTCAATAAAAGAATTCCAACTTAAATGAAAATTAGAGTAGACTTCGTCGTAGTTTACGTTCCCTAACAAATCTTGCCACTGGTAAGCCGAAACCAGTTTGTCAAATTTTTTTTTATCTACGTAATAATAAATCAATATAATACTAAGAATAAATCAATCAATATTTTTATTGAAGTGCCCAGGAAAACCTTGCGGTCTTTGTACGGGTGCACTCAGGAAACACGAAAAACATAACACTACACGCAAAAAACAACCAGTAAACAATAAAAACGCTTAAAACAGATGACATATGTCACATAAAATCTCTACGGTATAACGCCATGATAGCGAAAAAAAAAAGGACAGCAAGAGTATAAAATTTGGCTCTGAGCAACTCAATCAAGTGCAAGAAATGGTATGCAAAATGTAGGTGAGGACCTTTAGCGCTCTGATAAACTCCGGTGTGTTATCGTTAAATATATCAATAGTGTCTGTAAAAGAGGAATTGTAGGTGCGCCCAATTCTTGACACGGGGTCGTGAAGATTAGTTATGCGAGCATTGTAGAAGGATGCATTTTGCCATGCAGTTTTTACGGGAATTTTCAAACGTACATTTGAGATCAATGAGGTGCAGTCAGTGATGCCATGAATAAGTTTGTGCAGAAATAGGACATTGGTATGTTTTCTCCTACGCCTCAGGGTGGGCAATGCCAAGCTATGTCGGACTGGGACTGCTGGGTCATCGTTTGAAGTAGACGCATTGCACGACGAGAAACGCTGTCTGTAGATACATAAAAGCTTATTCTGAACACGTTCGATCCTAGCCGAGTTTGTCGCGCAGATTCCATCCCATACATCAAAGGCATACTCGACGTGTGGTCGACATAAACCATGTGACAAAAGTACTAGGGTTATTAAACTCTTTAGTAATGTGGCACGCAATACTAAGCGTGCATATTATTATTAATTCACCACATTAAATAATAATAATAATTATTATTATTGTTATTAATAAACGAACATCGTTTCGACTTGAACACGGAGTCTGCAATGGGTCACTGTTCGTGTTTTAGGCATGGAAATTATCGTGCAAACTGTAACAACGAGTTGTAGTTTTTGCACTGGTTCTCGAATTCAGTGGTGTGTCGTTCCTTGCTAACACAAGGCGAAGAGCACAGCTGGCGATGTTCGCCCTTTCAGCACAGAGACGACGAGTGACGAAGCACTATTCTACTTGATATCTCTTCGCATCTTTGTTAAAAGGAAAACAACAACAACAACATTGAAGTCTTTGGTTTGGGGTTTGCTGACATTTGTGCTAATAGGTTTCTCTTCAAAAAAGTGCGTTGCAAACCCCGCGAACGGCATTGTTTTGGATTCAAAATTAAGTGAGCTACCTAACGAAAATTTGGATTTGAAAGTAATACAAAATAAAATTGCACGAATTAATTTATCTCACTACTACTTGTTTTTTTGTATAAAACTATCTAATACAGCTCTAATACACGGGGGTGGTGCACGAAAGCATCCGATGTCCAAAGCCCCGTGCCCAATGCGCGGCGGCAAACCGCCCTGCCTTTTTGCCCCGCTTTCTAAGACCCCCAGTTTCAGAAGCCCCTGACGCGAATCTCCCGTGTCAAGTGGCCGGGTCTTCAGCGTCATGGCGGAGCCTTCTACTTTTAACCAAGAGAGTAGCGGTGTACTCCAGCTGGCCTAACATAATCATGCTGTACCCGGGACTTAAGTAAAAAATAACTGGATAACGCTTCCCCGCCTTCAGGCGTGCGCTATACATATTCATGTCTTGTGACATTGGAAGTTAGAGCAAACAGCAAATATCAGTCAATGTCAAAATATTTATTTAAAGTCACAGATTTTGTGAATAAGCATTGGACTAAAGCTTTTGTCGATTCTGAAGCACGCGCGGACTCGCAGCTCCGACGAAGTGGGTTCTGTCAAAACTCTAAACCCGCAGCTCATGGTGCCATGCTTATTATGTATACATAATCAAACTCCAGTTATATTCTTACATCGTTCTAAAATATATTTGTTTTCATCTAGGTAGATAAAGTCTATATTTCTGCATCTTAGGTAGGCCTCTAGGACCGCAGAGTTTATCGCTGGTTATGCAGGTTTATGCAATTGGCCACAGTACGTCATTATAAGTATCCAGCGGTTCAAGTTAACATAATTTTACTGTTTATTTAACTTAAAATAGCCTCTGTAGACCCTCGACAGTTTAGGTTAAGACATGGGAAAATGGTGGTTGAAGCGCAAAGAGGGTGGAACGGGGGCAGTGAGGACGAGGCTTACGGCACGGCGGCAATACGGGACGGGGTAATTAAACTTGGGGTTTTGTCACAGGTAGAGTCAACACCTCCGCCCATTTGGGAAAATATGTATTAATGACTGCTAGTCTTGGAGCATTTGCTTTCGAATTCCAGCGCTTCTTTTAAAATTCAATCAAGCAAAAATCATTTGTTTATGCACCAGACGCACCAAAACAGCACCACAAGGCTGTCGTCCTTCTCTTCCTCAGGCGCCCATCATAATACTCGTGACCCACACTGTCAAAAGACGTAAACAGCCTTGTTGACCTCAAACCAAGCTAAGGCGATTGAATGCGGAGCTTTCGAAAGGGGGACAAGGTATGACGTCGGCTCATAAAGATGAAAGTTTACCCTTTCCCTTGTCAACATCTAACAGACAAAGTTGTTATCACCCGCTGCCGGATTTAATAGCTTCAGAGATTAGTTAAGCTATGCATATATATCTCGGAGTAAGGATTCTGTACAGCATTTGGTGGTTGCCTCTTCTATCCACGCTACTATCTACTGCTTACGGTAACTCGACGAGTGAAAACCTAAGGTACGTTGCTAAATTATTTTTATTTATGCGAATACCACGGCTTCTTTAAACTTGCGGCTCTCGTTCTGTAGTTTAAGAACTGAGCCAACACACAAATAGGCGCTCGTTGTTTTCGGTGCTGTCAAGGTGTCTGCTTAACTCAAGCCATGTCCTCTACAGCACAATCCTGTGGAGAAAATTCAATTAGAAAACGACGCGTACACCAGTTCAATTTGGGTAGAAATTGACGGATAGGAGGAGATGGGAGCAGAAGGGGACGTCGAAGCGCAGTCTCTGGTTGGAATGGCTAGGGAATAGACGAAAAGCTAGCTGCCTTTATCTCTACTCAGTCTTGGAACGCTTTCGAACGCCGGACGCCCGCGTTCGGTGTGTGAACAGATCACGAAGCAAGAATCTTGAAGATATTAAGAAACGCCCTAAGTTCCTTCAGCTATCCGTGACTGCAGTATGCATTACCTCTTCCCCTCGCCCCTTTTGTGTTGCTTATTGGATGAGGTTAAGTACTCGACTAACATGTATAAAAATTTCGGAATGTACTGACCGAATAAGTTCTTGGAAGCTCTTCTTACCCTTTCAGGCATGTCCTTGAGGTGTTTCCCCATATACCAGGACATCGGCGGAGTCAAGTACTCGATGGGCTACAAGGCTCATCATGTCCGTGAAGCACTGAATTACATGCCCCACGATGGTGACATTGTCATGGTCTCGCACCTGAAATGCGGCAACAACTTGCTGGAACAGATCATCCAACTGATTCTTTACAGGTAATGAAATATGGGAGAAACCAATGCTTTAGTGACAAATATGTGTTTCTTAGAAACCACTTTCTCATTTAATCGTCGTAGGTAAGGTGGCAGTTAAATGAAAGCTTTTACTGGGTAATCTGGAGTTTGTTTTTGCCCGCATATTTACATCTCCTGTAAAGACTCTTGGACCGTAAGAAAGGGCGCACAACTTTCTTTCCTACACGAACCATTATCAAGCTCTCAGAACCAAAACTCGTTGTAAGTGGAGAGTTTGACAAGCTTTGCCCCCGTCTTCGCATGTCCCGGGTTAACCAGTTAAATAATACCCGATCTAAGGTGATACTGTATTCCTTATCTGTTAACCGTGTTTCATCTTTCCCAGCGGCCAGTCTGCCGGTGACCTAAGTGAATACCACAGGCGAACGCCGTACATCGAGATGGTCGGGACCGGACCGGTGCAAAACATGCAGCCCCCTCGCTTTTTTAAGACGCACTTCACTTACGAGCGACAGCCCATGAACCCCAAGGCCAAGTACGTGTACTTGGCGAGGAACCCTCTAGACGTCTGCGTGTCCTTCTACCACTTCACTCGCTCGCTGCCGGTGTACAGATTCGGGGATGGAACGTTCGACGATTTCTTCGAGCTCTTCGTGAAGGGGAAGAACGATCGTGGTGACTTCTTTGACCACTTGATGTCCTGGTACTCTCATAAAGATGATGCCAACGTCTTCTTTGTCACCTATGAGGAACTCAAGAGGAACTTCAAGGACGCTGTCTCGATACTTGCTCGTTTTCTCGGAGAAGAATACGCTAGACCGCTGGAGACCGACGAAGAACTCTTCCAGAAGGTTGTCGATCATAGCAGCATTAAGTTTCTGTCTCAGCTTCTGACGATTACGGAAGGCAAGATGAAGACCATGGAGGAGAAAGGAGACAACGATGTACTAGATGCTGCGAAAAGGTTTGTCTGCAACAAATCTGGAAAACCGTCGCCACAGAAAATTTTCGTCCGTAAAGGAATTGTCGGCGATTGGAAAACACATTTTGGGGAAAAATATCTGGATCGTTTGCGTAGTAGGATTCAAGAGAAGAAAGCAGTTGCCGTTGTCAAAGCTCTCTGGGGTTCTGAAGACCTGGGTGGCGTCGTTTAGTTTTGAGCACATTTGAAGAAGTTCACTTTGGCGGGGACATTTCAGCTGAGTGTGCACTTTTTAAGCAAGGCAGACGAAGGAGCGAGAAGATTCCTCCATTAAAAAAGCAAAACGTACTTTGAACGTTTTTATTGAAATACGTCACAAGCTTTGGCGTTTTTTGATGAATTGATTATAATAAGTGTAGTCGTTCTTGATGTGTTTTTTATGTTATTACCACGGTTTACTCAATAAACAAGTGCTTGGGGATTGGGGCTCCAATGGTCAAATAGACATCTCAGCCTTTTTTCCGTAGATGATTTTACGGAATTCTGCTTTACTTACCTTATTGTGAGAGCTGGTATTACTTTACTTAAAAAAATATAAACTGTTATTTACATATAGGTCGTTGATTAGTAGGTAGTTGGGCATGATGTCAGAAAAATATTTGTTTTAAACAGCTCAGTAGCCCTTTACGTTTGTTTAATCATAGTTTTATAACGAATAAAACAACCGGCCATGACTTTTGATTAATTTTCTAATAAATATATATTTTATATATTACGAATAGAAAGAATAAGTTTTCTTCGCTTGAGCAGATGCCGCAACACAGTGTAACAAGATAAATGTTCTACTGTTCGTACAGATAACGTATACAGTCAATTTGAGTTGGTAAACTAGGCCTATTCATTTTTCTGAAATATTTCCACTTTAAGTGAGACGCGTTGAAGTACCCGTGTTTCAGGAAGTAGTTACATCGAATATAATCAACTTCGCGAGGGCCAATGACATGATCCAGAACTGTCATGAACACAACTCGCACACTCCAGGAACAATGACGCCGCAGAAAACATCCGTTAAGTTCCCTTTCCTGGAGGAAGCAGACGCAGCCAACAACGGCGAACGACGAAGTAACGATAACGATTGAATCTGAAGAATGCTATGTGTGCAGAGCCAATGAACATGTACAATGTCATGCTGATTAATCTGCGTACATCGCATTTTGTTTTGTCCAATTGTATTCCGAGTTTTATCATTCCTTGCAGTCATTCTATTGGTCGCCGTGATTTCCTCCTCCCAAGTTCTGCAGGAAAGCGAGCTCAGGGAGGCTTTGAGAGTGAAATCCACAAATAAACTTTAACCCCATAAAGGAATACATTCCGGTAATGAGTTAGTTCTAGTATAGCATGCACGGACAAACGCAAGCACTATGCGTTAGTGTTGCGTGTTCCACACTTCGCGTTCGCGGAGCACACACAACGTTTTTGGATTGGCGCATAGCGACGACACGCATGCGCAGAGTGGAGCACGGAACGCTAGCGCAAACGCACCGTGCTTTCATTTGGTTTTTTGTGCAATACTAAAACGCTGTCACGCTAAGAGACATAATTTGTTATTGTAAACTTCAGTATGTAATGTCACCGCTGCCAATGTTTATATAGACCTTCTGAGATGTCGCTCATAATGAGTCGGTATCGCCGACTCAATATGAGCGACTCAATATGCGTTCATGTAGGCTCTGTGCACAACTTATGTATTTTGCAAATGAATCCAATATAAAATGCGCTGAAACGCTTTGTCCGCCCTAAAAGACACCACTTCGTTTCGTCCTGTTTCCTTTTCTTACGAGCTTGCTATCATAACGGCGACTTGCGGTATCCACAACTGCGAACAGCCTCGTTGGCAACCATTATCACTTCTATTCTTGTCAGGAGGCCTTAAAGATAAGTTAAGATATGTAGCTCGAAACCACTCACATTTTCGACTCCAGGATTGCGATTGGTTCCAAGCAGTGTTTTCCTTACTGACAGTCGGTTGGTGAAGAGAAAGCAGAGGCAAGCTTTGTTCCACACTTTTTTGCATTCAAGGTGTTCTAACCACTTTTCACATCCACCAAGACAAGCCCCTCCGTCATAATACGTTCGTGTTCATGAAAATAGTTTTTTTCAGAGCGTCACTATAATTTAAACCGTTTCAACTGAATTCTGATTCAATATTGGGCAAATACATAGACATCACTACATCGAAGCTGATAGTTTCATCATTTACGGTATCGTTTCGTCACCGGCGCACCCCTCGACAACTGGTAGTCAAACGTGTTACACGACTGTTTGGTTACATTGTTTTGCGCAAAAAAGACGGACGCAAGAGAGAGAAACAAACACGAATGCAACTTACAACTGTATTGAGGAAACCTTTAGAAAACATACGGATACATCGTCAGCTTCAATGCGTCCACGCATGCGTCGTGTCACTATCACACGCTCGTCACAGAAACTTATCGAGGAAGCGTTTCTCAGCATTATACAAACTTATCGAGGTATCGCTCACACATAGGTCGCCTTTCTGTTTGATAAAGAAGGCTTCCAACAGCTCCCGTGCTTTTTGTCCCTTACTTCCGCCCAAAATTACAGTGTCAGAAAAACGTGGCTCACACTTACAGTTTCTGCAGTGTGCAGGCAAATATGCCCCGTCATTAGTATTTACATTTTGAGCATGCTACCTTAGGCGGTCGTTGGCACACCTTCCCGTTTGCCCCCCTATGTCTTCCCACATGTGAGCGGGATTTCTGGATGACCTCTGTTTTGCAGCCAAAAAACGGCCTCGCATGCTTTGGGCTGCATTTTCGCTTCTGTCTGCTTTCTCCAGTATTGCGGGGGCAGAGTTGGCCGAGTTTTGTTGGAGCTGTAAACACAATCGGCACTCCATGTCTATTCGCAACCTTCTTGAGGTTATGCAAGAGTTTGTGCATGTATGGTACCGCTTCAGGCCTCACATTGCTCAGTGTTGACTGCATCTTTTTTCCAGCAGTGTGTCCCTTCACTCTTTGTAGGATGGTTTCCGCCACACTCCTCAAGAACGAATCAGGGAAGCCCGCTGATAAGAGTCGAGCCAATTGGTTGCTAAAGCTTGCCTGTATCCTGTGAGCACACGATTTTCTGAGGGCGGACTCAAGGCAAAGCCTAGCAATTCCTCTTTTAACTACCTTTGAATGGGCTGAGTCATACGGCAGGAGTTCCTTTTGAGACCGCGGGGAATGCATCCAACAAACGTGTTCTTCCAAGTACAAAAGTTTCAAGTCTAAAAACTGAAGGCTGCCCTGTTGGGCAGCTCATGTGTAAAAGACAAGCCTTTGCCATGGCGCCTAAAAACCTGTAAAACCTCATTCACACCATCAGTGTACGTCAGAGAAGTCTGCTTTCTAAAAACAATTAAAAACTCATCCACGTATCTAAACACTCTGCAAACATTAAACTCATTAAGAGCCTGCTCAAGCGTCCGATCAATTGCTGCTAAAAAAATGTTGCATAGTATAGGGGCTACGCACGAACCAATGCATATGCCTTTCTTCTGTAAATAAAGTTGATTATCAAAGGAAATAAAAGTGCTGTTAAGGTACGCTTCTAGTAAGTTTAAAAAATCTTCAACTGAGACTCCTGCCGTGTTCTGGAAAGAAACAACTCCATTTACGTCAATACGTTCCCTTACTGCACTAAACAATTCACAGTGCGGGACTGAATAAAACAAAACTTCAATGTCAACTAAAAAGGCGTGCCCTATGCTCTGGTTATCCTGAAAGAAAACCTCATCTGATCTCTTTGTGAGGAAAGGGTCTGTAACCTGCAAGACATTTCAAATGTTTCAATAGAAACTGACTTGCAAGTAGCTGCCACGTGCCCTTTTCACTCACGATAGCCCGAAACGGCACACTCGGCTTATGTGCTTTTGCGGAAAAGAACACGCTTAACGCATCGATTTTTTACATTTCGACAGGTCCTTCGCTAACTTAATCAGATCTAAACTCTTACACGGATCAACAAACCTGCTCCTTCTTTTAGACGCGTTAGCATTAACCAGGAGCAAAGTCATTTTCTATTGCTCTTGCAGCTTTTTCGTTGAAAGTGGCTCTGGGCAAGGCTACGAACCCACCCTCCTTATCTGACTGTAAAAGACAGAGTTCGTGATCTTTGAAGTACGCTATCAGCCCCTTTAAAGAACTGCTACCGCCGCCACGCACCGTCCTTTGGGCACACTTCAAAAGGCAGTCCACACCTTCAAGCAGGCAACGTTCCTGGTCTTCTTTGTCTGCCTTGCTGGTCACTCTCCGATTCAGTGCCACAAGTTCATGTGCTGGAATACTCGGCTCAATCCTGTACTTGGGTTTCTTGCTGAATAAGGTGGTGATGTTCTCAGGAATAACCTCACCTATAACCATAAATCCACTCCCCCGTTCTTCTCTCTGTTTTTTGTCAGATGATCGAAGGGCTTGGCTGAGAGTGTACTTCCACCAGTATTCTGTCAACCGGGCTGAGGAGCCTTTTATCTGTTGCAACTTTCTTTCTGCGAGCCATAGGGGTCTTGTAAACAACACACCACGCGCAACCAGTCATTGAACATGCGAAATCGGCGCCATAATTCAGAACAAAGGATCTTACAGATTCGTTTTTGGTGTCCCCATGACGGGGGCCTCACATTGCCGCACAGAGCACCGACTTCTTGTGGTGTGACTCCTTTCCTGATGCAGAAGCCGATGAATCTTGCGCGACACGTTGCAGTGACGATGTGACAGATGAGCGTGTTGACATTGAGATGATCGGAAGAAACACAAAAAGAAGGGCCTACTGTAAAAAAAAAAATGTACTGTAAAATAGTTTGTTGTTGGGCGAGTTCGGGAACATTTAGATACATGGTTTTGCGCAATTGAAGTTGACGATATATCTGTACGTTATATCATTAAAGTTGACTATATATCTGTATGTTTTCTAAAGGTGTCCTCAATGCAGTTGTAAGTTGCGCTCGTGTTTGTTTCTCTCTCTTGTGTCCGTCTTTTTTGCGCAAAACCATGTATCCAAACGTTCACCAACTCGCCCAACAACAAAATATTTTACAGTGTTACGCGACCAGGGCCAGAAGATGAACATATGCGAAAATATTTACTAAAACCTACGACAATATATATCGTTTCGCACAAAGATATTTCAAAATATTATTTTTGAAAGAAACTTACGAGCTTAATATTTAATGTCGGATTTATGGGCATAAAAAATATATATTATACCCAAATTCTTAATTCGCTTTTTTTTTGCTTTTCACTACCGCAAGGTTTTTTTAAATTGACATTTAGAAAATATAAATTCACTCGCATTAAGATGGTAACCTGTCAATGAGAGAAAAACAAGAAAACTGAAACAACTTTTATTTTTATTTTTCTCTAGGAAGAAGAGATAACCGAAAGAGGTTAAGCATCCTCTACGGGACAAATCGACATATGTCTGTGCAATGGTAAAGCAAATTATGATTGAAAGAGACAGGGTGAACATTTCGCAGGAGGGTTCGAAATATGGTGATGATAAAATGTTCAGGGCGATACTCTTTAAATTGACTTTTGAGTAGGCTTGTTGTTCGGGATGTTTCTTGACAGACTCGCCTTCAGCAGAAATGTCCGATGATTGGCTTCGAAGACTCTGTCTGCGTGGGAGGCAGTTCATTTTCGACGGTCGAAGAAGGAAGGCCACTAACTGGATACCGAGAGTAAAGGGCCTTCCGCTCCTTGGCATATTTCACCCAGGAAAGTTGCACGTGTACAATACAGCCCCGTGTCTCGCAGTGTTGGAATATGGGTTCATTGACCCCTTGGAGTTTGTTACAAGGGTATCTGGTGTTTCCACAAATTAACCTCAATCGTCATGGTAAGGCCGCTCCATCTCTGGAAGTTTTGAGAAATCTCAAGTGAAAGGCTCTAATCTGCACCATTTGATTGAGGGTGGAGCTTTGCGCAGTAAGCACTGATGAGGCACCGGGTTTTATTCAACCACTGAAGGGAGATGATAGTGGACGTGATACGTTTCGTGTATCGCATACGCTGCGGATTTCGGGTCTTGTGCATGGCCGCCAGCTCATTCTGTGCTCAACGTGACGGAAAACGCTCCCGCTAATAATGAAGAACTCTACACTACGGTCTACAAAACGTCTGTTTTTTGCCATAAGTAGGAGAAAACTCGTCGTGGAACGGTGCGTCGAGCAGTACAAATCGGGAATATGTTCGCGTTTTAAGGCCGTTACAGGGAACGTGACCATTTATTCCGAGCACTTTGAAAAGACAGAATACCCGTACTTGCTTTCAGGTAATTACGAAGCAAATAAAGAAATGCTCGAAGCGTTTTAAGCGCGTCTGTGTTAGCCAGCCGTTCGTGACGAGAGCTAAGAACGCGCCGTTTTGGCTAGAGGGACCGCAATGTTGCAAATAACGCGGCACAAAAAATGTTCGGTATATTAAAATATTTATTTTTGATAGAGCAATAAATAAAACCCCTAAACACGCCGATTGTGTTAATAGGCAGTTTTTGCGTGGCGTACGACACCCCTAAACTTCGGGTGGACGTTCAGCGCACTGACGTTCAACCGGCGCTACCAACGTTCACGAGCCGCTTGATAGCCGAGTTGTAAAACTTATTAAAATAGCTTAAGTAAGTAGAAACGACGGTAAAAAAAAGAAAGGTAATCGTTTTTTTTTTTGTGGCTCTACTGCAAAACCTCGGTGTTTTTTTTTTGGTACTTTTTGATGCGCACTTCAGTTGGTTTAATATCTTCTATTTCGCCGTCATCAAGCCTCTCGTAAAAGTCGGAGCTGTCAGTGTGACGTCAGAGGGCTGCACGACGAACTGAAGTTTTGGAGTGTCGTATATGTAACAAGGGGTGTAAGGACAACAACATTTTCTTCTTTTTTTTTTTTTAGAGTGATGAGCACGGCGACGCTCCTGGCGCGCAATAAAAATTGTGCTTCAAAGGCGCAGCGCGAGCTTGCGGTTGTAATGCTACACCGTATAGTAGCCTGCGGTGACAAGCTTTCTATAAATAACCGTAGAGCAGTTTGATTACGTGTTGCAATACACTAAAACCGAGACGGTGAGCAGCGAGTTGTGAGGCTGTGACGCGAAGACACCAATACTGTGAACGCTGCTCTTCCAAAGCTTGACGGTCACCGTTCGTGGCTATTTTTTTAGAGCACTAAAGGCCAGGCAAAGCGCGAACATATCTTCATCACCCTCAAAATATTCTGCCACAAACAGTAACGTGGCCGGTGCCTAAAACGCGCTCGCTCACAACAAAGCTTCGCAATTTTGGGTTTCTGCAACTTTTAAATAACGGCGTGCTCGTTTTCCTAACATGGATCGGCATCTCCGTCACTTGTAATATGATCCCTCCCTAATCGCTTCGCATTTGTAGACAAATAAGTCATTTTTAGCACGCTGAGCAGCGTCAGCGATTAGGCGCGCGGGATATCCTGAAAAATCTATTTCCATCTCTTCCGCTATCTTGGAACTACCGCCCCGCCACCTATAGAACGTTGGAGTTGCGAATAACTTTGCGAGCTCGCTCATGACGTCGTCTGTGAATGGCGCGGCAGATAGCCCGAAACAGGCGATTTTCTTTCTTTTTCGAACAATGTAAGCTTATTCGTTGCTATTTTAACTTCATTCTTGCACTACCTAGACGCACCTCTGCTGTAAATCTTAGCGTGATACGTTGAGAAACCGATTTTTGCGGACTGCCCAATGTGGGATCTAAGCGTTAGTGTAATTGCACTATTTGGGATTTACTGCCTAAATACTCGAGACTTCTATAAGATACACATCACCAGGCCCTGTCCCCTCTTAATCGCAGCGATAATAGTTCCATGGGCAAGTCATCAACTCCTTAATCGCAAAATGATAAAAATCAGCAATACGCAACAGTTTAAGGTATCGCTGGTACAAAGATTTTCAAGTCTACTTTTATTTTGTAGGAATGTCTTCGAAGCACGTTCCTGTTTATCAGGATATCGACGGAGTCAGGGACTTCTCGGCATACAAGGTTGACCTGGACAACGAGGCACTCAGCTTCGTGCCCCACAATGGCGACATCGTCATGGTTTCGCCTCTAAAATGCGGAAACAACCGGCTTGAACAAATCATGAAACTTATTTTATACAGGTAAGCAAGGTCTGATGCACCGCTCTTTCTACTGGAACTAAAGCTGCCTCGGTGACTCGGCAAAGTGCCGGCCTACGAATCAACAGATGAGTGGTTCGAGTCCCTTCTGACGTTACTCTGAGTAGATCCTATATCAAGGAACAGCTATTGCACTAATGGAGATTGGCGGGAGCTGTGAGAAACAGAAGCGCAGCTGTGTTTTTACGAAGCTTATGGTGAGACACATCATGATTGGCGTAAACTGTTTTCTTTGTTTCTTTTGTCAAGAGGGTTAGTAAGGTTAAAGCATGCGATGTTTGATGATTTCTTGACTACTAACCACACGCCACCTTATTTATTTATTTGGTGATACTGCCAGCATTCTGTAGAACGCCCAGGCAGGAGGTGTACAAAGCCAATATTCAAGAACAAGCGGAAGCAGTACAAACAGACAGAGCCACTACACAACAAAGTGCGAGAGTAGGGCTTCACTAAAAGTATCTATTGATCTCAAATTTACAACACTTTCAGGAAGCCTATTCCACTCACACGTGGTTCTAGGAAAAAAGGATGCTTTAAACAAAGTGGTTCGACACAATGGTTCGACAAGTGTTAATTGGTGTTTGCCTCTCGTGGACCTTGTTTCGTTAAACGAAGTGTAATCACAGAGATGCAGTCGCAAATTAGCTTGTATCATATTATAAAGAAACTTCAGCCGCTCTGTTTTTCTCCGGGTTGCTAAATCACTCAATCCCGATCTTGGATACAAATCTGAAACGGATGACACAAAATCATAACGGTTGTACACAAACCGCAATGCTTTTTTTTTGCACAGTTTCTAACATATCGATTCTTTGTATGAGGATCCCATACAATACGTGCATATTCTAGCATTGGTCTTATGATGGTCTTATAAGCAGTCAGTTTCGTTTCAGGTGAACAGAGGTTAATATTTCGTCTTAAAAACCAGAGCTTCCGCATTGCTTTACGAGCTATAAACTCAATGTGTGCACCCCGTGACAAATCAGAGGTAATTAAAACTCCGAGGTATTGATATTGTTTAACAGACTCGAGCGGTACTCCATTGATAGAATCTGTAAAAAGGAAAGGGTTGTTCTTCCGCGTCACGGTCAATTGAACGCACTTTTTACAGTTCAGAACCCTATTCCATTTTATGCACCATGCATGAACCAAAGATAGACAATAATTTAATTCTTCTTGATCAGACGGGTTGTTTACTTTAGCAAATAAAACATAATCGTCAGCAAAGAATCGGCTTTGTACATTGGGGTGTTGTACCTTTAAATCGTTAATAAAAATTAAAAACAAAAGCGGCCCAAAGACCGAGCCCTGGGGCACGCCCGAGAAAACGGGTGACCTCGGGGGAAAAAACAGAGTCAACACCAGAGTGTCGAACCGAAATTTTTATCGGTTCGGTTCCGGTTCGGGTTCACGGCTTTCGGTTCGGTTCCGGTTCAGTTCCGGGGAGCAAAAAATAACGGTTCAAACCGGTTCGAACCGGTTTGAACCGCTAAATTGAGAATACATTTTCCGCGTTGTTCTGGCAATATACACTATTTACGCCGTGAAACGGTTAACTATATAGTTTCTTCGATCGTCCGTGCAATTTACTTTTGTTTTTAGGTACCAAAAATATTAAATTCAGTTATATAATTTCGACGCGAGAGTAAAAAAGAATCTACATTAACATACATAACGTCGTGTTCATACGACTCCACATCCCTTTGTTTACCAGTAACATATACTTTACCTGAATCAAAATGTTTAAGTACAAGACTAAAGAGGTGAGCTGGTTGGTACATACCTGTAAATAGATCAGCTTCATATTTAGAACTATACTGTATTTTATTGTGCTTTCTTCGTGTTTAAGTAAAATTCTAAAGCTCAAGCTCATCTGTTTACACGGCATAAAATGTCGCAAAGTGTGATAGGTCGCCTAAAATACCCGTGATTGGTACAACTTTGTGTCGCAGTGTTAAAAATGAAATCGTGATTGTGTCCTTGAACTAAGGAATTAATTACATCACATAAAATTATGAAATGAGCACCGCGGTGCTCATGCTAATTATTGGGGCACGTCACCGCTCTAGGAATGGAAGGCTTACCGCTCGCTCTCGTTCAGGTGCTCATCCAAGCGTGGCTGCCTGTCTGTCTCTCCTGCCTGCCTGCACCAGCTACAGCTACCGGACTGACTAACGACCCTCAACGGCTTGGCTGGATGATCGACAACAGAACAGCCCTGCCATTTCTTCAACTTGAAACCATCGGAACGCCTTTCCCGCCAATCACGGAACTCAGCGCAGACTTTGGCTGGTAACACTGCTCTACTACGACAAGCCCGCGACTACTTAAACAACAAGCTCCGGACCGGCACTTCGGGCACGTCACCGCTCTGGGAATGGAAGGCTTACCGCTCGCTCTCGTTCAGGTTGGTGTAATTCACCTTGATTGTTACAAAAACGATGACCTCTTGTTAATAGCGGTGTCGTGCCCGACCCATTGGTATCTGTTCATCATTGATAGCATTACTTACGCCGGTGGCTGTTGTAACCAATTACTTCTCTTATTATCCGGTGATGTAGAGACTAACCCTGGAATGACTAAGGCTCAGGAAGCCCAATTAGAATCTGTCCTGGCCATTGTATGAAGCCTTAAAGAAGGGCAAAATGAAGTTTTAAGCGAACTAAGAAAACTGAGAGAAGATCAGTCTCGTACTGAATCAGCCGTGACTGCCCTGACTAAAAGAGTAGCGAATGTGGAAGCATGCGTGTCTAGTTTGGACGAGATACGCAAAGATGCAGAAAGCACAAAAATATCTTTAAAAAACATGACAGAACAAATTCATACTTTGGAATCACGGTGTGAGGACGCGGAGAATAGAATGCGACGTACCAATCTTGTGTTCTATGGTCACGCTGACAAACAAAATGAAACGTGGGGCCAATCAGAAAAACTGGTTCTTGACATGTGCTCTCGCAACCTGGGTCTTTCGCTACAATCTAGTTTCGTAGAAAGAGCGCACAGGCTAGGTCGCTTTAACGATAATAAAACACGCCCTATCATTGTCAAGCTTTCTTCTACCAAGCATAAAGATGGTATCTTGAGCGCGTGTTACAAATTAAAAGATACCGGTTTTGCCGTCAGCGAGGATTTTTCACCAGCAGTACGCGAGGCACGGCGAAAACTGATTGAGTTTGCGAAACAACAAGGAAAGCAGTACAAGCTGCGCTCGAACAGATTACTCATTGATAACAAAACATTTCGCTTCGAATCTGCACAAAACAGTATATATGAAGAAAAAAAGCCATAGGAGATTTGTACACGCCGCCGCCCACCCCAGTCTTCCCGAGTACGCAGAAACACCAAGTCATGTTCGGTCATTTTTACAAATATAAGAAGTGTTTTAACAAACCGCGACGACCTATTATCACTAATTGAATCATGCACTGCCGACCTCGTCATTCTGACAGAAACGTGGCTGAAACCCGAAATTGCTGACTCAGAAGTGTTCCCCCGCAATATGAATTACGCCTTACAGAGATGCGACAGACTAACAAAGAGGGGTGGCGGTGTCCTAATCGCTATCCGCAATCATATTAGTGCGTCACAAGTTACGTTCCAGGTAACCTCGAGATGGTATGGCTTCAACTTCACTCTCAGTGTTCCGATATCTTGATTGGTGTATGTTACAGAGCACCCGATCATCACGCTTGTTTAATTAGCGAACTTCATGACTCCCTCTCGTCCATCTTTAATACCCTTAAACCAAATGCGGCGGTCATCCTCTTTGGCGACTTCAACTTTCCGAATATTGATTGGAACTCCCTTTCATAAAGTCATCAGTTTGATAATGAGTTCATCGACCTAGCTCTTACGTTTAACCTCTCCCAAATGATAACTAAACCAACAAGAGTTAGCCATCACTCTAGCAACATTCTTGACCTGTGCCTTACTACTGACCCCTCACATGCTAATAACATCACTCATCTTCCCGCTATTAGTGACCACAATGTTATACACTTAAACCTGCAGTTTGACGTCGTCATCAGATCATGCCATTATAAATTTATTAAAGACTACAATAAAGCTGACTATGATACAATTAATAGAAATCTTCAACAGTTTTATGATACTTTTCATATCAACTTTTATCAAAGAACAGTTGAGGAAAATTGGAATCTCTTTAAAAACAAGGTAACAACTCTGACTGACATGTACGTTCCAACCATCAGAATTAAAACAAACAATGCAAAGCCTTGGTACAACAAGAAAATCTCCAAATTAAGTGCTCGGAAGAAACGACATTTTAAACAAGTTAAAGAAAAGGACAATACTATTGCATGGGATAATTACAACGCGTCTGCTAAGGAATATAAAAGAGAAGTGAAAAATGCAAAGAACAAATTTTTTAAGTTCGACCTTTTTAACATTTTGAAGAATAAGCCTAATAAGTTCTGGGAGATCATTCATCCTAAAGAGCATAAATCCATCCACCTGACTAATATGAATGGAACTCCCGCGTCTGATAGCGAAAGCGCCTCACAAATAAATACCTACTTTAGCTCAGTATTTACACTAGCAAACAATGACAATATTCCTCTCCTAAATCACCTTTCTCATTCTGGTATGCCTTCAATCGAAATAACTTATTTGGGTATAGTGAAAGTGATAGAAAATCTCAAAAATTCTGCCAGCTCCGGTGATGACCAAATAAATTCTAAATTGCTGAAAAACACAAAACATATCTCATCCCAATTTTTAACCCTTATTTTTCAACAGTCACTTGATGTCGGCAAGCTTCCGTCTGATTGGAAAATTGGTAGAGTCATCCCTATTTTTAAAAGTGGGGATCGTAATGTTGTATCGAACTATCGCCCCATATCTCTCACCAGCATCTCAAGTAAATTACTAGAGCACGTTATTTTCCCTTCTATCATAAAATATCTGGAAAATTACGATCTGCTTTTTAAAAATCAGCATGGTTTTCGTAAGACATATTCGTGTGATACCCAGCTAATACATTTCATTCATGAGCTTCACAGTAACCTTGACAAGAGATTACAGACCGATGTCATTTTCATAGACTTTTCTAAAGCACTCGATAAAGTTCCCCACCAACGTCTGCTACAAAAACTAACCCAACTGCGTATTAATAATTCAGTAATCACTTGGATCAAAAATTTCCTATCCGATCGTACACAATATACTGTTGTAAACGAGTCCCGTTCACCTCTTTCTCGTGTAACGTCCGGCGTACCCCAAGGTAGTGTTCTTGGCCCCTTGCTGTTTTTAATATACGTTAACGACCTTCCTGCTAACCTAACATCTGAAATTCGCCTCTTTGCTGACGATTGTGCTCTATACAGACCGATAAGTAATAATAATGATCACCTACTTTTACAGGCTGACTTACTAATAATAGAAGAATGGTGTCAAACATGGCAAATGACAGTTAATGTAAATAAAACGAAACTAGTGTCTTTCACCAGATCACAGTCCCCATCACTCTTTTCAAATCAACTCAACGACACAATAATTGACCCCTGTACATCTTATAAATACCTCGGCGTTCATTTAACCTGTGATCTATCTTGGGCAACTCACATTAATTTTATTTTATCTAAGGCTAATTCATCATTAGGATATCTTCGGCGCAACCTCAAACTGGCCTCACCTGAAATTAAACAATTATCATACATAACATTTGTTAGATCTCGTCTAGAGTATGCGTCTTCTGTATGGTCCCCATGGCAGCATTACCTAGTTATGAAGTTAGAGGCAATTCAAAACCGAGCTTTAAGGTTCATTTCCTCAGACTACTCTCGTTTCACTAGCGTAACAGGCCTAAGAAGCAAAGCTAACCTTCACACACTCTCATTTAGGCGCACTCTTTCTCGACTAGCCCTGTTTCATAAATTATACTATAACAATGGCTCTATTAGAGCATCCCTGTTCCTTCCACCCCACAGCATATCTCTCCGCCATGATAACTCCCGTAAAGTTCGCCCGATTTTTAGTTCAACTATATCATTTTATAATTCCCATCTGCCCATGACAATCAAGGACCGGAATAAATTACCCGATAGTGTTGTAACCGAGACTAACTCCGATAGATTTGCCGAAGAACTGATCAATTACCTGGAACTTACAAACATGTCTATCTGCTAATTTTTTTCTTCCTTTTTACAGTTCACAGTGCATACCGTTAAAATATTAATAATATTGTGTAATGTTGATAACTACTTGTATTTTGTTGTTCTTTGATTCATCTGTATTGCTGACTTCCTCTCTGTGAGTGTTAATTTATTTTAAACTATGATTATTAGTGTGTTATTGACCCCCCTTGTATAATACCCTAACGGGCCCTCAAGGAATAATAAATCAAATGAAATGAAATGAAATAAGGTTTACGAAATACACTTCACAATATATATGTATATGATGACGACACAACTGAGCTAAAAGCAATGAAACTTTCAAAATGTAACAAAAGTTTTAGGATAATTCCTTTCAGTCTATTTTTTATAGAAACACCGAGCGGCCATCCAAATGCTTGTTGTTCTAACCAAACATTGTTTACAGTCAGCACTGCATGCCTGCCACTAATCATGCAGCGAGAAGTAATCACAATTTTTCACTCTAATCTATACACACCTTCGCACTCAGATCGAATCTGGCCCAAAATAGCGCTTGCCCAATTGAATATTTTCTTATCCAGAATAGGCTGGCACAGCCCGGTTGTTGAGGTTTGTTCATCAAAAGATGCCGGTCAATTTAATTTGCAAATGAGCATCACCTTTGCTAACTGATGATTTTATCTCGACAGCGTTAAAAAGCTCATGTCGCAGAAAAGCTGATGTCAATGGCGTGACTGGAAAATCTTGATTGGTCGATAGGTTCAGACCTCAGAGCTACATACCCTCGCGCAATAACTTCAACCAACCCACAATGCTCACGTGAAACGTGACATCCCGCGTGGAATGAGAGTGATTAAAACATGACATGTAATGCGAATTAAAGGTCGCCGTATGTCTGAAATGATTTCAGTTTTGAAAGTAATTATTTTGCCTTAAAGAAAAAAAATAAAGAATTTTAGGCGGGATTCGAACCCACGACCCTTTATGTTGCGAGTGAGACGTTTTTCACTAGGAACGGCGTGAGCGTCTGGTACGACCAACGAGGTATAGGGCATTAGAGTGATAAACTGGCAGCTGAAAGTGACCCCCAATTGACCGCCGCAATGTTGTACAATTTTGACCACTAGACACGTGACCAGGCAAAATCTGTGACGTAACCAGACCAAATCTCTGGCGTCAACGATAAGATGGCAGCGCCCAGTGCGTGTCGGAAGCGTTGTGGGCGTTGATCGGAGTGTGTCGATTTCGTGTGCGGAATTCGGTTTTTCAGGGTTTTGTATGCTCCCCGCGTAGGAATAACGTGAAGTAGGAGGGAATGAGGCTTTTCTTTTTTATTTAATTCAGAGTAAGCCAGATTCGGTCCCGTGCTTCTCGTACGGGCTCGGATCACTACCTCGGACATCGCTCGGTCGTTCGAGTTTAATTAAAATATACGCAATCGTTAACCACGGGAGCTCCTCCATAATCGCTGAGTCGAAGGATACGTCGAACCCATCCGGAACGCGGAGTCTAAAGGTATGTAGGACGTAACCAGAACGCGGAGTTCTAACGGTACGGCGGACGTGCCCGGGCAATTTTCTTAGCTCGACCGTCAAGATTCGCATTTGAAGCAGCGAGTGAAGTGTTGAAATATCCGAACTGCTCGGTGCTGAGCTAACTACAGACCACTTCACTATGTGATCCGTAGTGACGTGAAAAAGACCGACGGCGGTCACTCCGGGCGGACGGCGGCTCCCGGCCGCCTGCCTTCTGTGAAGGGGCGACAGTCGTGTAAGTACTGTACCAGCTTCTCTTATAGTTATGGTGTTCTCAAGCAGCTTCCCGATCACTAAACCCCGCAAACGCGTGCCGAAATTTCAAAAGGTGTCTGCCAACCTGGAAAGCCTTGAACTCCCAGGGAATTTCGGATCATCTGGGAAAGTCGGGGAATCATTCAAAAAGTGGGCTAAATAAGGGAAGACGACTAGTGAAAGCGGCATGGAGGTTGCTCGTCGGCACGGCCATGCTGAATGACATTGCCGAAATGTCATCCTTCGACTCAAAAACTCAAGTAATTTGATCAAAATAGTCAGGGAAAAACTTGAAAAAGTCGGGGAATTTGAAATAAGTAGTTTGTTAGACACAATGTTTGATTTTCTTGGCACTCCACGCGTTTTTACACACGACAGGCACACGCCCGTGTATCACACGGCAGCCAGGCCAAGCGGCTGCCAGCCACTTGTGCAAGGTCGATAAGACGCAAGCGTGGAACGCTTTCGGACTGCTGTAAATACACCAGCGGGAGCGTCCGGCCGCAGTCCGACTGCCCACGCTAGGACACCCGACACAGACTCCGCGTCCTGGGTACGTCTGACGTATCTTTAGATTTTGCATCCTAGGTACGTCAGACCTATCTTTAGACACAGCGCCTGATAATAGTAGTGAATAGGGTCACGTTCAGTGCGCAAGTCACTTTATTACACTCGGAGAGCGGAATTCCATTCCCGTTGCGCAGGTAGTTCCCGAGCTAGGCATGCACTTGAAGACTATGTTTCACTCTTTCATAAAGCAAGCTTTGCGGGACCCCTCCGCCCTTGTGCACCCATTTGCAGGTCGTGTCGCCTTTGCTCACGTAACTCCCGCAGGTCCAGCGAGTTGCCGAGCCGATGTAGCCCCGGCGTCGCTGGTCGTGCATCCTGGTCCTGGTCGTGCATCAACCACCGCTGCCCATTTCCGCTGAGTGCTTGGGTGGGGTAGCTTGACGTGCTTTCGCAGAAAGCTGTATGCCTTTGCCGAGTAAAAATGGAGCGTGAGGGCAAACTTGCGCACATCCTCTGTACATGCGTTTTTGTTGCGCCTGACTCTTTTTAAGACGAGGTTGCGCATTGTGTTGGTGAATGCATTGTCAAGTATGTCAACTGCTGGCTTAGGAAGTCGTGTCCTCAGTTCACGGAGCAGCGTGTTCAGCTTCCTAATCCTGTCCGTCTTCCGATTGATCTTCTTCTTTGCCTGTTTCAACAGTTTCCTCGCCTTCTGCAGCTTTTGCCTACTCGTGGCCAGGACCCTGTGCAGTCGTGGTGACACAGCTGCGTACGAGTGGTCACCGAAGGAAGTGTTGCGTCGCTTGAACACAGCTTCAGGGGGAGTCTCTGACGTCGTAGCCTGAGAGGGGGAAGTAACCAGCTTTACATTGCTTCCAGAACCAGCAGCAGCTTGGGCCTCTCCTGGGGTTGGCTGATCAGTCGTCGATCCAGGCTGCCTCTCTGGAGGGTGAGACCTGTCAGCAGAACAACGAGCGGTGACATTCAAGACTGCCTGTATTCCACAAGACTGTGTGCCAGGGCATGCATTCTTGGCAGGTTATACTGTGCAGTGTGATGTGTGACCACACCTTTTATGCGTTGGCCAGAACTGGCACTGACCTACAAAAAGGGGGTGCTGGGAGTTCTGGCTTATGAATAGGGTTCCATGTTTTGGGTGTTTTTTAATTTGTGAGTATTACCTGGCTCAGTGAGCAAAGCAAGAGCCGTGATCAAAGGGTGCAGCCAAAAGCTGTAACCAAAAGTTATGTCCAAATGCCGTGACCAATGCGACGCAATCTAAGGAAAAAGAAAATAAGAGAAAAACAAACAGCTGTGCTCACGTTATCATTTTCGTCATGTGACTTAATTATTAATCACGTGATCGAACAAAAATAAACCTAGAAATAAATTATCCCCTGCCCGGTTTCGAACCTAGGCTCTCATGATCGCAAAACTAGTGTGCTATTCATTGGGTCAACCTTACTCATTGACGTCAATATAACTCGGCCAAAGGTAATGGTCATGCATTCTCACATCATGAAAGAAAGCTGAGGTGCTCTCCTAGTTTTATTTTTTTAAAAATGGGGGTGATTTTTTGGTGCTTATTTGTTCTCTCGAATTTTGAGCTTATCAGTGTCTTTTTTTGATATCGACTAAAACTCGGAGTGTCACGGTACTTATGTGGTAAAAGCAAATGCATATCTGTGGCGTTTCTAGGAGACACAACATGATATGCACTACTCATTGCTAAATGGAGCACATAAAAACAATTTCCAAAGAAAAAGAGCAGCCTCGCAGACAGTTCAGTGCAGTCGGTGTTGTGGTTTAACAAAAGTACAGACGTTCATCAAGGTTCCCTGCCGTGGAAAGTGCAATTTCTCTTCAAAGCAAGCTCAATTCGGGTTCTTTCGGTTTTTGCAGATTTGAAGAAAAATTGTTTGGAGGTCATATTTTTATGTATATCGGTATATACTGAAAACACGTAACCCACTTATGATTGAATGATTGTAAAAAGCATACCGCATGCCATGGAATTATTATAATGGTGGTGGTTGAAAGTGTTGCAAAGAACCTGAATGTTTTACTCGAACCAATCAACTTGATCCCAAAGATGCCACTTTTCTAGTGATTCGTTGACCACCACTTTTAGATACAAGAGACACACCTTTGCAAGTTGTGCAACTAGTCGCCCGAAGTACCTGAAAACTGGAGCTTGTTACTTCCCCCTCTCAGGCTACGACGTCAGAGACTCCCCCTGAAGCTGTGTTCAAGCGACGCAACACTTCCTTCGGTGACCACTCGTACGCAGCTGTGTCACCACGACTGCACAGGGTCCTGGCCACGAGTAGGCAAAAGCTGCAGAAGGCGAGGAAACTGTTGAAACAGGCAAAGAAGAAGATCAATCGGAAGACGGCCAGGATTAGGAAACTGAACACGCTGCTCCGTGAACTGAGGAAACGACTTCCTAAGCCAGCAGTTGACATACTTGACAATGCATTCACCAACACAATGCGCAACCTCGTCTTAAAAAGAGTCAGGCGCAACAAAAACGCATGTACAGAGGATGTGCGCAAGTTTGCCCTCACGCTCCATTTTTACTCGGCAAAGGCATACAGCTTTCTGCGAAAGCACGTCAAGCTACCACACCCAAGCACTCAGCGGAAATGGGCAGCGGTGGTTGATGCACGACCAGGACCAGGATGCACGACCAGCGATGCCGGGGCTACAGCGGCTCGGCAACTCGCAGGACCTGCGGGAGTTACGTGAGCAAAGGCGACACGACCTGCAAATGGGTGCACAAGAGCATCCCGAAGCTTGCTTCCAGAGAGGGTGCGACGTCGTCAAGGAAGTGATTAGCTGGGGAACTACCTGCGCAAGAAGGATGGAATTTTGCTTTCTGGCACTCCTCGACGGCCCCCAGGGACCAACAAGACTGCCAGTGCGACCACATCTCTAGGAATCGGGGTGCGACACCGGTCTCATTGGAGTGCACATGTGCGTCAGAAGAGCTTGGAGCTCTACTCAGCCTCGTCTTGCGTGCACCAAGGAGGCTGCTAGCTTTGCGTCCCTCCAGTACGCTGCTGGACGACCGACGTGAGCCGCTTCTTGTATGTACCGAGCGACGCCAGGGCTGCAGTGGCTCGGCAACTCACTGAACCTGCGGGAGTTACGTGAGCAAAGGCGACACGACCTGCGAATGGGTGCACAAGGGCGGAGGGGTCCCGCAAAGCTTGCTTTATGAAAGAGTGAAACATAGTCTTCAAGTGCATGCCTAGCTCGGGAACTACCTGCGCAACAGGAATGGAATTCCGCTCTCCGAGTGTAATAAAGTGACTTGCGCACTGAACGTGACCCTATTCACTACTATTATCAGGCGCTGTGTCTAAAGATAGGTCTGACGTACCTAGGATGCAAAATCTAAAGATACGTCAGACGTACCCAGGACGCGGAGTCTGTGTCGGGTGTCCTAGCGTGGGCAGTCGGACTGCGGCCGGACGCTCCCGCTGGTGTATTTACAGCAGTCCGAAAGCGTTCCACGCTTGCGTCTTATCGACCTTGCACAAGTGGCTGGCAGCCGCTTGGCCTGGCTGCCGTGTGATACACGGGCGTGTGCCTGTCGTGTGTAAAAACGCGTGGAGTGCCAAGAAAATCAAACATTGTGTCTAACAAACTACTTATTTCAAATTCCCCGACTTTTTCAAGTTTTTCCCTGACTATTTTGATCAAATTACTTGAGTTTTTGAGTCGAAGGATGACATTTCGGCAATGTCATTCAGCATGGCCGTGCCGACGAGCAACCTCCATGCCGCTTTCACTAGTCGTCTTCCCTTATTTAGCCCACTTTTTGAATGATTCCCCGACTTTCCCAGATGATCCGAAATTCCCTGGGAGTTCAAGGCTTTCCAGGTTGGCAGACACCTCTTGAAATTTCGGCACGCGTTTGTGGGGTTTAGTGATCGGGAAGCTGCTCGAGAACAACATAGCTATAAGAGAAGCTGGTACAGTACTGCTTACACGACTGTGGCCCCTTCACAGAAGGCACCCGGCAGGCGGCCGGGAGCCGCCGTCCGCCCGGAGTGACCGCCGTCGGTCTTTTTCACGTCACTACGGATCACATAGTGAAGTGGTCTGTAGTTAGCTCAGCACCGAGCAGTTCGGATATTTCAACACTTCACTCGCTGCTTCAAATGCGAATCTTGACGGTCGAGCTAAGAAAATTGCCCGGGCACGTCCGCCGTACCGTTAGAACTCCGCGTTCTGGTTACGTCCTACATACCTTTAGACTCCGCGTTCCGGATGGGTTCGACGTATCCTTCGACTCAGCGATTATGGGGGAGCTCCCGTGGTTAACGATTGCGGATATTTTAATTAAACTCGAACGACCGAGCGATGTCCGAGGTAGTGATCCGAGCCCGTACGAGAAGCACGGGACCAAATCTGGCTTACTCTGAATTAAATAAAAAAGAAAAGCCTCATTCCCTCCTACTTCAAAAGCCTCATTCCCTCCTACTTCACCTTATTCCTACGCGGGACAGCACACAAAACCCTCAAAAACCGAATTCCGCTCACGAAATCCACACACTCCGATCAACGCCCACAACGCTTCCGACACGCACTGGGCGCTGCCATCTTTTCGTTGACGCCAGAGATTTGGTCTGGTTACGTCATAGATTTGGCCTGGTCACGTGTCTAGTGGTCAAAATTGTACAACATGGCGGCGGCCAATCGGGGGTCACTTTTGCCTGATGAACGGTATACTAGTTTATCACTCTAAGGCCCTCTACCTCGTTGGGTACGACAAAAACGTGTTTTTTGGTAAGAGCGTTTTCGCGAGCAAAGTAGCTTCCGGAGTCACGCTTTTTGGTCTGCGCCAACGATGCTGGGAACAGGAACCTTTACAACAGAGTATCTTTTTTTTAAACTCCCCCCTCCCCACCCCCCCCTTCCCCACACACACGCACTTCTTTATACAGCGGAGCTGTTAAGGGCTAGTTTCTCAAGTGTCCTGTCCGTCAGCAAACAAATGATGACACTAAACTCTGGACAGCTACCGCCATCTATAAATGACGACGGCAACCAGACAACCGGCTTGCCGGTTGTCTGGTTGCCGCTGTCGCGCGTAGATGGCGGCAACCCCTGCAGCCTTTACACTCTGGCTTGCCCACTTGGGGCCGGCCATTACTTCATTCCCAGCACAGTACAGCTTCGCTGGTCTTCCTTCTTCACCAGAGTGGAAAGGCTGAAAGTATTCCTGAGGAATTGCCTCCTCCGTTGGTGTGTGTTCAATCGACAATTTTATTTGACACTTGTTAACCTCAACCCTTCATTGCTTTTATTTTGCACCCCGTGAAGTTTAGATGCGTCATAAAACGACTTCGGGTTGGAATGTTCATGACTTTTCCGAGGCGTACTGGTCCCCTGGCCCAAGTATACTCGCACAGGCCGCCACTAATTCAGAAGCTTCTTTGTTGCGGTGAAATTGCGAGAATAAAATAAGTCTATCCCTTTTAGTTTTGCCTTCGCAAAGATTGATGACGTAACTGCGGGATCGAAACCACCTGTCTGACGACATTCGAGCACGGCTCATGGATTGGACACGAAAACTGCGTGAGCACCCGACTTCGGCTCGTAACAGCCAATGCATTGGCAGACGCTTGGGTAGTGGCTCGTGTCCAACTACTGTGGTAATGAGAATAGTCGAACTCTAACAATGCCTGGTGCTGAGCACGCGTTTTCCCCTTTCCAACCCCAGCGCGGGGGTATGATTAACGTTGTTGTCATAGGATAGGCACCAGGCCACGTGGCCGCTTCTGGCTCCGAGTTGAGGGGATGAACGATGCTCATATTTCTCGAATTTCTCGGGGACTGCGATTACCTAGAAAAAAAAAAAACAATGCCAAGTTCAATCAGTTATTAACGTTAGGGAATGATCCTGAGTAGAATTTAGTGATGCATAGAAATATTTTTATAGCTCCTTTAAGCAAAGTACAGAGGGAGTCGAAACTTGGGCAATAACTTGAGAACGACGCTCGTGTGAGACTTAGAGCGACTGCCAACGTTCGGCTGTCTCTCTGAGGTCACTAAAATATCCTTCTTTTAGTATTCATTTCGTACACACGTGTACATCTATGTAATGTCATATATAAGAGGAACGTGTCGTCCGTTTTTGTCCTCTATGTTACTCTCAACAAACACCGTCACTTAACCAGCACGCTCCATTTCCAAGAGCGCATTTAGTAATTTCAGTACTTCTATTCTCAGGGACATCTTTCGGACGCAGTTCAGCAACAACGAAAAAATATTTGGGTGCCTCAATAATGTAAAATGGGTCTTGCAACATTTTTTTCTTGTCCTTTCAGTAAATAGTTTTAAGAAATAACCCCTAACGTTGATAGCTTGCGGAAACATCCATTAGTTTTACCCTAATAGAAGATGCAGAAAAAATAAAGGAAAGAGACAGCTGTCGATATCGCCTCAACTCGCAATTTAAACAAGCGGCCACGTGATCTGATACCGCCAGTGTTCATCACAGTCATGCCCTAGGCTGCAAGGGTTTGCAAAGCAAAAGCTTGGGCTGAGCTTCAGATATTGTTAGTGTTGGGCTATTGATTATCATTTCTAATTGACATGAGCCGTTACCTGAATGTTTGGCCATGCTGATCGTCATGAACCCGAGCACTCGACTAGGGGTTATGAAAATCGCTTACGTCACGGTGTCACGTGACTCTCGGTGCGAAATCGTGATGTCATGTTACGTCATGCTGTCAACAAGGTTAATACATCTAGTGACTTCCTCAAATCGAGCTGACGCAGTGATTCACGTGACGTCACGAGGTCACATGACATGAAAACCCACAACTTACTATATTTTTCAATTCTGTATATGACGATTTGATCCATAGATAGAAATACAGCCGCAAATTTTTTATTCCCATATGTTCATTTTGTGATACTAAAAAAAATATTACCTTGAACCGTTTTGAACCGGTTACCGTTACATTTTTTTCGGTTCGGTTCCGGTTCAGTTCCAAGATGGCGGCGAAGATTTCGGTTCGGTTCAGTTCCGGTTCGGCTAAAAATAACGGTTCTGTTCCGGTTTTCGGTTCGGTTCGGTTCCGGTTCGACACCCTCTTCAACACTAACACACTGCGCACGGTTAGTAAGATAGGAATCGAGCCATCGTAATATGTTCTCGTTACTGATGATGAAGCGTAACATATAGAGTAGTTTGTCATGGGAGACGCGATCGAATGCTTTCGCAAAATCTAAAAAGATAAGATCTGTCTGTCCGCCGATATCAATGACAGCCGCAAGTTCATGTATGGTATGAACAAGTTGTGTTACAGTGGAAAAACCCCGTCTGAATCCATGCTGTTTGTCCTGAAAAAACATACTGTCCTCAAAAGATGTTATAAGATGTTTGAATACGAAGTGTTCAAGAACTTTACTGGCTGTACACAAAAGTGAAACAGGTCTGTAGTTTTCGACGCATTGACTGTCACCCGATTTAAATACTGGTATCTCCCTAGCCTTTTTCCATTCATCAGGCACGTCTCCCGTATTGAGACTGTGGCAATAAATCAAATGCAAAAATTTTGCCGACCATTCAGCATATCTAAACAAAAAAACATTCGGAATGTCGTCGGGACCGTGGCTCTTCCTAACGTCAAGGTTAAGGAGGGCCGCAAAAACTCCCTCTTCAGTAATGCTGATGTCCGTAATCACTATTCTAGAACTCTCATTACTTGGAACTATTCCCATTTGCACAGTAAATATAGACGTGAAGTACTCGCCGAAAGCATTTGAAATTAACTGTTTGTTATTTGTTAGGATATTGCACAGTCTCATGTCCGAGAAAGAACATTTCTTTTGTTTCAAAAACCTCCAAAACTTTCGGGGATCACTAAGCAGATAGCTATGCAAGGTGACGTTAAAAAAATGGTCTTAGCATTTTTAACAGACGACCTCATCTGTCTGCGCAAAAACGGTAAAGACGAAATGTTATTCCCGTTATCAAATTTACGAACTCGCCGTATTTTACGCTTCAAATGTAGAATGTCACGTGTAATCCATGGGTTGAACTTTTTCACTCTCCTAATACGCAATGGAACAAACTTCTGAATGCAGTGCTGAACTGCACCCCTAAACCGTAATCACAATTCATTGGTAGTGCTTGTAACAGGATGATACGTATTGTAAAAAAGCGAATAACTTTCCTGCAGAACGTCTAAAAAATCGACATCATCTGCATTGTTAAAGTTACGGTACCGCTTAATGTCGATAGTAGTTGATCACTGACAAGCCAACGTTAGAGTGCATACTACTAAATAGTGATCAGAGATACCTTCGACTATTTCGCACTGGGCACCTTGTAGAGGCAATCTTAGAGGAAACAAAAACCATGTCAAAAAGGCTTTCACTGGCATTAGTAACACTTGTCGAACTACGAACGACTTGAGTCATATTCATGAAAAAACAATGTCAACCAACAAATGAGAGTGCTGACACTCCCGCCGTAGTTGCATATGATCCCAATCAATATGTGGCAAATTAAGGTCACCCGCTAGTATAACATGAGTGTAACGATGGTAAGATGCAGATATAAAGTCTTGTAGTGCCAGCAGGTGTGAAACGTCGGCATGAGGCGGCCGATAAAAAGCACCTACAAAGATTGACGTCGTTGAAAAAAGAAGTTTAGCCAAATCATTTCAGCATCGAAGGTACAGCTCACAATAGAGCATGATATGCTATCTTTCACAGCGATAGCCACACCCCCGCCTCTCGAACAACGATCTTTTCGAAAAATTTTGTAACCAGCAGTAAACACTTCATCATTCGTCACTTGCTCATTAAGCCAAGTCTGTGTGACGACGACCACTTCTGGTTCGTATTTCAGAAAAACGGCCTCTAGCGCCGTTGCTTTCTTTAGCAGACTACGAGCATTCAAATTTAGGAGCCTAAAGGGGAGGATGCTTCATTTGACTGCGGAGGCATACTATCACGGCCTGGGGTGTCACTGTTCGGTTTTAGAATGCCAATAAATGGCCTGAACAACGAGCCTGCGGGCCACAACTCAGCATTTAGAATGTTATCGAAATCATTTTCACCTACTGACACATGAAAGGAAGAGTAGCTCTCGTGCTTCGTGGTTAACTTCGTACAAACAGAGAACTGTGGACGAACTGCACTGTTCACAATGTCAGCAACGTCGTCACATGTAGTCGACGGATGCAGACGTGAAACAAAGAGTGCTCGACGCCTAGGAGGCCTAGGAGCGGCAGACAGCTTACTGTTTTCGCCAGTTCCCACAGAAGGCTGAGGCCTGCGCTTGCGTTGAGCGGTAATGAAGCCATCGGAGCCGTTTTGGTTGCCCTGTGCAGCCGGGCCGAGCGAAGTTACAGCGGAATCGTTGTCTTGCAGATGTGGTTCATTCGGCTGTCCGGAAGACGGCAAAGCACCTGAGTGACCGTTCACTGATGCGGCCGTTGCCCCTCGCGCGATCACGGGGGTTGTCTTTGCGATTATCTCGCCGACGGAATTGTCGGCGTTGCTTTGCAGAGTTGCTGCGTAGGAAGGCCAGGCTGGTTTCTGCAGCAGACTGTTTCGCAGTAATTCCGTGTTCTTGGCAAGATGCACTCGGAGAGACTCGTTCTCGCTCTTCAGAGAGCGTACGTCGGTTGTAAGAGGGTCCATTTTTTGGCACAGAAGTCGTACCAGTTGTCGTAGCTCGAGTTGTTCGTACGATGTGGGTTCTTGCTGCATCTCCTGCGGCGTCCCGTTGGTCACAGCCGAGTCGTTACTTGGGGTGTCGGTCTCCAGGACACTTTCCGGGCCGTGCCGCTTCGTACAAGCGGAACACTTGGACGTGCTGACTCCCTTAGCAACAAGGAGATCGTAGTCTTCATTCCTGACGCCAACACATAAGCAGTGAAACGTCCGTGAGCAAGGACCAGAGCAGACGATGAACGGCTGGCGCCTGAAGGGGGCGGAGCAGGACTCGCACACGTCCTTCCCGTGCGCCATCATGCGCAGCAATGATGGCGCACGGAAAGGACGTGCGAAAGGAAATATGTAGAGGCCAGTCCGTCAACGAACTAACGGAGTACTACGATCGTACGCCATACATCGAAATGTATGGCGTACGTACTTCAAAGGTACGGGCCCTTTGAAGGACATGCACCTTCCTCGCTTTTTCATGACTCACTTAACTTACGAACGCCAGCCCATGAACCCCAAGTACATGTACTTGACCAGGAACCCCCTGGACGTGTGCGTTTCCTTCTACCACTTCACTCGCTCCGTGGCGGTGTACAGATTCAGGGATGGAACGTTCGACGATTTCTTTGAGCTCTCCGTGACAGGCCAGAACGATCGTTGCGACTTCTTTAATCACTTGATGTCCTGGTACGCTCGTAAGGATGGCGCCAAAGTCTTCTTTGTCTCCTATGAGGAACTCAAGAGGAACTTCGGAGACACTGTCTTGAAACTTGCTCGTTTTCTGGGAGAAGAGTACGCCAAGGCGCTGGAGTCGAAAGATTTCTTCCAAAAGGTTGTTTAACAAAGCAGCCTTTCCTGCATGTCCCATTTTCTAATGTTTACGGAAGAGAAAATGAGAAAATTGGTTGAAAAAGGCGATAAGGACATGTTAGAGGCCGCAAACAGGTTTGCCTATGTTGGTTCTGAAGGATTTACAAAAGTCTACTCGTTTGTAAAGGAATGGTAGGCGATTGGAAAACGCCCTTCAAGCAAGAACACCTGGAGCAACTGTGCCTTAGAATACACGAGAAGAATGTGGCCCCTGCCCTTAAGGCTCTGTGGAGCTCCGAGGACTTGGGAGGAGTCGTTTAGATTTTCCGCTTTTTAAGAAAGCATCAGGCTGTATCAATGGCTAAGACTGGCTTCGACATTATTCCCGATAATTTTTGCAGAATTAACCACCTTTCTAGGTGTGTCGCCAACGTTGCTGTTGCTTTTTGAAATGGTGCTTGCAATATTGAGGTTTATGAACAGAAGCATTTGAGTGAGTTACCTCGGGATACAAATTTGAGTTACCCGGACGTTTGTGCTTCGTATGCTTCTGCCAATTAATATTCAATTTAATTAGGTGCTCCGGTGTGTCTATTTCGGATTTCTACGACGAACACTCAAAGATAATCAAACTCTGCCTTGTGAATCCGGGACCTCAAGGCCTATTTATCTTCCCAGTGCGCATTATTTTTAAATAACTTTACGTTGACTTCATTGCGAAAGGTGGTAATCAGATTTTATAAAGCAAAAACATGCTTCTGTAAATGAATCAAAATTGAATCGATATTTTTAGGCCACGTCATGGTATACTATTTGTTTCCCTTAAGTCGCCTACTTGTTGTTTGTCTTAAAGCAAATAACAGAAGTTCCTCAAACAACAGACCTTTTGCAAAGTTCGTAGAAGGCCGCACTCCAAAACGGGCAACAAATTACAGGGAAAGTCATCTACTGACACCTATTTTAAACGCCTTCAAGTTAGCAAGGCCGCAGAGCTAGAGTTTTTGCGTCATATTGTCACGGATGACAAGTGACGCTCGAGCGCGCTATCTTTTCGGTCAGCTGCGCTCGCGGCATTAATGCCGCGAGCGCAGCTGACCGAAAAGACAGCGCGCCCTTGGCCTAACGGTTATTGCACTTGCCTTTCACGTAGAAGGCCAGGGTTCGATTCCTGGGAGCGACGGATCTTTTTGTTTATTCCTGCAGACTAGTATTCTGGTAAATTCGAGAATCCTGTTGCTTGTTCGAGGTCTGAATGGTTCTACGCGTCGAACTTTCTACGCCGATTATTCCAGAAGCCCACGCATGTAGTACCTAAGGGGCTCCACGTGGCGAGCCACAGGCAGTCTCGCTCCAGCGCTCGGTCCTGCGGTTTCGCCGACATCGACGCCTGCGACGCTCTCCTGCTTTCTTTTGTTTCCGTTTGCTTTTATTAATTTGGGCACAAGTTCGTCCCATTAAACGTTTAGTTTGCTTCAGTTTTCTTCGCCTCATCACTTGTCATTCATGACATTTTTGGGGGAGGTGCTGGGTAGTGCATGCTGTGCCCCTTAATCGTACTCCGCCAAAGACATCCCGGCCAAGCGCCGGGCTCAGCCCCGGAAGGCTACCTTTCGTCGAAGACGCCGAAGCCCGAAGGAGCCGTCGTACCAGAGGTCAGTCCCCCGAACTTGGTCTCTTGCCCGAGCAACGGAAGAAAAAGACCCCGACCATGACCACCCCGCCAGTCGTCGTCCTGCCCGTCGCTCCGCGGACACCTGCTCCCTTCCTTGGCGAGATCTACGAGGACGTCGAAGACTGGATCAACCAGTACGAACGCGTGGCTCGCCACAACGGGTGGAGTGACGAACAGCGCCTGCAAAACCTCTATTTCTCGCTTGAAGGAACTGCAAGGCGCTGGTTCGAAAACCACGAAGCTTCGTTGACCTCGTGGGATCTTTGCAAGAACGAGCTCACCCGAACATTCGCCAATCAACACCGAAGGGAGAGGGCCGAAGACCTGCTGCAATCGAGGACCCAGGGCCCCAATGAAAGCGTCACGAGCTTTGTGGAAGACGTGCTTCGCCTGAGCTCCCGCGCCGACCCTCAGGCCACCGAGGGAAAGAAACTGCGCATTTTGATGCGTGGCGTGAAGGACGACATCTTCGGAGGCCTCGTCCGTAACCCGCCGACCACCGTCGAAGCGTTCGTCACGGAGGCAACCAACATCGGGCGCACGCTTCAGGCGCGCGCTTCCCACTACCAGCGGCATCCAGGCGTCGCTGCACCCAAGCTTCTTAACGGCGAGAACACTCCGGGTACGCCGGACATCCGGGAAATTATCCGGGAGGTCGTTCGGGAAGAACTGCGAAGGTTGCTGCCAACCGCCAGTCGTCCGCCAACCCTTTCCATCGCCGAGGCTGTCCGAGAAGAAGTGCATCGGGTGCTCCAACCAGAGGTTCCCGTCACCACGGTGGCACCGGACGAACCAACGTTGAGCTACGCCGCCATGGTCCGACGCCCGCCGCAAGCTCCCCGCCAAGCCACGGCGCCACCCCGAAAAGACGCCCCAGCGCCGCAGTACCCCCGACGACAGGAAGATCAGGCGCATGTTCGCCCAGAGCAACCGACGCCGAGGAAGACAGATATTTCGAGGACGGCCGACCGACACCCGCTGTGCTATCACTGCGGGGAAGCCAACCACATTTACCGTCGATGCCCCTACAGACAACTGGGGCTGCGCGGGTTCCACCCGAACGACCCGCGCCCAAGGTACGACGAACGCCCTCGCGACATCGAGGAGTACCTCCGACGCTTGGCCTTCCCAGCGTCGTCTCTCCGCCGTGAGGCCTGCTCCCCATCGCCACGACGTTCAGCGTCCCCAGCGCCACGACCCCGCCGAGAGAGCCTGTCTCCCCTGCGTCGCCGGGAAAACTGAGTGCGGCAACGTCTGGAGGTGACGTTGCCGAAAACGACGGAAGCAAACAGCCTCCAAGAACGCCGGAGCGCTCCCACTCTCCTGACGCCCCCGCAACGGTGTCCAACAGTATAATTAAACGTTGTTATTGACGGCCTCGACGCATCAGCACTCGTGGACACCGGGGCAGACTACTCAGTATTGAGTGGGAGGCTCTCTCGCCACCTTCGAAAAGTCACGACGCCGTGGGATGGACCGCAGATATGAACCGCCGGAGGACACCTCATCACGCCGGTCGGAAGGTGCACCGCTCGCGTCGAAATTCACGGCAAGACGTGTCCTGTGAAATTCGTCATTCTACAAGACTGTTCCAGAGACTTAATTCTCGGCATGAACTTTTTGTGTGAATATGGCGCCGTCATCGACCTTGGAGAAAACAGATTGACGCTGCGGACACCCGTTCCGCCTTCAGAGAAACTCCAAACTGCGTCAGCCGCCGTCCGAGTCGCTGCCGACCACGTGAATCTGCCGCCGTAGCTGCATCGGTCACGACGTACCCGTCGTGACCGATGACGCTACGCGTGGCGAAGTTCTTCTGGAAGGTAACCTCCAGTTTCTCCTGGGAAGAGGAATAGGCGTCGCAAGAGGAGTAGCTGAACTTCAGGATGGGCGCACTGTGGTCCTCGTGACGAATTTCCGACAAGAAACGCAACACCTCACTAAAGGTGCAGCTGTGGGCCATGTCGAAGAACTCCGAAACTCCGCCGAAGTCGCCGCGATTGTTGAAGAATCATCGCCCGCTCAGCAAGACTTTACGTCGCCAGTGCAGCTCGACATTGACCCTAAGCTTCCGGACCTAAAACGACAGCAGCTGAGTGACCTCCTCACCGAATACCGCGCTGCTTTGCGACGTCGTCAAAGGTGCGCCAAACTGCCGTTGCCAAGCACTGAATCGTTACCGAGGACGACGCGCGCCTTGTGCATCGATCGCTGTACATAGTCTCCTTTAAAGAAAAGGAGGTGATCCAGGAGCAAGTCCAAGAGATGCCGAACGACGACATAATCCAGCCCTCAAGCAGTCCTTGGGCCTCTCCAGTCGTACTGGTTAAGAGGAAGGACGGAACGCTTCGGTTCTGCGTGGACTACCGGCAGCTGAACGCGGTGACGAAGAAAGACGTCTACCCACTCCCCCGCACCGACGACACGTTAGACCGGGCGCCACTCTCGATACTTCTCATCGATGGACCTGAAGAGCGGCTACTGGCAGGTCGAAATCGAAGAACGGGACCGAGAGAAGACAGCTTTCGTCACACCGGATGGGCTGTACGAATTCAAAGTAATGCCCTTCGAACTATGCACGGCGCCAGCAACTTTCCAGCGTGTTGTGGACACCGTACTGGCAGGACTGAAGTGCCAGAGCTGTCTGGTCTGCCTCGATGACGTCGTAGTGTTTTCAAGTGACTTCGACGAGCACTTGAGACGGCTCCGAGCTGTTCTTCAAGCCAGTCAGACTGCCGGACTCACACTCAAGCCGTCAAAGTGCCGGTTCGCCTATGACGAACTGAAGTTCCTAGGCCACGTGGTTAGTAACGAAGGCGTCCGCCCAGACCCCGAGAAGACTCGCGCCGTCGCGGCATTTCCAGCGACGACAGACAAGAAGGCAGTGCGACGATTCCTTGGACTTTGTACCTATTATCGACGCTTCGTTCGGGATTTCACAAGGATTTCCGCACCACTTACAAATCTCACGAAGAACGTCGAGACGTTCGAATGGGCCGAGAAGCAGCAGCAGGCATTCGACGAGCTAAAACGACGACTCCAGACTCCTCCTGTGCTTGGACATTTCGATCAGGATGCAGAAACAGAAATTCACACGGACGCAAGTAACGCGGGACTGGGCGCAGTACTAGTTCAAGTACAAGAAGGTACCGAGCAAGTCATTGCCTACGCAAGTCGGACACTGTCCAAGGCAGAGAGAAATTACTCTACGACTGAGAAAGAATGCCTTGCGGTCGTCTGGGCAATCACTAAGTTTCGTCCGTACTTGTACGGAAGCCCGTTCCGCGTAGTCACGGACCACCACTCGCTCTGCTGGCTTGCGAACCTCGAGGACCCGTCAGGACGCCTCGCTCGATGGAGCCTCCGGCTACAAGAGTTCAACATGACTGTGGTTTACAAGTCAGGACGCAAGCACAGAGACGCTGACTGCCTGTCCAGGGCCCCTGTCGAAACACCTTCCGGCAGCAGCGACGACGATGATGACGAGTGCTTCCTAGGGGCAGTGAACACCGATGACATGGCACGACGTCAACGAGACGATCCGGAGCTGCGCGCCTTAATCGAGCGCCTGGAAGGGCGCGGCAGTACCGTGCCCCGTGTTTTCTCACAAGCCCTGCCGACCTTCGCCATTCGACAAGGTGTACTCTATAAAGAGAACTTCGGGGACAACAACTCGCCGTGGCTTCTGGTAATCCCGACCGACCTTCGAGGGGAGATCTTTCAAGCATGTCACGCCCCGTAGGGGGCACCTGTGAAAGCAGGTGTTTGGAGAGTGGCGTCTCCACGGACCCCGAGCCCCGCAGGGGGTACCTGCACCTTAGGTGCTAGGTGCTTGATGAGTAGCGTCACCACGGACCCCAGCCACGTGGGCCACCATACCCGCACGCAGGGGGCACCTACTTTGGTAGGTGCTTGGTGAGTGGCGTCACTACGAACCCCGAGCCATGTGGGTTCGCCCACCCACGTCTGGCTGTGCGTGGCGTACCCGTGTCCGGGGAAAAGGGGACCCTGGTGGTTGAGCTGAGCCCGGGGTATGTTTGGACCCTTCGGGGCCCCCCGGGCGAGGCAATACACCGCTTCAACCCCTGCTTCTCGTAGACGGGTGTCCTGGCTTGGCCCGACCAGGATGATTCAGTCAGTCGCCTCTTCTACCCTCTTCTTCCTTTTTAGAGCGCAGCTCTTAGGGGCCCGTTCCCGGCTTGAGCGGCGTCGCCGTCGCCGTCGCCGTCGCCGTCGCCGTCGCCGTTGCCGTCGCCGTCGCCGTCGGCGTAACCGCGCGGTGCATTATGGGTAAATTTCCCCGCTAAATCTAGCGGAAAAAATTTCCCCGCTAAATCTAGCGGAAAAATTTCCCCGCTAAATCTAGCGGAAAAAATTTCCCCGCTAAATCTAGCGGAAAAAATTTCCCCGCTAAATCTAGCGGAAAAATTTCCCCGTCAAATCTAGCGGAAAAAATTTCCCCGCTAAATCTAGCGGAAAAATTTCCCCGTCAAATCTAGCGGAAAAAATTTCCCCGCTAAATCTAGCGGAAAAAATTTCCCCGCTAAATCTAGCGGAAAAATTTCCCCGTCAAATCTAGCGGAAAAAATTTCCCCGCTAAATCTAGCGGAAAAATTTCCCCGCTAAATCTAGCGGAAAAAATTTCCCCGCTAAATCTAGCGGAAAAAATTTCCCCGCTAAATCTAGCGGGAAAATTTCCCCGTCAAATCTAGCGGAAAAAATTTTCCCGCTAAATCTAGCGGAAAACTTTCCCCGCTAAATCCTAGCGGAAAAAATTTCCCCGCTAAATGTAGCGGAAAAAATTTCCCCGCTAAATCTAGCGGAAAAAATTTCCCCGCTAAATCTAGCGGAAAAATTTTGGTCACGTGACCCGGGGGTCACGTGACCTGGGGAGTCACGTGACCCCCTCCCGAGGTCACGTGACCTCTGAGGGCACGTGACCCCCGAGGTCACGTGACCCCCCCCCCCCCCCGACAACACGTGGCCCCCAGTACCCTCCCCTCCTCCTCCTCAAGAGCTGCGCTCCAATTCGGCGTTACAGGGAGTGGTAAACGGCTTCCACTTTTTTTCACTTTTCCTTACACCTCTTTCTCTTTTCTTCTGCACTCGCTTCCTTCTTTTTTTCACCTTCTTAGGCGGCAAGGGCTAACCTTGAGTGGAAACAGGTCCTGTCCCTGCAACCACACTAGGGTATAGTGCCCGGGCAGCACTGGTAGTGTAATTGTCAGCCAAGCCTTTCTTGTTATGGCACATTACCTACCCCCTTGTTGGGCTCCGTGGTGGGCGGTGCACCCGGGCACTGAACTTTTCTCCCATCTTTATGGGTTCTAGGCAAAAAACCACTGATCGGGCCCTGAAAAGGGTCCGCACCGAAGCCACCACTGCAAAAACACCTGACCTTCCTTCGAAATTCTCCAAGTTTTTAGTTATACATTCTGAAGGTGATAAACGACTCTCACAAATGTCCCCATTCTTAGTAGCAAAGGTACTTGAAGGTTCAATTGGGAGAAACTACAAAGCAAAGAAAATGAGCTCTGGGGATTTACTTGTTGAGGTTGAAACAAATCAGCAGAGTAGTGCGCTATTAGGCTTAACGTCTGTTTCTGGCTATGACGTCTCTGTCTCTTCCCACCGAACGTTAAACAGCATTCAAGGAGTTATCTCCGAGGATGACCTTCTTGATAGCTCTGAAAGTGAAATTGTTGAAGGCCTCTCTGACCAAGGTGTCACAGCTGCAAGGCGTATCACCATGCGTCGTGACGGGAACGAGCTGAAGACAAAACATGGGGTACTCACTTTCCAATCGACCGTCCTTCCTGAAGCTGTGAGGGCTGGGTACCTGCGCTGCAGGGTTCGGCCTTATGTGCCAAACCCCCGTAGATGCTTCAAGTGCCAGAGATATGGCCATGGTTCTCAAAGCTGCCGTGGAAAGGCCACTTGTGCAAAGTGTAGCAAGACCGACCACGAAGCCGATGCATGTGCCAACAACCCACACTGCGTAAACTGCTCAGAACCTGACCCAGCATACTCCAGATCATGCAAGACATGGAAAGACGAGAAAGAGGTCCTCACCTTGAAAGTCAAAGAAAACCTTTCTTATCCTGAAGCACGCCGTCGCTTTGCATTCGTGCAAAAAGGCGGCTACGCGCAAGTGGTGCAGCGGGGACCTGCACCACTGAAGGTTGCAGTGGCAACCCAGACGTCCTTTTTGGACTATGGGAAGCCACGGCAGTCCCCCACGCCCCAGCTGAAGCTTCAGCTTCCGGGGCGTGCGATCTCGGCCGGGTGGTCTACCGACCCTCCCGGCCAGAGGGCGAACCCTCGCGCCCCAACGGGACAACAGCCTTTGTCCTCTCTGGCTGTTTCCCAGACCCAGGATGGGCCGGTGGCTACTGCAACCGTCCCTCCTGCGCAGTCTCCTTCCAGGGAGAAGGGTGTACACTCTCGCCCACACTCCCTGGAGAGAGCATCATCGAAGGAGCGGCATGGCTCTCGTGCTGCACCTGCAGCGCCTAAGGGACAGGAACGGGTGGACTCGGGTGACGCTCCGCCCAGCACCTCCTCTGCCCCTTTGGCTGGGTCTGGTCGCGGGCGGCGCATGGCGCCCCGTTCCCCGACCCTAAAGAAACCGGCAGGAAAAGCCTCACCTCAGGAAACTGAGGCCATGGATGAGTGTGAAGAAGTCTCCACTCATGCGTCTGACCAAGACGACATGGAGTGGCAGACTCCTAAAAGTAAACACAAAAGCAAAAAACCTGTGATTCCTCCAACGTGAGATTGTAAATTAATTTATGCCACATGCAGCAGCTTTAGAACTTTCATTTATTCGCCCAGTGTTTCTTCTTTATCCATATTTTAATCTCCTTTTTTAAACAATGACCAATTTACATTTTATGCAGTGGAACTGCCATGGCCTTATCAGAAATATAGATGATGTAAATTATTTTATGGACGAGTTGAGACCAATCGCCCTCAGCCTGCAAGAAACACATTTAAATGACACTCATACACAGATTTTACGTCGGCACCAAGTTTTTAGGAAAGATAGACTCTCCCCAAATACGTCGGGAGGAGTGGCACTGGTGGTGCAGAGTGGTGTTGCTTGCTCGGAGGTACCCCTTTCTACGCCCTTGGAGGCTGTAGCGGTACGCCTTCTTGTTGACCGCTTGATCACTGTTGTTTCTCTCTATTTGCCACCTAACTCTCCACTGCATATCAGTGAACTTGAGTCACTTGTAAAACAACTACCTCAACCTTTTTTGATTTTAGGCGATTTTAATGCCCACCACCCTTTGTGGGGTAGTGCTCGCCAGGATTCACGTGGAGGTGTCGTAGAGCGGTTTTTATTATCATCTGGGTTGTGTCTTTTTAATGGGAGGGAACCTACATTTTTTAGTGCAGCACATCAATCATTTACATCTATTGACCTTTCTATTGCATCACCAATTTTACTTCCATGCTTTTCATGGACTGTTTTAAATAACCCTTTTGGGAGCGATCATTTTCCTATTGTTTTAGAAAGCACGATGCCAATTCCTTCCATTCCGACACGACTTCCAAGGTGGAAATTGGAAAAAGCTGATTGGTCTCTTTTTCGTTTGGAGGCTTTTATTGATTCATATGTTCTCGTAAATATGAGCCCTGAAGATGCCACGCTGTACGTTACTGAAGCGATTATAAATGCCGCATCACACAGTATCCCCCAGACCTCTGGACGACTCCCCAAGAGGTGCAAGCCATGGTGGAACAAGGACTGCTCCACAACACGCAAGTTGCAAAACAAGGCATGGTGCATCTTCAGACGTTATCCCACTCAAAGGAATCTACTTGAATTCAAGAAAAGAAGAGCCAAAGTTCGCTGGACACGAAGGCAAGCTAAAGGCAGTTCGTGGAGAAAATATGTAACCTCTTTGAGTAGTTTTGTTTCTTCAAAGGAAGTGTGGGATCATCTAAGGAAGATCAGGGGAGACTATCGGTCTTTCAGGATACCTCTTTTTCCATCAGCAACATCGCTTAAAGAACAAGCAAATGTTCTTGGTAAACACTTCCAGGAAGTGTCTAACTCGGCCAATTATAGTGAATCTTTTAAGAAGTTTCGATCAGTAGCAGAAAAACAAACTATTCCTTTGTCTGTTGGTAAGGGTGCTCCTTATAACAAGCCATTTACACGGTGTGAGCTTGAACTGGCTCTCGGCGTCAAAAAAGACTCTGCGGCTGGGCCAGATAGGATTCAATACGAGATGTTAAGGAGACTATCGCCTAAATGTTTAAACAGGTTGCTCACCTTTTTTAATTTATTATGGGATGCTGCTTGTTTTCCTGACTGCTGGAAAATGGCGCACATAATTCCTCTACTGAAACCCAGCAAAGACCCCTCCTTACCGACGAGCTATCGCCCGATTGCATTGACAAGCTGCCTGGGCAAAACCTATGAGAGACTTATTAATCGCCGTCTTGTCCACTTTTTAGAGGCAGAGGGAGTGTTTGATAGAAATCAGTGCGGCTTCCGAGCGGGCCGCTCCACGGTTGACCACCTTGTCCACCTGGAAACTTCTATTCGGGAAGCATTTGTCCATCGCCAGCATTGTGTTTCTGTCTTCTTTGACCTAGAAAAGGCTTACGACACGACTTGGAGATATGGGATCCTTCGAGACTTGTACTCATATGGTGTCCGAGGTCGCATGCTTCGCTGCATTCAAAGTTTATTGACGGGTTGGACCTTCCAAGTGCGGTTGGGCTCCATCTTGTCGGATGTTTTTCCCCAGGAGAATGGCGTCCCTCAGGGTGGAGTATTAAGCGTTACACTCTTTGCCGTGAAAATTAATAGTCTGGCTAAGGTTATACCACCATCTGTATCCTATTCAATGTATGTGGACGATGTGCAAATATTGTTTTCCTCTTGTAACTTGTCCAGCTGTGAACGGCAACTGCAGCTCACAATCAATAAGATGAGCAGGTGGGCTGATCAAACTGGCTTTAGGTTCTCCCCCGAAAAGACAATCTGTGTTTCCTTTTCTCTCTGCCGTGGTCTGTTTCCAGATCCAGTGTTGCACTTGAATAATGTTGCTATATCTGTAAAGGAGGAACACAAGTTTTTAGGAATAATATTTGATAAAAAGCTCACTTTTATACCCCACTTGAAAGAGTTGAAACATAAATGCTTACGTTCATCAAACATCCTCAAAGTCCTGTCGCATACGTCCTGGGGTTCTGACAGACGGTGCCTCTTACGACTCTATAACTCCTTGGTGCGGTCCTGCCTGGACTATGGCGCGATTGTTTATGGGTCGGCGCGTCCGTCTGCCCTAAAGATGTTGGACCCCGTCCATCATCTGCGGCTCCGACTTGCCACGGGGCATTTCGAACATCACCTGTGCTGAGCTTGTATGCTGATACACATCAAATGTCCCTGGAAAGACGAAGGCAATATTTGAGTCTTTGCTATGCTTACAAAATACTCAGCTATCCTCAACATCCCACTTTTGGTGTCCTCCAACTTTCTAGATCCTTTCGACTCTTTGAAAACAAGCCTAGTATTATTCGGCCACTGAGTTTCAGAGTTCAAAGGATGACAACATCGCTCCATCTTCCCTTTAGTGACGCTGCTTTGCTGAAGAGCAATGAGAGAGTTGCACCTTGGGACCTTCTACCAATCTCCTGTGACTGGTTACTGTCCAAGTACAGAAAGAGAGCTGTTTCACCATTTGTTCTTCAACAGGAGTTTTTCGATTTACAACAGAAATACAAGGACTATTTGCATTTATACACTGATAGGTCTAAAACCTCAACTTTTGCGGGATGTGCGGTTTATTCCAATGCTTTCAGGAAAGTTCGACAGCTCAACACTCTTGCAAGTATTTTTACAGCTGAATTGTATGCCATTTTAATGGCTGTGGAGTATTTATTAGAGAACAATATCACGAAAGCAATTCTGTTTGTCGATTCCCAGAGCGTTCTTCTAGCAATTTCGTCCTTAACAGACAGCAAGAACCCTCTTGTGCAACGTCTTCCGGTTCAGTTAAATCGAGCTCTTCAGCAAGGACACCTGATCAAATTCTGCTGGGTTCCAAGCCACGTGGGTATTCCGGGCAATGAGAAAGCAGACTTGCTTGCTGCCTCTGCGAAAGAGTGCCCAAAACTGCCCCTTGGCCTGCCACACCAAGACCTGAAACCGTTCATACAGAAATTGATTATGAAGTCATGGCAGCTGGATTGGGATATGGAAGAAGATAACAAGCTCCACGTCATCAAGCCCCTTCTGGGGGTATGGGAGAGCTCTTTTCATAAAGACCGTCACGTTGAAGTTCTTCTTTGCCGCTTAAGAATTGGGCATACCCGTTTGACTCACCTGCACCTTCTTTGTAATGAGGATGTTAAGCTCTGCGACAACTGTGGTAAAGCTATGACTGTCCTGCACATCCTGTGGCATTGTAAATCTTTAAGTCAACAGCGCCAATCATGTTTCCCAGAACTGTTCCGGGATCATCTTCCTTTTCATCCATATTTTCTACTTGGTGATCAACCCTTGGTACCGTTCAATCGAGTTATAAAATGTCTGCATAAAACTGGCCTTTTACACCAGCTGTAGCTTGCAGTTATTTTAGATTGCATTTCTAAGCTCCTTATAAAAACCTCTGTTTTGGCGCAATATGGCCTAAGTTGCTCTTGCGCCATTAAACCCCGAACCATCATCATCAAGCATGTCACGACGACCCGACGTCCGGACACCTTGGATACAGCCGGACACTGGCCCGTATTTGTGAAAAGTATTACTGGCCTAAGCTCCCCAAAACCGTCCACCTCTACACCCGATCCTGTCACGAGTGCCAGCGACGCAAGAAACCGCCGACGAAGCCGGCAGGTCTCCTGCAGCCAATTCCTCCGCCAACAGTACCGTTCCAGCAGATCGGAATGGATCTACTTGGTCCTTTTCCGCCGTCGACCCTGGGAAACCGTTGGATAATCGTCGCCACAGATTATCTCACGCGGTACGCAGAAACGAAAGCCCTTCCTTCGGGGACTGCGGTTGAAGTCGCCAAGTTTTTCCTCGAGTCCATTGTCCTCCGCCACGGCGCTCCCGAAGTTCTGATTACAGATCGCGGATCATCGTTCATGGCACAGCTGACCTAAGAAATTCTCCGGCTCAGTCAGACCAGCCATCGCCATACCACTGCATACCACCCGCAGACCAACGGGCTGACCGAGCGACTCAACAAGATAATCGCCGATTCGATCTCTATGTACGTCGACGTAGAGCACAAGACGTAGGACAAGGTGTTGCCCTACGTCACATTTGCCTACAATACGGCGGTTCAGGAAACCACTGGATTCACCCCTTTCCAGCTGGTACATGGTCGGAAGGTAACGACGATGCTGGACGCAATGCTGCCCCATGAGCCATCTGACAACGAGAGCGATGACGCCCAGGCGGTTGCTCAACGCGCCGAAGTCCGCCAGCTCGCCCGACTCATGATTCAAGACGTCGACGCCGGCCGCTACAACCTTCGTCGCAGGAATGTCCACTTCCAGCCCGGAGACAGGGTGTGGGTGTGGACACCCATCCGTCGCCACGGCCTCAGTGAGAAACTGCTGAAGCGGTACTTTGGACCATACAAGGTACTTCATCGCCTCGGCGAGCTGAACTACGAGGTGATGCCCGACGGAACACGGACTTCGTCACGCCGTTCTCCACGACCGGAAGTCGTCCACGTCGTGCGACTGAAGCCGTACTGCGCTCGATAGGACTGTGGAACTCATGTGTTCCAAATGACTCTTTAGTTTACCGTTCTTTTTATTTGCTTTGTTTTGTTTTTGGGTTGCATCGGGACGATGCACTTTTTCAAGGGGGGAGTAATGCAGCGCGCGCAGCTGGCCGAGTAAACAGCGCGCGCAGCTGGCCTAACGGTTATCGCGCTTGCCTTCCACGCAGAAGGCCAGGGTTCGAATCCTGGCCGCGGCTACGCATTTTTGTTGACACTGTAATGTGATGTTCTGGTGAATTCGAGAACCGTCTTGCCGATTCGAGGTTAGAATGTTCTGCGCGCCGAACCTTCTGCGCCGAACGATCCAGAAACCCACGAGGGCACATAAGGGATTCCGCCAGGCGAGCGGAGTCAGGCCTGGTTCACACTTACAGCTAATCCGCTGCCGCCGAAGCGAAATCGACCGCGGCAATGCACAGTGGACGCTACGCCCGGCGGCCGAATTCTTGCAGATTCGCCCGTCGATTTGCAAGTGTGAACCAGGCCTCAGTTTCGCCTCAGCGTTCGATCGTGCTGCTTCGCCGCCTTCGATGCCCGCGACGCTCTGTTGTTATCTTTCTCCTTTTATTTTTGGGCACAAGTTCGCCCCATTAAACGTTCAGTGTACTCAGTTCTTCGCCGCCTCGTCACTTGTCATCCGTGACAATATACAGCGGGACAAGGCGGGCCGCAATTGAATGAGAGTGCGTCGCGAGCGCTCGGCTTGAGGTCGTGCTCTCACTGACGGAACACGAGTCTCAGCCGAACAAACACACGAACACGACATTCTTAAGTTCGTGGCAATGCAAAAGGGGTGAAAACAGCTAGGATGTCTGAGATTTATCGCCTTCTTTCTCGCAGGTAGAGTCAAAAGGCCCCCCCCCCCTTTTTCATACTCATTCAAGCAAACTGGTAAACAATGAGACATAAAATATTTAATAATAATAAAAAAAAGAACATGAGTCTTTTGAGAATAAAAGAAAGTTATGTTTATATCCCTTCCACGGGAAACAAACATATTTTGTATCTCTAGGAATCGCTCTGTGGATTCAGTGAGAGAAATGGTGCTGTCATTTATGACCACGGTCCCATAGCAACTACTTCGAAGAAAGTATTCTGTATTTTTTTTTTATTTTGTGCTAGATAGGTCATAAATTGTATTTCGCAGATGAATTGCCTACACGTGATGGAGCATAAGGCACGGTGTCTGTTACCGATTCTGCAACACGCAGGCAGAATTCGAGGCTGGCAGGAAGGACATAAAAAACTCTCGGGTTTATCACTAACATGTTTAAGAAAAAAACAACTCATAATCGCCAGCCTGAAATCCGAGTTACCGATGGTGGCACAGCAGAAAGGTAAAAGTGCGAAAAGTCATAAAATGCTATACAGGCACACTATGGAAAAAAAAAATGCGTGCACCTTTACTTACTCGCAAAACACTCGAAGAGCCAATCTCTGCTATCTACGAAATCAGCTCAGCGAATGATATCGAGGAATATCTGTTTACACCTCAAAATAAAGTCTACACTGTGGAATTACGCAATGGAAGCATGACGCTTTGCATTGCGTAATGCCTCGGCGCAGACTTTAATTTTAGGTCTGAACGGATGTTCCGCCTCATTGTTCGCCTAGCTGATTTCCTAGATTGCAGAGGTTGGCTCTTTGAGTGTTTTGCGGGTGAATAGACGCGCAGGCATTTCTTAGAGTGCAGCAATTGGAGAGTTTTATGAGTCACCTGTATGCAGATCCACTGGTGATATCGTTTCAAGACAAAAAAAGGTGCAGGTCTGTTTTTATAGGAGCTATTGATTGGAGATCTATGCCGAAGTAATGCAAATAAAGGACATATCTATTGGGGTCTTGCGAGAGACCACGATGCAACGCTACTGCCGGTTCGGGAATCTCAATAGAACCCGGCGGAATTTATGTTAGAGAGATTCCTTGCTGCTATGCCATCTTTTGTGTTCTTTGGGGCCGTGTTTGCACTATGCCTCTCCGCTCACTCTAGGTTTAAGACCGTCAGTTGTGCCGTAATTAATTGTTCCAGCCGTGAAACTCGGCGACCATAATGGAGCTATGGCCAGCAGTATTGGTTTGTTTACAGTTCCGGCAAATGAATAGATACCGGGATAAGGCGGCGTCATGAATGGCTCCAACGGATACGCCGGCATAGTCTTGACATTAGACTTCTTACCAACAAAGGGTTTGTGGGCTGCCCTTTATGCCAGGTGTAGCTGTCAATACATCCAGCGTCGCCACCAACAAGGACGACGACGCTACTCGTTGGCACGAGCCCGACGGCACGTGGATTAAAGAGAACGTTTTCACCTAAGCTCGGAGTCGGTCACACGCGTCAACCTCTCCCTTTCTCCTCGGCGCTGACAAACTGGCAGACACCGCCGGATTTTCGTGAAAACGAGCCCAGCTGTCGCGGAATCAGAGAGAAGGAGGCACCGCGAAACACCTCCAAGACAACAAAGCCGTAGGCATGAATGAGATGGCGTTATGAGAGAAGGCCAACGCTGGACACAGATTGAAAACGAGTGTCGCGTCAGCGCTCAGCTTTGAGTCAAGTTTGAGCCAAACGTTAACGCAATCGGCGTGTCCAACCTGTGCTTAGCGTTGGCCCTCTGTGATGGCGCCATCTCATTCAGCTCTACGACTTTGTTATCCAGAAGGTGTTGCTCAGCGACGCGGCGGAATGCGAGCGTGCTCAGTTGCCCTTATGCCGTCGCCGGTTGTTCTTCGCTCTGGGTTTCCGTAGTAGCTGTGCGTGGGTTTTGATGTGTGTGCGTACTTAAAACGATGGATGCGGTTCTCTCCGCGAGTAGTAGAGATTTGGTTCTTTCCACGAATGATATGGATGATCGTATCCATGGAAGTTGACGTGGTCTGACATGTAGAGTACAGAAAAGGGATGAAAAGAATTACAAATGATTCCATTGGGGAATTCCTTTGGAATCCGTTAACGTGACTCTTCGCAAACGCAACACACGTCCCCGTTTTGGAAACTCTAACACTGAACTCTTAACAAGATCAAAAAGTGGCGCCAAAAATACACGAAGCAAAAGAGGAAGCAAAAGTCAAAAGTAAACGGAAAAAAACTGATGCCGTCAGCGTTAGCTTTTCTTGATTGGGAACGCGTTTGGCAGTTCCAAGGGTCATGCTGACGTATGCCTTAAGAGTTCACCAATGAATTTCCCTGCAACTTTTGAAGACCATTTCAGTTTTTCGGAAAGTAGAGGGAGGGAATTATAAAACCGCGCCATGAACGATTAGCCTAGGTTCGTAACCAGGGTTTGGGGAGCGCTGGGCCGGAGGACGATGAACTCGACGAGGAACTTGGCTACTTCCACCGCGGTTCCCGACGGGAGTGCATTTGTCTCGTCGTACCGGGTAAGGTAATCAGAATGGCCCCAATTATCTAACGGAATTCCTATGTTGACGGCGGGAAAGGTTCAGTCAGATCCATCCCAATCTGCTGAAACGGGGCAGTCGGGGGCGCGATCGGCTGCAGGGTGCCTGCTGGCTTCGTCGGCGAATTCTTCAGTCACTGGCACTCGTGGCATGATCGTGTGCAGAGGTTGGCAGTCTTCGGGAGCTTGGGCCAGTAGTACTTTTCTCAAATACTCGCAAGAGTCCTGCTCTAGCCAGGGTGGACAGATGTCGGGTCGTCGTGGCAGGCTTGGAAGATCTTTTCTCGAAGGCTAAAAGAGATTACCAGGAGATACGTCGGCATTCTGTCCCCAAAGGTCTTTTCGTAAAGAATACCTCGAGGGGCGGCGAATGTTGACAGGTGTGATGATGTGGACATTGTTAAAAGAAGAAGAGGGAAAGAAAGAGAAGAAGATGACGTAAAGAAGAGCTCGAGAGGGTCAGTGCAGAACAACTCACGGCCGGCAGCCGGGACTGGGCGCTCGGGACACGCCCCAAACCAGGGCTGGGCTGCCAGGTTGTGGGTTACAAGGGTGCCGCCTTATCTACGTTATCAGAAAACTGCTTACGTCGTCGGTAGGCTACGCGAGCTCCGTATTCAAGACCGAAAAGAATCCAAAACCGCGAGCATTTCGATACTCCTTCCGTCATCGCCTCTCCCGAAAAAATACCCCGACCCTCAGACTGGCATCGACACCCGATCGCTCGGAATCTTCGAACTGATCCGGACTTTGTAAATATGCAGAGTTCTTGTTTATTTTCTATTTCGTTTTGCATTTAGTTCCTTTCTCAGTTTTTTATAATACAAATCATCGATTTCTTATTGCTTTTTAGTGGGTTTTATATACATGTTCCCTAGAGTTTGGAACCTTTCACATTGCATTGAAGAGGGAATCAACCGTGACTGTGACGCCCCATTAAAATTTTGTTTTTCACTTGCAATCGAAGACGGAAAACAAAAAGTAAAAAAAAAATATATATGCCAAAGTTTGGGAACTAAAGGTTATACAATCAAAAAATTATTAGATGTTTTTGTAGATGATCACAAAGAGAATTCGAAGAGGAGTTCGCTATTCATCTCTATGTTTTCGCCGTGGTTTCGTTTAACGCCAGTGGATAACGGCTATTTCTGAAATTTTGACATCTGGTCCCCAAACGCCAGCGCTACATTTGGCTGGAGACTGGATGTTCGACGATGCGTAAGTTGGCTTTGGCGAGAGAAATGCAGATTTATTTTATCCCAAACTCTCGGTACATATGAAGAACGCAGTCAAAATGAGGGCTGTGTAGTTCAACGTAAGAGCACTCAAACACATCTTTTTTCCAGCACAGGGAAAGGAGAAAAGCGTTTCTCCAGAAAGTAACAGCAAGCCGCCTCTCTTTGTGTGTGTGCAGGGGAGGAGGGCAAGGAACCTTATGAAGTTCCCTCACGTTACATCGATCCGATAGACCAAGTTGAAGATGCTGAAGTCATAATGCCTTCTGTATGAGCAAATGCACATAATGAAATGCGTGTAAAGTAAATATATTATCGATTTTCCAAAAAACAATTACAAGCAGAAATGTGCTTTAGATGTACACAGCCTGCGTCGCGCTTCATAATATTTCTCTAGAATTCTCGGCATAGTACCTAGATGAGGCAGGCTACTGGAGAAAAATCAATGTAGCACTTGTCGGCTTGTACGCTATTGATCTGTGTGCTCTCAACAACGAGCGAAAGTTTCATTCCGAAAAGTAAGTAGAGGCATTTGGCTCAAAAACAAAGTGCAATCCACATTTCGCCAAGTTAAAAAAAAAGTGACGCCTACTTTAATCTTTTGTCGCCCAGGACAGTTTTGTGTTAAAAAATACAAGACACAACAACAACAACAAAAAAAAAAAAAAACATGCTGCTGTCTGTAGTCTCAAGTACAAACGAAGGTGCTTTAGTTCTGATCCTTTTATGCCTCTAAGGCAGAGACGCGGTGCTGAAGAGACTGGACCAAGAGATCTCTTGATTCGTGAAACGCTTCCTGGGATGCCAGAGTCAAATGCAATACCTCTTTGATAAAAGTCGAAGTGCTTGCCAATATTTGATTCTTCACATGGCGATTAGGAAGCAGTCATTCGTAAGTTTTGTGGCGCTATTAAGCCTGACGGTGCTGTCCTTCGGCGTGCATCAGGTGAATCCCGAAGACTGTCCCTTCTGGAAAGACATTGCGTCTTCTGAAGGTTTCCATCAGTACATCGTCGCAGCAAGTGAACTGGCCCATCTAGACATTGCTGTGCCACCGGAGTTCGGCGTGGACGAAAGTTCTGCTTTGGCCCAATTGCTGAGGAAGGCGCCGATAAGTGTTCGAGTTCTAAGAGGAACATCAGCGCTTTTTTACCTGCATCAGCGCGGCGCCGTGGATCAGGACCGCCACGCTCTTGTGCTCGTGTTTTGCAAATCAACAGCGTGGGACATTCTTTCAATCATTTTTTCACATCCGTACGTAATGCATTTGTACGTGATTTCGGATGACCCCACGGGGTACGGTAATACTTACAGTAATTTACATAAAGCAAGGCGAAGGGACGAATTATTAATTAATGCTGGAGTTTCTTTGGCATTTATGGTGCACAATAAGTTCATCCATGCTTTTGAATATCCTAAACTTCGGTGTCTGAACTGTTCAAAAACCGCCCATACTGTTAGTTTTGTCAAGTTCCCTAAAAATCGTTCTATTCATGGAATCGCGATAAGAATGTATTGTCAGCACCATTGCTTTTGTGGTAAAGCGAAATTGGAAGCGTTGGGCAGTATATTCAAACAACAGAACGCTTCGTTTCATGCCACACACATCACTACTTTAAATGATTATAAGCAGCGTGCTGTGGGAAGTTATGTGAACCAGTCTTCTCTTCTTTACTTTTCTGTTTTACACTCTGCAGGTCACTTGTTTCCGTCATTCTCCACTACTTACCCTTATGACAGCCTCGATGGGTTATTTTACGCAAGAGACAGGGAGGCAGTGTTGAAAGAAAATCTTCTATTTTTGCCGCTCGATTCATTCGTTTGGCTGGCCATTTTAGCAACGTTTTTCTTTTTATTTATTACTTGCTTCATAATCACCAAGATTCTCAACAAAAAACAAGCAAATGTTCATATTCTGGCTTTACCCTTTGCAGCTTTGTTCTTGCAACAGGGGTGTCCCGCGACTCGAGGTAGTGAAAGGTTTCTTTCGCTGCGATTCATTCTTGGGACATGCGCTCTATGCGTGACTGTACTTGCCACCGGGTACAAAGGGGTTATTGTTTCACTTTTTTCAAACGTCCCTCTTGCGGGTGAGTCAATCACAGCAACAACACCAGTGAGAGATTTTAGGTTGTGTGTTCTCAGTAATGTTTTCACCCAAGAGGTTGAAGGTATTAAAATCCATGAGCTCAAAAAATGTGTCAAATCATCTGGAAAAATTAAAATAGGAAATGACGGAAAGGATCAGTTTATGATCGTTGGTTCTGGATATGACGAATTCAAGGACAAACTAATCGACAGGAACTGTATAGAGTCTGTTGTGTCTCAGGTACCTACTGGACCTGAAATAAGGACCATCTCCCCTTACCGAAATGCCATGAGTAATCTTTTCTCGCGAGCCTTTGAAGCTGGCATTTTTAAACATCATGTGTCTCTCTCTAATCATAAACGGTCTGGCACACGTGAATTCAAGACACATAAAGGCAGGACTAATGAAGATCCCGTCACATTGAGAGATCTTCGACCATGTTTCGTTATATGGGGTGGTGGAATATTTCTTTCTGTCGCAGTTTTTATTATACAGATCGTAATACACATAACTCAAGGCCTCACCTTACCTTGGAATCGGTGTAGGGTTCACAAACTTTGAGATCCAGACAAATTGTTGTGCATCAATCAATTCGCAAGTATTCCTTGCAGTATTTCTCATGTAGACTAGGCGTAAAGAAATCCCAAATTCTGAGGTAAACATGTTATGCTATGATGCAATATAATTTCCTTGCTTGTCGGAAAGATGATATAAGGTTTAGCGGTGGGTTCCAGTGTGTCAAGTGAACACCAACTAGACATCCTTCAGTTCATGTGGGGAGAGGGTGGACTCTCTTTAAGTAGACTTCTTTTAAACTTTTATATTCAATGGAGTCAACGAAGCAGCTGTAGTTTGCGCCACACAAAACGCAATTATAACATTTCGGGTCTTTTGGATCCAGGAAGGCTTCAACAATATCCGATGGTGTTGTCGGTGGATTCGTAGACCAAATTTTGGAACTCTGCCCACTTTAAAATTGGAGTGATTCAGTATAAAACTGCCACGTTTTTCAAGTTGTGCCTGTATACCGAACTTTCCCCCAATATCGAAGAGCAATCGTCGAAGTACAATGTCTAGGTACCTGACCGGTGCCCCGATTTATTCTGGTTTTCGACTGATTAGAGGACTGGACGACAAACGCGTCTGCTGGGATTACGTAGGATATTCGGGGCACAGAACTGGTCAAGGCCTGCGATACCTTTATCTCCAGAAGAGAAAGAGCTGTAGGTGCGAACTAGTAGGACAGCTTTAGAAAAACAATTACCTGGCCCTTCTATGCATGCTTGTGGAGAATTTTGCTTTCTTGAATACGTCTTGAGCACGATTTAAATGCTCAAAGAAATGTGACCTTGTGGAAAGTTTCACATGGAGACTTTCAGTTCAAACTATTTCAGTCATTATTATTTATATTATTTCAGACTATTTCTATCATTAAAAGATTTATGAAATTCGCGTTAAATGTAATTTCAATGCGGCTGTGCTTGTGCGAAGCAATAGCCTTTTGCAGTGTGTGTTCACCTTTTTGTCTTGTCTTTGCCCAAGTTGTGATTTGTTATGTGTAATGATACTCTTTTATGTGAACGTTTGCTACCTGTCTCGTGGCGCAGTTCCGAGTTAGGCGTGTGGACACTTTTTTCTGGCATTCTTGCTTATCCGCTATTCACACGAGAGGGAAATTTGACGTTCCCCCCACGAGTGCGCATTGAGTGATGCTGACATCACGGCTTTCTGAGGCGGCGCGGTGACGTCGAACTCCACTTGCTCCTGGTCGGAGGCGCGGAGGAAATGCCCAGATGGTACAAACATTCCTCGCGGAGTCGCGGTGGGAGACGCCCCGCCGATTGCCGTCACGCAGCTTTGTCCGGGGGTTACTCCATCGTGTGGACATGGCACTGTGGAAGCAAACTTATTACGTGTGTCAATGCTCTGTCCAGGACAGTCAGAGGTATTTCGATGTGACGTGTTACGGCTGTTGGTCGGGACCCCGACCCCGTCATTGACTCTTTTATTCGTGGGGGGACGTGGTCGACACTCCACTGTGCAGTCGCGTGCGCAGGATCAACGGATCCGATAAACCTGCAGGACATATTGTTAGACCTTGAAAATCCGTAGAGGGTCCGGTGAACTTCCGATGGTGTGCGCTGAATGAGGCTCTTTGTAGGGAAAGTTGGGATGAGGTACGGGTGAAGAACCGAAAGCGCACGTACGTGAAAATTCTCAGGATCAGGAGGCGACGCAGAAAGTACAACGGCGCCACAAGGAGAGCGAATTACGCGACACCCCGAGCTGCCCTTGTAATGGCACTCGCGCAAGCTCTAAATGCACTCGGATTTTGTGGGAGGTGATTTGTGATGGTTGCTGCTTTGAGTGTGCCGTGCGGAAGACCTGGATGTTGGTGCATTCGTGGAATTATTCGCGGCCTTGCAATGCGACGTTCTCCCGTTTTGAATGTTCGCTTACAACAGATATATTTACAGTCTTTTTGTTACTTGTCGTCGAACCTGATCAAGTAAAAATATTTCTGCTGCCTTGTTTCTTGTAAGCCAGTGTCGCGGCATAAGAATTTCTAGCTGTGGTTTGGCTGTCTTCTTGTAGGTGATGCTTGCAACATGTGCTCTTTTAATGTTTGCTCCAGCTTATAAATCCGCACATTTCCTTGCGCCTTCGCAGAGGAGCGCGAATCGCACTTGAATTTGGCTCGAATAAAGAAAAGCAAAAAGTCTGGGGAATCTTATTCAAGGTGTACATATATTGTTCCTTTGATGTCACGAAACACCAATTGACTATAACACACGTTTTCTCTTGCACCATCGTAATTTTCGATGGAGCGAGAAAGAAAGCGCGCTTCGGCTTAGTAAAGGTTGAAAAGCGCAGAACAATTTTTAATTAGGTGTCCCTCCAAAAGTAACTGACTAAATAAAATCTACACGGTCGAGTTTCCGTTTTCCGCTATGGCATAGCCTCCTCTATACACACAAAGCCTGGCGGTTTGACGACGGAGCCGTAGAGTGCTCGGTCGCACATTTGGAGCGCGAGGATCCGGTAAGTACAGAGCAATTCTCGGGGAACCTGGTCGTCAGTGCGCACCTTTTGCAGTGGCGAGCGCCCAAAACATGGTTTTCAAACCCGACGAAAAAGGAAGCGGTAGCACGAGGAACGCGAGGAGCACGAGCGGACGTTCCATCGCTCGGGAGAAGTACACGTTTCCTCGTCTCACTGCAGTGGGGAGCCCGTCATCCGACTCTCCTCTCATCCATAGTCTGCAACTCTAGCTTTTTAATTTCGGCGGCCGCGTCTCGTGGCGATCTGCCAGGCTTTTTCAGTATAGAGCAGGCTAAGGCTACGGTTATCCTGGGCCAGCTTGCTAGAAGCAGCGTCCCTGGTGAGGGGAAAGAAAGCACTACCAGAGCCAGCGCACGAGCTGAGCAGGACTCCAACCGCGTCTCAAGACACTTGCTTGCCCCAGACGTTGGGGTGCCTTCTTTCGCCCGGTCTCAGCCGAGACGCTCAAGCCGGCCCTGATTCCAGGGACTACCACAGAGAAATATATGCGCCCACTAGCTAAGTTCAAGAACCCATCAGCGCCCCGTGAGGCTGGAGCGTACACACGCAGTCAGAGCGGGGCGGAAGCTGATGGCCGGGTGCTAATGTTGAGTTCGAAAGAGATGTCCTGCAGTTCTTAACTAGTCATATACTAAATGTTCTAAATGTTGTCTTGCAGCCGTTCTGCGCATGAAGCCACGCGTAGTCAGCTGGAAGCTTCGCGATATTCTGCTTTTCGGCGCATCCGGTTCGTTCGAAGTCCACGTCGGTTAAACCCCTATCGCTGTAGTATCGGTCAGGGGAAATTAAATTTGGCGCTACAGTAGATTGTTCAAATGCGCAAGCCGGCTTTACTGAAAGGTGTCTTTTCGGTGGGAAAACCTTCGGACCTGAATTTAAGACTCAAACTGCTTTTTATTCCATTATACACAACTCAAGGTAAATTTTGACGTAGTTGTAGCAAAGGGCGCCTAAATATATTAGATAGAAGAAACGGTTTTTATTTATATTATAGTCTTATATTACTTTAGTATTTAGAATTTCCATTGTTGTCCAAAACACTTCAGGTAGCATTTGTTTTACACGATGCCTCCCGGACCTTGGGACGCTCAAACCGTTTAAAGAGATACTTCAACGAAATTTAAAATATTCCAGTCGTGTTCAAAAATAGTTTGAATATGATCCACAATATCCGTAAATGACAATCGAACGTTAGTATTTTGAGCCTCATGGCTGTATTTTTTGTTATAAACGGCCCAATCTGGCAAGCGCTCGGAGACCAGCCCTGCAGAGAGCATGTGACATCCAACGCAATCGTGACGTAGTTCGTCTCGGAACGAGCAAAGCTACGGCGAGGCTGACGTCGAGAGGATGGCCTAGTCTTTGAAGCCACCGAAGCGGCTGCTTATTGAGTGACAAGTTAATCTTCTATTATCTTGAAGGGGGACAATAGCGACTTCTGGGACACACAAAAGGGATTCTCGGGGAGAGGGGAGTTCCTCCTTCCCCTCTTCTCTCGTCGTGGCCGGAGGCGAGACACTTACCGTCACTAGCTGTCAAGGTTCCTAGACGGGCAGTACAAACGAGGCGTCAGCGACATCCCCCAGGTGCTCTTTGCTAATCGTTTAATTCGTTTTAAAATTTTTTCGCGACTTTTTTGACAAGATATTGGTGTATTCGGTGTGATACTGCTCCTTTGAACAAATATAGACCAAAAAATGAGCGCCGAAATTTCGTTGTATTATCAGAAAGAGGGTTACCTCCTCGTGGACCCCAGGCCGAACACGTTTTAGGCCGCTTGAAAGTCGCTTTAAAAGCGTCTTCCAATCGCCCACGGTGACTTTCATGACAATATTAGTATAGCGCAGTCCACCAGAATCATCGCAAAAACATCTTCTTATCGCCTTTAAATAGGGATCCTTTACATGTTCTTCTGAAGAGCTTGTCACGTATTCCCTTAGGGTCATATGCGCTTGGTCATAAACGGGATGCTGCTTTTCTGCACGACTAATTGATATGCTTTTTTTATCGGTTTCCAATTGTTATGTGTACTGTTCCCCGAGAAAGCGAGCCAGTTTCACGACAGTGTTTTGAAAGTCCCTCTTGAGCTCCTCGTAGCTTATGAATTTCGGAGATGAAAAATGTAAAAACTGAGCGAAATCTGCCGTACATCTAAAGAATCTGTTCCAGGTCTATCGAACTTCTCGCAGCTGGAAAACCGTCTGCATTCTTGGCGTAGATTTTCGCTCTGGTTTCCCAGACGAAATTATAGCCCTGCTCCTTGCCCTTCTGTCTTGTCCGCCAAAACAGCTCCTTGTTCGCGTGGATGTTGTCATAGTAGTACTATTTCAAGGGAGCGCTGGCGGTGGCACCCTCGAAGACCGTTTGCAAGGGACCAAGTTCTCGCGGTATTTAAAGATTTCTTGAAAATTCTTTTTGCAAGTAGATCATTTTAGCAGAGCGAACAAGGACATTTACTTTGTTTCTGGTTGCACATAAGACTCCGTGCAGTTGAGCATTTGCAGGTGATCGCCTACAACGCGCCCCAACTTTTCTTTCTCCGCGATTGCCGACAAAATATCTGCGTTTAACCAATGAAAAGTGGACAATATAATAATAATAATAATATATTTATTTGTGCGGATAATTTCTCAAGTCGAGGCACGGGTCTGTCAAAGCCAGTAAAGGCTTGTGGGACGGCACCCTACTGGTCATAATCACAATATCCCCAATACAAACAGTGTCAAGCTCACCGTGCAGCATCTCTTTGTAATGCAATAAAAGATGATAAAAAGACCATGCGCATAGTATCAATAGCTACACTGTGATGCAATAAATAATCATGTAAACAACAACAACAACAAAAAACACGCACACACTCACGCGCACTCACTCACGCATAGTTATGTTGTTCCATTGAAATCTTGGAGCACTTCTTTGAGTTTTTTTAGAGTCCGCACCATATATGTTTTCCGGCAGGTCATTGAAGATTGAATGCACATAGTAATTGCGAACTTTTTTTTCATCGCTCGTGGTGATAGAAGGCACTTTATAACGTTCGGTCCGACGAAGTGATCTAGATACTATATTGGGCTCTTTATAGTCATCGTTCCAAAAATATTTCAGTACAACAGCCTGAACCAATAAAGCATTGAAGGGCGGCAAACCTAAAGTTTTTAGTTTTTCTTCTTCAATTTCTGACGATGGACCAGACAATACTCTTAAACATTCCTTTGAAAACCGAATAAAATTTTTCGGCACCATATTAGAGAGCCATGCCCCCAAATTATTATACCATACCTTAAAACACTGTAAGCTACAGCTTGATCGATCATCTTTTTGGTTGATTGAGGGCAGAGACCTCTGGGACCTCTCTCCCGTCAATGTGGAGTTTTATGTTGGAGGGGCGTCGTTTTTTCTGATTCAGTGGAATGACGAGTAGCTCAGACTTGGCTGCAGAGCAGGCCAGGCCCGCTCTCCTCGCCTTCCCCACCACCACCTCTATGCCTCCCTGCAGCGTTTCTTCTACGTGGCCGTCATTCCCCTGGTTAGTCCAGAGGGTGATGTCGTCTGCATAGAGGCTGTGGTGGAGGTGTGGGATCTGTGCAAGTTTCTTGGGGATGTCTAGGGTTGCCAGGTTGAAGAGTAATGGCGAGAGGACGGCCCCTTGCGGAGTGCCTTTACTGCCTAGTGGGAATGTATCTGAGACGAGGTTGTCTAGGTGAATGGCGGCTGTTCGGTTTGATAAGAAGTTCCTAATGTAACTGTAGGTTTTCTCGCCCGGATTGACCGACCCTAGACCCGACATTATGGCCTCGTGCGCGACGTTGTCAAAGGCTTTAGTCAGGTCGAGGATCAAAATCGCTGTCGTGTTTAGGCCGCTGGGTGTTTTGATGATTTGTTCTGAGAGTTATCAAACGGATCATATCAATATATAAAACGGATCATAAAATAAAACAGATCATATCAAACGGGTGCCCGTATCCCATAATCACGTTTGATCCAAACGGATCGACAGGTTTGCCATCCATTTGATTCAAACGTTGGAAAGACCGGTTCGTTGATTGCGTTGGAAAGACCGGTTCTGAAACCGATTAGAGTGTGGGGAAATTGTTCCGTGTCGTTCATGTATGTCGTGAGTCGGGCTAGGATGACGTGTTCCATGAGTTTACCCAAGCACGACGTGAGGGAGATGGGGCGGAGGTGTTCGATCGCGAGCGGTTTGTTTTTCTTGGGGATGAGGATTACTTTGGCATGTTTCCACGATACCGGTAGTTCTCCCGTTCTCCAGGATGTGTTCAAGAAATCTGTGATTGCTGTGATGGATAAGTCATCGAGGTTTCGTAGCGCCCGGTTTGAGATCTGGTCGGGACCCGGGGCCGAGCAGGACCTACGTTTGCCAATGGCCAGTCGGACTTCGGCTTCCGTTATGTCCTTGTCCATTTCGCTGTTGGTTTGTCCCGTGTAGGGGGGTAGCGGGATCTGGGGTCCTATCGGGAGGTACGTGTTTCGTATTTGTACTAAGAGTTAGTCGTTTGAGCCTGAGTATGTTTGGAGGATATGGTCATCCGGTGTTTCTGTTCTGTCTTGTTCTCATCTGGGTCGAGGAGGTATCTTAATAGCTGCCACGTCTTCTTCATTCCTAGGTTTCTCTGCATCTGGTCGCAAATCTGGTCCCACTGGTCGCGCGCGAGCGTGGTCGCGTGCGCAGTGATCTCCGTCTCCAACCGGGCCAGCTTAAGCCGCAGTCTGCCGTTACTCTTGTTTCTTCGCCATCGTTTTAGAATCCCCTGGTATGCCTGCCAAAGGTGACTGAGACGGGAGTCTACCGCGCCGGACGGGATGTGGGGGTCTAGGTCTTTCGTAACTGTGTTTATGTCTGCAAGAAGTTCTTGTGACCATCTGTTGATATCCGTAATGCATTCTGGGCTTTCGCACTCATCCGCATATTTAATGTTGGATTCCCGGAGGGCTCTGAGCTTATCCCAGTGGGTTAGGGTTTTCTGTTGAGTGTTTGAGTGAGTTTGTGTTTGGGTATCATCTCTGTCTCGATTATGAGGTGGTCGCTGCCCAGTGTTTGGTCGGTAACCCTCCATTTCACCCTATTGGTGTGTAGGGGTAGAGTGAGATCCGGGGTGCTGTCGCGTTGGGCGCTGTTGCCGATGCGTTAGGGGTGTTGATGCCTGTTTCTAGTGTGAAATGGTATGTCTGGATTTGCTCCCAGAGGTCTCTGCCCTTTGGCTCGCAGGTTGGGTATCCCCAGGTCGTGTGAGGAGCGTTAAAATCTCCTACTATGAGCAGCGTGTGGGGTCCCACCTCCCTCCTTGTGAGCGAGAATAAGCGGTTAAATCGATGTGCCCTGGATTTAGGAGTGATGTAGATGTTTAGAATATATAGTCTGTTCGCTCCTTTTTTGCGTGGGAGGACAGTAATTAGGTCGTGGGGGATAGTGACGCTGTTGAACTGGCTCCTATATGCCGGTATATTTCTGTGTACGAGAACCGCCGTTTTGAGGTCGGTCGCACTTTGAAAGGTCTTATAGCCGGGCAATTTAACAACTGTGTTTGTCTCCTGCAGCGCTATAATTTCCGGGGGGGGGGGGGGGGGCATCTAGGCTTTGGAGATACATCTGTAAATTATGTTTTTTTTAACGTTTATATCCCCGGCAATTCCACTGCCAGACCTTAATGGGGTTGCTCTTATTGTTGTTCTTGTGGGGCATTATGTCTTTCAGGTTGGGGTATGTGACTGGTAGCGATACTGAGCCTGTTCATTATTTCTTGCATAAAGGGGTGTAGTTTCGATCTGTAGGAGTTCATTTCTGATCGGAAGGTTTTCAATGCTGTTTTGCATGGTGTTCATGTTTTCGTGGAGTGCGGTGTTTCCTCTCCCGATTGCGATTATTTTACTGCCTAGTTCTTGTTGCTGAAGGGATTCTCCTGTGGGGTTGGGGATTTGTACGGTGGTTACCGCAATCGCTCTTTTTTCGGGGGCGGGCGAGGTGGCCTCTTCAGCGGGGAAATTCGGATGTGAGATTGCCGCGTTTTGACTGCGGATCCTGTGGAGTTGCTCTCTTAAGACATTGTTTTCTTGCCTAAGGGTGGCCATTTCGGCTCTGATGTTGGCTAGCTCATCTGCCAGTTCTTTGGGGACGGTTGGGGGGGTTAGGGCCGAGGTGGAGGTGTGGGAGGCCCCATCAACGAACTTACCGATTTGTCGTTACCGGCGGTCGTCTGTGATGTCGTCGGGAGGGTGTCCCACCCCTTGTGGTTGGCCTTGGGCCGGGGCTTGGATGGGGTTTGTTGTCGATTGGTCGATGGGGATCTCTTCTGCCTCGATTGGGACCTTGTTTGGGCTCTTTCCTTTATCGGGTCCTTGGTCCTGGAACGGCGGCGTTCCTGCAGGGCGGGCCATTCCTGTTGGTTTTGAGGGTTCAGAGGGGTGTTTTCTTTCTCTTTCTCCTTCTCGGGCGGCGGGTGTTGGGGGCGAAGCATGGCTATGGGTCTACCTTATGTCGATGCCTCCAAAAATATTGCGGTGCCGTTCGTGAGGTTCATCATTATGTATCCAGTGTGGGGGCGTGGAGCCCTGAGATGGTGGTGATGATCATGGATTAGAGCTCAGCCACGATTCTTGGGACGAGGGCCGTCAGGGCTGCCCTGATTTCCGCCTGGATAGCTGCACGAAGCGTTTCATCCAGTTGTGTTGGGGACGGCGATGGCGGTGTATATAGAGGTCGATCGCGGTTGATATTTTCCCGCACGGACGACACCATGTCTTCGGTATCGGCGGTTGTAGACGTCTCCCGCCGAGAAGGCAAGAGCGGGAACTCCTCTGTCCCTCGGAAATGTGGCTGTGATGATTGAGTGTCTGATAGTTGTCGGGTAGTACTAGTATTTTCCTGTGGGGTTCGGTTTTCGTCGGATGTTCCCTTCATTTGTGGATTAGCCTCGAGCAGACTTAAGAGCAGTTCTTTAACCAGTGCGGTGAAGGTGTGATGAAGGTTCATTTCTGTCGCTACACACTTTTGGTGGAAGTCATTCAGCACCTCCGCGGAATTCCCCGAGTGACCGCACATGCATTGCGCTCGTGTCGCATGCCCTCTCAGAAGAGTAGGAAAGAGAGGAGGAGGAGCAGCAGCGTGCGCCTCAGGTGAACTGGGGACGGCCGCGATCATTTGGGTAGACCGGGAGCCGAGGCTGGTAGGGGTCGGCTGCCAGAGAAGTATGCGGGAGGGTTGGGTGACTCCCACTAGCTGTTTTGCAGGGGAGGCTGTTTGGTTCCGTGGGATACCTACTGCTGTTGTCATTCCCGCTCCGGCTTCTCTCAGACGCGTTGGAGGCGGACCCGGTTGTGTAAGGACGTTTGTCTTCCCTCTGGTGTTCTTCCTGGAGCAGCGAAACAAGCGGTGGCCAACTTACTGCCTCCGTCCGTCGCATATCGATGTCGCCAAAACGAGGCTCGCTCCGTGGAGGCCAAAGTGCCCCGCGGGAAGATGATTCCGGCAAACCAAAGGGCTCGATATGCCGACCTCCAGTCATCGCTCTCCGCAATTGGGAGCGCTCACTGGGTGACGGCACGGATCGGCAGCGCATCTCTCGTCTAGGCATCCCGCCATCTCCTCGGTTGCATCGCGTGAGTTGACGACTGCGGTCGCAGTTTGACGATGATGGGGGCCCCCGAGTATCCATGTCTCCACGAATCCAGGTGCCCCCGTGTCTCGAGAAGGATCTCTCTCCCCTGCGTTGCGACACCGCTGCACCGTGGCGCCGAGTGGGGGTGGTGGGTTTGTGGCCAACGGAGAGCTCTGCGTTCCGGCTCGGTGTTTCCTTACCTGCATGGAGTACACGCGCAAAGGTAGGTCTGCCTCTCCATGGGTTGTTTTCTGCTTGTGGCGGTTCCGATATTGATATTGATGTGAGCGGGGGCATCTCCATGGAGGTCTGCCGGTCGTGATGGCGATTCCTTTGAGTCGTTTTTTGTTCTTTAGCCGGACAAACCCTGTACCACCGCGAGCCGAGAGTCACGTGGTCAGGCATACTTGGGCCCTCAAAAAAGACGAAGATTGATGTGCCTTTTCCCTTACGGGCGATGTCCAGGATGGTCCCTTTTGCCTCCACCATAGTCCGAATCAGTTGTAGAGAGTGTTCGCCGGCCATGCCATGCACTGCTCCCACGGAGGCGTTTGTCGGCGTAGCTGGGAAAGAGCGCACCGGAATTTGGACCAGGACCAGGTTGCGGACGAGCAGAAGCCTGTCTCTGGTTTCAATCTAGGGTGTGCCAACCGGTAGGATGTTTTTAGAAGGATTTAGTCGGATGTTTGCGACGGCCGTCTTGCTGAAAGCGCTTCTGATTTCTTTAAAAATTTTGCTCCGTTGTGGTGCTCCGAATGGGCGACTTTCTAGCGAGGGATGAAAAAGCACGGTGTAGAGTTTATCAATTTTGTCTGTTGGCTTTTTGAGTTTTCTCTCCGATCGGTATGTGACCAGCGTGTAGCCCTCCTGGGTGAGGAATTCGGCAGGCGCAACCCCGCATGGACGGCGCTCACCTGGCGGATCATGACTGGTCGGTGCTGCTGTTCCGACGTTAGGCTCCCCGTCGGGATTGTCCCCCCCAAGGCGCTCGAAGCTGTTCGATGTGGGCACGTTCACCCCCGTTGTTTCGCCGTTGTTGGTGCTTAACTCGGGTGTCTCGTTCATTACCCTCTCCACGGGCATGGGGATGGGGCGCGAGACGGAGGAGCCTCTCTCTGAGTCGAGGACGCTCCCGGTGAGTCCGGGGCACGGCCGGGGGATGAAGGGGGAACCGCAGGAGGCGCGTGTTCTCTCTCTCCGTCTTCCGAAATGGGTGACGTCGGCCGAGTCGTGGGCGTGGCCTCCCTCAAGGCACCTCGGGAGGCCGGCAATGGTCCCGGTTTGAATCTCGTCGACCGTTGGGGCCGTCCTGACCGCCGGCGCTCCCGAGTCAATCCTTTCAATGATGCCGATGATTGGTGGTCTTGAGCTCGCTAGCCTCCCCTGAACCATTCCGTTTTGTATCCATGGCAGTCGCTGGAGCGTGGGCGCCTCGAGGACACAGCGGTCGGGGGCGAAGGCGTCTTGTGCTCCCTGGAGCATCACGTCAAGGGGGGGCCATGTTGGATTTGGCCGGCGTCTTAAGTTTTCCCTCTAAACCATCTCCGGGTCCCTAATCCGCGACTGGGTCTTAAAATTTATCTTGTGTTTTTTCTACGCGTTTGCGCTTTGTTTCGTGCGAACTGATTGATATCAAACCTTCAGAGATTTTGTCGAAAGAAGTAAAAAGACGACAGCTCGCGTGAAGGTGGTCGAGCCAAGCTGGCCCCCTCCTGCTGTCTGGAAACCGCGTACGTCTGTCTCACCGCTGCCCGGACCGCGTCGAGGAGGAAGACCGTTGTGGCGGTTGGGAGATGGCGTCCGCGCACCGTCAGTGGCTGCGCACGGAGAGCAGCCCGCGGCGCTTCTGCCCTCTCGCACAACAAGGCTAAGATTAGACGCTCAATCAAGCGGCGCACTGAGACGGTGTGAAGTGATTACGACGCGGTCAAAGTCAGTAGGTGAGGTATAATAATAATAATAATAATAATAATAATAATAATAATAATAATAATAATAATAATAATAATAATAATAATAATAATAATAATAATAATAATAATAATAATAATAGTAATAATAATAATAATAATACTAATACTAATAATAATCAAGAATCAAGAGTAATTTTTATTAGGTGTCCAGGAACGACCATGCGGTCTTGGTACTGGCACACCGAAACTTACACACTACAAAAAGTGGGGAAAATATAAAAAAAATAATGGTAAGAAAAACATAAAATACTCAGGGCATTGAGTAAAAGATATGATACATATAACGCATTCTGAAACAAAAATACAATATACACAACAAGGAAAGAACGGAACACAGGGTCCGAACGCAGAGTAGGAAGACTAGCACAATAATGAATATACCTTATTAAAATAACATATAATAACATCACAATCACGACAGGTGCAGCGAGACTCATACAAGACTCTGAGAGATCTGACAACTTCTGTTACACCAAAATGTCAAGATCACTTGCAATGCCAATATAGGCCCGACACATACGAAATATGGGGTCCAGGATACTTAACGTCCGAGGAGAGTAAAAAGACGTTGTCAAACGGCTCGCTGTCCGAGGAACTCGTAAACATGTTGTGGGATTTGTTGACTTCACGCCCTAGTCCTCATTGAGGTAAGAAATACCCACCGCGTAGTCCGCTCTTTGCGCGGCTACGGCCGGGTCCGTCCATTGCCTTTTTTTGGGTACCGGTGGTCGAGAGACAACACCAACACAGGGAGTCCATTTTCGGCGTGTTTATTGACTCAAATGTCAACATGCTTCGCTCTTAGACAGGAAAACTCTGGGCGCTGGATCAATTGCCAGTATCACCCGGTCGGTTTCCCGCGCTGCCGCAATAGACCGATTCACGGAAAGCTAGAGGCCCACAAAGAAAAAGCAAGCTCCGTAGAACCAGGCCTTCCGCCGACGAGAGCCCCCGGCCCTCATTCGGGGCCGGCTTACGTAGCCTCGGAGATATGGACGCGCCCGGGGATGCCGCTAGCAGTCGCGTCCATTATAACTCTCAAGCGTGTGCCGAAGGCAACATTCACCCAAAGTGGGCAAGGGAGAACCGGCCCCTTCGGGGAATTCGGCCTCGTAGTTCCTTGTATCCGAGAGGCCGACGCCATTGGTGACGACGACTCCCAAAGCCTGCTCGAAGCTAGGCCTGGGTAGGGACATAGGGAACCCCATGGTTCCCACAATATCTGTGAGAGCAGCTCTGAACAGCCGGCCATGCCATGAAAGACTTTAGAAAGGAAATAATAATAATAATAATAATAATTTTTATTGCAGGTATCTCATATTAGTACATCAGAACGCAGGCATGTCGAAAGCCGAAAAAGGCTTGTGGGACTGTGCCCTGCAGCGGCATAGAATATTAAAAAAATACATACACAGAATAAAAAAAAAGGAAACATTGGCGACGAAAAATACGCTTGTCTACACAAAGCAAAAGATAAGAGGTTAAAAAAGCATAAGAATCACATGCCATCCCTCCCCCCGCCCCCCGAAAAAATACGACAAAATCTGGAGGGTAAAAATATATAAGAAATGCCACGCGTTGCGGAAACAGTTGCGATACAGATGTTACAACAAACACCAAAACCATAACTCAGCGTCGCAGATAGCTGGTTTTAAACAAGATAACAAGATACGCGTCAAGTTTAGAATAACTCGAAACAATGTAATACAGAAAAATACTACTACTACTACTACTACTACTACTCCTAATAATACTAATAATAGTTTATTGCACCAACACAGAACCAGGTGCGGGTCCATCAAAGCCATCTAGGGCTTGTATGATCAACACCATCTTGATGAGCATGCTGCTCATGAAGTGAAACAGAAAATCACAAATACTAACAAAAATTGTTTTCGGAGTCACTTAAATAAAAAAAAAGGGTAATTTAGTATGATTTCTCACACTATGGTGACACCAGATTACCATCAAACTTAAGGCAGGGATACACAAAACATCAGAATTTGTTTTCTCCATCGGTCTTGAGACGGGCCTTAGCAAACACAGTTGAGGGCTTTTTTTAATTTTTGCAGCGACTCTATGTTATGTAAGTATTCGTAAAGCTCATTAGATATCTTTGGTACGTAAAATGATCTTAAGCATTCTCCAAATTGCGTTCTTCTTCTGGGCACTTCAAACCGTTGATTGCTCCTGAAAGACCTAGACACATACTTGGGATTCCTAAAAGAATTGTCCACAGTGCCTGGTGATAATTGTGTGCTTGAACAGGGTTTCAAAATTAGGCAACTCTAACGCTTTAAACAAGTTGTCCTCTGCCAGAAACTCCGAGTTGTAGGCTACACTTCTCAGCATACCTTTCAAGATACCATCAATCCTGGTGTGCCATCGCCTGGGACAGTTTCCAAATAAAGTAATGCCATACCTTAAAATACTGTATCCCATTGTCTGCATAATAAGTATCCGAATTTACATGGGGACAAACACTCTAATAAAATACCGTAGACAGGATGCTCTTCTCAGTCGTTTGCAAATATTTGCCATCTGCGTGTTCCAGGATAAATCAGAATCGAACATAATTTTCATGTACTTAACATCACGAACATATTCAACAGGAACACATGAACAATCGGCACAACATGACGTATGCAAAATCAAGGGCCTATCTAAGCAGACACTCCTCAGCGGGTTTAAAAGAACAGACAGGTTTTGCTTTTGAGCAATTGATATTAATAAGGTTTGACGCAAACCAATTCAACAGGTTATAGCGTCATCCTGCAGCATATCCAACGCGGTACTATATTGCTAATAGGGAGATAAAAGCAGGGTGTCATCCGGGTACTGATAAAGGGTACATTTCTTAATACAAGATTACACGTCGTTGACATAAATGTTAAATAATAGAGGTGACAAAGTGGGACGCTGCGGCACTCCAGCTCTCAGCCAAGCTCTAAAACGTTTTCTGTCGCCAATCTAAGTCATCTGAGACCGGTTTGTTAAAAAGTTAGTAAGAAGTAAAAGAAATGGACCTCTGAAACCTTAAAAATTGAGTTTTTGAAGCAGTATGTTCTGACTAATCGAACGCCTTGGATAGATAAAAAAACAGAGCACTGGAGATTGGCATATTGTCAAAACTGGTGTTCAATACGTCCGATAGCTCTTCCAGGGGAGGCTGTGTGCCGCGACCCTTTACAAAACCGTATTGGCCGGATGACATAAGGTTATGCTTCTCAAAAAAATCAGGTCATAACGTTGAACAGACGCTTCTCCAAAATTTTAGACAACGAAGGCAAGGTCGATATTGGGCGATAACTTTCGAAATTTCCTCTAGTCCCACCCTTGAATAACGGCTTAACCGTTGCAGTTTTTAGGTTGAGTTGACCGGTATGCAACCAGAAGTTAGTATTTCCTTTAGAATAATGAGTAGCACATTACACAAGGCGTCAAAGTTTCTTCAGAGCTCACCCATCGCAATGTTGTAGCCACCGGCTGGTTTTTGGAGCTGAGGCCAGACATTAAAGAATACAACTCCTGCCTCTCCAAGCACGAAAGGAAGCAGACGGAGCTACGCTTCTCTTCAATGTCATGGTTCTTTCCTCCCAGTCTTTGACAACTACGGAAAACAAAACGAAATAAGCATTAAAGTCGTTTGCAAGTGAGAATGCATCGCGTCCAAAACAGATCCCTAATTCGGAGGTTGCCCGTATAGGAATCCCGCACAGTTCGTTTCTAAGACTTCATGTCTTGGCAAAGTCACTAGATGATTGAAGAATTTTTTTTATTATCTTCTTTTAGCCGAACGCAGCATGGCGTTGGCGCGGTTTCGGGATATCTTGAGGTATCCGTCTTCGTCGTTTACTTTTTGGATTCTTCCGGATGCCAGCCCCTGCCAGCTCCTTTAGCTTAACTGCTGCCAAAATGCCAGCATCCACCCACGGAAGGTCAGGCTTTCTTTTTCGAACTCTCACCTCTATTATGCAGTTCAGCTTTAAAGAATTTAGAACTTCAGTAAACCTGTCATAAAGTTCGGATGTATTTGACGAGCCAACAAGATCCTTCCAGCGGAAACGCCTGACGAGCTCATCGCAACGTTTCCCATCAACTATAGTGATTGTTCGGCGGGATTGGGAGCGCTCTGGCGTATTCTCCCCAAAAACACAACGACACGCAATAAAGAAATGGTTTGCCCCTTTTCTGGCAAATCGCGGCTGATCTGATTAAAAGGTCAGGCGCTCTTATGTTCGACCGGTTGACACCTACTTGTTCAAAATATGATCCTCTCTTGTGGCCGAGTCAATCAGGAAGTCAACACCGAATTCCGCGAGCAAATTTAAATGATCCACCGCGTGGCTTTTAGAAGGCGTCAGCGTATCAATGTTAATATCTCCCGTAACGCATAAACAGCGTCCAGTCTCCAGGCCTTCGAGTGGCGTCCGGAGCTTCCGAATAGAGCTGACAGTGCTTTCGGATGGCGGTCTGTACAGAGCAAGCAGAAAGAAACTGCATTGTGAGTTTGTTATTTTTTGAGCTAAGCATTCGGCTGCTTTGAACGTGAGATCCCGACGTTCTGCGCGCCAGCCATTCTTGACGAATACGGCTGTACCGCCCCCCTCTTCTGCCGTGTCGTGCGAAACAAAATTGTTTAAAACCATCGAGATGATAAAATTCAGTTTATCTATCATGAGCGTTAGTTTTCGATAGTACAAACGCATCAACGTCGGTGATGACACCTCTTATCAAAAAACAGAACTGGTCCCAATATTTTCTAAAGTTGCGAATATTTACCTGTACCGCAGCATGTGTGATGCCATCGGTAAGTGCGAAAATACTACTACAACTGCAACTACCATTACTACTACTACTTATAATAATAATCAATCAATCAATAAAATAATCAATCAATCAATCAATCAGTCAATAAGTCTGGCTTTCAGACATTATTATACAGTGCATGGGAACAACCCTGAGGTCTTGGTGCTGGTACTCTGGTGGATAAAAAAATACATAATACACATCTCCGCAGAAAAGAAGATAAATTTCTAAGCATAATACTAGGCAGTACAGCAGTAATTAGTATAATAAAATAAAAACGAGGCAGTAACAGTAGGCACGGCACACAAGACCGCAGGACAACAAGTGCAACACTAGAAAGCACGCCATGGAGAGGACGAAATTCAGACATAACAGAGTCATTCAGCAATGCTAATCCTGCACGGGCAGGTTTTTAATAGAAAGGACAAACGTCCAATAGTATAGGTAGAAAATATCAAGATTTTAAGAGTAATGATTCAAACGCTGTGCCATTCTCACAATTCGGTTTATCGGACTAAACGTTCCAGGAACATAAAAAGATGACAGAGGACGAGTGGGCTCATGTGGGACTCTAAGGCGCTGTTCAGATAACAGGCTCGGAGAATTGATGAGTCCATGCAGCGTTTTAAACAAAAATAGTAAGTCCGCGTTCTCTCGACGCTGGTGCAAGCTAAGCAAACCAACACGCTCCAAAGCAGAATCATATATTAAACATTGAACATCCTCCTTTATGTAGCGATCCTTAAAGACAGAAACAAACGTTTTTGCACACGTTTTATCTCCAAGTAGTGAGTTTTACAGATTCCATTCCAAACAAGTGAGGCATATTCTAACTACGACCTGGATAGCGAACAGTATAACGTGATAAAAGCAGTCGGGTTTCCGAACTCCCTGGTTAAGCGGGAGGCAACGCCCAACATTCGCAATGACGAGTTAACCAGCCTACCAACGTGATCAAAAATCGCAAGCCAGAATCAGCCATGACTCCGAGATCTTTCATTCCACTTACTCGAGTCAAAATCTTCCCTGGAATATTATATGCAAAAGATATATTGTGAGTTGTGAGAGCACCATCGGTACAAAGAATATGCACCTCCCTGGAGTTTTGCAGAATCATGTTCAGTAACTATTTCTCAATACATTTTTATATCGTAAGCATATTGCAGGAATGAAGAATTTAAAACAGCAAAAGACACGTCATTTACGAAAATTACGAACAGAAGGGGTCCTAAAACAGATCTCTGTATAATGAAGAGCGCATGTTGTTGACCCGGACATACGGCTCTCTCTCTGACAAGTAGCTTTTGAACCAGTCGTGTGCTGAGCCACATACTCCATAGGAGGAAAGTTTGGATAAAAGAGATTGACTACGTCAGAGCACTTGCTTTAGTCAAAGTAGACAGTGCCTAACTGACTGCTGTTACATATCAGACGAGATGCGGCAGACATAACGCTAACAAGATTAGTAGTAGCTGATCTACCGCTCATAAAACGATGCTGATTGGGAATTGCTAAGTTTCGAAATTTGAAAGACAGGAATTGATGGACGACCATTTCAAAGAGCTTAGAAAATGGAGAGAAAAGAGAAATAGGTCTATAGTTACAAATATCACTTTTTCCCCGACTTTAAGACCGGAAGAACAGCAGCGACTTTCCACGTTTGAGGAAAGGTTCCGAACCTCAACGAGTTGTTAAATATGGAGTACGGTACCGGCGTGAATGTATCGTGACAGGTTTTGAGAATCACGGAGGGAATGCTGTCGGACCCTACTGGTAATGTTGCTCTTGTTTTCTTAATACAGGAACGTACGCTAGTGATGCAAAATTATCGACAAATTGACTATCGATACTATCGACAGTTTTTCGAAAACAGTCGATAGTGTAGAAGAACTATGGATAGTCGACTATCGATAGTACTATCGATAGTTTTTTTTACTATCGATAGTCAGATTTTTGGCGACTATCGATACTATCGATAGCACTATCGATAGTTTTGCACTACTACCATACGCATTCCTCATCGACATTAATGCAACTCAAAGAGTCACGAAACCGATCTAAGTGCGGCAGCCGAGATGCAGAATGCTGCGCACTATCCCTGTACACTGACCTAAAATGCTCAGCAAATAACTCAGGCACGGGACTTCGAGTCGCCCTCATAATTATCCAGGACAATCTTCGACTCGCCATGCCTCCGACAGCGTGAATTCATGCACCTTCAGAATTTCTTCGGGTTATTGACGAGATCTGATTCCACTGAGTAACGATGGGCTTGGCGGTCGCGATTTAGGACTGTTTTACATTGCTTTCTGCAGCTTTTGAACTTTACCTCCCACTTTAAAAGGCCGCATTTCTTAAACTTCCTGTGAAAGAAATCCTTTATTTTCAGTTGTTTTTTTAGCTCACTGGAACACCATATAGGAAAGCGAGACTTAGTTACTGTCCTTAAAGGAATAAAAGTATCCATGGCCTCCCGAACATTTCGCGTGAAGAGCATGACCAGGTCATTTACATCAGGCGACTTCAAGATCAATGCTTCATCAAAGCTCGTGAAGTAATTATGCATCCTGACATAGTCCCCTTCTGACAAATTACATGAGGTGTGGGGCGGGGAACCACCAGAATGAGCACGAGCGGAGGAATTTTCGAAATAAAGCACTATATCAGGTGCAGGATGATATGTATCCCGAGGAACTGATGGGAGTTCACCCCGTGCTACACGCACACTGTCCATATTTGAGAAGCATAAATCTAGAAAATTATATTATTGATTCCGAACAATATTGTGTTCTGTGAGATTTAAGAAAGAAGAAAAGTTTAAGAGCTGGGTGCCTTTCTGCCTGCAGTAAAAGTTGTTCGTAAAAACATCAAACTTCGGCCAGTTGACCCCAGGAGCAATAAAATCCCCCAAGAGAGAGACACCGCATCCCTGTAAGTCATTCGCTGTATTCTCTATGCCGACAAGACAACTATGAAGTTCGTCTGGCGGGGTCTGGGGAGGGAGGGAGGTAAAATAAACCGATTCAAACGCCTACTTCCTTTGCAGCCTCAATCTCGACCCATACAGTCCGGGGAAGTTTCTCCAAGTCTTCGCGTCTCCTTGAGTGGTAGCGCCTGTCGACTGCGACCAACACTCTACCTCCCGTTCTGCTCCACGGGGTAACATCTCGATCGCCACGGCGCACCTCAAAACAAGGCGGGAAGTAATCGGAGGAGCCGATGCTAGAGCACAACCATGCTCCAGTTAAGCAAAATATAGAGCAATTGAATAAGGTAACATTAGAGAAAAAGCTATCAGCTTTTGCACGTTGCACGAACGTTTTGGTAATAATAATAAGTGCTTAATAATAATAATAATAATAATAATAATAATAATAATAATAATAATAATAATAATAATAATAATAATAATAATGATATTAATATAAGTAATAATAAATCAATATAATACTAATAATAAATCAATCAATATTTTTATTGAAGTGCCCAGGAACAACCTTGCGGTCTTGGTACGGGTGCACTCAGGAAACACGAAAAACATAACACTACACGCAAAAAACAACCAGTAAACAATAAAAACGCTTAAAACAGATGACATATGTCACATAAAATCTCTTTGGTATACCGCCACGATAGCGAAAAAAAAAAGGAAAGCAAGAGTATAAAATTTGGCTCTGAGCAACTCAATCAAGTGCAAGAAATGGTATGCAAAATATAGGTGAGGACCTTTAGCGCTCTGATAAACTCCGGTGTGTTATCGTTAAATATATCAATAGTGTCTGTAAAAGAGGAATTGTAGGTGCGCCCAATTCTTGACACGGGGTCGTGAAGATTAGTTATGCGAGCATTGTAGAAGGATGCATTTTGCCATGCAGTTTTTACGGGAATTTTCAAACGTACATTTGAGATCAATGATGTGCAGTCAGTGATGCCGTGAATAAGTTTGTGCAGAAATAGGACATCGGTATGTTTTCTCCTACGCCTCAGGGTGGGCAATGCCAAGCTATGTGGGACTGGGACTGCTGGGTCATCGTTTGAAGTAGACGCATTGTACGACGAGAAACGCTGTCTGTAGATACATAAAAGCTTATTCTGAACACGTTCGATCCTAGCCGAGTTTGTCGCGCAGATTCCATCCCATACATCAGAGGCATACTCGACGTGTGGTCGACATAAACCATGTGACAAAAGTACTAGGGTTATTAAACTCTTTAGTAATGTGGCACGCAATACTAAGCGTGCGTATTATTATTAATTCACCAGATTAAATAATAATAATAATTATTATTATTGTTATTAATAAACGAACATCGTTTCGACTTGAACACGGAGTCTGCAATGGGTCACTGTTCGTGTTCTAGGCATTAAAATTATCGTGCAAACTGTAACAACGAGTTGTAGTTCTTGCACTGGTTCTCGAATTCAGTGGTGTGTCGTTCCTTGCTAACACAAGGCGAAGAGCACAGCTGGCGATGTTCGCCCTTTCAGCACAGAGACGACGAGTGACGAAGCACTATTCTACTTGATATCTATTCGCATCTTTGTTAAAAGGAAAACAACAACAACAACATTGAAGTCTTTGGTTTTGGGTTTGCTGACATTTGTGCTAATAGGTTTCTCTTCAAAAAAGTGCGTTGCAAACCCCGCGAACGGCATTGTTTTGGATTCAAAATTAAGTGAGCTACCTAACGAAAATTTGGATTTGAAAGTAATACAAAATAAAATTGCACGAATTAATTTATCTCACTACTACTTGTTTTCTGTATAAAACTATCTAATACATCTCTAATACACGGGGGTGGTGCACGAAAGCATCCGATGTCCAAAGCCCCGTGCCCAATGCGCGGCGGCAAACCGCCCTGCCTTTTTGCCCCGCTTTCTAAGACCCCCAGTTTCAGAAGCCCCTGACGCGAATCTCCCGTGTCAAGTGGCCGGGTCTTCAGCGTCATGGCGGAGCCTTCTACTTTTAACCAAGAGAGTAGCGGTGTACTCCAGCTGGCCTAACATAATCATGCTGTACCCGGGACTTAAGTAAAAAATAACTGGATAACGCTTCCCCGCCTTCAGGCGTGCGCTATACTCATTCATGTCTTGTGACATTGAAAGTTAGAGCAAACAGCAAATATCAGTCAATGTCAAAATATTTATTTAAAGTCACAGATTTTGTGAATAAGCATTGGACTAAAGCTTTTGTCGATTCTGAAGCACGCGCGGACTCGCAGCTCCGACGAAGTGGGTTCTGTCAAAACTCTAAACCCGCAGCTCATGGTGCCATGCTTATTATGTATACATAATCAAACTCCAGTTATATTCTTACGTCGTTCTAAAATATATTTGTTTTCATCTAGGTAGATAAAGTCTATATTTCTGCATCTTAGGTAGGCCTCTAGGACCGCGGAGTTTATCGCTGGTTATGCAGGTTTATGCAATTGGCCACAGTACGTCATTATAAGTATCCAGCGGTTCAAGTTAACATAATTTTACTGTTTATTTAACTTAAAATAGCCTCTGTAGACCCTCGACAGTTTAGGTTAAGACATGGAAAAATGGTGGTTGAAGCGCAAAGAGGGTGGAACGGGGGCAGTGAGGACGAGGCTTACGGCACGGCGGCAATACGGGACGGGGTAATTAAACTTGGGGTTTTGTCACAGGTAGAGTCAACACCTCCGCCCATTTGGGAAAATATGTATTAATGACTGCTAGTCTTGGAGCATTTGCTTTCGAATTCCAGCGCTTCTTTTAAAATTCAATCAAGCAAAAATCCTTCGTTTATGCACCAGACGCACCAAAACAGCACCACAAGGCTGTCGTCCTTCTCTTCCTCAGGCGCCCATCATAATACTCGTGACCCACACTGTCAGAAGACGTAAACAGCCTTGTTGACCTCAAACCAAGCTAAGCCGATTGCAGCTTTCGAAAGGGGGACAAGGTATGACGTCGGCTCATAAAGATGAAATTTTATTTTTTCCCTTGTCAACATCTAACAGACAAAGTTGTTATCACCCGCTGCCGGATTTAATAGCTTCAGAGATTAGTTAAGCTATGCATATATATCTCGGAGTAAGGATTCTGTACAGCATTTGGTGGTTGCCTCTTCTATCCACGCTACTATCTACTGCTTACGGTAACTCGACGAGTGAAAACCTAAGGTACGTTGCTAAATTATTTTTATTTATGCGAATACCACGGCTTCTTTAAACTTGCGCCTCTCGTTCTGTAGTTTAAGAACTGAGCCAACACACAAATAGGCGTTCGTTGTTTTCGGTGCTGTCAAGGTGTCTGCTTAACTCAAGCCATGCCCTCTACAGCACAATCCTGTGGAGAAAATTCAATTAGAAAACGACGCGTACACCAGTTAAATTTGGGTAGAAATTGACGGAGAGGAGGAGATGGGAGCAGAAGGGGACGTCGAAGCGCAGGCTCTGGTTGGAATGGCTAGTGAATAGACGAAAAGCTAGCTGCCTTTATCTCTACTCAGTCTTGGAACGCTTTCGAACGCCGGACGCCGGCGTTCGGTGTGTGAACAGATCACGAAGCAAGAATCTTGAAGATATTAAGAAACCCCCTAAGTTCCTTCAGCTATCCGTGACTGCAGTATGCATTACCTCTTCCCCTCGCCCCTTTTGTGTTGCTTATTGGATGAGGTTAAGTACTCGACTAACATGTATAAAAATTTCGGAATGTACTGACCGAATAAGTTCTTAGAAGCTCTTCTTACACTTTCAGGCATGTCCTTGAGGTGTTTCCCCATATACCAGGACATCGGCGGAGTCAAGTACTCGATGGGCTACAAGGCTCATCATGTCCGTGAAGCACTGAATTACATGCCCCACGATGGCGACATTGTCATGGTCTCGCACCTGAAATGCGGCAACAACTGGCTGGAACAGATCATCCAACTGATTCTTTACAGGTAATGAAATATGGGAGAAACCAATGCTTTAGTGACAAAGATGTGTTTCTTAGAAACCACTTTCTCATTTAATCGTCGTAGGTAAGGTGGCAGTTAAATGAAAGCTTTTACTGGGTAATCTGGAGTTTGTTTTTGCCCGCATATTTACATCTCCTGTAAAGACTCTTGGACCGTAAGAAAGGGCGCACAACTTTCTTTCCTACACGAACCATTATCAAGCTCCCAGAACCAAAACTCGTTGTAAGTGGAGAGTTTGACAAGCTTTGCCCCCGTCTTCGCATGTCCCGGGTTAACCAGTTAAATAATACCCGATCTAAGGTGATACTGTATTCCTTATCTGTTAACCGTGTTTCATCTTTCCCAGCGGCCAGTCTGCCGGTGACCTAAGTGAATACCACAGGCGAACGCCGTACATCGAGATGGTCGGGACCGGACCGGTACAAAACATGCAGCCCCCTCGCTTTTTTAAGACGCACTTCAGTTACGAGCGACAGCCCATGAACCCCAAGGCCAAGTACGTGTACTTGACGAGGAACCCTCTAGACGTCTGCGTGTCCTTCTACCACTTCACTCGCTCGCTGCCGGTGTACAGATTCGGGGATGGAACGTTCGACGATTTCTTCGAGCTCTTCGTGACGGGGAAGAACGATCGTGGTGACTTCTTTGACCACTTGATGTCCTGGTACTCTCATAAAGATGATGCCAACGTCTTCTTTGTCACCTATGAGGAACTCAAGAGGAACTTCAAGGACGCTGTCTCGAGACTTGCTCGTTTTCTCGGAGAAGAATACGCTAGACCGCTGGAGACCGACGAAGAACTCTTCCAGAAGGTTGTCGATCATAGCAGCATTAAGTTTCTGTCTCAGCTTCTGACGATTACGGAAGGCAAGATGAAGACCATGGAGGAGAAAGGAGACAACGATGTACTAGATGCTGCGAAAAGGTTTGTCTGCAACAAATCTGGAAAACCGTCGCCACAGAAAATTTTCGTCCGTAAAGGAATTGTCGGCGATTGGAAAACACATTTTGGGGAAAAACATCTGGATCGTTTGCGCAGTAGGATTCAAGAGAAGAAAGCAGTTGCGGTTGTCAAAGCTCTCTGGGGTTCTGAAGACCTGGGTGGCGTCGTTTAGTTTTGAGCACATTTGAAGAAGTTCACTTTGGCGGGGACATTTCAGCTGAGTGTGCAGTTTTTAAGCAAGGCAGACGAAGGAGCGAGAAGATTCCTCCATTAAAAAAGCAAAACGTACTTTGAACGTTTTTATTGAAATACGTCACAAGCTTTGGCGTTTTTTGATGAATTGATTATAATAAGTGTAGTCGTTCTTGATGTGTTTTTTATGTTATTACCACGGTTTACTCAATAAACAAGTGCTTGGGGATTGGGGCTTCAATGGTCAAATAGACATCTGAGCCTTTTTTCCGTAGATGATTTTACGGAATTCTGCTTTACTTACCTTATTGTGAGAGCTGGTATTACTTTACTTAAAAAAATATAAACTGTTATTTACATATAGGTCGTTGATTAGTATGTAGTTGGGCATGATGTCAGAAAAATATTTTTTTTTAACAGCTCAGGAGCCCTTTACGTTTGTTTAATCATAGTTTTATAACGAATAAAACAACCGGCCATGACTTTTGATTAATTTTCTAATAAATATATATTTTATATATAACGAATAGAAAGAATAAGTTTTCTTCGCTTGAGCAGATGCCGCAACACAGTGTAACAAGATAAATGTTCTACTGTTCGTACAGATAACGTATACAGTCAATTTGAGTTGGTAAACTAGGCCTATTCATTTTTCTGAAATATTTCCACTTTAAGTGAGACGCGTTGAAGTACCCGTGTTTCAGGAAGTAGTTACATCGAATATAATCAACTTCGCGAGGGCCAATGACATGATCCAGAACTGTCATGAACACAACTCGCACACTCCAGGAACAATGACGCCGCAGAAAACATCTGTTAAGTTCCCTTTCCTGGAGGAAACAGACGCAGCCAACAACGGCGAACGACGAAGTAACGATAACGATTGAATCTGAAGAATGCTATGTGTGCAGAGCCAATGAACATGTACAATGTCATGCTGATTAATCTGCGTACATCGCATTTTGTTTTCTCCAATTGTATTCCGAGTTTTATCATTCCTTGCAGTCATTCTATTGGTCGCCGTGATTTCCTCCTCCCAAGTTCTGCAGGAAAGCGAGCTCAGGGAGGCTTTGAGAGTGAAATCCACAAATAAACTTTAACCCCATAAAGCAATACATTCCGGTAATGAGTTAGTTCTAGTATTGCATGCACGGACAAACGAAAGCACTATGCGTTAGTGTTGCGTGTTCCACACTGCGCGTTCGCGGAGCACACACAACGTTTTTGGATTGGCGCATAGCGACGACACGCATGCGCAGAGTGGAGCACGGAACGCTAGCGCAAACGCACCGTGCTTTCATTTGGTTTTTTGTGCAATACTAAAACGCTGTCACGCTAAGAGACATAATTTGTTATTGTAAACTTCAGTACGTAATGTCACCGCTGCCAATGTTTATATAGACCTTCTGAGATGTCGCTCATAATGAGTCGGTATCGCCGACTCAATATGAGCGACTCAATATGCGTTCATGTAGGCTCTGTGCACAACTTATGTATTTTGCAAATGAATCCAATATAAAATGCGTTGAAACGCTTTGTCCGCCCTAAAAGACACCACTTCGTTTCGTCCTGTTTCCTTTTCTTACGAGCATGCTATCATAACGGCGACTTGCGGTATCCACAACTGCGAACAGCCTCGTTGGCAACCATTATCACTTCTATTCTTGTCAGGAGGCCTTAAAGATAAGTTAAGATATGTAGCTCGAAACCACTCGCATTTTCGACTCCAGGATTGCGATTGCTTCCAAGCAGTGTTTTCCTTACTGACAGTCGGTTGGTGAAGAGAAAGCAGAGGCAAGCTTTGTTCCACACTTTTTTGCATTCAAGGTGTTCTAACCACTTTTCACATCCACCAAGACAAGCCCCTCCGTCATAATACGTTCGTGTTCATGAAAATAGTTTTTTTCAGAGCGTCACTATAATTTAAACCGTTTCAACTGAATTCTGATTCAATATTGGGCAAATACATAGACATCACTACATCGAAGCTGATAGTTTCATCATTTACGGTATCGTTTCGTCACCGGCGCACCCCTTGACAACTGGTAGTCAAACGTGTTACACGACTGTTTGGTTACATTGTTTTGCGCAAAAAAGACGGACACAAGAGAGAGAAACAAACACGAGTGCAACTTACAACTGTATTGAGGAAACCTTTAGAAAACATACGGATACATCGTCAGCTTCAATGCGTCCACGCATGCGTCGTGTCACTATCACACGCTCGTCACAGAAACTTATCGAGGAAGCGTTTCTCAGCATTATACAAACTTATCGAGGTATCGCTCACACATAGGTCGCCTTTCTGTTTGATAAAGAAGGCTTCCAACAGCTCCCGTGCTTTTTGTCCCTTACTTCCGCCCAAAATTACAGTGTCAGAAAAACGTGGCTCACACTTACAGTTTCTGCAGTGTGCAGGCAAATATGCCCCGTCATTAGTATTTACATTTTGAGCATGCTACCTTAGGCGGTCGTTGGCACACCTTCCCGTTTGCCCCCCTATGTCTTCCCACACGTGAGCGGGATTTCATGGATGACCTGTTTTGCAACCAAAAAACGGCCTGGCATGCTTTGGGCTGCATTTTCGCTTCTGTCTGCTTTCTCCAGTATTGCGGGGGCAGAGTTGGCCGAGTTTTGTTGGAGCTGTAAACACAATCGGCACTCCATGTCTGTTCGCAACCTTCTTGAGGTTATGCAAGAGTTTGTGCATGTATGGTACCGCTTCAGGCCTCACATTGCTCAGTGTTGACTGCATCTTTTTTCCAGCAGTGTGTCCCTTCACTCTTTGCAGGATGGTTTCCGCCACACTCCTCAAGAACGAATCAGGGAAGCCCGCTGATAAGAGTCGAGCCAATTGGTTGCTAAAGCTTGCCTGTATCCTGTGAGCACACGATTTTCTGAGGGCGGACTCAAGGCAAAGCCTAGCAATTCCTCTTTTAACTACCTTTGAATGGGCTGAGTCATACGGCAAGAGTTCCTTTTGAGACCGCGGGGAATGCATCCAACAAACGTGTTCTTCCAAGTACAAAAGTTTCAAGTCTAAAAACTGAAGGCTGCCCTGTTGGGCAGCTCATGTGTAAAAGACAAGCCTTTGCCATGGCGCCTAAAAACCTGTAAAACCTCATTCACACCATCAGTGTACGTCAGAGAAGTCTGCTTTCTAAAAACAATTAAAAACTCATCCACGTATCTAAACACTCTGCAAACATTAAACTCATTAAGAGCCTGCTCAAGCGTCCGATCAATTGCTGCTAAAAAAATGTTGCATAGTATAGGGGCTACGCACGAACCAATGCATATGCCTTTCTTCTGTAAATAAAGTTGATTATCAAAGGAAATAAAAGTGCTGTTAAGGTACGCTTCTAGTAAGTTTAAAAAATCTTCAACTGAAACTCCTGCCGTGTTCTGGAAAGAAACAACTCCATTTACGTCAATACGTTCCCTTACTGCACTAAACAATTCACAGTGCGGGACTGAATAAAACAAAACTTCAATGTCAACTAAAAAGGCGTGCCCTATGCTCTGGTTATCCTGAAAGAAAACCTCATCTGATCTCTTTGTGAGGAAAGGGTCTGTAACCTGCAAGACATTTCAAATGTTTCAATAGAAACTGACTTGCAAGTAGCTGCCACGTGCCCTTTTCACTCACGATAGCCCGAAACGGCACACTCGGCTTATGTGCTTTTGCGGAAAAGAACACGCTTAACGCATCGATTTTTTACATTTCGACAGGTCCTTCGCTAACTTAATCAGATCTAAACTCTTACACGGATCAACATACCTGCTCCTTCTTTTAGACGCGTTAGCATTAACCAGGAGCAAAGTCATTTTCTATTGCTCTTGCAGCTTTTTCGTTGAAAGTGGCTCTGGGCAAGGCTACGAACCCACCCTCCTTATTTGACTGTAAAAGACAGAGTTCGTGATTTTTGAAGTACGCTATCAGCCCCTTTAAAGAATTGCTACCGCCGCCACGCACCGTCCTTTGGGCACACTTCAAAAGGCAGTTCACACCTTCAAGCAGGCAACGTTCCTGGTCTTCTTTGTCTGCCTTGTTGGCCACTCTCCGATTCAGTGCCACAAGTTCATGTGCTGGAATACTCGGCTCAATCCCGTACTTGGGTTTCTTGCTGAATAACGTGGTGATGTTCTCAGGAATAACCTCACCTATAACCATAAATCCACTCCCCCGTTCTTCTCTCTGTTTTTTGTCAGATGATTGAAGGGCTTGGCTGAGAGTGTACTTCCACCAGTATTCTGTCAACCGGGCTGAGGAGCCTTTTATCTGTTGCAACTTTCTTTCTGCGAGCCATAGGGGTCTTGTAAATAACACACCACGCGCAACCAGTCATTGAACATGCGAAATCGGCGCCATAATTCAGAACAAAGGATCTTACAGATTCGTTTTTGGTGTCCCCATGACGGGGGCCTCACATTGCCGCACAGAGCACCTACCTCTTGTGGTGTGACTCCTTTCCTGACGCAGAAGCCGATGAATCTTGCGCGACACGTTGCAGTGACGATGTGACAGATGAGCGTGTTGACATTGAGATGATCGGAAGAAACACAAAAAGGAGGGCCTACTGTAAAAAAAAATGTACTGTAAAATAGTTTGTTGTTGGGCGAGTTCGGGAACATTTAGATACATGGTTTTGCGCAATTGAATTTAACGATATATCTGTATGTTATATCATTAAAGTTGACTATATATCTGTATGTTTTCTAAAGGTGTCCTCAATGCAGTTGTAAGTTGCGCTCGTGTTTGTTTCTCTCTCTTGTGTCCGTCTTTTTTGCGCAAAACCATGTATCCAAACGTTCACCAACTCGCCCAACAACAAAATATTTTACAGTGTTACGCGACCAGGGCCAGAAGATGAACATATGCGAAAATATTTACTAAAACCTACGACAATATATATCGTTTCGCACAAAGATATTTCAAAATATTATTTTTGAAAGAAACTTACGAGCTTAATATTTAATGTCGGATTTATGGGCATAAAAAATATATATTATACCCAAATTCTTAATTCGCTTTTTTTTTTGCTTTTCACTACCGCAAGGTTTTTTTTAAATTGACATTTAGAAAATATAAATTCACTCGCATTAATATGTAACCTGTCAATGAGAGAAAAACAAGAAAACTAAAACAACTTTTAGTTTTATTTTTCTCTAGGAAGAAGAGATAACCGAAAGAGGTTAAGCATCCTCTACGGGACAAATCGACATATGTCTGTACGATGGTAAAGCAAATTATGATTGAAAGAGACAGGGTGAACATTTCGCAGGAGGGTTCGAAATATGGTGATGATAAAATGTTCATGGCGATACTCTTCAAATTGACTTTTAAGTAGGCTTGTTGTTCGGGATGTTTCTTGACAGACTCGCCTTCAGCAGAAATGTCCGATGATTGGCTTCGAAGACTCTGTCTGCGTGGGAGGCAGTTCATTTTCGACGGTCGAAGAAGGAAGGCCACTAACTGGATACCGAGAGTAAAGGGCCTTCCGCTCCTTGGCATATTTCACCCAGGAAAGTTGCACGTGTACAATACAGCCCCGTGTCTCGCAGTGTTGGAATATGGGTTCATTGACCCCTTGGAGTTTGTTACAAGGGTATCTGGTGTTTCCACAAATTAACCTCAATCGTCATGGTAAGGCCGCTCCATCTCTGGAAGTTTTGAGAAATCTCAAGTGAAAGGCTCTAATCTGCACCATTTGATTGAGGGCGGAGCTTTGCGCAGTAAGCACTGATGAGGCACCGGGTTTTATTCTACCACTGAAGGGAGATGATAGTGGACGTGATACGTTTCGTGTATCGCATACGCTGCGGATTTCTGGTCTTGTGCATGGCCGCCAGCTCATTCTGTGCTCCACGTGACGGAAAACGCTCCCGCTAATAATGAAGAACTCTACACTACGGTCTACAAAAAGTCAGTTTTTTGCCATAAGTAGGAGAAAACTCGTCGTGGAACGGTGTGTCGAGCAGTACAAATCGGGAATATGTTCGCATTTTAAGGCCGTTACAGGGAACGTGACCATTTATTCCGAGCACTTTGAAAAGACAGAATACTCGTACTTGCTTTCAGGTAATTACGAAGCAAATAAAGAAATGCTCGAAGCATTTTAAGCGCGTCTGTGTTAGCCAGCCGTTCGTGACGAGAGCTAAGAACGCGCCGTTTTGGCCAGAGGGACCGCAATGTTGCAAATAACGCGGCACAAAAAATGTTCGGTATATTAAAATATTTATTTTTGATAGAGCAATAAATAAAACCCCTAAACACGCCGATTGTGTTAATAGGCAGTTTTTGCGTGGCGTACGACACCCCTAAACTTCGGGTGGACGTTCAGCGCACTGACGTTCAACCGGCGCTATCAACGTTCACGAGCCGCTTGATAGCCGAGTTGTGCAACTTATTAAAATGGCTTAAGTAAGTAGAAACGACGGTAAAAAAAAGAAAGGTAATCGTTTTTTTTTTTTTGTGGCTCTACTGCAAAACCTCGGTGGTTTTTTTTTGGTACTTTTTGATGCGTACTTTAGCTGTTCAATATCTTCTATTTCGCCGTCATCAAGCCTCTCGTAAAAGTCGGAGCTGTCAGTGTGACGTCAGAGGGCTGCACGACGAACTGAAGTTTTGGAGTGTCGTATATGTAACATGGGGTGTAAGGACAACAACATTTTCTTCTTTTTTTTTTTTTTTAGAGTGATGAGCACGGCAACGCTCCTGGCGCGCAATACAAATTGTGCTTCAAAGGCGCAGCGCGAGCTTGCGGTTGTAATGCTACGCCGTATAGTAGCCTGTGGTGACAAGCTTTCTATAAATAACCGTAGAGCAGTTTGATTACGTGTTGCAATACACTAAAACCGAGACGGTGAGCAGCGAGTTGTGAGGCTGTGACGCGAAGACACCAATACTGTGAACGCTGCTCTTCCAAAGCTTGACGGTCACCGTTCGTGGCTATTTTTTTAGAGCACTAAAGGCCAGGCAAAGCGCGAACATATCTTCATCACCCTCAAAAATATTCTGCCACAAACAGTAACGTGGCCGGTGCCTAAAACGCGCTCGCTCACAACAAAGCTTCGCAATTTTGGGTTTCTGCAACTTTTAAATAACGGCGTGCTCGTTTTCCTAACATGGATCGGCATCTCCGTCTCTTGTAATATGATCCCTCCCTAATCGCTTCGCATTTGTAGACAAATAAGTCATTTTTAGCGCGCTGAGCAGCGTCAGCGATTAGGCGCGCGGGATATCCTGAAAAATCTATTTCCATCTCTTCCGCTATCTTGGAACTACCGCCCCGCCACCTATAGAACGTTGGAGTTGCGAATAACTTTGCGAGCTCGCTCATGACGTCGTCTGTGAATGGCGCGGCAGATAGCCCGAAGCAGGCGATTTTCTTTCTTTTTCGAACAATGTAAGCTTATTCGTTGCTATTTTAACTTCATTCTTGCACTACCTAGACGCACCTCTGCTGTAAATCTTAGCGTGATACGTTGAGAAACCGATTTTTGCGGACTGCCCAATGTGGGATCTAAGCGTTAGTGTAATTGCACTATTTGGGATTTACTGCCTAAATACTCGAGACTTCTATAAGATACACATCACCAGGCCCTGTCCCCTCTTAATCGCAGCGATAATAGTTCCATGGGCAAGTCATCAACTCCTTAATCGCAAAATGATAAAAATCAGCAATACGCAACAGTTTAAGGTATCGCTGGTACAAAGATTTTCAAGTCTACTTTTATTTTGTAGGAATGTCTTCGAAGCACGTTCCTGTTTATCAGGATATCGACGGAGTCAGGGACTTCTCGGCATACAAGGTTGACCTGGACAACGAGGCACTCAGCTTCGTGCCCCACAATGGCGACATCGTCATGGTTTCGCCTCTAAAATGCGGAAACAACCGGCTTGAACAAATCATGAAACTTATTTTATACAGGTAAGCAAGGTCTGATGCACCGCTCTTTCTACTGGAACTAAAGCTGCCTCGGTGACTCGGCAAAGTGCCGGCCCACGAATCAACAGATGAGTGGTTCGAGTCCCTTCTGACGTTACTGGGAGCAGATCCTATATCAAGGAAGAGCTATTGCACCAATGGAGAATGGAGGGAGCTGTGAGAAACAGAAGCGCAGCTGTGTTTTTACGAAGCTTATGGTGAGACACATCATGATTGGCGTAAACTGTTTTGTTTGTTTCTTTTCTCAAGAGGGTTAGTAAGCTTAAAGCATGCGATGTTTGATGATTTCTTGACTACTAACCACACGCCACCTTATTTATTTATTTATTTATTTGGTGATACTGCCAGCATTCTGTAGAACGCCCAGGCAGGAGGTGTACAAAACCAATATTCAAGAACAAGCGGAAGCAGTACAAACAAACAGATAGAGCCACTACACAACAAAGTGCGAGAGTAGGGCTTCACTAAAAGTATCTATTGATCTCAAATTTACAACACTTTCAGGAAGCCTATTCCACTCACACGTGGTTCTAGGAAAAAAGGATGCTTTAAACAAAGTGGTTCGACACAATGGTTCGACAAGTGTTAATTGGTGTTTGCCTCTCGTGGGCCTTGTTTCGTTAAACGAAGTGTAATCACAGAGATGCAGTCGCAAATTACCTTGTATCATATTATAAAGATACTTCAGCCGCTCTGTTTTTCTCCGGGTTGCTAAATCACTCAATCCCGATCTTGGATACAAATCTGAAACGGATGACACAAAATCATAACGGTTGTACACAAACCGCAATGCTTTTTTTTTGCACAGTTTCTAACATATCGATTCTTTGTATGAGGATCCCATACAATACGTGCATATTCTAGCATTGGTCTTATGATGGTCTTATAAGCAGTCAGTTTCGTTTCAGGTGAACACAGGTTAATATTTCGTCTTAAAAACCAGAGCTTCCGCATTGCTTTACGAGCTATAAACTCAATGTGTGCACCCCGTGACAAATCAGAGGTAATTAAAACTCCGAGGTATTGATATTGTTTAACAGACTCGAGCGGTACTCCATTGATAGAATCTGTAAAAAGCAAAGGGTTGTTATTCCGCGTCACGGTCAATTGAACGCACTTTTTACAGTTCAGAACCCTATTCCATTTTATGCACCATGCATGAACCAAAGATAGACAATAATTTAATTCTTCTTGATCAGACGGGTTGTTTACTTTAGCAAATAAAACATAATCGTCAGCAAAGAATCGGCTTTGTATATTGGGGTGTTGTACCTTTAAATCATTAATAAAAATTCAAAACAAAAGCGGCCCAAAGACCGAGCCCTGGGGCACGCCCGAGAAAACGGGTGACCTCGGGGGAAAAAACAGAGTCAACACCAGAGTGTCAAACCGAAATTTTTATCGGTTCGGTTCCGGTACGGGTTCACGGCTTTCGGTTCGGTTCCGGTTCAGTTCCGGGGAGCAAAAAATAACGGTTCAAACCGGTTCGAACCGGTTTGAACCGCTAAATTGAGAATATATTTTCCGCGTTGTTCTGGCAATATACACTATTTACGCCGTGAAACGGTTAACTATATAGTTTCTTCGATCGTCCGTGCAATTTACTTTTGTTTTTAGGTACCAAAAATATTAAATTCAGTTATATAATTTCGACGCGAGAGTAGAAAAAAATCTACATTAACATACATAACGTCGTGTTCATACGACTCCACATCCCTTTGTTTACCAGTAACATATATTTTACCTGAATCAAAATGTTTAAGTACAAGACTAAAGAGGTGAGCTGGTTGGTACATACCTGTAAATAGATCAGTTTCATATTTAGAACTATTCTGTATTTATTGTGCTTTCTTCGTGTTTAAGTAAAATTCTAAAGCTCAAGCTCATCTGTTTACACGGCATAAAATGTCGCAAAGTGTGATAGGTCGCCTAAAATACCCGTGATTGGTACAACTTTGTGTCGCAGTGTTAAAAATGAAATCGTGATTGTGTCGTTGAACTAAGGAATTAATTACATCACATAAAATTATGAAATGAGCACCGCGGTGCTCCTGCTAATTATTGGGGCACGCCACCGCTCTAGGAATGGAAGGCTTACCGCTCGCTCTCGTTCAGGTGCTCATCCAAGCGTGGCTGCCTGTCTGGTTCTCCTGCCTGCCTGCACCAGCTACAGCTACCGGACTGACTAACGACCCTCAACGGCTTGGCTGGATGATCGACAACAGAACAGCCCTGCCATTTCTTCAACTTGAAACCATCGGAACGCCTTTCCCGCCAATCACGGAACTCAGCGCAGACCTTGGCTGGCAACACTGCTCTACTACGATAAGCCCGCGACTACTTAAACAACAAGCTCCGGACCGGCACTTCGGGCACGTCACCGCTCTAGGAATGGAAGGCTTACCGCCCGCTCTCGTTCAGGTTGGTGTAATTCACCTTGATTGTTACAGAAACGATGACCTCTTGTTAATAGCGGTGTCGTGCCCGACCCATTGGTATCTGTTCATCATTGATAGCATTACTTACGCCGGTGGCTGTTGTAACCAATTACTTCTCTTATTATCCGGTGATGTAGAGACTAACCCTGGAATGACTAAGGCTCAGGAAGCCCAATTAGAATCTGTCCTGGCCATTGTACGAAGCCTTAAAGAAGGGCAAAATGAAGTTTTAAGCGAACTAAGAAAACTGAGAGAAGATCAGTCTCGTACTGAATCAGCCGTGACTGCCCTGACTAAAAGAGTAGCGAATGTGGAAGCATGCGTGTCTAGTTTGGACGAGATACGCAAAGATGCAGAAAACACAAAAATATCTTTAAAAAGCATGACAGAACAAATTCATACTTTGGAATCACGGTGTGAGGACGCGGAGAATAGAATGCGACGTTCCAATCTTGTGTTCTATGGTCACGCTGACAAACAAAATGAAACGTGGGCCCAATCAGAAAAACTGGTTCTTGACATGTGCTCTCGCAACTTGGATCTTTCGCTACAATCTAGTTTCGTAGAAAGAGCGCACAGGCTAGGTCGCTTTAACAATAATAAAACACGCCCTATCATTGTCAAGCTTTCTTCTACCAAGCATAAAGATAGTATCTTGAGCGCGTGTTACAAATTAAAAAAATACCGGTTTTGCCGTCAGCGAGGATTTTTCACCAGCAGTACGCGAGGCACGGCGAAAACTGATTGAGTTTGCGAAACAACAAGGAAAGCAGTACAAGCTGCGCTCGAACAGATCAGTCATTGATAACAAAACATTTTGCTTCGACTCTGCACAAAACAGTATATATGAAGAAAAAAAGCCATAGGAGATTTGTACACGCCGCCGCCCACCCCAGTCTTCCCGAGTACGCAGAAACACAAAGTCATGTTCGGTCGTTTTTACAAATATAAGAAGTGTTTTAACAAACCGCGACGACCTATTATCACTAATTGAATCATGCACTGCCGACCTCGTCATTCTTGCAGAAACGTGGCTGAAACCCGAAATTGCTGACTCAGAAGTGTTCCCCCCCAATATGAATTACACCTTACACAGATGCGACAGACTAACAAAGAGGGGTGGCGGTGTCCTAATCGCTATCCGATATCATATTAGTGCGTCACAAGTTAACGTTCCAGGTAACCTCGAGGTGGTATGGCTTCAACTTCACTCTCAGTGTTCCGATATCTTGATTGGTGTATGTTACAGAGCACCCGATCATCACGCTAGTTTCATTAGCGAACTTCAGGACTCCCTCTCGTCCATCTTTAGTACCCTTAAACCAAATGCGTCGGTCATCCTCTTTGGCGACTTCAACTTTCCGAATATTGATTGGAACTCCCTTTCATCAGGTCATCAGTTTGATAATGAGTTCATCGACCTAGCTCTTACGTTTAACCTCTCCCAAATGATAACTAAACCAACAAGAGTTAGCCATCACTCTAGCAACATTCTTAACCTGTGTCTTACTACTAACCCCTCACATGTGAATAACATCACTCATCTTCCCGCTATTAGTGACCACAATGTTATACACTTAAACCTGCAGTTTGACGTCGTCATCAGATCATGCCATTATAAATTTATTAAAGACTACAATAAAGCTGACTATGATACAATTAATAGAAATCTTCAACAGTTTTATGATACTTTTCATATCAACTTTTATCAAAGAACAGTTGAGGAAAATTGGAATCTCTTTAAAAACAAGGTAACAACTCTGACTGACATGTACGTTCCAACCATCAGAATTAAAACAAACAATGCAAAGCCTTGGTACAACAAGAAAATCTCCAAATTAAGTGCTCGGAAGAAACGACATTTCAAGCAAGCTAAAGAAAAGGACAATACTATTGCATGGGATAATTACAACGCGTCTGCTAAGGAATATAAAAGAGAAGTGAAAAATGCAAAGAACAAATTAAGTTCGACCTTCTTAACATTTTGAAGAATAAGCCTAATAAGTTCTGGGAGATCATTCATCCTAAAGAGCATAAATCCATCCACCTGACTAATATGAATGGAACTCCCGCGTCTAATAGCGAAAGCGCCTCACTAATAAATACCTACTTTAGCTCAGTATTTACACTAGAAAACTGTGACAATATTCCTCTCCTAAATCACCTTTCTCATTCTGCTATGCCTTTAATCGAAATAACATATTTGGGTATCGTGAAAGCGATAGAAAATCTCAAAAATTCTGCCAGCTCCGGTGATGACCAAATAAATTCTAAATTGCTGAAAAACACAAAACATATCTCATCCCAATTTTTAACCCTTATTTTTCAACAGTCACTTGATGTCGGCAAGCTTCCGTCTGATTGGAAAATTGGTAGAGTCATCCCTATTTTTAAAAGTGGGGATCGTAATGTTGTATCGAACTATCGCCCAATATCTCTCACCAGCATCTCATGTAAATTACTAGAGCACGTTATTTTCTCTTCTATCATAAAATATCTGGAAAATTACGATCTGCTTTTTAAAAATGAGCATGGTTTTCGTAAGACATATTCGTGTGATACCCAGTTAATGCATTTCATTCATGAGCTTCACAGTAACTTTGACAAGAGATTACAGACCGATGTCATTTTCATAGACTTTTCTAAAGCACTCGATAAAGTTCCCCACCAACGTCTGCTACAAAAACTAACCCAACTGCGTATTCATAATTCAGTAATCACTTGGATCAAAAATTTCCTATCCGATCGTACACAATATACTGTTGTAAACGAGTCCCGTTCACCTCTTTCTCGTGTAACGTCCGGCGTACCCCAAGGTAGTGTTCTTGGCCCCTTGCTGTTTTTAATCTATGTTAACGACCTTCCTGCTAACCTAACATCTGAAATTCGCCTCTTTGCTGACGATTGTGCTCTATACAGACCGATAAGTAATAATAATGATCACCTACTCTTACAGGCTGACTTACTAATAATAGAAGAATGGTGTCAGACATGGCAAATGACAGTTAATGTAAATAAAACGAAACTAGTGTCTTTCACCAGATCACAGTCCCCATCACTCTTTTCATATCAACTCAGCGACACAATAATTGACCCCTGCACATCTTATAAATACCTCGGCGTTCATTTAACTTGTGATCTATCTTGGGCAACTAACATTAATTTTATTTTATCTACGGCTAATTCATCATTAGGATATCTTCGGCGCAACCTCAAACTGGCCTCACCTGAAATTAGACAATTGTCATACATAACATTTGTTAGATCTCGTCTAGAGTATGCGTCTTCTGTATGGTCCCCATGGCAGCATTACCTAGTTATGAAGTTAGAGGCAATTCAAAACCGAGCTTTAAGGTTCATTTCCTCAGACTACTCTCGTTTCACTAGCGTAACAGGCCTAAGAAGCAAAGCTAACCTTCACACACTTTCATTTAGGCGCACTCTTTCTCGACTAGCCCTGTTTCATAAATTATACTATAACAATGGCTCTATTAGAGCATCCCTCTTCCTTCCACCCCACAGCATATCTCTCCGCCATGATAACTCCCGCAAAGTTCGCCCGATTTTTAGTTCAACTATATCATTTTATAATTCCTATCTGCCCATGACAATCAAGGACCGGAATAAATTACCCGATAGTGTTGTAACCGAGACTAACTCCGATAGATTTGCCGAAGAACTGATCAATTACCTGGAACTTACAAACATGTCTATCTGCTAATTTTTTTCTTCCTTTTTACAGTTCACAGTGCATACCGTTAAAATATTAATAATATTGTGTAATGTTGATGACTACTTGTATTTTGTTGTTCTTTGATTCATCTGTATTGCTGACTTCCTCTCTGTGAGTGTTAATTTATTTTAAACTATGATTATTAGTGTGTTATTGACCCCCCTTGTATAATGCCCTAACGGGCCCTCAAGGAATAATAGATGAAATGAAATGAAATGAAATAAGGTTTACGAAATACACTTCACAATATATATGTATATGATGACGACACAACTGAGCTAAAAGCAATGAAACTTTCAAAATGTAACAAAAGTTTTAGGATAATTCCTTTCAGTCTATTTTTTATAGAAACACCGAGCGGCAATCCAAATGCTTGTTGTTCTAACCAAACATTGTTCACAGTCAGCACTGCATGCCTGCCACTAATCATGCAGCGAGAAGTAATCGCAATTTTTCACTCTAATCTATACACACCTTCGCACTCAGATCGAATCTGGCCCAAAATAGCGCTTGCCCAATTGAATATTTTCTTATGCAGAATAAGCTGGCATAGCCCGCTTGTTGAGGTTTGTTCATCAAAAGATGCCGGTCAATTTAATTTGCAAATGAGCATCACCTTTGCTAACTGATGATTTTATCTCGACAGCGTTAAAAAGCTCATGTCGCAGAAAAGCCGATGTCAATGGCGTGACTGGAAAATCTTGATTGGTCGATAGGTTCAGACCTCAGAGCTACATACCCTCGCGCAATAACTTCAACCAACCCACAATGCTCACGTGAAACGTGACATCCCGCGTGGAATGAGAGTGATTAAAACATGACATGTAATGCGAATTAAAGGTTGCCGTATGTCTGAAATGATTTCAGTTTTGAAAGTAATTATTTTGCCTTAAAGAAAAAAAATAAAGAATTTTAGGCGGGATTCAAACCCACGACCCTTTATGTTGCGAGTGAGACGTTTTTCACTAGGAACGGCGTGAGCGTCTGGTACGACAAAAACGTGTTTTTTGGTAAGAGCGTTTTCGCGAGCAAAGTAGCTTCCGGAGTCACGCTTTTTGGTCTGCGCCAACGATGCTGGGAACCGGAACCTTTACAACAGAGTATCTTTTTTTTAAACTCCCCCCTCCCCACCCCCCCCTTCCCCACACACACGCACTTCTTTATACAGCGGAGCTGTTAAGGGCTAGTTTCTCAAGTGTCCTGTCCGTCAGCAAACAAATGATGACACTAAACTCTGGACAGCTACCGCCATCTATAAATGACGACGGCAACCAGACAACCGGCTTGCCGGTTGTCTGGTTGCCGCCGTCGCGCGTAGATGGCGGCAACCCCTGCAGCCTTTACACTCTGGCTTGCCCACTTGGGGCCGGCCATTACTTCATTCCCAGCACAGTACAGCTTCGCTGGTCTTCCTTCTTCACCAGAGTGGCAAGGCTGAAAGTATTCCTGAGGAATTGCCTCCTCCGTTGGTGTGTGTTCAATCGACAATTTTATTTGACACTTGTTAACCTCAACCCTTCATTGCTTTTATTTTGCACCCCGTGAAGTTTAAATGCGTCATAAAACGACTTCGGGTTGGAATGTTCATGACTTTTCCGAGACGTACTGGTCCCCTGACCCAAGTATACTCGCACAGGCCGCCACTAATTCAGAAGCTTCTTTGTTGCGGTGAAATTGCGAGGATAAAATAAGTGTATACCTTTTAGTTTTGCCTTCGCAAAGATTGATGACGTAACTGCGGGATCGAAACCACCCGTCTGACGACATTCGAGCACGGCTCATGGATTGGACACGAAAACTGCGTGAGCACCCGACTTCGGCTCGTAACAGTCAATGCATTGGCAGACGCTTGGGTAGTGGCTCGTGTCCAACCACTGTGGTAATGAGAATAGTCGAACTCTAACAATGCCTGGTGCTGAGCACGCGTTTTCCCCTTTCCAACCCCAGCGCGGGGTTATGATTAACGTTGTTGTCATAAGATAGGCGCCAGGCCACGTGGCCGCTTCTGGCTCCGAGTTGAGGGGATGAACGATGCTCATATTTCTCGAATTTCTCGGGGACTGCGATTACCTAGAAAAAAAAAAAACAAGGCCAAGTTCAATCAGTTATTAACGTTAGGGAATGATCCTGAGTAGAATTTAGTGATGCATAGAAATATTTTTATAGCTCTTTTAAGCAAAGTACAGAGGGAGTCGAAACTTGGGCAATAACTTGAGAACGACGCTCGTGTGAGACTTAGAGCGACTGCCAACGTTCGGCTGTCTCTCTGAGGTCACTAAAATATCCTTCTTTTAGTATTCATTCCGTACACACGTGTACATCTATGTAATGTCATATATAAGAGGAACGTGTCGTCCGGTTTTGTCCTCTATGTTACTCTCCACAAACACCGTAACTTAACCAGCACGCTCCATTTCCACGAGCGCATTTAGTAATTTCAGTACTTCTATTCTCAGGGACATCTTTCGGACGCAGTTCAGCAACAACGAAAAAATATTTGGGTGCCTCAATAATGTAAAATGGGTCTTGCAACATTTTTTTCTTGTACTTTCAGTAAATAGTTTTAAGAAATAACCCCTAACGTTGATAGCTTGCGGAAACATCCATTAGTTTTACCCTAATAGAAGATGCAGAAAAAATAAAGGAAAGAGACAGCTGTCGATATCGCCTCAACTCGCAATTTAAACAAGCGGCCACGTGATCTGATACCGCCAGTGTTCATCACAGTCATGCCCTAGGCTGCAAGGGTTTGCAAAGCAAAAGCTTGGGCTGAGCTTCAGATATTGTTAGTGTTGGGCTATTGATTATCATATCTAATTGACATGAGCCGTTACCTGAATGTTTGGCCATGCTGATCGTCATGAACCCGAGCACTCGACTAGGGGTTATGAAAATCGCTTACGTCACGGTGTCACGTGACTCTCGGTGCGAAATCGTGATGTCATGTTACGTCATGCTGTCAACAAGGTTAATACATCTAGTGACTTCCTCAAATCGAGCTGACGCAGTGATTCACGTGACGTCACGAGGTCACATGACAACATGTATTGACACCATGACATTACCTGACAACGTGACACATGATTAATCATAGTGCCATGAAAACCCACAACTTACTATACTTTTCAATTCTGTATATGACGATTTGATCCATAGATAGAAATACAGCCGCAAATGTTTTATTCCCATATGTTCATTTAGTGATACTAACAAAAAAATATTACCTTGAACCGTTTTGAACCGGTTACTGTTATATTTTTTTTTTCGGTTCGGTTCCGGTTCAGTTCCAAGACGGCGGCGAAGATTTCGGTTCGGTTCAGTTCCGGTTCGGCTAAAAATAACGGTTCTGTTCCGGTTTTCGGTTCGGTTCGGTTCCGGTTCGACACCCTCTTCAACACTAACACACTGCGCACGGTTAGTAAGATAGGAATCGAGCCATCGTAATATGTTCTCGTTACTGATGATGAAGCGTAACATATAGAGTAGTTTGTCATGGGAGACGCGATCGAATGCTTTCGCAAAATCTAAAAAGATAAGATCTGTCTGTCCGCCGATATCAATGACAGCCGCAAGTTCATGTATCGTATGAACAAGTTGTGCTACAGTGGAAAAACCCCGTCTGAATCCATGCTGTTCGTCCTGAAAAAACATACTGTCCTCAAAAAATGTTATAAGATGTTTGAATACGAAGTGTTCAAGAACTTTACTGGCTGTACACAAAAGTGAAACAGGTCTGTAGTTTTCGACGCATTGACTGTCACCCGATTTAAATACTGGTATCTCCCTAGCCTTTTTCCATTCATCAGGCACGTCTCCCGTATTGAGACTGTGGCAATAAATCAAATGCAAAAATTTTGCCGACCATTCAGCATATCTAAACAAAAAAACATTCGGAATGTCGTCGGGACCGTGGCTCTTCCTAACGTCAAGGTTAAGGAGGGCCGCAAAAACTCCTTCTTCAGTAATGCTGATGTCCGTAATCACTATTCTAGAACTCTCATTACTTGGAACTATTCCCATTTCCACAGTAAATATAGACGTGAAGTACTCGCCGAAAGCATTTGAAATTAACTGTTTGTTATTTGTTAGGATATTGCACAGTCTCATGTCCGAGAAAGAACATTTCTTTCGTTTCAAAAACCTCCAAAACTTTCGGGGATCACTAAGCAGATAGTTATGCAAGGTGACGTTAAAAAAACGGTCTTAGCATTTTTAACAGACGACCTCATCTGTCTGCGCAAAAACGGTAAAGACGAAATGTTATTCCCGTTATCAAATTTACGAACTCGCCGTATTTTACGCTTCAAATGTAGAATGTCACGTGTAATCCATGGGTTGAACTTTTTCACTCTCCTAATACGCAATGGAACAAACTTCTGAATGCAGTGCTGAACTGCACCCCTAAACCGTAACCACAATTCATTGGTAGTACTTGTAACAGGATCATACATATTGTAAAAAAGCGAATAACTTTCCTGCAGAACGTCTAAAATATCGACATCATCTGCATTGTTAAAGTCACGGTACCGCTTAATGTTGATAGTAGTTGATAACTGACAAGCCAACGTTAGAGTGCATACTACTAAATAGTGATCAGAGATACCTTCGACTATTTCGCACTGGGCACCTTGTAGAGGCAATCTTAGAGGAAACAAAAACCATGTCAAAAAGGCTTTCACTGGCATTAGTAACACTTGTCGAACTACGAACGGCTTGAGTCATATTCATGAAAAAACAATGTCAACCAACAAATGAGAGTGCTGACACTCCCGCCGTAGTTGCATATGATCCCAATCAATATGTGGCAAATTAAGGTCACCCGCTAGTATAACATGAGTGTAACGATGGTAAGATGCAGATATAAAGTCTTGTAGTGCCAGCAGGTGTGAAACGTCGGCATGAGGCGGCCGATAAAAAGCACCTACAAAGATTGACGTCGTTGAAAAAAGAAGTTTAGCCAAATCATTTCAGCATCGAAGGTACAGCTCACAATAGAGCATGATATGCTATCTTTCACAGCGATAGCCACACCCCCGCCTCTCGAACAACGATCTTTTCGAAAAATTTTGTAACCAGCAGTAAACACTTCATCATTCGTCACTTGCTCATTAAGCCAAGTCTGTGTGACGACGACCACTTCTGGTTCGTATTTCAGAAAAACGGCCTCTAGCGCCGTTGCTTTCTTTAGCAGACTACGAGCATTCAAATTTAGGAGCCTAAAGGGGAGGATGCTTCATTTGACTGCGGAGGCATACTATCACGGCCTGGGGTGTCACTGTTCGGTTTTAGAATGCCAATAAATGGCCTGAACAACGAGCCTGCGGGCCACAACTCAGCATTTAGAATGTTATCGAAATCATTTTCACCTACTGACACATGAAAGGAAGAGTAGCTCTCGTGCTTCGTGGTTAACTTCGTACAAACAGAGAACTGTGGACGAACTGCACTGTTCACAATGTCAGCAACGTCGTCACATGTAGTCGACGGATGCAGACGTGAAACAAAGAGTGCTCGACGCCTAGGAGGCCTAGGAGCGGCAGACAGCTTACTGTTTGCGCCAGTTCCCACAGAAGGCTGAGGCCTGCGCTTGCGTTGAACGGTAATGAAGCCATCGGAGCCGTTTTGGTTGCCCTGTGCAGCCGGGCCGAGCGAAGTTACAGCGGAATCGTTGTCTTGCAGATGTGGTTCATTCGGCTGTCCGGAAGACGGCAAAGCACCTGAGTGACCGTTCACCGATGCGGCCGTTGCCCCTCGCGCGAGCACGGGGGTTGTCTTTGCGATTATCTCGCCGACGGAATTGTCGGCGTTGCTTTGCAGAGTTGCTGCGTAGGAAGGCCAGGCTGGTTTCTGCAGCAGACTGTTTCGCAGTAATTCCGTGTTCTTGGCAAGATGCACTCGGAGAGACTCGTTCTCGCTCTTCAGAGAGCGTACGTCGGTTGTAAGAGTGTCCATTTTTTGGCACATAAGTCGTACCAGTTGTCGTAGCTCGAGTTGTTCGTACGATGTGGGTTCTTGCTGCATCTCCTGCGGCATCCCGTTGGTCACAGCCGAGTCGTTACTTGGGGTGTCGGTCTCGAGGACAACACTTTCCGGGCCGTGCCGCTTCGTACAAGCGGAACACTTGAACGTGCTGACTCCCTCAGCAACAAGGAGATCGTAGTCTTCATTCCTGACGCCAACACATAAGCAGTGAAACGTCCGTGAGCAAGGACCAGAGCAGATGATGAACGGCTGGCGCCTGATGGGGGCGGAGCAGGACTCGCACACGTCCTTTGCGTGCGCCATCATGCGCAGCAATGATGGCGCACGGAAAGGACGTGCGAAAGGAAATATGTAGAGGCCAGTCCGTCAACGAACTAACGGAGTACTACCAACGTACGCCGTACATCGAAATGTATGGCGTACGTACTTCAAAGGTACGGGCCCTTTGAAGGACATGCACCTTCCTCGCTTTTTCATGACTCATTTAAATTACGAACGCCAGCCCATGAACCCCAAGTACATGTACTTGACAAGGAACCCCCTGGACGTGTGCGTTTCCTTCTAACACTTCACTCGCTCCGTGGCGGTGTACAGATTCAGGGATGGAACGTTCGACGATTTCTTTGAGCTCTCCGTGACAGGCCAGAACGATCGTTGCGACTTCTTTAATCACTTGATGTCCCGGTACCCTCATAAGGATGGCGCCAAAGTCTTCTTTGTCTCCTATGAGGAACTCAAGAGGAACTTCGGAGACACTGTCTTGAGACTTGCTCGTTTTCTGGGAGAAGAGTACGCCAAGGCGCTGGAGTCGAAAGATTGCTTCCAAAAGGTTGTTTAACAGAGCAGCCTTTCCTTCATGTCCCAGTTTGTGATGTTTACGGAAGAGAAAATGAGAAAATTGGTTGAAAAAGGCGATAAGGACATGTTAGAGGCCGCAAACAGGTTTGCCTATGTTGGTTCTGAAGGATTTAGAAAAGTGTACTCGTTTGTAAAGGAATGGTAGGCGATTGGAAAACGCCCTTCAAGGAAGAACACCTGGAGCAACTGTGCCTTAGAATACACGAGAAGAATGTGGCCCCTGCCCTTAAGGCTCTGTGGAGCTCCGAGGACTTGGGAGGAGTCGTTTAGATTTTCCGCTTTTTAAGAAAGCATCATTCTGTGTCAATGGCTTAAGACTGGCTTCAGCGTTATTCCCGATAATTCTTGCAGAATTAAATATTTTTCTAAGTGTGTCACCAACGTTGCTGTTGCTTTTTGCAATGATGCTTGCAATATTGAGGTTTATGAACAGAAGCATTTGAGTGAGTTACCTCGGGATACAAATTTGAGTTACCCGGACGTTTCTGTTTCGTATGCTTCTGCCAATTAATATTCAATTTAATTAGGTGCTCCGGTGTGTCTATTTCGGATTTCTACGACGAACACTCAAAGATAATCAAACTCTGCCTTGTGAATCCGGGACCTCAAGGCCTATTTATCTTCTCAGTACGCATTATTTTTAAATAACTTTACGTTGACTTCATTGCGAAAGGTGGTAATCAGATTTAATAAAGCAAAAACATGCTTCTGTAAATGGATCAAAATTGAATCGATATTTTTAGGCCACGTCATGGTATACTATTTGTTTCCCTTAAGTCGCCTACTTGTTGTTTGCCTTAAAGCAAATAACAGAAGTTCCTGAAACAATAGACCTTTTGCAAAGTTCGTAGAAGTCCGCGCTCCAAAACGGGCAACAAATTACAGGGAAAGTCATCTACTGACACCTATTTTAAACGCCTTCAAGTTAGCAAGGCCGCAGAGCTAGAGTTTTTGCGTCATATTGTCACGGATGACAAGTGACGCTCGAGCGCGCTATCTTTTCGGTCAGCTGCGCTCGCGGCATTAATGCCGCGAGCGCAGCTGACCGAAAAGACAGCGCGCCCGTGGCCTAACGGTTATTGCACTTGCCTTTCACGTAGAAGGCCAGGGTTCGATTCCTGGGAGCGACGGATCTTTTTGTTTATTCCTGCAGACTAGTATTCTGGTAAATTCGAGAATCCTGTTGCTTGTTCGAGGTCTGAATGGTTCTACGCGTCGAACGTTCTACGCCGATTATTCCAGAAGCCCACGCATGTAGTACATAAGGGGCTCCACGTGGCGAGCCACAGGCAGTCTCGCCCCAGCGCTCGGTCCTGCGGTTTCGCCGACATCGACGCCTGCGACGCTCTCCTGCTTTCTTTTGTTTCCGTTTGCTTTTATTAATTTGGGCACAAGTTCGTCCCATTAAACGTTTAGTTTGCTTCAGTTTTCTTCGCCTCATCACTTGTCATTCATGACATTGTTGGGGGAGGTGCTGGGTAGTGCATTCTGTGCCCCTTAATCGTACTCCGCCAAAGACATCCCGGCCAAGCGACGGGCTCAGCCCCGGAAGGCTACCTTTCGTCGAAGACGCCGAAGCCCGAAGGAGCCGTCGTACCAGAGGTCAGTCCCCCGAACTTGGTCTCTTGCCCGAGCAACGGAAGAAAAAGACCCCCGACCATGACCACCCCGCCAGTCGTCGTCCTGCCCGTCGCTCCGCGGACACCTGCTCCCTTCCTTGGCGAGATCTACGAGGACGTCGAAGACTGGATCAACCAGTACGAACGCGTTGCTCGCCACAACGGGTGGAGTGACGAACAGCGCCTGCAAAACCTCCATTTCTCGCTTGAAGGAGCTGCAAGGCGCTGGTTCGAAAACCACGAAGCTTCGTTGACCTCGTGGGATCTTTGCAAGAACGAGCTCACCCGAATATTCGCCAATCAACACCGAACGGAGAGGGCCGAAGACCTGCTGCAGTCGAGGACCCAGGGCCCCAATGAAAGCGTCACGAGCTTTGTGGAAGACGTGCTTCGCCTGAGCTCCCGCGCCGACCCTCAGGCCACCGAGGGAAAGAAACTGCGCATTTTGATGCGTGGCGTGAAGGACGACATCTTCGGAGGCCTCGTCCGTAACCCGCCGACCACCGTCGAAGCGATCGTCACGGAGGCGACCAACATCGGGCGCGCGCTTCAGCGCGCGCTTCCCACTACCAGCGGCATCCAGGCGTCGCTGCACCCAAGCTTCTTAACGGCGAGAACACTCCGGGTACGCCGGACATCCGGGAAATTATCCGGGAGGTCGTCCGGGAAGAACTGCGAAGGTTGCTGCCAACCGCCAGTCGTCCGCCAACCCTTTCCATCGCCGAGGCTGTCCGAGAAGAAGTGCATCGGGTGCTCCAACCAGAGGTTCCCTTCACCACGGTGGCACCGGACGAACCAACGTTGAGCTACGCCGCCATGGTCCGACGCCCGCCGCAAGTTCCCCGCCAAGCCACGGCGCCACCCCGAAAAGACGCCCCAGCGCCGCAGTACCCCCGACGACAGGAAGATCAGGCGCACGTTCGCCCAGAGCAACCGACGCCGAGGAAGACAGATGTTTGGAGGACGGCCGACCGACACCCGCTGTGCTATCACTGCGGGGAAGCCAACCACATTTACCGTCGATGCCCCTACAGACAACTGGGGCTGCGCGGGTTCCACCCGAACGACCCGCGCCCAAGGTACGACGAACGCCCTCGCGACATCGAGGAGTACCTCCGACGCTTGGCCTTCCCAGCGTCGTCTCTCCGCCGTGAGGCCTGCTCCCCATCGCCACGACGTTCAGCGTCCCCAGCGCCACGACCCCGCCGAGAGAGCCTGTCTCCCCTGCGTCGCCGGGAAAACTGAGTGCGGCAACGCCTGGAGGTGACGTTGCCGAAAACGACGGAAGCAAACAGCCTCCAAGAACGCCGGAGCGCTCCCACTCTCCCGACGCCCCGCATCGTACCGACGCCCCCGCAACGGTGTCCAACAGCCTAATTAAACGTTGTTATCGACGGCCTCGACGCATCAGCACTCGTGGACACCGGGGCAGACTACTCAGTATTGAGTGGGAGGCTCTCTCGCCACCTTCGAAAAGTCACGACGCCGTGGGATGGACCGCAGATATGAACCGCCGGAGGACACCTCATCACGCCGGTCGGAAGGTGCACCGCTCGCGTCGAAATTCACGGCAAGACGTGTCCTGTGAAATTCGTCATTCTACAAGACTGTTCCAGAGACGTAATTCTCGGCATGAACTTTTTGTGTGAATATGGCGCCGTCATCGACCTTGGAGAAAACAGATCGACGCTGCGGACACCCGTTCCACCTTCAGAGAAACTCCAAACTGCGTCAGCCGCCGTCCGAGTCGCTGCCGACCACGTGAATCTGCCGCCGTAGCTGCATCGGTCACGACGTACCCGTCGTGACCGATGCAGCTACGCGTGGCGAAGTTCTTCTGGAAGGTAACCTCCAGTTTCTCCTGGGAAGAGGAATAGGCGTCGCAAGAGGAGTAGCTGAACTTCAGGATGGGCGCACTGTAGTCCTCGTGACGAATTTCCGACAAGAAACGCAACACCTCACTAAAGGTGCAGCTGTGGGCCATGTCGAAGAACTCCGAAACTCCGCCGAAGTCGCCGCGATTGTTGAAGAATCATCGCCCGCTCAGCAAGACTTTACGTCGCCAGTGCAGCTCGACATTGACCCTAAGCTTCCGGACCTAAAACGACAGCAGCTGAGTGACCTCCTCACCGAATACCGCGACTGCTTTGCGACGTCGTCGAAGGTGCGCCAAACTGCCGTTGCCAAGCACCGAATCGTTACCGAGGACGACGCGCGCCTTGTGCATCGATCGCCGTACATAGTCTCCTTTAAAGAAAGGGAGGTGATCCAGGAGCAAGTCCAAGAGATGCCGAACGACGACATAATCCAGCCCTCAAGCAGTCCTTGGGCCTCTCCAGTCGTACTGGTTAAGAAGAAGGACGGAACGCTTCGGTTCTGCGTGGACTACCGGCAGCTGAACGCGGTGACGAAGAAAGACGTCTACCCACTCCCCCGCATCGACGACACGTTAGACCGGGCGCCACTCTCGATACTTCTCATCGATGGACCTGAAGAGCGGCTACTGGCAGGTCGAAATCGACGAACGGGACCGAGAGAAGACAGCTTTCGTCACGCCGGATGGGCTGTACGAATTCAAAGTAATGCCCTTCGGACTATGCACGGCGCCAGCAACTTTCCAGCGTGTTGTGGAGACCGTACTGGCAGGACTGAAGTGCCAGAGCTGTCTGGTCTGCCTCGATGACGTCGTAGTGTTTTCAAGTGACTTCGACGAGCACTTGAGACGGCTCCGAGCTGTTCTTCAAGCCAGTCAGACCGCCGGACTCACACTCAAGCCGTCAAAGTGCCGGTTCGCCTATGACGAACTGAAGTTCCTAGGCCACGTGGTTAGTAACGAAGGCGTCCGCCCAAACCCCGAGAAGACTCGCGCCGTCGCGGCATTTCCAGCGACGACAGACAAGAAGGCAGTGCGACGATTCCTTGGACTTTGTACCTATTATCGACGCTTCGTTCGGGATTTCACAAGGATTTCCGCACCACTTACAAATCTCACGAAGAACGTCGAGAAGTTCGAATGGGCCGAGGAGCAGCAGCAGGCATTCGACGAGCTAAAACGACGACTCCAGACTCCTCCTGTGCTTGGACATTTCGATCAGGATGCAGAAACAGAAATTCACACGGACGCAAGTAACGCGGGACTGGGCGCAGTACTAGTTCAAGTACAAGAAAGTACCGTGCGAGTCATTGCCTACGCAAGTCGGACACTGTCCAAGGCAGAGAGAAATTACTCTACGACTGAGAAAGAATGCCTTGCGGTCGTCTGGGCAATCACGAAGTTTCGTCCGTACTTGTACGGAAGCCCGTTCCGCGTAGTCACGGACCACCACTCGCTCTGCTGGCTTGCGAACCTCGAGGACCCGTCAGGACGCCTCGCTCGAGGGAGCCTCCGGCTACAAGAGTTCAACATGACTGTGGTTTACAAGTCAGGACACAAGCACAGCGACGCTGACTGCCTGTCCAGGGCCCCTGTCGAAACACCTTCCGGCAGCAGCGACGACGATGATGACGAGTGCTTCCTAGGGGCAGTGAACACCGATGACATGGCACGACGTCAACGAGACGATCCGGAGCTGCGCGCCTTAATCGAGCGCCTGGAAGGGCGCGGCAGTACCGTGCCCCGTGTTTTCTCACGAGCCCTTCCGACCTTCGCCATTCGACAAGGTGTACTCTATAAAGAGAACTTCGGGGACAACAACTCGCCGTGGCTTCTGGTAATCCCGCCCGACCTTCGAGGGGAGATCTTTCAAGCATGTCACGCCCCGTAGGGGGCACCTGTGAAAGCAGGTGTTTGGAGAGTGGCGTCTCCACGGACCCCGAGCCCCGCAGGGGGCACCTGCACCTTAGGTGCTAGGTGCTTGGTGAGTAGCGTCACCAAGGACCCCAGCCACGTGGGCCACCATACCCGCACGCAGGGGGCACCTACTTTGGTAGGCGCTTGGTGAGTGGCGTCACTACGAACCCCGAGCCATGTGGGTTCGCCCACCCACGTCTGGCTGTGCGTGGCGTACCCGTGTCCGGGGAAAAGGGGACCCTGGTGGTTGAGCTGAACTGGGGGTATGTTTGGACCCTTCGGGGCCCCCCGGGCGAGGCAATACGCCGCTTCAACCCCTGCTTCTCGTAGACGGGTGTCCTGGCTTGGCCCGACCAGGATGATTCAGTCAGTCGCCTCTTCTACCCTCTTCTTCCTTTTTTCACTTTTCCTTACACCTCTTTCTCTTTTAGAGCGCAGCTCTTAGGGGCCCGTTCCCAACTTGAGCGGCGTCGGCGTAACCAAGGTCATCCCAAGGTCACGTGGCCCCTCCCCCAGGGTCACGTGACCCCCGAGGTCACGTGGCACCCAAAGTCACGTGACCCCCTGGTCACGTGACCCCCCTCCCCCGAGGTCACGTGACCCCCCCCCCCCCCGAAGTCACGTGACACCCCCAGGTCACGTGACCCCCGCCGAGGTCACGTGACCTCCCCGATGACATCTACACTGACGACGTCATCGGCATCCGCATCGTCATCGTCATCATCACTGATGACGTCATCAGTGACGTCACTGATGACGTCATAAGTGATTATGACGATGACGATGCGGAAACCGGTGAGGTCATCAGTGACGTCACTGATGACGTCATCAGTGATGATGACGATGACGATGCGGATGCCGGTGACGTCATCAGTGACGTCACTGATGACGTCGTCAGTGATGATGACGATGACGATGCGGATGCCGGTGAGGTCATCAGTGACGTCACTGATGACGTCATCAGTGACGTCACTGATGACGTCATCAGTGATGATGACGATGATGATGCGGATGCCGGTGACGTCATCAGTGACGTTGACGTCATCGGGGAGGTCACGTGACCTCGGCGGGGGTCACGTGACCCTGAGGGTGGTCACGTGACCTGGGGGTGTCACGTGACTTTGGGGGGGGGGCGTCCGCATCGTCATCGTCATCATCACAGACGACGTCATCACTGACGTCACTGATGACGTCACCGACATCCGCATCGTCATCGTCATCATCGCTGATGACGTCATCAGAGTCCGCATCGTCATCGCCACTGATGACGTCATCAGTGACGTCACTGATGACATCATCGGCATCGTCACGTGACCCCCCAAGGTCACGCGACCCCCCCCCCCAGGTCACTTCACCCCCCCAGTACCCTTCCCTCCTCCTCCTCAAGAGCTGCGCTCTAATTCGGTGTTACAGGGAGTTGTAAACGGCTTTCACTTTTTCTTCTGCACTCTCTTCCTTCTTTTTTCACCTTCTTAGGTGGCAAGGGCTAACCTTGAGTGGAAACAGGTCCTGTCCCTGCAACCACACTAGGGTATAGTGCCCGGGCAGCACTGGTAGTGTAATTGTGTCAGCCAAGCCTTTCTTGTTATGGCACATTACCTACCCCCTTGTTGGGCTCCGTGGTGGGCGGTGCACCCGGGCACTGAACTTTTCTCCCATCTTTATGGGTTCTAGGCAAAAAACCACTGATCGGGCCCTGAAAAGGGTCCGCACCGAAGCCACCACTGCAAAAACACCTGACCTTCCTTCGAAATTCTCCAAGTTTTTAGTTATACATTCTGAAGGTGATAAACGACTCTCACAAATGTCCCCATTCTTAGTAGCAAAGGTACTTGAAGGTGCAATTGGGAGAAACTACAAAGCAAAGAAAATGAGCTCTGGGGATTTACTTGTTGAGGCGGAAACAAATCAGCAGAGTAGTGCGCTATTAGGCTTAACGTCTGTTTCTGGCTATGACGTCTCTGTCTCTTCCCACCGAACGTAAAACAGCATTCAAGGAGTTATCTCCGAGGATGACCTTGATAGCTCTGAAAGTGAAATTGTTGAAGGCCTCTCTGACCAAGGTGTCACAGCTGCAAGGCGTATCACCATGCGTCGTGACGGGAACGAGCTGAAGACAAAACATGTGGTACTCACTTTCCAATCGACCGTCCTTCCTGAAGCTGTGAGGGCTGGGTACCTGCGCTGCAGGGTTCGGCCTTATGTGCCAAACCCCCGTAGATGCTTCAAGTGCCAGAGATATGGCCATGGTTCTCAAAGCTGCCGTGGAAAGGGCACCTGTGCAAAGTGTAGCAAGACCGACCACGAAGCCGATGCATGTACCAACAACCCACACTGCGTAAACTGCTCAGAACCTCACCCAGCACACTCCAGATCATGCAAGACATGGAAAGACGAGAAAGAGGTCCTCACCTTGAAAGTCAAAGAAAACCTTTCTTATCCTGAAGCACGCCGTCGCTTTGCATTCGTGCAAAAAGGCGGCTACGCCCAAGTGGTGCAGCGGGGACCTGCACCACTGAAGGTTGCAGTGGCAACCCAGACGTCCTTTTTGGACTATGGGAAGCCACGGCAGTCCCCCACGCCCCAGCTGAAGATTCAGCTTCCGGGGCGTGCGATCTCGGCCGGGTGGTCTACCGACCCTCCCGGCCAGAGTGCGAACCCTCGCGCCCCAACGGGACAACAGCCTTTGTCCTCTCTGGCTGTTTCCCAGACCCAGGATGGGCCGGTGGCTACTGCAACCGTCCCTCCTCCGCAGTCTCCTTCCAGGGAGAAGGGTGTACACTCTCGCCCACACTCCCTGGAGAGAGCATCATCGAAGGAGCGGCATGGCTCTCGTGCCGCACCTGCAGCGCCTAAGGGACAGGAACGGGTGGACTCGGGTGACGCTCCGCCCAGCACCTCCTCTGCCCCTTTGGCTGGGTCTGGTCGCGGGCGGCGCATGGCGCCCCGTTCCCCGACCCTAAAGAAACCGGCAGGAAAAGCCTCACCTCAGGAAACTGAGGCCATGGATGAGTGTGAAGAAGTCTCCACTCATGCGTCTGACCAAGACGACATGGAGTGGCAGACTCCTAAAAGTAAACACAAAAGCAAAAAACCTGTGATTCCTCCAACGTGAGATTGTAAATTAATTTATGCCACATGCAGCAGCTTTAGACCTTTCATTTATTCGCCCAGTGTTTCTTCTTTATCCATATTTTAATCTTCTTTTTTAAACAATGACCAATTTCCATTTTATGCAGTGGAACTGCCGTGGCCTTATCAGAAATATAGATGATGTAAATTATTTTATGGACGAGTTGAGACCAATCGCCCTCAGCCTGCAAGAAACACATTTAAATGACACTCATACACAGATTTTACGTCGGCACCAAGTTTTTAGGAAAGATAGACTCTCCCCAAATACGTCGGGAGGAGTGGCACTGGTGGTGCAGAGTGGTGTTGCTTGCTCGGAGGTACCCCTTTCTACGCCCTTGGAGGCTGTAGCGGTACGCCTTCTTGTTGACCGCTTGATCACTGTTGTTTCTCTCTATTTGCCACCTAACTCTCCACTGCATATCAGTGAACTTGAGTCACTTGTAAAACAACTACCTCAACCTTTTTTGATTTTAGGCGATTTTAATGCCCACCACCCTTTGTGGGGTAGTGCTCGCCAGGATTCAGGTGGAGGTGTCGTAGAGCGGTTTTTATTATCATCTGGGTTGTGTCTTTTTAATGGGAGGGAACCTACATTGTTTAGTGCAGCACATCAATCATTTACATCTATTGACCTTTCTATTGCATCACCAATTTTACTTTCATGCATTTCATGGACTGTTTTAAATAACCCTTTTGGGAGCGATCATTTTCCTATTGTTTTAGAAAGCACGATGCCAATTCCTTCCATTCCGACACGACTTCCAAGGTGGAAATTGGAAAAAGCTGATTGGTCTCTTTTTCGTTTGGAGGCTTTTATTGATTCATATGTTCTCGTAAATATGAGCCCTGAAGATGCCACGCTGTACGTTACTGAAGCGATTATAAATGCCGCATCACACAGTATCCCCCAGACCTCTGGACGACTCCCCAAGAGGTGCAAGCCATGCTGGAACAAGGACTGCTCCACAACACGAAAGTTGCAAAACAAGGCATGGTGCATCTTCAGACGTTATCCCACTCAAAGGAATCTACTTGAATTCAAGAAAAGAAGAGCCAAAGCTCGCTGGACACGAAGGCAAGCTAAAGGCAGTTCGTGGAGAAAGTATGTAACCTCTTTGAGTAGTTTTGTTTCTTCAAAGGAAGTGTGGGATCATCTTAGGAAGATCAGGGGAGACTATCGGTCTTTCAGGATACCTCTTTTTCCATCAGCAACATCGCTTAAAGAACAAGCAAATGTTCTTGGTAAACACTTCCAGGAAGTGTCTAACTCGGCCAATTATAGTGAATCTTTTAAAAAGTTTCGATCAGTAGCAGAAAAACAAACTATTCCTTTGTCTGGTGGTCAGGGTGCTCCTTATAACAAGCCATTTACACGGTGTGAGCTTGAACTGGCTCTCGGCGTCAAAAAAGACTCTGCGGCTGGGCCAGATAGGATTCAATACGAGATGTTAAGGAGACTATCGCCTGAATGTTTAAACAGGTTGCTCACCTTTTTTAATTTATTGTGGGATGCTGCTTGTTTTCCTGACTGCTGGAAAATGGCGCACATAATTCCTCTACTGAAACCCAGCAAAGACCCCTCCTTACCGACGAGCTATCGCCCGATTGCATTGACAAGCTGCCTGGGCAAAACCTATGAGAGACTTATTAATCGCCGTCTTGTCCACTTTTTAGAGGCAGAGGGAGTGTTGGATAGAAATCAGTGCGGCTTCCGAGCGGGCCGCTCCACGGTTGACCACCTTGTCCACCTGGAAACTTCTATTCGGGAAGCATTTGTCCATCGCCAGCATTGTGTTTCTGTCTTCTTTGACCTAGAAAAGGCTTACGACACGACTTGGAGATATGGGATCCTTCGAGACTTGTATTCATATGGTGTCCGAGGTCGCATGCTTCGCTGCATTCAAAGTTTCTTGACGGGTTGGACCTTCCAAGTGCGGTTGGGCTCCATCTTGTCGGATGTTTTTCCCCAGGAGAATGGCGTCCCTCAGGGCGGAGTATTAAGCGTTACACCCTTTGCCGTGAAAATTAATAGTCTGGCTAAGGTTATACCACCATCTGTATCCTATTCAATGTATCTAGACGATGTGCAAATATTGTTTTCCTCTTGTAACTTGTCCAGCTGTGAACGGCAACTGCAGCTCACAATCAATAAGATGAGCAGGTGGGCTGATCAAACTGGCTTTAGGTTCTCCCCGAAAAGACAATCTGTGTTTCCTTTTCTCTCCGCCGTGGTCTGTTTCCAGATCCAGTGTTGCACTTGAATAATGTTGCTATATCTGTAAAGGAGGAACACAAGTTTTTAGGAATAATATTTGATAAAAAGCTCACTTTTATACCCCACTTGAAAGAGTTGAAACATAAATGCTTACGTTCATCAAACATCCTCAAAGTCCTGTCGCATACGTCCTGGGGTTCTGACAGACGGTGCCTCTTACGACTCTATAACTCCTTGGTGCGGTCCTGCCTGGACTATGGCGCGATTGTTTATGGGTCGGCGCGTCCGTCTGCCCTAAAGATGTTGGACCCCGTCCATCATCTGGGGCTCCGACTTGCCACGGGGGCATTTCGAACATCACCTGTGCTGAGCTTGTATGCTGATACACATCAAATGTCCCTGGAAAGACGAAGGCAATATTTGAGTCTTTGCTATGCTTACAAAATACTCAGCTATCCTCAACATCCCACTTTTGGTGCCCTCCAACTTTCTAGATCCTTTCGACTCTTTGAAAACAAGCCTAGTATTGTTCGGCCTCTGAGTTTCAGAGTTCAAAGGATGACAACATCGCTCCATCTTCCCTTTAGTGACGCTGCTTTGCTGAAGAGCAATGAGAGAGTTGCACCCTGGGACCTTCTACCAATCTCCTGTGACTGGTTACTGTCCAAGTACAGAAAGAGAGCTGTTTCACCATTTGTTCTTCAACAGGAGTTTTTCGATTTACAACAGAAATACAAGGACTATTTGCATTTATACACTGATGGGTCTAAAACCTAAACTTTTGCGGGATGTGCGGTTTATTCCAATGCTTTCAGGAAAGTTCGACAGCTCAACACTCTTGCAAGTATTTTTACAGCTGAATTGTATGCCATTTTAATGGCTGTGGAGTATTTATTAGAGAACAATATCACGAAAGCAATTCTGTTTGTCGATTCCCAGAGCGTTCTTCTAGCAATTTCGTCCTTAACAGACAGCAAGAACCCTCTTGTGCAACGTCTTCGGGTTCAGTTAAATCGAGCTCTTCAGCAAGGACACCTTATCAAATTCTGCTGGGTTCCAAGCCACGTGGGTATTCCGGGCAATGAGAAAGCAGACTTGCTTGCTGCCTCTGCGAAAGAGTGCCCAAAACTGCCCCTTGGCCTGCCACACCAAGACCTGAAACCGTTCATACAGAAATTGATTATGAAGTCATGGCAGCTGGATTGGGATATGGAAGAAGATAACAAACTCCACGTCATCAAGCCCCTTCTGGGGGTATGGGAGAGCTCTTTTCATAAAGACCGTCACGTTGAAGTTCTTCTTTGCCGCTTAAGAATTGGGCATACCCGTTTGACTCACCTGCACCTTCTTTGTAATGAGGATGTTAAGCTCTGCGACAACTGTGGTAAAGCTATGACTGTCCTGCACATCCTGTGGCATTGTAAATCTTTAAATCAACAGCGCCAATCATGTTTCCCAGAACTGTTCCGGGATCACCTTCCTTTTCATCCATATTTTCTACTTGGTGATCAACCCTTGGTACCGTTCAATCGAGTTATAAAATGTCTGCATAAAACTGGCCTTTTACACCAGCTGTAGCTTGCAGTTATTTTAGATTGCATTTCTAAGCTCCTTATAAAAACCTCTGTTTTGGCGCAATATGGCCTAAGTTGCTCTTGCGCCATTAAACCCCCAACCATCATCATCAAGCATGTCACGACGACCCGACGTCCGGACACCTTGGATACAGCCGGACACTGGCCCGTATTTGTGAAAAGTATTACTGGCCTAAGCTCCCCAAAACCGTCCACCTCTACACCCGATCCTGTCACGAGTGCCAGCGACGCAAAAAACCGCCGACGAAGCCGGCCGGTCTCCTGCAGCCAATTCCTCCGCCAACAGTACCGTTCCAGCAGATCGGAATGGATCTACTTGGTCCTTTTCTGCCGTCGACCCTGGGAAACCGTTGGATAATCGTCGCCACAGATTATCTCACGCGGTACGCAGAAACGAAGCCCTTCCTTCGGGGACTGCGGTTGAAGTCGCCAAGTTTTTCCTCGAGTGCATTGTCCTCCGCCACGGCGCTCCCGAATTTCTGATTACAGATCGCGGATCATCGTTCATGGCACAGCTGACCTAAGAAATTCTCCGGCTCAGTCAGACCAGCCATCGCCGTACCACTGCATACCACCCGCAGACCAACGGGCTGACCGAGCGACTCAACAAGATAATCGCCGATTCGATCTCTATGTACGTCGGCGTAGAGCACAAGACGTAGGACAAGGTGTTGCCCTACGTCACATTTGCCTACAATACGGCGGTTCAGGAAACCACTGGATTCACCCCTTTCCAGCTGGTACATGGTCGGAAGGTAACGACGATGCTGGACGCAATGCTGCCCCATGAGCCATCTGACAACGAGAGCGATGACGCCCAGGCGGTTGCTCAACGCGCCGAAGTCCGCCAGCTCGCCCGACTCATGATTCAAGACGTCGACGCCGGCCGCTACAACCTTCATCGCAGGAATGTCCACTTCCAGCCCGGAGACAGGGTGTGGGTGTGGACGCCCATCCGTCGCCACGGCCTCAGTGAGAAACTGCTGAAGCGGTACTTTGGACCATACAAGGTACTTCATCGCCTCGGCGAGCTGAACTACGAGGTGATGCCCGACGGAACACGGACTTCGTCACGCCGCCCTCCACGACCGGAAGTCGTCCACGTCGTGCGACTGAAGCGCTCGGTAGGACTGTGGAACTCATGTGTTCCAAATGACTCTTTAGTTTACCGTTCTTTTTATTTGCTTTGTTTTGTTTTTGGGTTGCATCGGGACGATGCACTTTTTCAAGGGGGGAGTAATGCAGCGCGCGCAGCTGGCCGAGTAAACAGCGCGCGCAGCTGGCCTAACGGTTATCGCGCTTGCCTTCCACGCAGAAGGCCAGGGTTCGAATCCTGGCCGCGGCTAAGCATTTTTGTTGACACTGTAATGTGATGTTCTGGTGAATTCGAGAACCGTCTTGCCGATTCGAGGTTAGAATGTTCTACGCGCCGAACCTTCTACGCCGAACGATCCAGAAACCCACGAGGGTACATAAGGGATTCCGCGAGGCGAGCGGAGTCAGGCCTGGTTCACACTTACAGCTAATCCGCTGCCGCCGAAGCGAAATCGACCGCGGCAATGCACAGTGGACGCTACGCCCGGCGGCCGAATTCTTGCAGATTCGCCCGCCGATTCGCAAGTGTGAACCAGGCCTCAGTTTCGCCTCAGCGTTCGATCGTGCTGCTTCGCCGCCTTCGATGCCCGCGACGCTCTGTTGTTATCTTTCTCCTTTTATTTTTGGGCACAAGTTCGCCCCATTAAACGTTCAGTCTACTCAGTTCTTCGCCGCCTCGTCACTTGTCATCCGTGACAATATACAGCGGGACAAGGCGGGGCCGCGATTGAATGAGAGTGCGTCGCGAGCGTTCGGCTTGAGGTCGTGCTCTCACTGACGGAGCACGAGTCTCAGCCGAACAAACACACGAACACGACATTCTTAAGTTCGTGGCAATGCAAAAGGGGTGAAAACAGCTACGATGTCTGAGATTTATCGCCTTCTTTCTCGCAGCTAGAGACAAAAGCGCCCCCCCCCCCCCCTTTTCATACTCATTCAAGGAAACTGGTAAATAATGAGACGTACAATATTTAATAATAATAATGAAAAATTATGAGCCTTTTGAGAATAAAACAAAGTTACGTTTATATCCCTTCCACGGGAAACATATTTTGTATCTCTAGGAATCGCTCTGTGGATTCAGTGACAGAAATGGTGCTGTCATTTATGACCACGGTCCCATAGCAACTACTTCGGAGAAAGTATTCTGTATTTTTTTTTGGTGCTAGATAGGTCATAAATTGTATTTCGCAGATGAATTGCCTACACGTGATTGAGCATAAGGCACGGTGTCTGTTACCGATTCTGCAACACGCAGGCAGAATTCGAGGCTGGCAGGAAGGACATAAAAAACTCTCGGGTTTATCACTAACATGTTTAAGAAAAAAACAACTCATAATCGCCAGCCTGAAATCCGAGTTACCGATGGTGGCACAGCAGAAAAGTAAAAGTGCGAAAAGTCATAAAATGCTATACAGGCGCACTATGGAAAAAAAAAATGCGTGCACCTTTACTTACTCGCAAAACACTCGAAGAGCCAATCTCTGCTATCTACGAAATCAGCTCAGCGAATGATATTGAGGAATATCTGTTTACACCTCAAAATAAAGTCTACAATGTGGCATTACGCAATGGAAGCATGACGCTTTGCATTGCGTAATGCCTCGGCGCAGACTTTAATTTTAGGTCTGAACGGATGTTCCGCCTCATTGTTCGCCTAGCTGATTTCCTAGATTGCAGAGGTTGGCTCTTTGAGTGTTTTGCGGGTGAATAGACGCGCAAGCATTTCTTAGAGTGCAGCGATTGGAGAGTTTTATGAATCACCTGTATGCAGATCCACTGGTGATATCGTTACAAGACAAAAAAGGTGCAGGTCTGTTTTTATAGGAGCTATTGATTGGAGATCTATGCCGAAGTAATGCAAATAAAGGACATATCTATTGGGGTCTTGCAAGAGACCACGATGCAACGCTACTGCCGGTTCGGGAATCTCAACAGGACCCGGCGGAATTTATGTTAGAGAGATTCCTTGCTGCTATGCCATCTTTTGTGTTCTTTGGGGCCGTGTTTGCACAATGCTTCACCGCTCACTCGAGGTTTAAGACCGTCAGTTGTGCCGTAATTAATTGTTCCAGCCGTGAAACTCGGCGACCATAATGGAGCTACGGCCAGCAGTATTGGTTTGTTTACAGTTCCGGCAAATGAGTAGATACCGGGATAAGGCGCTGTCATGAATGGCTCCAACGGATACGCCGGCATAGTCTTGACATTAGACTTCTTAACAACAAAGGGTTTGTGGGCTGCCCTTCATGCCAGGTGTAGCTGTCAATACATCCAGCGTCGCCACCAACAAGGATGACGACGCTACTCGTTGGCACGAGCCCGACGGCACGTGGATTAAAGAGAACGTTTTCACCTAAGCTCGGAGTCGGTCACACGCGTCAACCTCTCCCTTTCTCCTCGGCGCTGACAAACTGACAGACACCGCCGGATTTTCGTGAAAACGAGCCCTTTTCTTTTCATTAAAGTCGCGCGCGCAGCTGTCACGGATTCAGAGAGGAGGAGGCACCGCGAAACACCTCCAAGACAACAAAGCCGTAGGCATGAATGAGATGGCGTTATGAGAGAAGGCCAACGCTGGACACAGATTGAAAACGAGTGTCGCGTCAGCGCTCAGCTTTGAGTCAAGTTTGAGCCAAACGTTTACGCGATCGGCGTGTCCAACCTGTGCTTAGCGTTGGCCCTCTGTGATGGCGCCATCTCATTCAGCTCTACGACTTTGTTATCCAGAAGGTGTTGCTCAGCGACGCGGCGGAATGCGAGTGTGCTCAGTTGCCCTTATGCCGTCGCCGGTTGTTTTCGCTCTGGGTTTCCGTAGTAGCTGTGCGTGGGTTTTGATGTGTGTGCGTACTTAAAACGATGGATGCGGCTCTCTCCGCGGGTAGTAAAGATTTGGTTCTTTTCACGAATGATATGGATGATCGTATCCATGGAAGTTGACGTGGTCTGACATGGAGAGTACAGAAAAGGGATGAAAAGAATTACAAATGATTCCATTGGGGAATTCTTTTGGAATCCGTTAACGTGACTCTTCGCAAACGCAACACACGTCCCCGTTTTGGAAACTCTAACACTGAACTCGTAACAAGATCAAAAAGTGGTGCCAAAAATACACGAAGCAAAAGAGGAAGCAAAAGTCAAAAGCAAACGGAAAAAAACTGATGCCGTCAGCGTTAGCTTTTCTTGATTGGGAACGCGTTTGGCAGTTCCAAGGGTCATGCTGACGTAGGCCTTAAGAGTTCACCAATGAATTTCCCTGCAACTTTTGAAGACCATTTTAGTTTTTCGGAAAGTAGAGGGTGGGAATTATAAAACCGCGCCATGAACGATTAGCCTAGGTTCGTAACCAGGCTTTGGGGAGCGCTGGGCCGGAGGACGATGAACTCGACGAGGAACTTGGCTACTTCCACCGCGGTTCCCGACGGCAGTGCATTTGTTTCGGCGTACCGGGTAAGATAATCAGAATGGCCCCAATTATCTAACGGAATTCCTCCGTTGACGGCGGAAAAGGTTCAGTCAGATCCATCCCAATCTGCTGAAACGGGGCAGTCGGGAGCGCGATCGGTTGCAGGGTGCCTGCCGGCTTGGTCGGCGAATTCTTCAGTCACTGGCACTCGTGGCATGATCGTGCGCAGAGGTTGGCAGTCTTCGGGAGCTTGGGCCAGTAGTACTTTTCTCAAATCCTTGGAAGAGTCCTGCTCTAGCCAGGGTGGACAGATGTCGGGTCGTCGTGGCAGGCTTGGAAAATCTCTTCTCGAAGACTAGAAGAGATTACCAGGAGATACGTCGGCATTCTGTCCCCAAAGCTCTTTTCGTAAAGAATACCTCGAGGGGCGGCGAATGTTGACAGGTGTGATGGTGTGGACATTGTTAAAAGAAGAAGAGGGAAAGAAAGAGAAGAAGATGACGTAAAGAAGAGCTCGAGAGGGTCAGTGCAGAAAAACGCACGGCCGGCAACCGGGACCGGGCGCTTGGGACACGCCCCAGACCAGGACTGGGCTGCGAGGTTGTGGGTTACAAGGGTGCCGCCTTATCTACGTTATCAGAAAGCTGATTCCATCATCGGTACGCTAGGCGAGCTCCGTATTCAAGACCGAAAAGAATCCAGAACCGCCAGCATTCCGATACTCCTTCCGTCATCGCCTCTCCCGAAAAAATACCCCGACCCTCAGACTGGCATCGACACCCAATCTCTCGGAATCTTCGAACTGATCCGGACTTTGTAAATATGCACAGTTCTTGTTTATTTTCTATTTTGCTTTGCATTTAGTTCCTTTCTTACTTTTTTATAATACAAATCATCGATTTCTTATTGCTTTTAGTGGGTTTTATTTACATGTTCCCTAGAGTTTCGAACCTTTCACATTACTTTGAAGAGGGAATCGACCGTGACTGTGACGCCCATCAAAGATTTTTTTCACCTTGCAAACGAAGGCGGAAGACAAAAAAAGTAAAAGATATGCCAAAGTTTGGGAACTAAAGGTTATGTAATTAAAAAAAAATATTAGATATTTTCGGAGATTATCACTAAGAGAATAGGGCGCATTCGCGGTGGAGTTCGCTATTCATCTCTATGTGTTCGCGGGAGTTCCGTTTAACGCCACTGGGTAACGGCTATTTCTGAAATTTTGACATCTGGTCCCCAAACGCCAGCGCTACATTTGGGTGGAGACTGGATGTTCGACGATGCGTAAGTTGACTTTGGCGAGAGAAATGCACATTTATTTTATCCCAAACTCTCGGCACATATGAAGAACGCAGTCAAAATGAGGGCTGTGTAGTTCAACGTAAGAGCACTCAAACACATCTTTTTTCCAGCACAGGGAAAGGAGAAAAGCGTTTCTCCAGAAAGTAACAGCAAGCCGCCTCTCTTTGTGTGTGTGCAGGGGAGGAGGGCAAGGAACCTTATGAAGTTCCCTCACGTTACATCGATCCGATAGACCAAGTTGAAGATGCTGAAGTCATAATGCCTTCTGTATGAGCAAATGCACATAATGAAATGCGTGTAAAGTAAATATATTATCGATTTTCCAAAAAACAATTACAAGCAGAAATGTGCTTTAGATGTACACAGCCTGCGTCGCGCTTCATAATATTTCTCTAGAATTCTCGGCATAGTACCTAGATGAGGCAGGCTACTGGAGAAAAATCAATGTAGCACTTGTCGGCTTGTACGCTATTGATCTGTGTGCTCTCAACAACGAGCGAAAGTTTCATTCCGAAAAGTAAGTAGAGGCATTTGGCTCAAAAACAAAGTGCAATCCACATTTCGCCAAGTTAAAAAAAAAGTGACGCCTACTTTAATCTTTTGTCGCCCAGCACAATTTTGTGTTAAAAAATACAAGACACAACAACAACAACAAAAAAAAACATGCTGCTGTCTGTAGTCTCAAGTACAAACGAAGGTGCTTTAGTTCTGATCCTTTTATGCCTCTAAGGCAGAGACGCGATGCTGAAGACACGGGAAGAACAGACCTCTTGATTCGTGAAACGCTTCCTCGGATGCCAGAGTCGAATGCAATACCTCTTTGATAAAAGTCAAAGTGCTTGCCAATATTTGATTCTTCACATGGCGATTAGGAAGCAGTCATTCGTAAGTTTTGTGGCGCTATTAAGCCTGACGGTGCTGTCCTTCGGCGTGCATCAGGTGAATCCCGAAGACTGTCCCTTCTGGAAAGACATTGCGTCTTCTGAAGGTTTCCATCAGTACATCGTCGCAGCAAGTGAACTGGCCCATCTAGACATTGCTGTGCCACCGGAGTTCGGCGTGGACGAAAGTTCTGCATTGGCCCAATTGCTGAGGAAGGCGCCGATAAGTGTTCGAGTTCTAAGAGGAACATCAGCGCTTTTTTACCTGCAACAGCGTGGCACCGTGGATCAGGACCGCCACGCTCTTGTGCTCGTGTTTTGCAAATCAACAGCGTGGGACATTCTTTCAATCATTTTATTAAATCCGTACGTAATGCATTTGTACGTGATTTCTGATGACCCCTGGGGGTACAGTAATGCTTACAGTAATTTAAATGAAGCAAGGCGAAGGGACGCATCATTAATTAGTGCTGGAGTTTCTTTGGCTTTTATGGTGCACAAAAGGTTTGTCTATGCTTTTGAAAATTCTAAACTTCGGTGTCTAAACTGTTTAAAAACCGCCCATAATGTTAGTTTTGTCAACTTTCTTAAAAATCGTTCTATCCATGGAATCGCGATAAAAATGTATTGTCAGCACCATTACTTTTGCGATAAAGCGAAATTGGAAGCGTTGGGCAGTATATTCAAACAAAAGAACGTTTCGTTTCATGCCACACACATCACTACTTTAGGTGATTATTATCAGCGTGCTCTGGAAAGTTATGTGAACCAATCTTCTCTTCTTTACTTTTCTTTTTTAGAGTTTACAGGTCGCTTGTTTCCGTCATTCTCCACTACTTACCCTTATGACAGCCTCGATGTGTTATTTTACGCAAGAGACAGGGAGCCAGTGTTGAAAGAAACTCTTCTATTTTTGCCGCTCGATTCATTCGTTTGGCTGGCCATTTTGGCAACTTTTTTCTTTTTATTTATTACTTGCTTCATAATCACCAAGATTCTCAACAAAAAACAAGCAAATGTTCATATTCTGGCTTTACCCTTTGCAGCTTTCTTCTTGCAACAGGGCTGTCCCGCGACTCGAGGTAGTGAAAGGTACCTTTCGCTGCGATTCATTCTTGGGACATGCGCTCTATGCGCGACTGTACTTGCCACCGGGTACAAAGGCGTTATTGTTTCACTTTTTTCAAACGTCCCTCTTGCGGGTGAGTCAATCACAGTAACAACACCAGTGAGAGATTTTAGGTTGTGTGTTCTCAGTAATGTTTTCACCCAAGAGGTTGAAGGTATTAAAAGCCATGAGCTCAAAAAGTGTATCAAGTCATCTGGCGAAATTAAAATAGGAAATGACGGAAAGGATCAGTTTATGATCGTTGGCTCTGGATACGACGAATTCAAGGACCAACTAATCGACAGGAACTATATAGAGTCTGTTGCGTTTCAGGTACTTACTGGACCTGAAATAAGGACCATCTCTCCTTACCGAAATGCCATGAGTAATCTTTTCTCGCGAGCCTTTGAAGCTGGCATTTTTAAACGTTTTGTGTCTCTCTCTAATCATAAACGGTTTCGCACACGTAAATTCAAGACACATAAAGGTATGACTAACGAAAAACCCGTCACATTGAGCGACCTTCGACCATGTTTCGTTCTATGGTGTGTTGGAATAATTCTTTCTGTCGTAGTTTTTATTATTCAGAGCATAGTACAGATAACGCAAGGCCTCACCTTACCTTGGAATCGGTGTAGGGTTGGTTCACAAACTTTGAGATCCAGACAAATTGTTGTGCATCAATGAACCCTCAAGTAATCCTTGTAGTGTTCATCCTGTACACCAGGCGTAAAGAGATCACGAGCTCTCACGTAAAAATTTAATGCTGTGATGCAATAATACTTGCATATCTTGTCGGAGAGATGATATGAGGTTTGGCGGTAGGTTTCAGTGTGCCAAGGGAACACCGACTAGACATCCTGCAGTTTACGTTTGGAGAAAGTGGACTCTCTTTATCTACGCTTTTAAAATTCTTTATTCAATGGAGTCAACAAACCAGCTGCTGTTTATGCCAGACAAATCGCAATTAGAACATTTTAAGTCTTTTCGATCCAGCTTCAGGGAAATTCGATGGTATCGTCCGTGGATTCATAGGCCAAAGTTTGTAACTTCGTGAACTTTGAAATTGGAGTGATTCAGTATAAAACTGCCACGTTTTTAAAGTTTTGCCTGTATATCGAACTTTCCGCCAATATCGAAGGTCAATCGTCGTAGCACAATGTCTAGGTACCTGACCGGTGCCCCGAAGTTTTTAGCTTTTCGACTGAGTAGAATACAGGATGACATACGCATCTACTTGGATTACGTTGGATATTCGGGGCACAAAGCTGATCAAGGTCTACGATACCTTTATCTCCAAAAGAGAAAGAGCTGTAGGTGCGAACTGGTAGGACAGCTTTGAAAAATATTACCTGGCCCTTCTATGCATGCTTGTGGAGAATTTTGCTTTCTTGAATACGTCTTGAGCACGATTTAAATGCTCAAAGAAATGTGACTTGGTGGAAAGTTTCACATGGAGACTTTCAGTTCAAATTGTTTCACTCATTATTATTTACATTATTTCAGACTATTTCTATCATTAAAAGATTTATGAAATTCGCGTTAAATGTAATTTCAATGCGGCTGTGCTTGTGCGAAGCAATAGCCTTTCGTAGTGTGTGTTCACCTTTTTGTCTTGTCTTTGCCCAAGTTGTGATTTGTTATGTGTAATGATACTATTTGATCTGAACGTTTGTTACCTGTCTGGTGCCACAGTTCCGAGTTAGGCGTGTTGACACTTTTTGCTGGCATTCTTGCTTATCCGCTATTTACACGAGAAGGAAATTCGACTTTCCCCCCACGAGCGCGCATTGAGTGATGCTGACATCACGGCTTTCTGAGGCGGCGCGGTGACGTCGAACTCCACTTGCTCCTGGTCGGAGGCGCGGAGGAAATGCCCAGATGGTACAAACGTTTCTCGCGGAGTTGCGGTGAGAGACGCCCCGCCGATTGTCGTCACGCAGCTTTGTCCGGCGGTTACTCCATCGTGTGGACATGGCACTCCGGAAGCAAACTTCATACGTGTGTCAACGCTCTGTCCAGGACAGTCAGAGTTATTTCGATGTGACGTGTTACGGCTGTTAGTCGGGACCCCCCGAAGAAATTCTGGGATCGTACTTCGCGACAGCTCCTGGTGACGTCACCAATCACATGAGCACTCCAACCCTTGCGGCCACAGCTGTGTTTACAAGAAAACAAGACCTACACCCGACAATTCGGATACAAACCAGCGACCTATGAATGATAGCAGTCATTTTCCCCGATATAAACCACTCTACCAACTGATCCATTGACGAGAATAATTTCTATGAACGCAAGGCTTTATGAAGGGGCTTCAGTTCTCACGAACCTTGATTATGACCCCGTGATTGACTCTTTTATATGTTGGGCTGTGATCGACATTCCGTCACTCCTGTGCATGTTTATCTGATCAACAAATCAGATAAACTTGCAAAACGTATTTTTAGACCTTGCAAAGTTCGTAGCGGGTCCGGGAGAACTTGGGATGGTGTGCGCTGAGTGAGGCTGGTTGTAGAGAAAGTAGCGATGAGGTACGGTTGAGGAACCGAGAGGGTAAGTCCGTGGTCGTGCTCAAGGTCAGGAGGTGACGCAGAAAGTCCAACGGCGTCAGAAGGATAGTGAATTACGCGAAACTCTGAGACCGCTGTTGCTATGACACTCGCGCAAGAGCTCAATGCACTCGGGTTTTGTGGGAGGTGATTTGGAATGGTTGTTGCACTTGGTGTGCCGTGCGGAAGATCTTGATGTTCGTTCATTCATGCAATTATTCACAGCCTTGCAGTGGCCCTTTTGCCCATTTCGAATGTTCAGTTTAGAGTAACGATCCTTACAACTGAAATATTTAATCTGTTTTTGTTACGTGTCGTTGAAGCTAACGAATAAAACATATTTCTGCTGCCTGGTGTATTTTAAGCCGATGTTATAATAATTTCTAGCTGTGCTTTGTTGATCTACTTTCAGGCGCTTCTTTCAAAATGTGGCCTTTTAATGTTTACCCCAGCTTATAAACCCACACATTTCCTTGCGCCTTCCCGGAGCAGCGTGAATCGCACTTGAACTGGGCTTGAATAAAGAGAAGCAAAAAGTCTTGTGCATCTGCTTCAAGTTGTAAACATGTTATTCCTTTGACGTCACGACACACCAATTGGCTATGGCACACGTTTTCTCTTGCACCATCGTAATTTTCGGTGACAACGGAGAGAATTCGCGCTTCCGCTTAGTAAAGGTTGAAAAGCGCAGAACAATTTTTAATTAGGTGTCACTCCAAAAGTGACTGACTAAATAAAATCTACACGGTCGAGTTTCCGTTTTCCGCTATGGCACAGCCTCCTCTATACACACAATGCCTAGCGGTTTGACGACGGAGCCGTAGAGTGCTCGGTCGCACATTTGGAGCGCGAGGATCCGGTAAGTACAGAGCAATTCTCGGGGAACCTGGTCGTCAGTGCGCACCTTTTGCAGTGGCGAGCGCCCAAAACATGGTTTTCAAACCCGACGAAAAAGGAAGCGGTAGCACGAGGAACGCGAGGAGCACGAGCGGACGTTCCATCGCTCGGGAGAAGTACACGTTTCGGCGTCTCACTGCAGTGGGGAGCCCGTCATCCGACTCTCCTCTCATCCATAGTCTGCAACTGTACCTTTTTTAATTTCGGCGGCCGCGTCTCGTGGCGATCTGCCAGGCTTTTTCAGTATAGAGCAGGCTAAGGCTACGGTTATCCTGGGCCAGCTTGCTAGAAGCAGCGTCCCTGGTGAGGGGAAAGAAAGCACTTCCAGAGCCAGCGCACGAGCTGAGCAGGACTCCAACCGCGTCTCGAGACACTTGCTTGCCCCAGACGTTGGGGTGCCTTCTTTCGCCCGGTCTCAGCCGAGACGCTCAAGCCGGCCCTGATTCCAGGGAGTACCACAGAGAAATATATGCGCGCACTAGCTAAGTTCAATAACCCATCAGCGCCCCGTGAAGCTGGAGCGTACACACGCTGTCAGAGCGGGGCGGAAGCTGATGGCCGGGTGCTGGTGTTGAGTTCGAAAGAGACGTCCTGCAGTTCTTAACTAGCCATATACTAAATGTTCTAAATGTTGTCTCGCAGCCGTTCTGCGCATGAAGCCATCGCGTAGTCAGCTGGAAGCTTCGCGATATTCTGCTTTTCGGCGCATCCGGTTCGTTCGAACTCCAAGTCTGTTAAACCCCTATCGCTGTAGTATCGGTCAGGGGAAATTAAATTTGGCGCTACAGTAGATTGTGCAAATGCGCAAGCCGGCTTTACTGAAAGGTGTCTTTTCTGTTGGGAAAACCTTCGGACCTGAATTTAAGACTCAAACTGTTTTTTTATTCCATTATACACAACTCAAGGTAAATTTTGACGTAGTTGTAGCAAAGGGCGCTTGCAGACATTAGACACAGGAAAAGTTGTTTATTATCATTGTAACCTTACATTACTTTAGTATTCACAGTTTACATTGCTGTACAAATTCAGGTAGAATTTGTTCTACACAATGCCTCCCGAACCTTGGGACGCCCAAACCGTTTAAGAAAGAGGGTTACCTCTTCGTGGACCCCACGCCGAAGACGTTCCAGGCCACTTGAAAGCCGCTTGAAATGCGTCTTCCAATCGCCCACGGTGACTTTCATGACAGTATTAGTATAGCGCAATCCACCAGAATTATCGCACAAACATCTTTGTATAGCCTTTAAATAGCCATCATTCACATGTTCTTCTGAAGAGCTCGCCATGTCATCCCTTAGGGCGATGCGCTTGGCCATAAACGGGATGCTGCTTTTCTCCACGACCATTTGATGCGCTTTTTTTTATCGGTTTCCAATTGTTGTGCATACTCTTCCCCAAGAAAGTAAGCCAGTTTCACGTCAGTGTTTTGGAAGTCCCTCTTGAGCTCCTCGTAAGTTCCTAAGAAGACGCTGCCTTCGAAATTGTTTTCACACTAGGACACAAGATGGCCGAAGTCGCCGCGGATGTTCCCGCTGGTCACAAAGAGCTCGAAGAAATCATCGAAGGTACCGATTTCGAACTTGTACACGGGCATAGAACTAGGGTAATGATGGAAGAGAGTGCATACGTTCAGAGGGTTTTTGGTAAGGGCGAGGTATCTGGCACTTGTGTTCATGAGTCGCTACCCGTAAAAAAAAGTGCGTGTTCAGAAAGGAAGGTGGCGCAATGCGCTTCACTGGTGATGCGCCTGGCATACGAGGTTCTCCGGCTTAACTCGGTAAGGTTGCTGGCAGGTTGCGCTTTGTGGAAGATAAAACACCTTGTACACTTACTCAGCTTTGGTACGCCATAGTCATGGACTGAAAAATTAAAGGGCTGTTCACACGTACAAAGCATCGCCAACACTGTGCTATCGAAACAGCACAGTGCGCTTTGCTGCATACCTCGCTCTTCTTTAGTGCTGTGAGCTACCCCATGAAACACTTCTTGCTTCGCGATTCGATCTTTGGCATTCTTATATAAGCATTGTTACGGTTAACTACAACAAACAGATGCCGGTTTTCGGTTTCTAGGTTTTGTGCGTGTTTTACAATAAGCTTCCGCCCTCTTTAGTTCCTCGTAAGTTGCTAAGAGGACGTTCACGTCGCCCTTGTGCTCATACCAGGGCATGAAATGGTCCAAGAACTCTCCGCGGACGTTTTCGCCTGTCACAAAGGGCCGAAATAAATAATCGAAGGTACCGTTTTGGAACTTGCACACGGGCTTCATGCACGAACACGCCGACAAGAACCATGCGGTAGTAGCAGCATAAAGGCCGGCACTCCATGTCACCGCCGTTGCCGCTGCCGTCCCCTTTCTCTGGAGTCTCCGTTCGTCCTCAACATAGTGAGCGGCAGGCTGGAGCTACGAATAAAGATAAAAAGAAGTGCTGACGTCTAGGGGGTTTCTGGTAAGGTAAACAAATCTGGCCTTTGGATTCATGAGCTGCTGTCCGTAAGGAAATTGCGTCTTTATGAAGCAAGTTTGCGTCATGAGGTTCGCAGCTCTAGTAAACCGAGATACGAGGTATTCCGGTTTAAGTCTCTCACATTGCTCCTAGATTGCTCTTTGTGGAGGATAATGCGCCATGTGCACTTATTCAGTACGGGTACACTATAGTCACAACCTGAAAAATTAAAGGGCTTTTTACACTCTCAGAGCAACGCTAACACAAATCTCGTAACACAGCACAGGGCGCTTTGCTGCAGCCCTCGCTCCGTAATAATGGAGTGCCTGCAGCTACGGCATGAAACGCTCTTTGGTTCATAGTAGAACAACCCAGAGACAATGAGCTTTAATTTTTTTCAGCTCTTTGCTTCGCGATTTGTTCTTTGGCTTTCTTAAAGACCCATGCTCGAGATAAAGAAGAACAATAAAGATGCCCGTTTCGGGTTGCCATATTTAGTTTCGGTTGATAGGTGGTCTGCGTATTTTCCTTTGGGGCTCGCTCCATTAGACGCGGCGCGCGTATTATTGAAGTTTCTCCGTGAATATTTGAACTTTTTACAGGCAGGAATCAACCTGCCTAATCGCTTCTAAACTCGTCAGCTCATTCGACCCAATAAATGCGAGGATATTAGCGAAGAGGAGTGTTCGTATACCCGTATGTGACCAGCCCGAGACGGCGCAACTTTTGACTGCGACATGCCGCTCGTGGTCGTCACCCGAGACAAGTTGTCAGAACGTATTCGGACGTCAGTAATGCATGTAGATGGGCCTTTATTCTTGCTTCGTATGGAAGACGACGGCACGGCAATCAAGACATGCGGAGAAAGTCTTCTCGCGGAACAGTCACCTTTAAACATTTTCATTTTCTTATATTTTACAACAGCCAATCATTGCAAAGCGCGTATATTGCAGCAATAATAGAGCCAATAATAAAATAGACTTGGAAGGCGGTTCTTAATTGATATGTTAATTGTAATTAAATAATTTACTATGCTTATAATGCGTACGGCGTCCCATTTTCTCGGTAAAAGGCTCATCAACACGTGTGATACGTGATCTCCAGTGACGCTTTATCGACAGGGTTGACACGATCGCATCACCGTTCATGTACGGCGGTCACGACAGCGATCTCTATTATGCGGGAACCAAAACGAAATTACTTTTGAGGGTGCTTCAGAGCCTCTCGTAATCGTTTAATGCATATGTAAGCACAGTACCACACGTTTTGGATGAATTCACTTTTCCACAACAACACCAAAAAACATTTGACAAAGAGTAATATCCCATAAACAAAAACACGTTCATTCCGATTCCGGAAAGAGTTTTGGCAACGAGGTGCCCGGATGAGGGAAACGCATCCGTCGTTTTTGCGGTGACCTTTCATCTGGCAAGCATTTCTTGCCCCTTCCTTTGAGGCGTGTCCATCGTTTCCGAGTTCAAACATGCGTTGTTCTCTTACTCCCAAAGAATAAGCTTTATGAAGGGTTCTAGCCAGTTGTTTCTGAGTTTTTGGTGCAATACGAGGACAATATCGCCGCCTTTAGGCATGTAGCTGAGGGCTTCGCTTACATCGTCTGCCCTGCATCCCACTGTAAACTTGACGCCGTTGATGTCGTGAGAGGCGTGTTACCGTCGGACAAACATATCTGTAAGAAGCGAAAAAAAAAAGATAATGGCCTTCCTCGTATATTTTTCCTACAGCGGTAGCATGGTAGTGCTACTTTCGGGTAAAGTCTGGTACGTGCTGTTCCTGCGCAAAAACCCAGATGATCGCGGGAGAGGAGTGATAACAACGCTGCACGGTCTGTTAGACCCCACTCTCACTCACTCCTTCTAACCCCCCCCCCCCCCCCCCCCCCGCCCACCGCCGCCGCTTCGGAATTTGGAAGCCTCTTACATCACGTCGACATGGCTTTTATTTTGTTCCCTCCCCTTTCCTTCCCTCAGACATTGCCATTTCGCGCAGCCCTCCATAATATTGGTGAATAAGTACTACCGTAAGTTTTGTTCGTCATAATTCCACCAAAGTTCCGGAAGAACTGGTGACAAAATTTTTTTTTGCAAGTAGATTGTTTCTCAAAATACGGGAATCTTAGTACGAATCTTACCTCTGATTTTTCTCTCCGCGAGTGAGTGCAGTAGGAACGTCGACGTGAATAGATATTAAACCATAGTTGCCTTTAGTATGACTCGCTTTTGAACATTATAGCTTAGCTCATCTTGTGAAGCCACGGGTCCACAACAAGTGTAGTAAGAACGGTTAGTGGGGTTGTTCGCTGTTCTCCCTACTCAACGCGCGGTAATGAACAGCTGACAAGAAAACGTTGTCAGAAACGTCAAGCGCCGAAAGGTCGCGTGACGTTTCGGCGCGAGTGACGTCACAGTGCCGAAACGTCACTCGCGACGTTTCGGCACGGTCACATGACTCGCGCCGAAACGTCACCTGACGTTTCGGCGCGGTGACGCTTTGGCACGGTGCCGAAACATCGCGTGACCTTTCGGTGCGGTGCATTATGGGACGTGTGTAATAATGCACCGCGCGGTTACGCCGAGCGACAGTGACGGCGACTGCGACGGCGATGCCGACGCCAACGGCGACACCGCTCAAACCGGAAACGGGCGCCTAAGAGCTGCGCTTTAAAACAGCCGTACATACAATTTTCACGAACTACTTTAATTTGACGACTGCTAGTTATAGCTTAAATGATCACTCATGCAATGAAAGTGTAGCGGCTATCCCACCAGCCGGTGACCGGTAAAGAAACAAGGATAACCCTCGTGCTTTTTAGGCATATAGAATTTCTAAGACTAAGCCAGCGGCTCAGCTCAGTTGTACATCGTATAAAGAAACGTCGCTAAGTAATGATGACCCAGACGAGCCGAGAAAACACCCGAGTGAGCAGCAAGGGCGACGAGTGGCTTTTCTGCAGCTGACCAACCCGAAGTCCCTCGTTGTACGCATTCTAGCCTGCTGGCCCGCGGATACGCAAGTGTGCTATGCACAAGTTCATTACCAGTTCGCTTTGCGACACAAACCAACAAACAGGATTTCATCACGTGGTAAGCGTCTTGAACCGATGCCGCGGAGGTCCGCGACATTATCATCGCAGCATCCCCGGCAACGCCCTACGATATCCTTCTGGCAGAACTGGTTCGAAGCACGAACCTATCCGAACAACAACGCCTACAAAAGCTGCTGACTGCAGAAGAGCGGGGATACGCCATCTCACATACTGCGCTGCGCCGTATTAGGCATTCGTTGGAAAATCCGCCATTGAAGACTCACTCCTTCGGCAGCTGTTCATGCAGACCCAATGACGTCCGTATGATGCTCGCGCCGGCAGACAGCGCCGCCTTAGATGACCTCGCAAAGGTGACAGAGCACATCGGTGATGCATCAAAGACGCGCAGTTCAGAGATCGGCCGAACAACGCACTATTCTCAACATTACTCGGAGTTGTGCGTCGCCATGGAGCATCGCATGGATCAGTTGACGGAAATGATGGCTGCCCTTTGTCTTTCACGACCGCCGTCACGCAGCAGAAACAACTCGCCAGCTCGCAGAAGTAGCAGATCTCACAGTCCTTTTAACCGACAGTGTTGGTATTATCGTACATTCGGCTCCCGCGCCGGGAAATGCACTTGTTCTACTCCGAGAAACACCAACGCCAGCTACTGGGGACGACGAGTGCGCCTGGCCAGTTGAAACGTCGTCCTTGCCAGTCCTTCCTTCCAGAAAAAAAACACAAAGATGCGTTTCTTCGTTGACACCGGTGCCGACGTGTCAGTATTGTCTCCAAAACTCAAGATCGTCGTAAACAGACACTCTTGCATCTTAGAGCAGCTAGCGGCACCGTCATTCCCACCTACGGAGTCCGCACACTCATGATAAACTTACGACTGCGTCTAGTCTTTCGCTGGATCTTCATTATTGCAGATACCCAGCATCCTATCCTCAGTGCAGATCTTCTGTAACACTTCAACTTCCTAGCAGATACCCGCAACCATCGCCTCATTGATGGCACTACATTGCTGTCAGTCTCAGGCATGCGCATAAAGTTACAATCATGCAGGCTTTCTCCACTGCTCCTTCCGCCAGGTTCTCCCTATCCTCAGTGCAGATCTTCTGTAACACTTCAACTTCCTAGTAGATACCCGCTACCACCGCCTCATTGGTGGCACTACATTGCTGTCAGTCTCAGGCATGCGCATAAAGTTACAATCATGCAGGCTTTCTCCACTGCTCCTTCCGCCAGGTTCTCCCTATCCTCAGTGCAGATCTTCTGTAACACTTCAACTTCCTAGTAGATACCCGCAACCATCGCCTCATTGATGGCACTACATTGCTGTCAGTCTCAGGCATGCGCATAAAGTTACAATCATGCAGGCTTTCTCCACTGCTCCTTCCGCCAGGTTCTCCCTATCCTCAGTGCAGATCTTCTGTAACACTTCAACTTCCTAGTAGATACCCGCAACCACCGCCTCATCGATGGCACTACATCGCTGTCAGTCTCAGGCATGCGCATAAAGTTACAATCATGCAGGCTTTCTCCACTGCTCCTTCCGCCAGGTTCTCCCTACATTGACATCGTGCTAGAGGTTCCGTCTCTCGTACGACCCTGTACATTCGCCAACCATGCAAGTGAGGCATGACGTCAAGCATTACATCGAGGCGACAGGACATCCCATTTATGCCCGACCTCGAAGGCTTCCGCCCAAAAACTGCCGGACCGCCAAAGGAGCGTTCGGTCATATGCTCGAACTGGGAACTGGGTTTTGGGCTTGGTTGCTACGCTACAATGCGGTACGCTCAGAACCCCCTCGTCTTTGCTTTGCAGGCTCTGCTCGTTCACAGTTCCTGCACAGAGGCACACTTGGCAAGTCCCGCAGTAATTCAGCCGCAAAAAAACTGCCAGCTTCTACGACGATGCATGGAACGACTCCGCCAATGCCAGGATTTCTGCTGAACCACCGACCACCTACGAGTCATCGTTCGAGCCAGCGCCATCTACTACGTCACACGAGCAGACTATAATGTCACGAATGACGAGCGATGAGGCGATAATAACTGGAGAAACTAAACGTTTAATGGGGCGAACTTGTGCCCAAAAATAAAAAAGGGAGCAGAATAAAGCGGAGCGTCTCGGGCGTCGAAGTCGGCGTGACAGCAGGGTCGAACGCTGGGGCGAAACTGACTCCGCTCGCCTTCCGGAGTCCCTTATGTACCCTCGTTGGTTTTTGGATCATCCGGCGTAGAACTTTCGGTGCGTAGAACAATCGGAATCAGGCGAGAATGTTCTCGAACTTGCGAGAAGTCCAAGTTCAAAGAACAAATAAAATGACAGTCCGCTGACTGCAATCGAACCTTCCGCGCGACAGTCAAGCGTGGTAACCACTCTCCATTGAGATCGCCTCCGCTGGTGAGATAACCTTTTGGTCTCTCTATTAATACCTCTTTTAGTAGCAAGCAAAACTTCACACTCTTTCCGATCGCATACTAGTTTTGTCGAGATTATTTCGTAAATTATGAACACCGATATACGTTAACGACAAAGGGTGCTGAAAATAGCTAACTGTGCTTTGTTCAATAAAGAAGAAAGGTAAATAAGAAAGCGGAACGAAAAGGACCAAGATCTGGGGCTGCTGGAGAACAAGCATAATTTACGGAGAAATTTGTACGAAGGGACAAACGTAAAGAGATGCACCATAAATATTTCCTTTTTACTATTGTAGTGACATGCCGACACTCGTCATTTGAGCACTACTTACGTACATGTCTTCGTACTAGTTCTCACACGACGATACTTACGTGTTTTCGTACGAGCTGTGAGTGCAGACTCCCGAACCCGATGATGATCCCCCGACACCGCCGTTTTTACGGGCGGGGTCCCACGAAAGGTTTTTACACTCCTGGCTGGGAGATACAAGGCCCCTCAAGAGCGCCTCTCAACTTCTTGCATAACATCAAACTCATTCTTCACTTGGCCAAAGTTACCTTAAAACGCGTCACTTTACCTCAAAAAATCACGGTGATTATAATGTAGTGAGTGCGCAGGCGAGCTGGTGGATGTTAACCTATTTGTTCTTAGCCCGAGACTAAGGCTGGAAGAGAGGGAAGTTTCAAAGTTGAAAGATAATGAACAGTCGAGGACACGTCTCTAATAAAGACGTGTCCTCGACTGTTCATTTTCTTTCTACTTTGAAACTTTCCTCTTTTCCTGCCTAAGTCTCGGGCTAAGAACAAATAGGTTAACGGTGATTATATTTTTTTAAAAGGTTAAAAAGCGCAAACAAAACAAGGACAATAAAGACACAAAGACGACAGGACGGGACGGCGGGGCAACGCCTGTCCTGTCGTCTTTGTGTCTTCATTGTCCTTGTTTTGTTTGCGCTTTTTAATCCTTTAAATCAGTATCAACCGACTCTCCCAAGCACAAGCTTTAATCCAACTGATTATAATTGTTTATCGTTGAAACTATTCAATTCAAAGTCCTCTCAGATGTGTTTACACAGACAATTTCCTTCACGACCACGCTATGTTTTTCTTGAAAATTGTATTTTTCGAAAATAAATGCATGTTATAATGGTGATTACCAAAAAGAGGGGCATGATTTCATATTTTTATTTTTAGTACGAACATTGTTGAAAGCGTTACTGTCGTAGTGGCGACGAAAAACCATACTTTAGCCAAACGTTTAGAAGTCGTCGAAAATGGGGTTATTTAGCTGGCTGTCCCGAGAATATAACAAAAGCGAAAACGAGAAAACTGAACGATTAACTTTTTTCCATTGTTAGCCGCATTAGAGGGAATCTAGAAACAATGATTGAACAAAATAAAAATTGTTTTTTTTTTGCGACAACCGAGTTCAAGTATATAAAAATGTAAGGTCTTTAATTTATTCGGAGCCAAATATTAACTTTTTTGTAAATATCACTCGCATAAAACGTACATCACATTTTAGTCGATATTAATAGCTACGCACCGATAGTTTTTTTTTTATGTCGCTGGCATTAATGGTTAGTCTGCTAGAGCAATCCAAATTTTAAGCTCAATTGCTCGGGGTAGCAAGCTTACGATTTTGTATAAATAGAATATCTAACACATGTAGTTAAAATTGTTTGAACATGTTCCGCAATATTGTCCTTCTCACAAAAATATATTAGCGGCATATTGAAGTCAAATATTTTATAACAAATAAACAAACTCGACAGATATTCAAACTGAGTCTTTGTCGTGTTTCACTCCGTGGCAATTCAGGTTTGTCTGCTATTGAACGGATTACTTCTAAATTTTTGGAAGGGCCATTTTGCTCATCACAGGAACATAATTATAACATATATCTGTTTAACCAAATATGACCCCCCACCCCTTCCCCCCAACATGGTTGTTCGAATTCGAACGAAACCACTCTACCCAAACTTTATTAGCGATTTCCGTAAATATCACTAAGATAGGAGGTTGCGTTTTCGGTGGTGTTCACCATTCATCTCCATGTGTTCGCGAGGGCTCCGTTGTTCTCCGCGAAATAACACCCAGTTGTGAAGTGTTGACATCTGGTCCCCAACCGGAAGCGCTACATTTGGACGGAAACTGGACGTTCGACGATGCGTGGTTTAGCCAGAGTGTCGAACAGAACTTTTTATCGGTTCAGTTCTGGTTCGGGTTAACGGCTTTTGGTTCAGTTCCGGTTCAGTTCCGGGGGGCAAAAAAAAAAAACGGTTCGAAGCGGTTCGAACCGGTTTAAGCCGCTTAATTGAGAATACATTTTCCGCGTACTTTTGGCAATAAACACTATTTCAACAGTGGAACGCGTAACTACAGGGTGTCACCAAAGAAAATTTACGCTTTTTTACGACAAAAATAAACTAGGCATCGCCGAACTCTCATTCTCCGCCCAAAGGTAGAGCTAGAGGTCACAACCAAATGCCAAAGTTTCAGTCCGATCCGATAACTTAATCAGAAGTTATAAGTGATTTTCTGAAAATTTCAATGGGAAAATGGAGCCCATTTTTGTTCCTTTCCGGTTTCTGGTGCCATAGAGCCCCATATGTTCGAAAACTCCGTCGGCCGCCATTTTCCCATTGAAATTTTCAGAAAATCACTTATAACTTTTGATTAAGTTATCGGATCGGGCTGAAACTTTGACATCTGGTTGCGACCTCTAGCGCTACCTTTGGGCGCAGAATGAGCGTTCGTCGATGACTAGTTTATTTTTGCGATAAAAAAAAGTGTAAGTTTTCTTTTGTGACACCCTGTATATAGCTTTTGATCATTCGTAGAATCTACTTTTATTTTAAAGAACCAAAAATAAATTGCATTACTTAAATTCGTTGGAACAGTAAAATAACAGCTAAATTAACGTGTATGACTCAGCATTTTTTTTTTACTTTAGTCGCATATATATTATCTGAATCGAAAGCTTATAAGTCTGTTAAGTCGCCTAAAATACCCGTGATTGGTACAAATCTGCGTCGCAGTATTAAAGGAAGAATCCTGCTGTGCTCTTGAACTTAGGAATTAATTAGAGGGCATAAAATCATGAAATGAACTCGTCCTCGCGATTATATATCCCGAAATCTAGTTTACAAAATACGCTTCACAATATATAGGATGACGACGCAGCTGAGCTCAAATCAAAAATATTTTGAAAATGCCAGGGACGCTTTAGGACAAACCCTTTCAGTCAACCCTTTGTTGAAACACTGAGCGGCAATCAAAACACTCGCTTTCCTGACCAATATTGTTTACACTCAGCACCGTTACGCATGCAAATAATCATGCAGAAAAGTGTGGCCTGCGTACTTAGATCAGATCTGGCCTAAAATAGGGCGTACAAAAGTGAACATTTTCGACAAAACTTGGCGTTTGATGTTTGTTCTTGACAATATGCAGTTCAATTCAATTTGCAAGTAAGCATCAGCCTTGCTAATTTTTTTTGATAAATGGAGCAAAGTTGTATTTCATACTCTACTTGACATTGCATCTACTTAATTGGTCCCTTTCTGACGGTCTGCGTGCAAATCGTCACAGTTCCGCCACGCGCCACTTTGTGCTTTGTTTTCATCCAGCCCACAGACACATAAAATTGTTGTTCATCACATAAAAAACGCAAAAGAAGACTTCTATATGTCTGAGAAGTTTAAGGAACATATACGTTATTTAAATCAGCTTAAAAAAATGTCTTTAAGGTTCATCCGAATCAGTTCTAGACGTGCCCATCGAGCATAAAAACGACGGAAAAGATGTACAGAGCCTATTTAAGATAATTTGGGGTGCAGTTACTTATGATTTATATATTTAGGGTGGTCGGCCGTTCTTTTATGTTGTCAGGTCTTCAGGCAGTAATAAAATATTTTTATTGTCGTCAATAAATTTGACTGTATGAAGTTCACATAACCGCTTGAGATCAACACGGGATGATGATAGTCGAAAATACGCCATCTTTTGAGTCTGCGGAAATGCGCTTTTTTGTTCGCTGTTTGGCAGTGCGAAACATCGGGTCGCGGGGCGTGCCAAAAAGGAGTCTCTACCCGTTTTAAACGTGAACACGTTTGACGGAACTCCGTCTGTTTGACTCAAAAATGTGGGAAATACAGACCTTCACCAACCACATCCTAAACAGATAGGAGCCCGACGTTTCAATAGGTTGGGCTAAATAGGTCGACAGGCATTTAACCATCGGCGTATGTCAATGGACTAGGGCGCTTGAAGAAAACAAAGTGAGTGAAGCAAACGCCACACCGTAGATGGTAAAGAAGCTGCTGTTCTTCACGTGCAAATTGTCGCCTTTGATGAAAAAAAACCAGTCGGTTTAAAACGTCGGGCCCCCTACTGTTTAGGATTTTGTTGGTTATGGTCCATATTTCTCCGATAAAGATGTATGCAATGATGTTCCTGATTACACATACATAGCGCGAAGGACAGACAACATATTTCTAACTTAAAGCACATTCGGAAATCGGCTTGCACGAGCTCGAATCGTCGCAGAATACTGTCTTAGGAGGCTGAAGTTACATTCGGTTTTACGTTCACTTCCTTTCGGGCCTCATTTTACGACTCTGTGCTTTATCCCTCATGCGCGATCTAACATTTGATTAGGCTGCCGCATATCGTCGCGAGACGCCTATGTACACTGCACAACTTTACGATTTGGGCATCCCATTTTGCTACGCTAAACCAAATGCTGCTTCGAACGGCGTGCCTCTCAGTGTCAAACACGAGCGTTCAGTGACGACATTGGTCTAGAGCGTCGGTTAATGACGGCTTAGAATTCTAGAGGTAGGACAGGTTGAATAGGCGCCAGTGACCCGCTCTCTTCCTTTCAAGCACGTGACTCTCACTCAACATTTCGCTTGGAACACCCGTACATTGCTGGGGTGGACACATCTTCATAACTGGATGTTAATTTCCAATACTTGGAAAGATCGCGCATGGTTGTTCCACGCTTTTGTCGCTTCGGTTCTCTATTGGTTCACAACAAGGGCGTCATCAACAAATAGAAATCTGCTCAAAACCCTTAACTTTTTTCACTATGTTCAAAATAGTGCAGATTTGTTCCTTATTTTATGGTTAACGTGTTCCTAGAGTCCTCACTAGTTTGAGTAAACGCGATACAAATTTAAAAAAAGGGCAGAAACGTGTTGTAGGGCCCCTTTAAGTTCAGACGCGGCGGATGGCATACAAGCGCGAGCATGTGGTCCTGAACAGTGGTTGCACTGCAGGACCGCGCGTGCTTGGCGAGGGCGCTGAAAGCCCGGAGCTCGCTCTTGTAGCTTCTGCTACGCTCACACCTTAAGAGAAAGGGAGGATTGCCTTGAAAACATCCCGTTTCTCCAGAAAACTGAACTGTTTAACATGGTTTACACCTGGCATCATCGCACTATATGCTACTGCTCATTGAGATTTTTTTGTTTTTTCGCTGAGAAAAGCAAATTCCGTGGTGCAAAATTCACGCTGCAGAAGGTTTGCGCTTAGTGCAACTCACGTATTCAGAAACAAAGATTGTTTTTGCCTGGTGCAGTGTTGTGAGTACAGGTGCAAGCGTCTGGCACCACGAAAACGCACTTTGTGGCAGGAGTGATTTTGCAAATGAAGTAGTTTTGCGGGATCACGCTCTTTGGTCTGTGCACAGGATGCCGAGCAAAGGAACCTTTACACTATGTTAGTGAACCCTCCCCCCTTTTTTTTTTCGTTTTTCTTTTTACGATGCTCCTCTAGAGAATACTTTTATTTCTGAAAGAATCCATCCTTTTTTTTGGGGTTCAGCAATTACATTTGTGTCATTTGTTAGCAGTAATCCTCCAATTCTTTTATTTTGCACCCAAAACCTGTGAAGTTTCAACCAAACTGCGAGAATTCGAGCGACTGCCAACGTTCGGCTGTCCCTCTGAGGCCACAAGAGTCTTTATTTTCCGGTATCCCTGCCGTACACACTTACTGTCGGTTCCTTTCAATGCTTCTTTCTATTCGCGCGGAAAACTTTGGGTGACAGTTCGGCAACGAAGAAAACATGTTTCGGTGCTTCATGTAAAATGGGCCGTGCAACAATTTTAGAGCGCAGCTCTTAGGCGCCCGTTCCCGGCTTGAGCGGCGTCGGCGTCGCCGTCGGCGTCGCCGTTGGCGTCGGCGTAACCGCGCGGTGCATTATGGGTAAATTTCCCCGCTAAATCTAGCGGAAAAATTTCCCCGCTTAATTTGGCGGAAAAATTTCCCCGCTAGATCTACCGGAAAAACTTCCCCGCTAAATCTAGCGGAAAAATTTCCCCGCTAGATCTAGCGGAAAAACTTCCCCGCTAAATCTAGCGGAAAAATTTCCCCGCTTAATTTGGCGGAAAAATTTCCCCGCTAGATCTAGCGGAAAAACTTCCCTGCTAAATCTAGCATAAAAATTTCCCCGCTAGATCTAGCGGAAAAACTTCCCCGCTAAATCTAGCGGAAAAATTTCTCCGCTAAATTTAGCTGAAAAATTCCCCCACTAAATCTAGCGGAAAAATTTCTCCGCTAAATTTAACGGAAAAATTTACCCGCTAAATCTAGCGGAAAAATTTACCCGCTAAATCTAGCGGAAAAAATTTCCCCGCTAAATTTAGCGGAAAAAATTTCCTCGCTAAATCTAGCGGAAAAAATTTCCCCGCTAAATTTAGCGGAAAAAATTTCCCCGCTAAATCTAGCGAAAACAATTTCCCCGCTAAATTTAGCGGAAAAAATTTCCCCGCTTAAGCTAGTGGAAAAAATTTCCCCGCTAAATCTAGCGGAAAAAATTTCCCCGCTAAATCTAGCGGATAAAATTTCCCCGCTAAATTCAGCGGAAAAAATTTCCCCGCTAAATCAAGCGGAAAAAATTTCCCCGCTAAATTTAGCGGAAAAAATTTCCCCGGTAAATCTAGCGGAAACTTTTTCTGGGGGTCACGTGACCTCCGTGGTCACGTGACACCCCCAGGTCACGTGACCCCCATGTAACCTTGGGGAGGGGATGTGACCCCACCAAGGTCACGTGACCACTCCCCCCTCGAGGTCACTTGACTCCCCCCCTGAAAACACGTGAACCTCAGTACCCTTCCCTCCTCCTCCTCAAGAGCTGCGCTCTAATTCGGCGTTACAGGGAGTTGTAAACGGCTTTCATTTTTTCTACTTTGACTAAATACCGCTAAGAGCTCATCCCTCAACTTGATAACTTGCATAAACACTAATTAGTTTTCCTCTCCGCTCAATGGTAGATGTAGAAAAATAAAGGAAAGAAACAGCTTTCGCCTCCTCAACTCGCTATTAAAAGAAGCAGCGATGTGATCTGACGCTAATTTTATACCGCCAGTGTTCATCAGTCATGCTCTGGGGTTGGCAAAGAATAAAGCATGAGTTGAGTTTTAGACATTGATAAAGTTCGGCTATTCTCATCTTTGATTGGGCACGATCCAACACGAATGATTGGCGACGCTGATTGTCATAGACCCGAGCACTGGACTCGGGCTCATGATAATCGCGCACGTCACGGTATCACGTGACTCGCGATGAGAAGATGGGATGGCATGTGACGTCACGGTGTCAACAACGCTAATACATGTGGTGACGTTCTCAATTTAAGTCGACTTGACGCGATGAGTCTCGCGACTACGTCACGGGGCCACGTGACTTGACGTTACTTGGCAGCATGTCTTGGCACCATGACGTCACGTGACCACGTGACACACGATTAATCGTAGTGCCAATACAAAAGCGCCACGAGAATAAAATTTTTTTCAATCATTGTAATTCTGTATATGACAATTCGATCACTACATAGAAATACAGCTGCTAATTTTTACTTCTCAAATACTCAGTTTTTATTAATAGAAAAAAAAAATCCGTGAACCGTTTTGAACCGGTTACCGTTATGTTTTTTCCGGTTCAATTCCGGTTCAGTTTCAAGATGGCAGCGAAGATTTTGGTTAGGTTCAGTTCCAGCTCGGATAAAAATAACGGTTCGGTTCCGGTTTTCGGCTCGGTTCGGTTCCGGTTCGACACTCTGGGTTCAGCTATGGGTCAGGACAAGACAGATTTACTTTATGCCGAACTCTCAGTACCTATTAAGAATTCAGTCACTGTGAAGTCTGTTTACTTTTAAGCAAGAGCATTAGAACACAGTATTGTTTATACCGGAACGGGAAAGGGAAACTAGTTTTCTCCTTAAAGCATGAGCAAGCCAACTCTCAATGTGTGTTCGAGGGGAAGGGGGGGGGGGGGTTACCTCGCAGGAATCTAAACACCTTCAATCCAATAGACAAATTTGAGGGCGCTGAAAAACAATGCCTTCTATATGAGCAAACGGGGTGGCACTTAATTGGCTGATCGAAGGTTTAGCGAATGCCGAGGTTTCATCAGAACACACTTTAGCGAAAGCTAGGTCACTGCGAAGCGTAGCTTACGGATGGCCCAGGTGGGTTAACACTTCCGTGCGTGAACGCAGGAAGGGGAAGGGGGGAAGGAGGGGACGGCGGCGGTGAGGCGGGGAATGCTTAACACGCGCCCTTGTCATTCGCTGAAGCGTACATTCACTCAAGTGACCGCTGTTCGCTAAAGCGTCATTCGCTCATGAGATATGAACCCCACTAGATTTAACGAAAGAATTGACGTTCCGAGCCATGACGTCACGTGAAATATACGCAAATTCATTTTTCCCTTTAGATTTAACGGTGGAATTGACGTCACGGGATCTACACTTAAATGTAACTTAATGTAATCGCGCAAATTGACTCGTGAAAAGTAGATTTGGCACAGATAACTCAACAAACTCCAATACTAGTTCTAAATAACTCAACTAACTCTAAGACCTACTAAAACTTCCTCTAACTCTAACTTGGACTATTGCTGTAACTCTAGCTCCAACTCTTACACTAATACGAACTCAATACGGACTCCACTAAACCCATTAAACACTAGGTTTAGGGCTAGTTGTTTAGCACCACTAGCGCTAAACCGAGAAAAGTTTAACATAGCAACACTATCGCGGAGCAATCTGCGACATATTCTTTTTACATGTATTTTTTTTTTTTTTCAAATATCAAGACCATTTGTACGGTAAACTCTTCATGTGTTTTGGGACACACCCTGAGTCCCACTTCAAAACATTAATCAAGGTTTCTCGGCATAGTGCCGGGATGAGACACGCTACTGGACAAAAATCAATGTCGCCCTTGTGAAGTGTCTACGGTATTGAATTGTGTGCTCCATCTCTGTCTCAACAACGAGCGAACATATCCTCCGAAAAGTAAGATGGTGCATATTGTTCAAACACAAAATCCAAACAACATTTTTCCAATGTAAAGGAGTGACGGCTACATTATATTATTTTTGGGCGCTGTTTTTTTTTTGTTTGTTCCACAAGAACATGCTGCTTTCTGTGGTGTTAGGTACAAACGAAGGTGCCTCTAAGACAAAGACACGACCAGCAGATCTCTTCATCAGTGGAACGCTTTCTCGGCAGACGAAGTAAACTTCAAGGCTGATTAATATTTGGAAGTGCTGATCAAGATCTGTTTCTTCACATGGAGATTAGGAAACCGTCATTCGTTAGGTTGTTGGTGCTATTAAGCCTGACGGTGCTGTCCCTCGGCGGGCATCAGGCGAATCCCGAAGAGTGTCCCTTATGGAAAGACATTGCGTCTTCTGAAGGATTCCAGCAGCACATCGTCGCAGCAAGTGAACAGGCCCATCTAGACATTGGTTTGCCGCCGGAGTTCGGCGTGGATGAAAGCTTTGTCTTGGTCCAATTGCTGAGGAAGCTGCCGATTAGTGTTCGTGTTTTAAGGGGAACATCAGTGCTTCGTCAACAGCTATACACCAGCACCGTGCAGCAGGACCATTATGCCCTTGTGCTTGTATTGTGTAAATCAACAGCGTGGAATCTTTATTCTCTCTTTTTTCATAATCCACACGTAATGCATTTATACGTCATTGCTGATAACATTTGGGGGTACCAACATAGCCACACTGATTTAAGACATTTAAGCGAAGTAATGCAACGTGACTCTATAATGATTTGGAGTGGAGTTGCTTTCGTTTTTGCTGTGCACAGGAAGCTTATCATCGCTGTCAAATATTTAGAATACCAGTGCCTAAATTGCTCAAAAATCTCACAGATTGTTAGTTCTATGAACTTTCTTAAAGATCGCTCTATCCACGGAATCGCAGTCAAAATGAATTGCCAGCACCCTAACTTTTGTGATAAAGCGCAATTCGAAGCTCTGGATAGCATAGTCAAACAAAGGAACGCTTCGTTTCATGTCACTAAGATAACTACTTTTAACCAACTATTTCTGAGTCTTATGCAAAGTTATAGTGATCCATGTTCTCTTTTTTACTTTTCCATTTTAGACAGAAGAACTGATTTTTTTCCGTCAATGTCGACTACTTTCCCGTATGACAGCGTCAATATGATTTTTTACGGAAAGGACAGTGAGCCCGTGTTGAAAGAAGCTGTTCTCTTTTTGCCGTTCGATTGGTTCATCTGGCTTGCCATTTTGGTTTCTTTTTCGTTTTTATTTATCACTGGCTACATAATTACCAAGCTTCTGAACAAAAAACGAGCCAATATTCATATCCTGGCTTTACCCTTTGCAGCTTTGCTGTTGCAGCAGGGGCCTCCAACTTCTCGAGAGAATGAAAGGTTTCTTTCGCTGCGATTCATTCTTGGAACATGCGCTCTTTCTGCGGCTGTACTTGCCACGGGATACAAAGGGGTTCTTGTTTCACTTTTCTCAAATGTCCCTCTTGCGGGTGAGGCAATCACAGCTACAACATATAAGAACCATAGGACTGGTTTTAGGCTTTGTATTCTCAGTGAACTTTTAGCCGAAGAGGTTGAAGGTGATTTAACCCTGAAGTCCAAGGAGTGTTTCGAAGCATCCGGCAGAATCAAGAAAGAAAATGACGGCAAGGACGTCTATCTGATCTTTGGTTCTGGATATGAAGAAGCCGACAACTTCAAGGACCAACTTCTCGGCAGGAACTACAGAGAGTCTGTTTGGTTGGAGGCTCTTACTGGACCTCAGATAGGGACAAACTCTCCTTACCGACACAAGTACTCTTTTTTCACGAGCGTTCGAAGCTGGCATTTTTAAACGCTTTGTATCACTCGCCAATCATAAACGGTTTGGCACACGCGAACTCAAAATGCCTAGAGCTCTGACTAACGAAGAACCAGTCACATTGAATGATCTGCGTCCGTGTTTCGTTTTATGGCTGGGTGGAATCCTTCTATCTAGCGCAGTTTTTATTCTCGAGAAGATAGCAGAGATAGCTCAAGGCCTCGCCTTACTTAGGAATAGGCGTAGGGTTCTTCATCGTTGATACCCACACCCTAAGAAAAGGGTGTATAGTCTTACACCCTTTTGTGACATAATATACAGAATTGAAATTCAGTTCAACAAAACGCCCATTGGATTTCAACACACGATCCCAACTTTTACGAGGGGCTTGGGCGAGATGACCTACTAAACATCTAAACAACGAATCGGAAACTACAAAAAAAAAAGAAAAAACAAAAAAAACACTGAGGTTTTGCAATAGGGCCAAGAAAGCCCCGATATTTTTTTTTGGTAGTCTTTGATGCGTCCATTAGCTATTTTAATTAGTTGTACCGCTCGGCTCTCAAGGCGCTTGCGCAAGTTGGTTCCGTCGTTACGACGTCAGTGCGTTGAACAGCGAACCGAAGTTTTAGGGTCTCTGATGTGGGATAACGGGTGAAATAACATACTCCTTCTTTCTTTCTGAGAGTGCAGACAAAATGTCGGGCAAGCAAGAAATTCTTGAAGTATTTTCTTGCGTGTGACAGGTGGAAAGAAGTCCCAAATGATAACGTAACAGCTTGTGTCATGAAGCCATCATCCTCGCATATTACGTTGAAGAGATAAGGTTTGTCGGTAGGTTCCAGCGTGTTAAGTGCACCCTGAGTTGAGTTGATGTCGGGACGTGTGCATGTAAATGGTAGTCGATACGCGGCATGGCAACGCCGCTCCCACCGGATTGGCTGGGCTTCAATTTCGCGTCGCTTCGGCGTTGCTCGCATGTCACTGGGACGCGTCTTTACATCCCCACCCCCGGTTCAACGCAGGGCGCGTGAAGGAGCCTCCGCAGACTGTCAACGGGAAGGGGGGAGTGGCCCGTTCGACGCGAGCGGCGAAGCCATGCCGGGCATCGCCTACCGTTTACAAATACGCTGCTGGGGCAGGTACACCTTTGCAGTGATCGAATTGCAATGGCTTGGGCCACGGACCAGCTGTTATTCGCTCCAAAACAAGAGTCACTTTGAAGATTCCGATTTTTCTTCAGCACACACCAACAGCAGTGTCTACTTATTCGCGGATCACTGTGTGTAACATTTCCACTTTTAAAACTGCAGTGATTTTGAACATAACGCCACATTTTTCGGGTGGTCCCTGTATGCGGCACTGTCCTCCAATGTCAAAAAGAAATCGACGAAGCGTAATATCTTGGTACCTCACCGGTGTCCCGCACTCTTCAGGTTTTCGACTAATAAAAATAATCGATGCAAAGCATGTCCGCATGAAATATACGTGAGATGTTTGGGAAACATGTATATAGATAAGGTCGGCGATACTTCACGAGAGAAGGAAGATAAGGCACGAACTGGCAGGTCACCTTTAGAAGCTTTCAGCTTGCTTGAAGTTTCATGTTTGTTGATATTTTGAGTTATTGCTTATCTATATAATAAGCACACTTTAAGTGGCTCGAAACAACACCGCACGCTGAAACGTTATAGATGATGAATTTTAGTTAAAACTATTTCATCCCAAATTTACCAGCTTGAGCCTTGGCGCGAAGTGAGTGGATGCCTTGCTCTTATACGCATTTTAACTAAATCCATCGAATGAACATTTTTTTTAATTTAACGTTTAATTAAAACAGACACATGCAATCTAAATGCTACTGCTCATAAGAAAAAAAGAAACGGTGTGTTACTTATGTTTCTCTTATTGCCTTGTTTTTAAGCACATTTTAGTTTTTGTTATGTTTAAGGGGACGTTTTTCTCGTTTGGGAACACAATTATATGTCCACGGACCCCTCTTCCACGCGAGTGTTAACATTTTGCGCACTCCTCGCGTGTGTTAACATTTTGCACATAATAGTCAGCGTGTTCTTTCGAAGTTGCGTTTTCGCGTAGTTATTTGTAATGGTGGCTGTTTTTAGTGTCCCATAAAGGAGACCTTGTCATTTGTGCATTCGTGTGATTACTCGCACCTCACCCTGGCAGGGCTCGATATTTGTATCTCGAGTGAATGTTCACAAAAGGGTCAAGTATCTTACAACAGAATGATTTACTGGATTTTGATTATTTGTCATATAAGGCAACGAATAAACACATCCCTTCTGCTGCCTGGTTTTCCTTAAGACGTTCTTGTGCCATAAGATATTATAGTTGAGCTTTGCCTATCTATATCTAAATACTGCTCGCAACTTGTAATCTTTTTGGTTATTCCTTCAGCTCATAGACACGCATATTTCTATATTCCTATGTGCCTTCCTCGATGAAAACCAATCTCAGGTAAGCTAAAAAAAAAAAAAAATCTGAATTCAAGCAAGCTGTTAGGAGCAGCTGTTTCTAGTGGTCGCAGATATATTTATCGCCCGACGCCAGGAAACGTCCCCAGTTGTATTTCGGGCGTTACGAGAAAAAAAGCCTATTTCCGCTGAATAGACGTTGACAAGCGTATCTACGATGCGCTGCTACAGCATTACGACCTGTAAGAGATGGCCTCCTGCGCTTGACGTCATCATTAGTGGACCTTAATTCGCTCCAAGCGGCCAACCGACTTAAGCTCGACGGAAGCATGTAGGGCTTGTGCGAGCGCCATGCCACCTGGAAAACAAGTCCTGCTCCCCTTGCCTCCCTCCCCCCCCCCCCCCCCCCCCCCCCGCGTCATCAGGCTCCGTAGCAAGACGCGCTGGCAAGGACACAAACGCGAGTCAGATGTCGCTGCGTGTATCCACAGCTGCTTATGTTGTATGTGTTAGCTATAGCTTTTGGCAGTATAAGAACAGCAGGGCCTGTCTTTCGAGCGCCCGACCTTCAGCATGTACTCCGAGCCTTCCGCCGTGCTTCTAGTGGCGCGTGCGCACTCCAGGTTAGCGAGACACCGGACCGTTGTCGAAGGTAGGAAGCTGGCGCTGGAGGCGGTACGACTGAAGCTCCTTGTACGGTGACGAAAGCCGACGCTCCAAGTTTTGCAAGAACAATAGAAATGTACACGTTTTATCCCAAGCTCTCGGTATATTTAGACAGCGTAGTCAACGTGAGAGCTCAAAAGCTACAATGCAGGATCATACGAACCCAGCATTGTTTGTACGAGAACGGCAAACGGCAGAAAATCCAAACAGCCAAACGCAAAAGTAGGCCGACTTTCTGAGTGTGAGCTGGTCTGTGCCTACTGATTTGGGGGGGATGGGGAAATCTCATTAGATTTCATCACATTACCTCACAGAAAGCAAAACCTCGCCAATCTGACAGACAAATTTGAGGGTAATGAAAAAAGTTCATATGGCCGGACGGAGATTATAAATTGAGAAAAGAGTCATTATTTCGTACATTTACGGAGCATTTCTCTCACACGAAAAGGTTTGTATTACGTGTATTTTTATTTTCTAATTTAAAAACAATCTCTCGGGTAAACTGATCACGTGTATAAAGACACACCCTCTGCCCGCACCAGAACCTTTGACGAGGTTTTTCGGCATCGTGCCGAAATGAAACATGCTAGATGAAAAATATCGACGCGGCACTTGTCAATGCTTTTACGGTACTTGATGAAGTGCTCTCAACAACGAGCGAACGAGTTTATTTTTTTTTAGAAAAATAAGTTGGTGCACGTTGTTCAAACATAAAGTAGGATCAACATTTTGCAAATTTAAGAAAGTGACGCCTACTTTAATTAATCCTGGGCGCAGGATTAATTAAAGTAGATAATCCGATTCGAGCTCTTCGAATCGGAGTTCAATTTGTTCGTATACGTTTTGAATTCAGTTAAGGAGCGAGAGAGAGATTCCGACTAATAATTAAAACACGATATTTGCGTTTTATCTTTATTACTTTATACATTATGCCAGACACCCACACCACTGATCTCTATTGTAGTAGGCTGGACCGCGGACCGCGGCCTCGGCAGCTGGGGCCGAGTGTCGCCACCGGCGGCCATTGATTGACACCAGCCAATGCACGGGACTCTATGCGAAGAACGAGAAAAAGTGACGTTTTCCCCTGTTTCTAAGCTGTCGGCACTGAAACATTTTGGATGCTTTTCGATAAGGCCGTCAAATAGCTTGCGTACAAGCATTAAGACTGGCAGCCCTCGCAGTTCTTGTAAATAAATATTTTGTGGTCGAGAGTGACTCCCCTGTAGTGCAGCTGAATGAGGCGAGAGTTACCTAGAGTTACCGCGGAGTCAGTGGCGGTTTCGGCGAGTTGGGTTTAGCAGACGACAGGCTCGAAGGCTTTGTTACGCGGAATTCGCTCACTCCCGGAAAGCCGCTGTCGAGATGGAGCTTCTTTGTCATTCATCAACTTCTGGGCTTCCCGGAGGACGGTCTCATTGACGGCAAGTTCTTTTGTTTCCTCCACTACGAGAGCAAGCTTGCCAGCTCAGCCGTAGGTGCTCCGGTACGTTTGATGTTTTTTTATTCGGCGACCGAACATTTGGCAAATACCGATTAGATCTCCAAACACCCAACATAAGGATCACAGCACACCATAAAATACTCGCCTCCGAGCACAGCGTACATGCTTCAATATGCTTACTTTTGTGCGTTTCTCCCATAAACTTGCGTGAATTGCCTGGTGTCAAGCAATGGCCGCTGGTGGCGACATCGACGGGCTCCCGATCCGCGATTCAGCCTACTACAATAGAGATCAGTGACCCACACTTTCCTTATTTTCTTCCTTGTTTTTATCTCTCGCAAACGAAACGCTGCATCATCGCTATGCTTAAATATTATCCAGAAGATTTTATAGTCAAGGGTTGTGTCACGTTCTTCGCAGACGTGATCCGAACTTTCGTATTCTCTAAGGGAGCCAACATTCTGTTGTGCATCATCCTCTATTGAACGGTTGCCAATATGCTGACCGAGGTCGTATTATACAGCGACAGCTGTAACATTGTCGCGGGTGCAAAAAGTTTCGGCTAGCGTAAACCGAAAGAAACACTTTTAATCGGCAAATTTGTTTTAGAATAAACTAAATACCAAAATGGGTAGGTGAAGAAAAATGCGTCGCGGGCGTCGGAGTCTGCGGGAACTCGGAGTCGAGCGCTTACGAACGAATCCGTCGTAGTCGGGAGAGTGGCTGAAGGATTCGGCAAAGCCATTGTCAGGCCCTCTCACTCGGTACCTCCAATGTTCGACCTAGAAATAATGTAAATATTTGTTTTTAAAATTTCTTTTTAAATATTTATAATGCTTGCAGATTAGTTCAAGAGGAGTTGGAAAGTGGAGAAGTAAGGAGACGCTGAGGTGTTAGTCGACATTGATACTAAATGGAAAAAAGTAATATGTCGGCATTACAAAGCGGTTCACTTTTATCTAAGTTTCAGTTAAAATATCGCATAGCGAGATAATACTACTGGTCGTTAATAGCTACCAAAGGCCTAAATGCAGCGCAAAAAAATTTGAATGAGTTTGTTCTTACTATGCGCCGTTCACCCTTAAGCTGAGACTGCGGTGGAAGCTACGTCCTCGTTGGATCAGTCGTGGGCCCCTCTTTCGCCCCGTCACCACGCCCCCGCTCATGCGCAAAGAGAGCCGGGTCACGTGATAAGAGGGAGGCGGCTGATTGGTCCGCCGATCACGTAGCCCCCACTGCAGTTTTAACTTAGCAGTGAAAGGAGTATAACAAAAAACTATGTTATAAATGAACGTTCTCAAGCATTCCCATGCAAGTTTAACGAGTTAATGCGATATATGCAATCACTTAGGCCATAGTTGCAAGACGAATCATGATATCACCGGTTTTGTGCAGTCTTTTACATGTTTAAACTCTTCTTGTGTAGCAAGTGGGGCATGCTTGACTAGGTATGTGGCCACGGCGTCAGGTTGATGATGTCGAAAACTGAAACAAGCGAGATCCCTGGTCTACACTGCCTCAGAGCCATGTATTGGAGAGAGTTTGGCCAGCTGGCGTGGCCTCGTTGACAGCTCGTGATCCATACCTCACCGACACGCCTCGCAAACGCCATGGCCGCTCCCATTTCGCCATCTTCGATCCCAGCCGACGCCGGGGACCTTTGACTGTTTCGTCGGACGTATAACTGTTTTCAAACATCTGCGAGCAGTATTTGGACTGTGTCGTGTCTATTCTGAAGACACGTATATATTTAGTTAGTTTCCGGTTGCCTTGTCTAATCTCCGTCCTTACGCGCCGCGACGCCAGCCTTTTCATACGCTTGGCGGACGTTCGGTGCGTAGCGCAAATGGCACAAGCGTAAATTTTAAACTTTTCAGTTCTAGGTGACGTCGTTTGTTATTTTAGCGGTGCGCAACGATAGCAACTTCTAATTCGCAACTGAGGGGCTTTCCTTAGAGTGTTTTGATGAGAGAGCGTAGAGAATGCCATCGTTGCTCGTGTTTTCGAAGAACATTGCTTGTTAGCTTGGAAAGTGAGATAAAGTCATTCGTCGGAACGTTTCCCGGAGCTTTGTTTTTTCCTAATTGCGTTTGCCCTGGACCGTGCGTCAGCGTGTCAAACGAGATGGCTTGAGCGACTCGATCACTACACTCTAAAAAAAAATGGAGGAAAAAAGTAGCAACGGCGCGTCTTCCTCCCTTCAACCGACGCGCCCCCAAGCGGACACGAGAAAAGGGGAGGGACGAAACGTTTTTCTCCTTCTCCAGGCAGACGGGAGAAAGCTTTCGCCCTCCCGACTCATCTTCTTTCGGTTTCGTTTTTCGAGCAGGTCGCGCACGTTGTTTAATAAATAGCTGTTGAGTTGATTGAGCTTCAGCGGCAGCGAAGGCCGTCTGTAATTCCGTCTTCTAGTCTAAACGTGCAGAACATTTCGGTTGCATTGACGTTTTTATCACTAATTTTATCAAACGAGCAAACTAAGCCGCTAGAAACAGCGAAGTTCCGGAGCAGTGCCAGCAGCGCCACGTACACTGGGGGATGGCTGTCTCCGGATTGCGGAACTCGCAGGACTCGCGCGGCACGGAACTACAGTAGCGAAACCACGCGGAACTGTGTCGACGCTTTCGACTTTATTAAAACCGCAGGAACTGCGTCCGAGACAGGCAGGTTTTGCTGCCGGCTGCCTGGGTGCCTTCCGTGCTGAGTTCGGTTCTGTTTTCCGATGCCGAGTGCAACAGGCGTTCAACGTGGTTCTGCGTTTGTGCGTGTCAGCAACATAGCTGCAACATCGTGATGGCAGTGTTGTGGGTTGTGAACAGAAGACTGGAATTATCGCTGATGTGACCGTGTGTTCGCGTATCAGTGGTGTAACAAGAAGATGAGATCGTAAACTGTTGGGCATTGATGCCGCTGGACGGGCCGTGATCGGAAGGGGCGGGGCGTCGCAGATTGACATTCCGCTTTACATTAAAAGGTTTAATGACAGTTGAAGGATTACGTGCAATCGATCAACGTGCGGATAGTCATGTTGAAACGCTGGTCTGAACAGTAGAAGCTCCTATCGTACAGTGGCCAATGTGACTGTCGGAATTGTCTCGTCTCCGAGAGCGATTGAGCTCTGGGGCAAGGACAGAACAGTGCGAAATCGTGACGGAAAGTACGTATATTTACAGCCTGGAATTTCGGCATTAAAAAACAATAGCAGGTAAAACCGAAAAAAAAAAGCTACCCTTTATTTTGCTGTTTCAATATACTACGGTTCCTGGAGAAACTGCCCTCCGTGGCGCGCTGGGATGAGCGCTAGAAGTTTTCGGGCTCGCCGCGGCGTACCTCCGTACACTTAACACCTGCCGCAAGTCGCGGCTTTGACTGCATTCAAGTTGATCGAAAAGCGATTTCTCAGTCCGTGAAGCATCACTTCCAGCTGAGTGAATATCCGCTCTACAGAGATTAGGTCAAGACGGCAATTGCAGCTTTGCGCGAACAGCACAAATAGAAAAACCAATAGAAATACAGGCTACGACGTGCCGTGTGGGGAAACAAACCCATGGCTTCGAACTGCATTGGAGCGGCTTGATTTATTGGCTTTCAAATAATTACGGCATGATGGAGCGTTTACTTTTTAATAAGAGATTCATCCCCTGAGCCATTCAAAATACTCTCAGAGGTATGACATCGCTGGGAAAATATCAACGTGCTAGGAATAGTTTTTATTGCTTAGGGAGTCACCGAAAAGTTCCGTACGTTCAAAACGACCAGTATAAAAGACGGAAACGCAGAGCACAGGTGTAGTGTTCGGGTTAGTGTGGTGTTCAGGTTGTATTGATATTTGTGTGTGCCGTGTATGTGCTCAATGTATGTTCACCTGATGTTGTAATAAGCGTAATATATGTACTGTAGAGGATCTCCAAGCGCAGTAGTAGCTGAGAAAAGCAAATTATTTTTTATACAACAGGAATTGGGCGGTACCTAGCGCCACCTAGCCTAGCTACTTGCAATTACTCTGCTTGACCCCGCCATCTGGTGGTTAGCGATTTAACCTTCTTTCACGCTACGCGATAAACAGCGGCTTCGAGTTCGTTCTTTCGAGAGCGGCTTTTGGTTTCGCGGATTGAGTTTGCCCTTCTCCGTGATGTGCGGTTGACGAAGGAATTGTGACTCGAGGAACACCAAAGGTAAGACGCAAAGTGCAGGAAGTAACTGGGTCTCAATTGTTTCCGTTTAACATCGCAGTGCTGTCGACGATAAAACTGAGTAACTGCTTTCGAAACGCAAGTTTTGTACCTGTGGGGGGAATCTGGCTTCGGAAATAAACACAGTTTGCGGAAAGCTCGTGTTACGCTTTCATTTGCTGCTGCTCTCGTCCCGTACAAGAGACGTAGCGTTCTCGCCAAGCCTTATTGGGCTCGATTTGCTCGATTCGGGGCCGCCATATTGAGATGCAGGCGACGGAGGAACTTTGCTCCCCTGCTTCAGGGACGAAAGTTTCTCCCTTTCTAAAGGAACATAGGTTACAAGACCGTTCCTCCCCTAAGGGAGGACTATCCATACCCTTTTTTCTAAGAGTGTACTCCTGATGTGGGATGGTCACATAACGCTTTCAGCGATGTAACAGTGATCTTGTGCTCCGAACATCTAATGAAGCGGGAAGGTGTCGAAGAGAGAAAGAAAATAGATCAAGGTTGTGAAAGTTTGATGTCATGAAAAACGCCGCCGGTACTAATATCTGTCGTAACGTTAGAGCCGTCTTTTTCGTCAAGGTTACAAAATAAACATCGAGCGAATCAGCGTCATGCGGCTCTTCGCGAATGGTTAGCTTCTTCGTTTTAATAAATTTAATCTCAATTGATGGGCCGTTTCTAATTGCGCTGAGACCTTAGCATGGAACGTCGTATCATTACATAAAAATTAATTCTAGGCAGACAACAAAACTAGCTTTTTTTTTATGAACATGTAAATAACATATATTGGATTGCATGAATTCAATAATGAATGCATTCACTTTGGAGAAGAAGGCAGAGGAAAAAGCTTTACTTTCATGGGACTATCCTGCCTCGTGCTGCCATTATTCATAGTACACATTGCATGAGAGCTTTGTGTAGCAGCTAATTGGCTACTTTTTCTCGCTACAGCGAGAAAAACTCTACGTTGTAAAAAAAAGCTTTAAAATGAAGCAAGAATTTTTACCTCAGAAAGATGTGAACCTTTAGTGGGCGTCCACAATTGTCGCGCTTGATTTTAATCAATCATATATTGCGAAGTTTTATTTCTTTTAAAAAGATAAAAAAAAAACACGAAAACCCTAACGACTGTGATTGGAACATCGAACCGCACAAAAACCCACCATTTTCTCAGCAGAAAACTTAAAGGAACACGCGTCTGCACGGAGGATACCTTTCGGCCCTGCATACGCGTGTGTTGGCCTGGGGTCGGCGGTGGAGGTAGGCCCACGCCGTTCCCCGGCACGTTCCGTTGCTAGGCGGCTGCTGGGTCTGACGTCATTTCTAGGGGAGGAGTCAGGGGAAGCGAAGCTACGGCGAGAGGTCACCGAGGACAATAGAGGTGTAGACTCTTTCTTTCTCTCTATATATGGCTCTGCATTGCATCTCCGTGCGAACCAAATACTCTTCAGTGCAGTTATGGCGCTATTTTAGGAATATGAAATATCCGCTGGCATTGCGTAAAATACTGACATAGTGGTGGTGAACTATTACCCCAGTATGTTATTTTTGTTAGAGTTTTGAGCTAGCTAGAGTCCTGGACGTGAGAAATGAGAGCTGATCGTTGTGTTGTTGGCTGCTCTCCTTAGTCTAGGCGCGATAATGAACAACTGACAAACCAACACCGTCCAAAAAAAAAAGGAAGGTTTGCGCTCGACGCCATGATGGTTGGATCCTCGACCCTCGCCAAGTGATGAACACGGTGAAGCTCGGCCATTGTTGCCGTGAAGCAACAGCGTCATTCGTCTTGGCGTCGCCGCGTGTTAGCGTAGCGCTTTCTGAGACGTTGCGTGACGCATCGGCAGTGATGGTGACCCATGCTAGGCGCTGCAACATGGGTCCTCTAAAGATGATGCTTGAGGAGGAGAGGCGCAGTCCTCGTTTTCTAGGTATTCTGCAACAACCCACACCAACAGGGAAGCCGCCGAAGAATGCCAGGTTGGCGTTGTGTATGTCATTCCGACGGCCGCTGTAGGATCTCCTACGTCGAGCAATTGAAACGTTGCTTAATTGAAAGAGGACCCGAGCACACGAGGGATGAGAATGACGTTGCGATTTCTGAAATAGCAAAACCCGTTTTGAGAATGCAAGAATCGCTTGCCGGCGTTGGGGAGCACTATGGTGTTAGGTACACAAAGGGCCGAAAAAGGTTCCGAGAGGGACCCTCAAGAGCGTGTCTGTAGGCTGTATCAGCGCACCTCCGATCGCACTAGATCAACACTACCGAGAAAGCAGGGTTGAAGCGTTGAACCTTCGGCTTGACGCACGGGAGACAAAGGTGGAACATGGTTTGGGCCCGAGCGCCGCGTCATCGTTCGGCTTAAATTGTTGGTCAGTCAATGCGCCGAACACTAGCGCAACACAAGTGTCCAGACTCTGCCCCGAGTCTAAATTTTGTAAGTGATGCCGATAAAAATGAGCTCCTTGAGCTTGCTATTTAGGAGGTGTTAATTCTATACTCTGTTTCCGTTTTAATTCGATCTCAGCTGACGCTACAACGGGTTATAGCCAATTGATGAGTGACAAAAATGCATTGTGATGGCACACATTTTCCTTGTGGGTTTGCTAGAAGCGGCTCAAGCAATCACGCAGGGAAGAAATCGCAGGGATGCAGCGCATTCAGGGTGCGTGTTTTGCTTAACCCGGGATTGCAAAGACACAAAGGCGAAGAGCACTAGGACGGTGCCCTCTTGGCGCTGCGCCCGACATCGTTCAATGGGAAACATAAAGAAGGCCCACGCGGGAAGATAAGGCAAACAAGCGTACGTCATCCTTGGGTGAAGCCGGAAGGAAGCAAAAGCATATGGGCTCATCTGGAGGGCACCGAAACTTCTGAGGCGCGCATACAGCAGACGAACTTGCACACCATATATAATGGGGTGGGCTTTGCTGTCTCCGTTATGGCCCTGTGTGCTCTCTTATTCTCAATGATTTTGCTTTATCGTGAAGCCATGCTATGTACAGGAGTGTACCTTGTGCTCGATGCCCAGTCGCAATATTATTGATCCTATTGGTCATGGTCATACAGCTTTCGAGTCTGCTGTTCCTGGTCGCGATGATAATCACCTGGAATAACACAAATGTTTTCATTACCTTTGCTGTCACTGAGTTGCTCTGGATGTCTTTGGCTCATAAGGATTGCGCTGAACTTGGCGTTTAGGACTGACGTATTTTCCGGTGGAGCTTCCATCCACAACTCGTTTTTACAGTCGGTACTAAGCTGATTCAGGGGATATTAGGGTCTTTGAAGCGTCTGTGGAGAGTATTTAATTGCCCGTTGCCTGTTCTTACCCCTATCTGAATGCAGTCTGGCGCCCCCGGCTCTGTTCCTTGGTTGGATCGCTTTTGAGGAGTGACCGATGGTCTGTGTCTTCCCCGTCCTCTCGCGGTAGGAAGGGAACGTTCCAGGGTTTCTCTATCAACAAGGTCTAAAGTTGGGTGAGTTGGTTGATGGTCATATTGAATCGGTTAAAGCCACAAAAAGACGAAGGACCAGTCAAAGGAAACACACAGACACAGCACTGACTTACAACTGAAGTTTTACTCCTGCGCCATTCAGCAAGTAAACTTGAAACCAGATAAACAGTCTTCAGCAGCCTCAAGTTTGTCTAACTGATAGATGGCGTTTCAAATTCTGGGATGCAATATGAGGCAGCTTGACAAGGGTCTAACCCTCACCCGTCCCCTGCAAGCACACAGAAAGAGGCCGCTTGCTGTGGCTTTTTGGAAAAGAGTTGTTCCGCTATGGCTAACAGATTTATCGTTAGCCATAGTGGCGATCAGTCCTGTTAATTCTTTAACCAATCCCCAGCTTCAATCAATGTGTTATGCAAGTTGTATATTGTTCGAGATAAGAAAATATGTAGTACGGACGGTTCTAAAAACCAATAGCACTATTATTAGGGAAGCATCCAACTTCGTACTTACCGAATTGCAGAATTTCCAGCCGTGTGAAACAACACAGCACAATATTAAGTAAGAATAAACGAGCAAAAACAGCGAGCATTTAATCGGGAGGGAACAGCTCAGCTGGAGACTGGCTTGCGTCGCCGAGATTTATGCGTCTGAACGTGCGCCCGTAGCAGGCGACGCCCGACGTTATACCCCCCCTTTTTCCGTACGTTACCAATTTTGGCCGCACGGTGGCGACACGGTTCGATCTCCAGGTGAACACTACCTGGAAAACAAGTCCTACTCTCCCCCCCCCCCCCCCCCCCCCTATACGTCATATTCAGTGGATTAACAGAGCGCCTTCTAGCTTTGGTTCCCGGGGTTGCAGGCCTTCTTGTTGGCGTTGCCCATGCGGGGCACAAGTTCGTCTGCTTCTTTTGCAGAGGGTGTGGTGACGTCAAAACGCCAAGCTCTGATTGGCTTTGATTGAAAGATAGTGGGTAGACTTGTCAGCAAGCTGCCTTGAGGTCTACCCGCTATCCTTCAATCGGAGCCAATCAGAGCTCGGCGTTCTGATGTTACCCAAACCCGTAGAAACGAAGCAGACGAACTTCCGCTCCACATAGTCACTGCCCGTATGGGAGCGGCAGGGCGTGTCTTTGGAACGCCCGGCCTCCTGGACGGGCTCCGAGCCTTTTGCCGCGCTCTGATGGCGATGCGCCCGAGGCGCTTGAGCGTCCTCGAAGGTAAGACGCTCGCGATAAAGGCGGTACAACTGGAGTACTCAGCGCAACGGGTAGTTACAGCGCGGAAACTGTCCAATTATTATCACAGTGCAATTTCTTTTTTCACTGGAATAAATGTTACAGGCGCCCACAAGCTACCATATCGATATACACAAAATTGGGCTGGGTTGGACGTTGGCTCATGGAGAATTTCAAGTCAAGTCAAGTCAAGTCAAAATGTGTTTTTATTTGTACACAAGATGTTAGATAATTACACTTATTCAGACGGGGGTCCCAAAGTTTTCAAAAGAAAACTGTTGAAGGGACCCCTTGGTAATAAAGGGTTAGTCAGCGATCAAGTTAACACCATTATATATAAAATAAAAAAACAAGAAAAAATAAAGAAACACAATTGTGGTATCTACATATTCAAAATATTAAACCAAGTGAAAAGAGAGAGCAGAAAAGCTAGAAAATCGAGAAAAAAGGACAATATCAGTGTGTTTGTGTGTGTGTGTGTGATTGTGTGAAAGGTGTTCCTAGGAGAGAAGAGTGAATCGGGGAGGGGGGGGGGGGGGGGGGGGGAGGGGCATAGAAATGGTTGATGAATCATGCAGATAGTATGTGTGCACGTATGGCTTGTTTAAAGATATAGAATGATGACACGGCAGTTAGGCAGGGTGGTAGAGAGTTCCACGTTTTAGTAGCAATGTAAATGAAGGTGAACGCACCATAATTAGTTCGTATGCATGGTACAAACAGTGACGCTTGTGAATGTGAACGCAGAGGATACATGACATCTTGATGAGTAAAACTAATTGAAGAGCATGTTATCTGATTGGTGATGAACTTAAATGTTAATAATGCTACACGATAATCGAGGCATTGATGAACTGTTAAAATGTTGAGGAAGCGGTATGCAAATTGAGCACTTTCGCGCCTATTCACAAACAGCATTGCTCGTAGTGCCGTATTCTGGGCGATTTCTATGGGTTTTAGTGTTGTTTTATATGTCAATCCATAAATGGATAACCCGTACGAAATGTGAGTATGAATGAAGCTATGATAAAGCATTTGGAGAGTTCGTAAGGAAAATATGTGCCGTAGTTTATATAGAATTGGTATATTTCGATATATCTTATTAGCTGTGTCTTTTACGTGTTGGTGCCATGTTAACTGATGGTCAAGTGTTAGCGCTAAAAATTTAGTATGGTACACTCGAGTTAGGTTAATACTTGCAAACGAAAGCTGAGGTGTGTTTAAAATTAGTTTGTTTTTCGGGGCAAAAATTATGTAGTTTGTTTTCGCAATATTGGGAACTGATTTGTTATGGGTTAGCCATTTAGCTAGCTTTTCTAAAGTGTTATTAGCTTCCATGTATAGTTCTGTCACGCTTGCATTAGATATAAAAATATTTGTATCGTCGGCATAAAGAACACAATCTTTTAGTAAATAGGCTGCCAGGTCAATAATATATATTAAGACATGTTTTGATATATATTAAGAGATGTTTTGATCCAGAGTCATTTTGTAGTGTCATTTTCTCCCAGAGTTTCAGCTTTCTGCTAAGCGTAGTTTATTTATGCGGGTTAAAAAGCTGGGTTTACCTTTCTTCGATCGGACCCTATACACTGTTCGATGAAGACTGATCGATTGACAGATTCCAGAAGGAGCCACAATAATTCAATTGACTTGTGGGTCCGAAGGCGAACTCAACGTGCAAGGCATGGCACTCGTCGCCCGCTGCCTACGACCGGCTTCCTTGTAAAACGAAAATGTTCGCGTGACCCCCTCTTTCTAAACTGGACCCCGTTCGTATGAAGAGCTTGAAGCTTGACTTTGAATTTCCGGATAAAAAGTGAGTCATTTCTTCGTTGTCCCTTCGTTAATTTCGAAGTGTTGTGCGGAGGTTACGAACGCTCTCGTCGCAGCGACACACTCGTCGATTCGATTTGCTACTTTTTTGGCGTACAACTCAAATAAACACGGTCGAAATCACCGTCGGATCATTTAATATGTACATTTCATTCTGTGTAGGTATTGTTTATTCAGAGGTGACACTTGTACAGACGTAAGCACAGATTCAGTTAGTTGTACATGTCTTGGTAGCTACGCTTGTTACGCGATACCGGACCATCGCCTCCTTTGCCGAACGTCACGTCAGTATCGACTCCCTAAAAGTTACCGCTGAAGGCAATGCCATGGGGATGCCGCCCGTGCGTGATGACTGAACGTTCGATTGGATCTCCCGATCCACGGCAGCCTCACAAGCGCCAGTGCAAAGCGCCAAAACACCGGCGATCGGAATGCCAAGTGCGACGCCTACACGGCCGTCGTCCCGACTGATTTCTCTTTGCTCTGTCTATTTTCTTCAGGCTGGACAAAAAGAAAACTCGCCCGGGAACCATGCCCTCCCAGAGTCTACATTTCGGGTCACTTGACAAGCCTCCGAAGTTGCGACCACGACGAACTAGCTCATGGTCAGGACACTAGACTGGGTCAAAGGGTGCTGTTTCGTAAGCCTCGTCGCCACTGTTGTCGCTCTGCTTGATTTTAATTTTTGAGGAGGAGTACAACAAAGTATTAGGTCAAACGGAACCCTCAGCTCTCGTTAAAAATAGCGAATTAAGCATAAATTGCGAACGATAGACCTCAACCAACATGCTACCAAGGAAGCGCAGAAGTGGTCACGTGGTCATTGCTCCTACGTCACGAGGAGGAGCTACCAGGTGGCGCCACTCTATTTTTTGGGGGCTAATTGAGATCCGTAGAATAAACAGATACGTATATGGCATCCAAACATACTGCAATCAAAGATTCGTGGGTGAGCTTTTATCCGCATTCGTTCAGGGGCCGCTAAGCGTTAGTTAGCACTCAACGGTTTTGCGGAGAACTTTTTTTCGCTCAGCTTTTCTCTGTCGTGTGTTTGAGGCGTATCGTGTGTTGACCCTGCTTCTTGTTCGTCGTCTTTGGCTTGAAACACGCGTTGTCCTTTTAGCTCTAAAGAAGAAGTTGCGCACTCTGTGCTCCAAGTTGTTTCCGCATTCAGGTGCGACACGAGGAGAATATCGCCGCCTTAAGGCTGAAAGCTTCTCGTACATCCTCGGCACTGAACCCCGCATTCCGTTGTCCTGTGGCAGCCACTACGTCGGGCAGACGGGGCGCTGCCTAAATGATCGGCTTCGCGAGCACAATAACAACGTGCAAAAAAAGAACGGTGGCTTTCTTGACTTGCATTGCAGGACATGCGGTTGTACCCCACTGTTGGATGAATGCGTAAAAATTGGGAAATGCAAGTCAACGGTAACACGCAAAATCATAGAAGCCGAGCAGATTGATTATTTAGGAGACATGTGTGTTGCTATGCCGTGGATTGCATTATCGGAGAAGGAATTGTTTTTCCTGAGAACGAGATAGTGTTGTTTCCCAGTTATGCTCTGTCATGGTGTTTTTTCCTTTACTTTTGTCTTTGTTGTCATTGTAACGATTGCTGAGACTATATATACCGGAACACGTTTTCAATAAAATTCAGTTGAAAGTTGCGCCTTGTTGTGTCCTCTTCTCTGCTTTTGTCCTCGTCTTTGTTGCGCACAAGATTGTATAGGACCCACTGAAAACTTGATGCCGCCAATTTTGTACGGGGCTGAAAGGCGTCTGACGGACATATCTGAACCAAGAGCAAAGATAAAGATGATAAACTTCTTACCTATATGTTTTTATTTTAAACAGTGGTAGCTGGTTGTTCTTTCTTTCGGTCAAGATCCGGTGATGCTCGTACGCGAAAACAGATGTTATTGTAGCGAAAAGAGTAGCCGCGCATCGAGTAAACGCTCCCTATCTCTCTCTCTCCCCCCCCCCCCCCCCCTCCCCCCTCCCCCTGCCGCCATAGCCGCTTTGGGATTCTGGAAGATTCCGCAGCTTATGTCGCATAGACGCAGTTCTTGCTCAGTTCTCGCACCCCTCCCAGACAGAGCCATTCGTCCATTTATCGCATCCCCGAGTTCGAGGAGCGGGAGTGACAGGCCAGGCAAGCGCGCCACGTCGAGTAGAGTAGACGGAGGGCGACAACGGCAGGAGAACGTCACAGGGCTCAGGACTCCGCCTATCACGAACAACAGGCACCCTTCAGTTAACTGCCGAAGCACATCGCCTACAACTGGTCGACAAAAAGCAAACCATCTAAAGCAAACATTTTAGAGGCCATCGACGAAAAACAAATATCCTTAAGTGAAGTTTTTAAGAAGGTAAAAACTGCCGCTGTCAAAAGTCGCTCGTTTTGTGTGCTTGTTTGCAATTTGTTTTCACCGTTTGCTACACCTTTTACACAGGATATAGGGGGGTAATAAAGTCGCTTGAGCTGCGATCGTTTGCTCAAAAGAGAAAAAAAGACAAGCTACCTGCGACCGGCTGTAGGTAGCATTAACTACATACTGAAATCGCACTAGCGGCGTAAGAATTCCTCTTCATTTAGGTTAAATCATAACACTCGTAACACTCAATCTCTTCGAACTAAAGTTTCCTTTCCTACTGTGGCACATGCCACAGTTTCATATTTGGTCGGACAGACATAGGGCAATGTTCTCGGAGTACGGGGTATGGTTATAATGGAATTTAAGCGAATGAAGAACGTTGTACATGTAAGAAGGCATAACAAATTTTAGAACCGAGATTCGCTACTTCATGAAGCAAGCGAAGGTGCTAGCCGTAGTGAAAGAGATTGAAGGAAAGAAGGAAAACAAGAACAAAAGAATACTACTAATATTGTGAAAATAAAGCTCTATACTAGAGCATGAGTCAACTCGAAAGTTCAGTACGTGAGTCGATGGCGAACAAATTTTGGTCCTCCCTGTATGTGCCATTCCATTCCGGCCTCAGAATATAATCTCTGCTCCGTGTTAGGGTCCATGAAGTATATTTGGTCGACCATCTGTTGAGGCATAATCAATATCCTTTCTATAATCATAATGAACAGCTAAATGACGGGGGCTTTTAAAAGAGTTCCGAATGAACCCCCTCAAAGAATAGGCGAATCAGCGCACGCCGATGAGCGCAAGATCGCGAGCTGATTTGCCGATTCTTTAAATGAGTTTATTCGGAACTCCTTTAAGGCGCCCGTCTGACAAGTACGCAGAGGTATTGGTGTGCCGGCGATGCCAACAACACCTAGAATAATCGAAGCCTGTTTATTAGATTTATGATTCAATTACAATAGGATTGAGAAGAGACACAAATTGAACAAATGCGGTGTATCATGGTTCGGCTAAGGTCTGCGTTCCGTGCGTGCCATGAAGGCCGCTCGGCGATAGACTCGAACACAACTGCTGAGTTGGCGCCATCCTAGAGTCACTGACTGCGTAGCAAAGGCAGGGCACGGCAATTGTTACATTCACGCCCCTCATTTCGTGATTGGCTCCTCAGCGTTCTTATCGGCTACTGCCGCAATGTCATTTGCTGGAAAGGGAGAATGAGATGCTCGGGACATACCACCCTCGGCGTTTCTTGATCTGTCAGTGACTACAGTGTGCGCGATGAGGCCCATGGAGGTAGAGAGGGCTGTTTCCAGGTTTAGTTCATGCAGTAGGTGGTGTGGGCCACAAGACGACTTGGGCACCAGGTCATAAGGGCTCTTTACACGTTACAAGTATATTTTATAATTGCTAAGGTAAGCTCATTCCGCTTGAATGAGTGGTAATGAGCTCATAATATTACGAACGTCAGCAAGAGTAACCATGCCATTCTACCTAAGGCTTTTGCTTCAGAGCGACCGAGAAAACGGTTGTTATAGTTCATTTTTTCAGACCTAATCAAACCGAGTGCCTTTCCAGGCAGCAGCTGAGAAAACACCTAACTTGACCCAAGTTTGGCTACCCTAGGAATTTAGCTTGAGCCTAATAATGTTTCGCTCCAAGGCGTTCATTAGTACTGAAGTGCTTCTGTTTGATATTTTCTATGGCTTTTTTTTTGGTTCGCTGCATAATTGACAAAGGGCCAGGCATGAGTAAAAAATGTGACATATCAACCGAGTAACCCGCAGTGTAGCAGCCTAATTCTACCAATTCTACCAATGAAACTGAACAACCAAAAGTGAAGCTAATTCTGGCAATTTTTCGGGAACTGAGGACCGAAGAAGCCAGGAGACATCTGTAATACCAAGCATGCCTAATTCTTGCAATTGTTTTGGCAATTCTGGGTCAAGATACTTATACTCTTGCCAAAGCATAATAGGTTTGGCTTGACCTTGTTTATTTATTGGCTCTGAAGGCCCGGAATGTCAAGGCAAAAATCTAATCCTGTCCCAAAGAGCAATGCTCTTGGGGGATTAACGTATAATATATATATATATATATTAAGCACCACCTAAATTTAAGGACAACGGATCAGCTCCCAGTCCAAATCATCCACCCGTTTTTTCAGTTCATCCTAGATCTCAACTGACATGGTATTCGTCATTATTTCAGAATTTTGTGAGTACCGAAAACTCTATGGAAGACGGTTGGTGAATCTGGAAAAGCATCGCTGACTACCTCAGATTAAGGGTAGATGTTTGACCCAAGAAGTTTCTGGTGAAATGTGGACATATGCTAAAGAGCAGTAAGATTGCGTTTGTTAATAACGAGTAGTTAGTATACGAAATTCTTATGAGTTTTCATAGGCTGTACGTATATAAGAAAGAACAAAAATTGTCAGCACGGTTAGTCATACAAGGCTGTCAAATTGGGTAGTTTTTAATTGAAATAATGTGTGGCACCGGTACAGTTAAAAGAAAAGGCTTCAATGACGCAATCACTAATTACTAATTTATATAATGGACATGCACATATAAAAGGTTTAATGCTTTATTGATAATTAACATCAGCCAGAACATGTATGTACTAGACACAATTAGACAAACCCCCAAAACAGAAATACAAAACCTCCCTAGAATTGAATCCACAATTCACAAAAAAATACGTTAAGTTTTCACGGTGCAGTGCCTACTCAAGAGAACGGCCTCACGGATGCTCAGCATTGATAGAATGATTTAGCACAGCAAAAACGTGGTGACTCACACAACTAAATAGACTAACACTGTTACAAAATTAAGTTGGTGAAGCCACATTTTAAGATCCCTTGTATGCATTGATTGCTGTGTCTACTCCCAATGAGCGATTTCAAAGCATCCAGTAGACCTGTTGCAAACGTGAAGCGCAATCCGCGGCGCCATAACGAATCCGGGGAACGCCTTGTTCAAGACCGGAGTTAGAAGACAACCGATCCGACAGACGACATGCAAACTGGAAGACGAGGGAAGGCGGGCAACTACGTTAGCCGTTCGCTGTCTCTTCAGTGGCACGCCATAGATTCCGCAAGCGCAAGGAGGGGTGAACAGGACTTCGCGCGTGGACTTCTCGGGATTTTCCCAAATGGTCTAGTTTTTTTTTTTTTTTTGTGTGTGTGAAAAAAACTAAACGATGCCTCCCAAGTCTTCAGCTCCCCACAGAGCTTTGATTACAGGTTCCATCTTTTTCTCCCGGATCCTACGACGCATGCGATCGAGATGTTCTTCCTTGAAGAGCGTTTTCCAATCGCCGACAATTCCCTTGCGGACAAGCGGACTTTCGGACTTGAGCTTGCCAGAGTCATCACACACGAACCTTTTCAAACACTCTAAAAGATTCTCATCCCCATTATTTAACAACTGCTTTACCGTTTTTTCTGTAAAGTTCAGGAGCTGGGACGTAGACGAGAGGCTGCTCTGTTCGACAACCTTGTGGAAGAGCTCTTCGTCAGACTCCAGCGGCTTGGCATACTCGTCTCCGAGAAAATGGGCCAGTCTCAGTACAGTTTCTCTGAAGGTCCTCTTGAGTTCTTCGTAAGTAACGAAGAAGACGTTGGTGCAATCCTTGTGGGAGTACCAGGACATGACGTGGTCGAAAAAGTCTCCGCGGTCGTTCTTGCCTGTCACAAAGAGCTCGAAGAAATCATCAAACGTTCCATCTTCGAAACCATACGCCGGTATGGTGCGAGTGTAGTGATAGAAGGAAACGCAAACGTCAAGGGGGTTCCTCGTCAAGTACACGTACTTCGCCTTGGGATTTATAGGCTGTCTGTCGTAAGAGAAATGTGTCTTGAAGAAGCGAGGAGGGCGCATGTTGTTCACCGCATCAGTGCCTATCATCTCGATGTATGGCGTTCTTTTGTGGTACTCCGTCATATCTTTGGCATGTTGACCCCTACAAGAAATAACGCATTCATTGTAGTTACGTTTGGCTTACAACTGATGAGGTTGGCACCAAACTATGACAACATATCAAAGAGCAGTGAAGCAACATTCAGATTGTTGGGGGCCAGGAAGAGTCACTTAAATTAAGACAGCGACACTCCTTACTTAAAAATAAAAAAGCGAAACCTTTCATTAGAGCTATAACTATAGCTCCGTGAAATTCAACTGAGACTTCCTTTTTTTGAATTTGAATCTATTAATTAATGCAATCACTAAAGTGCAGTTTCCTTACTCCGTGGTCTGCGCGGCCTCCGGATTCTCAGGGAGTTTTATAAATTATAAGTAACTTCACTTAATCACCAGTAATCAGTCCTGAACTACAGCGATGCTCAAGATAGATTAACTCAACATTACGCGATTATCAGACTCAACGATCATGACCGGCCGACATATTTGTAAAGTTAAAACCCATCGCATGTTACACAATATTGCTCATAAATATGTTGCGGTACTAAATACTGCTCGACGTCCAGACTATATTTCTAAAAGGTTCTGGAATGTTTGAGCAGAAAGAGCATACTGCACCGACAAAACTACTGAGAATTTAAAATACGTCGAAAGCTTGTTTCTTGCTAGGTGTACACGAACTCAATTCTGTTACGTCACGGCGTGGTGGTGGCGCGTCGGGCGCACTTCCGGTTTGGGGCTGTGGGTGGATGTCCCCATTTGAGACGTGTATTCGTGCGTTGTTTTGAAAGGAACCAGACGAAAACCTGCATTCTCTTTAAAACGACACGACTGAGGCTGTGACAAAAAAGTCGAGAAAAGTTTGTAGGTCAGTTTTCATGTGCTCGGTTCTTCCGAGAACGGGATATGTGCCGTGAAAAGGGAAAATCAGACGCCGTGGGACCACGATTGCTTGGGCGGGAAGCACTTCGGGTTGAATTCAGGGATACTTGTAGTCATCAGATTTATTTCTTTTGTCCAACATGAACGCCGGAACACCGTCAAGTTGTACGGACCACCTACGGACTACGTTTAGTGCGTCTTCAAGTTCAAACGGCCGTCTGATCGTTCGAACTGTAGTCTGCTCTTTCAAACGTTCCTGCTTATCGTCTGCAGGCAGGCCTCAAAACGCTTAAGTTTTAAGGTTTGTAAGCAGGCTCGATGTAAACAGTAGAAGTAAGGAGATGTTGATCATTGTTACCAGTGGCCATCACCGACTTGTTATGCTTGATTCACTTGGTCCGTCCGATTCTGCTTGCGATTTTCAGTATCGACGTCGACCATCTCAGCTACAGTTCACGCTTTTGCAGCCCGAGTGACGTCGCGACTGAAATTTGAGAGCGAAATCTCATCTTGCGAATCAGGCTTTAGCGTCCATTCTACGGCGTCCACGCGGAATGAACCACCGCATGTCACATTATTCACGCGAAGTTTTGCGGTGTAACAAGCCTGGGTAATTTCGGTGAGGCCGCTGAAGTAGTCAGACGTTGCCAGGAAGACGTAGAATCAACAATTCGAACGCGAAAAAGGGCAGGGGAACTCACACCGATGCCGACAACATCGCACTTGAATGTTTTTTTTTTTTTTTTACGGGAGACGGCGAGTTTCTTGCTCACACTCCATCGCGCATGCGCGGCGCCGGTGGCGTCCGCTAGGGGCGCTCCGGTTTGTTTGTAAACATGAGTTGGTGTATAGCTGCGTTCTTCCTCTCCCCTATTTTTAGAGCCCATGCACTACGGGCGAGGTCCCGTCGGGCGAAAATTGATCAAACACGGCTGCTGGAAATTATAATTACACCGTAATGAACGGCTTCTTTTTTTCTGTAGGCCCCTCCAAGTGAAGAAATACGAACACGATCTTCAACAAGCGGATGTCGTGGTGATCGCTCGAATATGAAAGGAGCTGTTTTTATGGCGTTGTCAAGAAGTGTTGAATTCTTGTTGGCAGGGAATGACGAGGTTACCTGAATTGCCGGGAAAAAATATACTTACTGAAATATTAACTCTTCGAAACGCATGTGAAGCCCGGGGATATTTCATCTGCTCGCGCGCGCCGGCTCAAAAAGGAACTTGATGTTGGAGGCAACATCAACGCACAGTATTTTTTTATTCTCCCATTCGCTGAAAGAAGAGCGGAGGAGGGAATCCTAACCAGGGTACTCTTCCTTTGTACACTTGACTGCCAACGGAGCGGCTCACTCGCTGCATGGAACCTTCCGTTATATGCAGCGAATGCTTGCTGTTGCCATGCAATTTACGTCTCGCAGCGTGCATAATGCGGTCATTTACTTTTCATCCTGGCAACTAATTTTGTCAGATACGCATTCGGGTTGTTAAAAAAAACTTTTTAAACTGCAGCGTCTCTTTAAGAGTAAAATAGTTGTCCATCAAACTTGGTGACTACTCTTACCTGTAAAGAATGAGTTGCATGATCTGTTCGAGCCAATTGTTGCCGCATTTTAGGTGCGAGACCAGGACAATGTCCCCATCATGCGGCATGTAGTTGAGCGCTTCTCGAACACGGTCAGCCTTGTACGCCCAAGGGTACGGAACTCCGTCAATGTCTTGGTACACTGGAAATTGCTTCAAAGACATGCCTAAAACAAAAGAAATACATATCACTTACAAAACGCTTATTTCGTCGAATGGCTAAGAAGTTTTATACTCATTCCCATCTAAAGGGTTGGAATAGTGAGGCAGTAGATTGCGCATTTTCTTACAGGCATCTTCCACCTCAAACAAAGACCCGTGGCTCTAATTACGCTCAGTTCAGTTGGACAGCTAGCCACTGCGGGCTAATGAGTGAGTTCACCAAAATGACAAAACCTAGAACGTCTCTTCATAAAGAAAGAGAGTCAGCAGTGTTATAGTGATTGTTTATTTCGCATGTTGATGCCATTCTTAGTGCCAGAGCGTAAAATGCATCTTTTACGACAAGGTCTTCGGCTTCTTCTATTTTTCCCTTTCACCACATGAAGCTTGAGTGGCGCAAGAAGTCATTTAAAAAAAAAAACAGAGGCGTCTGAACATTTTATTTGTGTGCGGGTACACCTGGTCAGTACGTCTTAGCGGAGCTGCACGCCAGCGCGAATCTATATTAAGGTAAAAAAAGAAAAAAACAGAATCAGAGCAAGTAATAATTTTACATTTCATTATAAAATAATTCATTATCTGCACATTGAGAGTTTATCTCGAAGCCAGATCAAACGCTCAGGCTTGTTGTTTACAATTTTATGACGAACAATTCGACTCAGTCTTTGTTGGCTGGTGTAATGATAGTTAAGTGGTATTATCCTGTAATATTTGATACGCGGTCTCTCTAAATGACACTGAAGAAAGTGGCATTGTTTTCTAACAATCGAGAATGAATTGGAGTTGGCCTGTAATCTAGATATTACTTATCTGGAACGTTATCCCGATCTTGAAGTAGAACGATTTTAGAGCGCAGCTCTTAGGTGCCCGTTCCCGGCTTGAGCGGCGTCGGCGTCGGCGTCGCCGTCGGCGTAACCAAGGTCACCCCAAGGTCACGTGACCCGCGAGGTCACGTGCCCCCCCCTGAAGTCACGTGACACCCCCGAGGTCACGTGACCACCCCCAGGGTCACGTGACCACCCCCAGGGTCACGTGACCACCCCAGGGTCACGTGACCCCCCCGCCGAGGTCACGTGACCTCCCCGATGACGTCATCGTCACTGATGACGTCACCGGCATCCGCATCGTCATCGTCATCATCACTGATGACGTCATCAGTGACGTCACTGATGACCTCACCGGCATCCGCATCGTCATCGTCATCGTCACTGACGACGTCATCAGTGGCGTCACTGATGGCATCATCGGCATCGTCACGTGACCCCCCAGGTTACTTCAACCCCCCCCAGTACCCTTCCCTCCTCCTCCTCAAGAGCTGCGCTCTAATTCGGTGTTACAGGGAGTTGTAAACGGCTTTCACTTTTTTTTTATTCCCACCCCTCATGTCTAATTTGTTTCTTCACCTTTTCAGTTTAAAGGAAGAGCTTTGTAACGCTGCCATGGTATTTGACGCTTACAATATGCAGTATCAAAGACACTCGTACAATTATTTTATTTTCTTCCGCCACCGGTAACAACAACAATGAAATCTGGTTTAATATTTGGTTTATTAGCTGCCTTCGGGATATCCCTTTCAGCGCCAGATGAGCCTAAAACAAAACGGTCTGGCGCAGACGCGTATGCTGCCCTTCGCAGCCTTGCCGTCGTATTGTGACATTAGGGAGTTTTCGCAGATGGTTTTCGCCGTCCCGTAACGCTCTCCGCAACCCGCTACGGTACCCGGAACTCTACAGTCAAGCCTATTGGCGCGCAGGTGCAGTAGCGCCTTCTTCTTTGCGGAAGGCTTAGCGGAGGGGGAGACGCGGGCTACGAAAACTCCCTACTCTTTCATGACCCGCATCATTCGCTCGGTGGGCTCCGCTCTTTACGACAGTTGGCCCTCTGTTTTCACTGAGGAAATGAGCTGGCTCAGACTAATGTCGCCTGTCACAACTTAATTTACGATAATCGCCCATTGCCTTCTTGCCCCAATTTTCACGGCGCTCATTTCCAGAGTAATGCTCTTCACCTTCAAGAAGCAGTCGATGTAATCTCGTTCACAGAGTATACGCTCTAAAATACACCTTCGATTGCACTTCCGGAGAGCACACGGTAGACTAACTAAATCTCTCATTTGCCAGATTCGCCGCTCAGTAGATTGGGGTGATACGCTGAACGGCCCTTTGTACGGAAGTAGGCACTCAAACATCATTTAGAGCTTATAGGTCCGTCTGCTGCTGCCTTATCGCGGAAGGGAATGTTTTCCTCTTTGAGCAAGCTAATCTCAAATAAACGAAGATAACGGCTCTCTGGCGTATGTGAGGTGTTCTCCGGGTTTATATTCAACTAATAACCCACTTATTTATCTTTGCTTCACTTCTTCGAAGGTCGACACAAGGCAGGAAGTATTTGTTTCTTTTTTTCAATCAGCACGTTTAAAAGTTACGCTGTTAAACTCCCCACCACCATTGAGAGTATCTGTTTTACTTTAATAACAACAGACAACGATACGATCTGATCGGGCCAATGAAGCAACACCAAAATTCTCTCGTCACAACGCTCGTTATCTTTGTGAGCTCGCGATCACCAAATAAACCAATCAAACACAAAAAAAAAAAGAAATCACGGCGTGGTTTGGTTTAGAAGGGCAGGGGTAATTTTATGTTTGTCGTTTTATACTTAGGCTAGCTGGCCCAAGCTACCGCCCTTAGCAAAGGGTATAGATATTAACATCTATCCACCCATCCGTCCCACCCATTTGTTTAGTCAGCAATAGCTAACATGCAAAAGCAATGAGGGCTGTGACGATGCACTTTTGGGTGCTTCTTGAATGGCCTCTTCATCCAATTGTATGGCCCTGGCTGCGGTCACACTTGAAGTTACGCGGATCATAGGTGTCCTTTAATTATCTTAGCCGATAAGAATGGCGAACCGAATCTTTTTGTTTGCAGCTGGCCATGCGTGATGCCAGTCACTCGAAACAAGAGGCAATAACATTTCTACCGAAGTGACTAATATTTCCCCCAAATAGTTGTTAAAGCAGATCCGAAAACAGTTTTTGGTGAGCCTGTAACCCACGTCCTACTTAGTGACGTCAGTATCCACCTTAAGAAGGAACTGAGCTTTGCGATGCTCTAGAGACACCCCTCGTAGGCCTGCTCTTAATTACCAAGATGGCAAGCGGCACGCAAAGTGCCATTCAGTCTTGGAGGCAAGAAAACCTCCTCCATTTTCTTCCATTGATTGTGCATGACCTTGAAGCAAAATCCCGACTGCACCTTCCACTGACTAAACTTACTACTTTTCAACAATTTACCTGTCGCCATCATACAACAGTTTGCATTCATTTCGCCTGAAGTCCAGTTGAAGATAACGTTTGGCAAAATATCTTGATTGGCCACCATTCTTAATTACGAGGATTTTGGTATAAATACCCTTGGATGTCTCGTGACATTCACCTTAGCAAAGGAACATAGCATCCCAGTTTATAAATGCACAGTTTTGAGGCGACCCAATGCAATTTATGAAGATATATGTGCTAAATACTTAATTCAATGCCCTAAGCTTTCGTCGAAAAAGGATTTTTGGAGGTCACTGGTTTCCAACTTTTTTTTCTTTTCACCAGTTTACCTTAATTTCCTGCGTTACAAGTGTACCATGCCAGACTACCACACTGGTCACTGCTTGAGGGCGGTGACGACACAGGAATTTGAAAGGCAAGGTTCTCGATGCATACCGACGCGTCATGTGGGCCAAAAGCGCCGCGGTGCTTTGACAAGGCTATCTTCTGAAAACGAGGTAAAAAATATATTATGACCTAATTTACACTGACATCCTGACGGGTTGCTCACATGTACTCCACGACGCTACTTGTCAGCGGGGCAAGTAGGACTGACCTTGCTGAGGCAGTGCTGTCTTCGCGCTATAGTAGTGCCACAGCGCTGACACATCGCAGCATCACGACGAAGTTGGGTTCGAGTCAGCGCAGCATCAAAGCTGTTTGAGCCCTTGATTTAGCGCTATGATTTATATCTGGACCGGCTTTATTTATGAAGAATCATGAAACTACGGTTTGCTTGCCAGGGTTGCTCTTAAGCTTTCGAATAACGAGACAAGAAACATTTAAGCAAGCTGCGTGCTAAAAAAATATATATATATATATGTATAAAACGCGAATTTTTGGCAATGAAGCTTACCTCTGTTTTTCCCTCGGCAAGAGAATGCCAGTAGCAACCTATACGTGGAAATGAATGCGACTCGACTCAGCACAAAGTATTGCTGACTCCGAGGAATATAGCTTCTCTTATCTTCGAAGCCATTGCTCCAAGACAGGCGCGATAGCGGCTGGAAGGTAGGTTGTTTGCCGCCCTCCTTTCTCTACACGCGATTATAAAAGAACCACGATATACCAATACTTTTCGGAACACGCTTTGAGATAAATGGCGCAAAGCTGAGATATGCCGCCGCTTAACATTATAACGACCACTTAATAGGAGAGGAGAAAATCTTACCTGCAGGAGTATAAGGCAAAAATCGCTTTTTGCCAAGCAGGTAGCTACGTAGCTCTAGCAGTCAAGTGCTGTCGGAATGGGTTGAAGCAGAAACAATTTCGGTGCAACAGGAGGGCGAACGCCGAGGGATGACAAACAACCCGATGAGCAGCAGATATTGATATCGAGGCTTGTACGTGACGTCAAAAACGTACGCTAATCGATGGTTGCAGAAGTATAAGTCATCATCGGCGTTTCAGTCAATTAAGCTTCCGCGAATCCACTAAACGAGAGATGTATAAGATGGCCAAAATTGATCTGAGGCAGGAAAACGGTCCGGAAAAATAGCCACCCGCACAGGGATAGTTCAAACTTTCACCGAATGTGCACTAAAGTGGTGTATTTTACATCGTGAAATTTCGAGGCGTAGTTCACATCCTGTAGTGAATGATGCCGACCAACCTGCCAAAGTGTATGGCCATAAATGTTCGCAGACGTTCGCGGACAACACACATGGCGATGTTTGTAACTTGAGGCATCATCTCCCGATAAGCGCGGCGTGCAGTCGACATAATTTGTTGTCCTCTAGGTACACGTATTGGGAGTGTAGCTACTGCGAAGGTGTACTTACTGCGCACTCGTCCACCGTGGACTTTGGTTGGGTGCTTAGAATGGGAGGTGTGACAAGAGGGAGCTATAGGTGGCACAGAGTTGCGGTGATAGCGAGAGATGGCGCTGCGCGCGGCCTCTGACTTATCGCTGACACGCTGCGCGTAGGAATGGCCAACGCTGCCTAATATTTCGTCTCTTGTCACGAATATAAACTAGAATATTTTTTTTGACAGAAGAGAGCAGCATTTACTGAATTCCTGTTCCTAATAAAAATCTACGTGTACTATCGCGGACAATATGAGCTGAAACACCGCTCCGGCCGGCGCACGGTACTACCTGCGCCGCCTGTCGCCTTGCTCCGCACACATGGCACACCCTGAGTCCAAGATAAATTCTCACTTGCGCTCGCTGCGCCACTACACTGTTAGCAAGTCCCGTGTATTTGGCGAATATTTGGGGTGAAAAACACGCCATTTACACAAATTACCATAAATTTACACGATGAGTAACGGATAATTCGTTCAGAAATCATGCGAGGTTGTAAAAAACGTGTTTTGGTTCGGTCATACACGCATAACCGTGTAGCCGACCTCGAAAACACGCATCGCCCCCGGCGACGACCGCGGCATTGCCGGCTATCGAAGCACCGGAATGCTTGGGGACACACTTAGAAAGGACCGTCGAGACCAATGCCGCGGAAAGAAACATTTCTCGGAGACAGATATGCACAAAAAGCAATTGCACCATGTCGCAGGACGTTGGCGAAACCCACGCTTACCGGGCTCGCCGCCATCTTCTGGTCGATGGCAATGCGGCTCGCTTCATGTCGCCCATGTTTGTATTTAGTTTAGGGGTCCTGATAACAGTTTCTTAGACACCACAAATAAAGTTATGGGTCTAATTATTCGTTCCAAACAGTTAAAATGGATATAAAAAGCGTGTCCTCGATGTGAACACGTGACATTGCAGTTGGTTTCGTTTTTGCTTCAACCTTCAACTGCAAGCGATCTGGCGATCTGGCCACGGCGCAAGCGCAACGCCGATGTACGCTGGAAGCAAGCGCCGGTTGGCTTTCGTTGTGTTTGTTTGACCGGAGAAAATCCGGCAAGTACGCATGGCGTCGCTACTGTTTTGGTTTGACGGGACGCGAGAAGCTTCGCATAGAGCTTCGGAGTTTGCGAGCACATAGTGAAGACGTGACCGGAGAAGTGCCCCTGTGATGTTCCTGGCAGACGGAAAGTAGCACTCGTAATCGTCGTGTGTGCTTTGAAAGCGAAGGGAGTCACAGGGTCCACGAGTTCGCAACCAGAAGCCAAGGTTCACGACAGCGCGGCGTTGACTTCGGCGATCTCGTTCTGTTTGGTGCAACCCGGCGATGCGAAAAAGAGCTGAAACATTCGTCGTGTGTAGTGCGGTGCTTTGCATTCCGGGTCTGTTTGAACCACACTTTTAACACGGAGCGCAAATTGTTTGTTGCGTGGTGGAGGTTCAACGGGTACAGTCCCGTCGTCGTCAGCTGATCCGGTCCAGCTGGTCCGGGAGGACGCAGCGAGCGTTTTTAAAAGTAAATCTTCCCTCGTTCCGTTTCGAACTGTGGAAGTATCCCGACACATACCGTGAGTAAGAAGCAGCGGGCGTTTTCAACAAAATTACGTTGTTTTAATTGAATAATGGACTCCGGATTGTTGTCTTAAATCTGCCGTTTTTTATGCTTCGTCTTGGACTGCGTTTGCATAGCGACGCACACCGCTCGAGTATGATTCGGTCCTGCAACGAGTTTGTTGCGGCAATCATGCGGCGTGAATAAATAAGGGCAAGGTTTCCTACCTGCCCACAGATGCATGTACTGAGACAATTTTTTATGTTGTGAACGTAGTGCTCTTTCTTTATTTTGGAAGACGCGTTGGTGCATTTATTATGGTACAATCACTTGAGAGTTGAGAAATTAGAGAGCGAGCAAGCTTTCTCAACTTTGTCTCTTTCTCTCTGGCACTGCCCTGTTTCAGTTTCAGTAGGCATATCTACTAGCAGGTACAAACTGCTCTAAAGCAGGTAAAAAACGGGAAGCTTAGGAAAGTGCAGACTCCGTGTTTCGCGCTTTTCGCAAGGTGACAGGGTAAATGCTTTTGTGAGATATGCGGAATATGCAAGCGATTTTGTTACGCCCGTCGTTTGCGTCTCTCCAGCAAAACGAATAAGATGATCTACTACAAAGGCGCAATCACAAGCCAAGATTTAAGATAGCAGTCGTTTGCTTCGGCGATCCGTGTAGCTGTATTTTACCCTGCTCTCTGCAACACCGTGTCATGACGAAGAGCTGGAATGGTCACGGTTTGTGCTGGCCTCCCGGTTGACAGAAACCCGCGTCGCCCGCATCGGCACCGAGTGCGCTTGGGCTGTTGATGCTCCAGCCTTTCATCCGCGGCTTGTCGCCAGCTCATCCTGCTGCTCAACGGTGAGGAAGCGGCGAGAGTAACCTCGGAAGTGAATGTAAATCCTCGTTCATTCAGTTATCCGGTGTCAAAGTGTTGAAGATGTCCAACGTGTACTGAGGGCGGGAACTACGAGCGTTTTACCTTGCTTTTATAACCGAAACCAAAACAACGAGATAACTGCCTTGCGTACTCTAAAATGACGGAAGCAATAAGTTTCAACAGGTCGAGTACGTCACCGGGGATGTAGGCGAGACGGTGCACACTGTTTAAACGCTTGCAGTATCCACGAGTGGTACCAGGAAAGCGACGTCAACAGAGAAGGAGCTCGCGATTCAGCACAATACACTGCTACGGGCCCGTGTATCTTCAAAGTTCGGGGTGGTGGCAGTATAAAAAAAAGACGCATTACCGCCCCACACCAGTGTTCACCAATAACACCGGTCACAAACTCCCAAGCCCCACCGCTCTTCTCGACACCGACACGACATACGACAACAAACTGCATCAAAACGCCCCAAAAGTGAAGGCGTCTGCTCCCGTACTGCAACTGCTGCAACTAGCGGAAGTGAAGTGTTGGGCGGATGTCCCGATGTCCTTCACAAAAAATATATAAAAAATGCTTTGCGCAAGGATCATTTTCATTTATTATTGTTTACGTAATGACAAAATCCCAATAATTTGTTTTTCTATCTGATTCATGCTAGTCGGACTGCTCATAACACTGGTCAAGCAAAAAAATAACAAAAATTGGAACTTTTTCATGGCCGGTTTAAGATTTATTGTTAACATATCATTATTTATTGCAACGGACTAGCATTATAGATTTTGCCTCCATACTTTTTAAATGCAAACAGTTCTAACACACGGCTGTCCATTGCGCCGTGTTTTGTGTATTCTTCTATAAATCTCTAATGGTCAGTGACCAGGGAGCTCACCCGCACATGTCAAGCTTATATGCGCCGCGAGGAGAAATGGATATCGAGTAGGAAGTGTCGGGCGTTGTGTCGGTTGTTGTGTTTGTGTATATGTCGGTGCCGTGTAGCTGTGTGCTGTGTTGCCTGCGTTGTATGTAGGGTTGCTGTGTGGCCGTGGTCGTTCCCAGTGTTAACAGACTCGTCTTCTTTTTAAAAACAGGCTGCTAGAAATCTCGATAGGTGGCGCAAGTTATTGCCCGATTCTAAATAGTTTGCTCAAGTTATTTATCGATGTGAGTTCGGCATTCGTTTTTTTTTCTTTTTTTGTCTAGCGGCTCGTTGAAACTATTGACGCCGCCGACCGCCGACAACACACGTACGTACCTTTGCAAGTAGCTACGTCCGCCGCTTGAAGACACTACTGTGTATAAAAGACATCGAACGAGAACTAACCCGCCCTGTGTGCTTTCAATTCGGCTGAAAGGCGCGCGGCTCGCTGGGCTCGTCTCTCGCCTGTTCTCGGCCGCTGGCCGCCATGTTTCATAAGGAACACGCTCGAAACGGTTTTGCGGAAGGCAGACACGGTGTAGCGTGTTAAGTTTACACAGCACCTCATGTGTAGACGAAAAACACAGATGGCCTCGTGTAAAACGAACACGTTTCGACGTGTCCGCTATGGGACAACGGTTTACACGTCTGGGCGTGTTATTTTTGCTAACAGTGTACGCTCTTCCGGCTGTCTGCAAGCGAGACGGCGGCTGCGACAGCGGGCATGTGTGGTAGGGCGGCGGGGGGAACAAAAGATTACACTTGTCGTCCCTCTTTTTGATTTGATTAACTTTACTCTATCGCGCAGAATCCCGTAGAAAAAACGCTGACTGGTGAAGAAAAAATTGTTGAAGTGTCTTAAATTGCAGCTGCGATTATCGTTTTTGAAGGTCACATAAAACGACGTTGCAGGTTGTTTTTGTTTGATTATAGGTGCATGCACGAAGTAGGACATCGTAAAATATAGGCCAAAATCAGTATGCCGGATTTATTAGTCCGGCTACAAGGTATTTTTTTTCTTTTTCATTGATCACACATTAAAAAAACAAAAAACAAAAAAAAAACAACCAGTAAGCATACTTGTTACTTAGAAGGTTTTGTAACCTTGATTGATATGAAAAGCTTCAAAAATATTATTTCTTTATTACCGGGCCCACATGTTTGTTTCAAACAAACAAGACACCAGTTTTTTGTTAACAAATTCCTAGTCTTAATAAGGTGGGACAAACGGTCATATATTTGTCAGGAGAAGGAGATCGAAACTTAATCGAAAAAATATTTGCAGAGGACAATGTCAGGCACAAACGATTAATAGTCGGCGTGGAAGTTCAACTGCATCGTACAAGAATATCGGGATGAAGGAGGCACCCCAGAAAAGTATGCGTGGTTAACGGCGTCAAAGAGTGTGTCGCCACCGTAGCATCAAGCTTTGTTCTAATCGGCAGAAGTCCGGTTCGGGGCGTCCTGAGGCGCAGTAAAACTTGCAAAATAATTTAATTCCGCGTCATTCTCCCCTGACCGTCGACCACAACTCCTATCCTGTCTGGTAAAAAATCGTAGAGCGCGGCCACGAAGTCTGGCCCAGCCCGAAGCCACTCCCATTCACCTCCGATTGCTTTCCACGATTTGTGGGCAGTGGCGCGGTGGAGAGACGCCGTGCCATGGCTACTTTGATGCACCTCCAAAGGTTTTCGATGATATTCAGATCGGCTCCTTTTGGAGGCCAAGGCAGCTTCGTCAGGCAGCGCTCCTCGAGGAGGTACGAGAGTGACAACGCATTTTCCACTTCGGCGCTTTCTTGAAATGCACTGAAAGGCACGTTAGCTGAAAGCGTGACCATTGGGCTACACCGCACACGCATCGTGATGGTGGTTCCCTCGGCCACTATTTTCGCTAGCAGACGGCCGGAAGAGCGCAGCGGCGCAGTGAGCGCAAGTGAGAATTTATCTCGGCCTCAGGGTGCGCCGTGTTTAGGGAGCGATGCGACAGGCGGCGCAGTTAGTGCCGTGCACAGGCCGGAGCGCCGTTTCAGCTCATACTGTCCGCGATAGAACGTCCTAAGGACCTGCTACTTCCGTCATATTACCTCGATAGTATTCCTATTGTAGTTGGCGGATTTCTATGGAGAGTTTGCCTCTCTTGTAGTCACTTTTGACTCCGCATAGAATGGTACTAGGCTGTATATAAGAACATGCCTAGACGCTAGGGACCTCTTAAGATCTAAAATTTTTTTCATTCTTTAGCTAATGTATTTAGTATGCCTACGGGCGCGTTACGTACGGGCGACCCCAGTGACGTGCTATTACCTCTTCATTCTAGAAATTTCCCAGATGATCAGTTTGAAGCGCTATTTTTGATTTTAATATTCTATTATATTCATGTCCTTCAAGCTTCTTGAAGGCCAAAATGTCGTGGAAATGTATTCTTCGTGGATCTCTATGAACACAGGAATTATTGCGTTGTCAATCTTGGCTCTCTACCAACTGGGACAAGGACGTCTATAACGGCATGCTTAGGAATTTTACGGACCTCAGAACATTATAAATAAATATAATTACAATTACTTGTAACGTATAGACCACCTTAGAAACGTCTCATTTAATCTCTATTGTGCGAATTCCAGAGATCAGCAAGTGCTGTCTTGGGATTTTAATATTTGAGGCAATGAAGTCGTTCGAGCTCCTTTGAGCACGCATCCCAATTACGTGTGGTCAATTACGGATTACTAAAGATACCTTTGTAGAAAGTTTCATTGCATTCAGCTCATTTGTTTTTTTATACGAATTGTTTTACGCCCGAAAAGCGCTTGGAAACACTCTGTGCAGTGTACCGGAATACGGGACTGAACCGTCGAATCGTCGCCAGCCTCGACTGTAGCGTTTGTCATCGGTTTTTGCGTTCCGAACGACACCACGAGGCGAGCTCGCAAGTCAGCCTGTACAAGACGAACTAGCCGGTATAGGATACAGAAAATTCACTATTTTTTAAAGATTTTATTCCTTTTCAGCGAAGCTCTTGGCAAAATGGATATCGAAACTTGTTTTAAATAAGAAGTTCGCGTCCAGAACCTCATGATATGTATATTATGATATTTGAATTTTGCAGTGCGAGCCAAATCTGATGGTTATTAGGGCCGCACCCTGTACATAAATCTTTCACGACGTCGTCGTCGTCGCCTTTCCGTGCATGCGCAAGCGGTTGAGGGCGAGGGAGTGAAATGGATTCGTTAATGCCATGAACAGGGGACAGGGGAGGGGGAAACCGCCGGTCGGTCACCACGCACCTTGGACGTAGGCATACGAGGGTGGGCTTACATGTAGTCGTCGAGCCTGGCTTCGAAGATGACGTTTAGCAGGCAGTTCAAGGAGCCCAGCTGTTTGTCTGGGGGAAGAGGGGGGGGGGGTTCAGTCGTCCAAGTTGTTCGTGCCATAGAGAACGTGCCTTCTCTTGTCGTCTTGATAGGGGGTGGGAAGGGCATCTCCAGAGGAGGTGCGGACCATGCGCTTTTTTTTTAAGTGCGCATCTCTGCATTCGCCCGTATTTTGGCCCTTGCTCCACTTGACTAAGTTGGCTGAGGTCCAGAGGTCATCGAGTTTGATTTTAGTGAGTCGAACGCTTTTACGCCGACCGACGCCCGGGGGAAGAGGAGGGGCGTGGTAGGCGGAGGCAGTTCCAATAACTTGATTTTGCAGTTTCCCTTGATTCGAAGGGGTTCCTCCCCTGGGCCGTAGTCTTGGGGGACCTGGAACGTGTCCTGCTGAATGCAAGAAGCAGCGTACCTGTTGTATCTTGATGGAAGCGAAAGATCCTCCATATTTGCACGGAGGAAGGCGTGTGCGAGATCGTGAGCTTTTTTGTTTCCCTTGATGCCGGCGTGGGCTGCGATTCAAATGATTTTCGTATCTGTGTCCTGTTACAAGAGGCTTGAATTGACTTTATTGATGAACTTCACCTTGCGGCTGCGATTTCGGGCTTTCTTGCATTCTGTTATTACGCCCTGCGATCCTGTGAAGACCCACAGTTCTCAAAAGCGGATGACGGGGTGTTCGCGAAGAAGGGTCTCGTATGCCAGGGCGATGGCTTCAGGTTCCCCTTTCTTGCTTGCGGTACTCGATGGGAGCTTACGAGATGTGGGGATGGGCTGTGGGAAGACGACAGCCGCAAAGCGCAGGGGTTCTGCAGGACCGTCATCCGCTGCAGCGTCCCTGTAGGCGATCACTCTGCTATGGAGCGTGTCTTTCCAGGTGCTGACCACCTTCTCGTGGGCTTTGGTGAGCCTGGCGAGGGTTTGCAGGTCTCTCTTGCGAAAATGGCGTCTGGTGCCTGTGATGTCGGCCAGTTCTTCACAGAGAAGGAAGGAGGGCTGTAGCGGCGGCAGGTGCAAGGAGCCCAGCTTTGTCGCAGCTTTGTTGGGAGTGCTGCAGACGTTCATGGTGGGCCCATTTCCCAGCCGAGATGATGTATTGCAAGGAGTTAATTTGTCTTCTACCGAAGCTTGCCGATAGGGATGAACTTCGGAAGACCGGTGACCACGCTCATGGCCTGATGGTTGAGGGTTTCAAGTTCGCGCCAACCTCTCTTGGTTAGCTGGCAGTATCCCGCACCGTAGCAGGCGCGGGACACGACCAGTTTTAATCATGCGTCTTTTTTGGCAAATTTGCTCCGTGATCTTTCTTTTGCGCTTTCTTGGCGGGGCCAACACCACGTATCATGCCTTCTCGAGTGAGGCACGGAGTCCGATGGGAATGAGGACCGCGTTGATGTACTTGAGCCCCGATTGCAGTGTTAACTGCATAGACGGTGAAACCGAGGTCCGGTTTAGTCGGCGAAAATATTTCTATAAGGTGACCATGAAAACAACAACAACCATAACAACAAGAACAACAACAACGACAACAACAACGACGACGACGATGACAATGTCGAAAACGACAACAACAAAAACCTTGGGTAAAATGTTTCCGGGCATTTTTTTCCCCACTGGCTTTGAGTAGGGTCACTCGCAATTTCACTTATTGACTTCTTGAGGGCCCTTTCTCAAGGGCATTACGTAAGAAGGGTGCTGACAAACATGTAACAGTCCTCAAATGTTTATGCACCTTCGTATGTCGGCTAGCTAACTACCGTGCATTAAGTCAAACAGGATAAGTAACAAGTTCCTAGCTGGCACAACGTAAGTTTGCTGGAAGCGAATAAGCTAACATTTCTTCTTAAAAAATAAACCCTGCAGCTAGGTTTTGGCACTGGCTCACCATGCCATTAAATTGGCTCTTCGAACTTGTCCTACCTCCAGTGTTACAGCGACTAAGTGTGTTTAAAACAACCCCCTCCCCTTTTTTCAGATGCCGAGTACCGCAAATTCAGACCCGTAGAGTAGATAACTTGTGTGGTTTCACTGATCTGAAGGTGAATTGGCCGAACCATGACACCTAGTATAGTCTTTGAAGGTTTGAATAAATTTACAACTGAACAATGTGAATTTATAATTGCCATACACGGCCAACTATCGCAAAGCATCTGCTCCGTAAAAAAAAAGAAGAAAAAACTGAATTGAAATTAGTTTTGCATAAGTGTGGACCTTGTTGGTCGGATGCACAGTTGTTGTCATTACAGAAAGCAACAGGTGTCATTTTATGACGTCAACCGAACATTATAAATAATTAATCTGCAAGCGCACGAGCCTAATTGTCATACTTCTTATGCCTGCCTATTGCTCAGAGCACGCGTACATCGCGCATCTTTGCGCATGTACACAGAGATGAGAGATTCTTTGAGCTCTAATATAGCTTTTGCTAAACCACACTGGTACCAAGGAGCGTGCGCGAGTGTAGTTTCACGCGCTGCGCGTGCTGCCTTTTGCAGCAGTAACTGTTCAAAAGTAAAACCCCAAAACAAGTCGCTCTTAGCACGCGTGATTATCGGGGCTTTTTTTATTATTTACTTCGAATCTTTGATAGATAAGGTGAGTGCGAACACTGCGTGCACTTATGTTCCCAGCATTCTCCTTGATGCCTGGGAAGTTTGACTAAATGTCTATTCTATCATTTTAGTATATTTTTCCGGACCTATTTGAGAAAAATAAAACATTACTCGACCAGATTAAACATGATAACTAAAAAAAACTTAGTTTACTTCAAACCATCCAGCAGAAAGCTTTTGATTAGGTAACTTCAACAACTGCCAACATATGTTTTTAATGATTGCCCGAACACGTTGCCATAGTTCAGTAAGTGATTAACGTGACTCATCGTTTATTGTGCCTGTAAATTATTTAAATATTCATTTGTGAATAAAGTTTCCACCCATAGTTCTTTCGGAGACTTTCACAAGCGTGAACTTCAAAACCAAGAGCTCCACTTATAAATATTAAAGAAAAAATAACTTTCCTATGGAGTAATTTAGATTTAAGTGTAGTTGAATAAATTTGACAAAAATGTATTCCGCAATACAGATACAGATACAAAAAGAAATTAATTTTACCGAAAAGTGGTAGTTGGGGATGGGTGCAGTTCGTGGTGAAAGCAATTGGCAGAATTTGTGTTCCTCTCTTTATGTCAGTTTATGCTCCTCCCCTTACCTCAAACTTTTCATCTGTTTACAGCTACCATTGCGAATGCTGCTAAAAAAACATCGTTTCGCCCCAATGACCCACATAGGTACTGGAGACGAACGACGATTTTCCATGCTTGAGAAAAAGCGTCTGTCCGAAATGAACCCTGTTTTGCCGTAAAGGTGTCTCAATTTGGCACACACCTTCAGGGCAAAATAGTGTTCTGAGAGGAGTCTCTCCGGCTACTTTTGCGAGGGAGTGTTCTTAGAACCACCTTTATTTTGTTTGTTGCCTTTTTCACCTTTGTTCAGATTTCCTGACCGATGCATATCACAAAACAACCCCCCCCCCCCTTTTTTTTTCTTTGTGAATGGGGTTTTGAGGCAAATGCATACCACAAATACAAATACAGAGTTTTTTAGTTTCTCACAAAAAAAAACAAAAAAACGACAGTAAATATTCGACGACAATGAGATCCCCAAGCCTCCAAGAGTATCGCCATAGAAGCGATACATCGCGAATGTATTTCATTACATAAGTACACGTACATTTTTTCAAATTTTTATCGATACATATATACTCGATATTGTCTCTAAGATACTATCGCGATACATTTGTATCGCGATAGTGCTTGGCCCAACGTTCTTACTCTCCCAAGTGCCTTGTGGCAAAGCAGACGCAGTGAGGCTTTTAGAGTGTGGCTTTAGATTTTCATTTTCAGGGTGCGGCTTTAGAACTTCGCTATTTTTGATGGTACTTTTTTATTTATTTATAGATTTCAGTCTACCCCACAGCGCCAGAGGCATTATAGCAGGGGGGGGGGGGGAGCTATAGTACATTTGCGTATAACATGACTTGGTACTTGTGTACACAATGTACAAATAAGCAGAAACACAAGCTCACAGGTGAAGGAATATGCGCTTGCACAAAATCAGCCAAACACGAGAAAAAAAATGTTTGAGTGTCACAAAAAGAGGCACGAGTCCCTCCACTCACATCAGACACAATAGAAAAAAGAAGCACATAAATCAATAACCCATATAGAAAAAAAAGAAAAATCGCAAAACAGTGCAATATAGTGCTACCCACAGAACCCGGCACATTTTCCACTAGAGAAGGTAAACGTAGGGGAGATATTATATTCTATTCAGTCGTGACAGCCTGCCCAACCATCGCGTGGCAGTCTGTCGTAAAAAAGAGACTCAGACACGGTGGAAACAGTTTCGTCAGAAAGTTCATTCCACTCTTTTATGGTATTAGGGCCCCAGATTGCGCCAGGTCACTGCCACTACTCTTTTTATAGGACACGGATGACAGGAAAGAATGGTTTCAAGAGCAAGAAACCACATTTAGCTGAGCAAGGACGGAACGACGAAAACTAGCAGCGTCACCTTGCAGCGTGCCGTCGGCCTCCGACTGTCCGCATCTCTGGTGCCTTGCCTAGGAGACACGAGAGGTGCGCGTGGAAGGAAGCTCTCGGCCTCCCCTCGGATAAAGCTGTTTTGGTTGCTCTAGGTGGAGAGGAACGTCGAAGCTCCGAAGCCACCTGGGTACTAGCGATAAACCTGCTTATATTGCCACGCGTACAGTGTACAGTTTCAGAAGAGCACGGGACGAAGACGCGATCAATAAAATGTATTCTGCTTTGTTCCTTTCAAGTGAATCACGTGAAAACATACGTGCGGGTGTTTTTAAAGAGAAAATTGGTACAGGAGTGCTTGTGGTATGGTGTATCAGATAACATACTTTACAGTATTAGAACGAGCCATGGATTACGCGTGAGATTACTTACTTGAAATACGATGTCCATCCCTTGCAGTAAATAATTACAATCTTAGTTCGGGAATTCATGTTAGAAAGTGGTGCTAAAAGTACCAGGAAGCTCTTTACGTAAATCTACGATTAAATTCTGTAATGTGTCTTTGACCCGTGACAAAGATTAATGAGGGACCAGACACTGCCAGAGGGCCTATTCATAGAGGTACGCAGAATCTATAATAGTTACGAGGTCAAGCATAAAGACATAATGAGGTTCTTATTTAGAAAACTAAAGGCGTGGTTTTAATAAGAAGCTTGCTTGGCACTGTCCAAAACCACTAAATAAGTCACATCCAAGAAGTTCGCAGCATATTGCCGCGCGCAGACTTGCAGAAGGTTCTCGTTTATTCTTGCTGCGAACATAAGTTCTATCGTTTATCTCTGCTTTTGTTGTTCTAGAAAGTGCGTGTTCATTCTCGCCCCGAGCGCGCTACGCTCGAACCTTCCCCGCCGAATCTTCGAGACAGTGACTCACTCTAGATAAGAGGCGGCCCGCGACCTTGTCGAGTCAGTCTCGCCTCTGCGCTCGATCCTGCGGTTTCGCCGACATCGACGCCCGCGACGCTCTGCTGTTTTCTTTTGTACCCTTTTATTTTTGGCACAAGTTCGCCACATTAAACGTTTAGTTCTTCCTGTTTATTTATTGTTATTTTGGTCACCACCCGTGACAATATTACCGCGTCTACAAATCGCCTCGGTTTCCGTTTCGTATCGGCTGAGTTTTGCCACCTTTGGAGAGTAGAAAAAACTAAACCTCTAAAATGCCATATAAAAGCTAGATCGTTCCTCCAACAACCAACCAAATCCTGAGACGTCTATAGTGCAACGCTGCACGCGCATTGCATTTTTCTATCAGTATCGGTTTCTAGTGGTTTCCGATGAGGGTCAACAAGCTGGTATTCTAAGCCGCGCCTTTGTCAGCTATTAGCAAGCACATATATATATTCCGATTGCTAAAAAATAGACCGTAGCTTGTTTCTGCACTCTATTTCCCCTTACGTCCGGACCAGCCGGAGCTGATTGTACTAATCAAAGAGTGTCCAACCTTGTACTGCCTCCAGCGATACGAAGGACCCACTTGGAGCGCGTGGCCGGGACGGCTTCTAGTGGGGCCGGTGCTCGCGATTTGGACAGTTCCGTCTCGCTCTGATGGGAGGGAACGTGCTTCGCCAATGAGCGCCAATTTAATTTGGTTGCGTTATCAAGTTTCGCTCTCCTCAGAAAGATACAGGACTGCCATCAAGGAAACAAACCCGCCTGGTGCCGTCTCGGCCGCGCGCTTTGTGGGGGAATTTCCTATTGGTGGAAACGGTACTTGACTGGTTCAGCAATGATTGAACACGTACACGAACAGGACGAGCACCACATCGCTGTGCCTTCGACTCTGTATGATTGGGTCCCATCGGCTCGTAGAGTCGGCCGCGTCCCGACTTCAGCTGAAACAAAGCAGGCAGGACGCCCGATCTCTCAATGTGAGGGGGAACGGAGCCATGGGACCAGCATGTATGTACATTCTTGTTAAATGGGATAGATCTTTTTTGTGGTTGCCTCCTAAGAGGGACTTTAATTTGCAGTATGCGGGAGAGTGGAATGAGTAGATCAGAAGAATCAGAATCCCAACGTCCCCTAAGAAGAAGTGAACCCAGGACCAAAAGATTTTGAGCCCAGCGCTCGAGCACATTGGCAATAGAGAGACTTTTGAAGCGATAATTCTAATATGTCGTTCTCTTCACTTTACCTCACGCACCCGTGGTTCGCGGGACGAGGCATTTCTGGATTTGCCGCTGTCGTCACGATCACAAAAGGAAAGGGCGAACTGAAGAGGAATTTGCTGAACAGAACAAAAATGTAGGGACATTTAATGCTTGTTTGTCCGCTTCGGGGCTCATTGCCATTTAATCGGCGGAATATAGACTTCATGGGAAACAAAAAGACTGCTATCGTGTTTCGGCGTATTCTGTAGCAAAGAACCGCGAAAGACACAGACCCGCTTTTGTTATAACTATTTCACACTGGAATCAGCTGTCGGAAATGGACGTGTGCTGTTTTGGGTGGCTTTTTTTTAGCCCTGTCACACCTGTTATTAACTCCTTGGGTACTGCTGAATGTTTTTTTTTAATAATTAAAGTAACAAGGAAATAAATGAAGTAACCAGATACATAAATGTCATAATGAATCATAAATAAACAAACATCTTTTTTGTGGATTAATACTTGTTGCTGAAGACGTTTGGCCGGCGTTTGAAGAACATGGGCCAAACTGCTTCAGCCAAACTTTACTGCTACCGAACTTTGCTGCCAAACTAAGCTGCTACCGAGTTAGTAGTAAACGTTTTAAAACTTCTGGGTTCTCCTCATATAGAGCTAAAACCCCCGATGTTTTTGTTGATACACGTGCCCATCAATCTCAATGTGTCATTATCTCTCAGAAATGCTTCGTCTTCTACTTTAGTGCCGATCTATATGAAACCATTCAATAAACAAGAACGTAAACAACACAAAAAATCAACAATAAATTAGTCCGCAATCTGACACTCAACAGAAGGTAAGCCTGTGAAAATGCATAACCAGTATCAGATCACGGCCTTCATTCCTGGGATTAAATGTTTTATGGAGGTCTCTTTTGCCGAGATTCAAGTGTGGAGAACAATGATTGGCAGTGTTTTAGACAGCGGTTTTTATTATCTTCACTTCCTCAGCAAGGTACTTACTAGTAATATTTCTGATGTGATTCATGCGCTGTTTCTCGGTGGTTTTGTCAAATCGTTAGAACTATCGCTGTTAATACAAATACTCAAAGTCACAATGCAAAAAAAAAAAAAAAAAGCTCGATAGAAATTTACATATTTACATTCTTAGAGAGGGCTTCAGGGTTTTTTGCACTGGTTTGAATTTTGCGCTGTAACGTAACATTATTTTGGGAGATGCGGGTAGAATCCCATGTTTTTGGAGTTTATTTTTCGTGAAATTTTAGGGTATTTTCGGAGTTTGTTTTTCGCTGAAAACTCGGGGTTTACCAGAGTTTATTTTTGTGTCTACAATGAAAACTTCCAGTTTTTTTTTCATTCATAGTTTACTTTATTGTGTCTTCATTAAACAATAGTAGAAGTCTGGGTGTCATGATCCTTTGTCCTGAAGGAACCTTGATGAGCTAAAACACAAACCAATTTTGTTAGTAATTCCAGATTTCGAAAGTTAGAAAGAGAGAGAGAGAAAGAGAGATAGAGAGAAATAGGGGGAGGGGGCCTCAGAAGAGGAAATACTAACGTCTGTGCCATAACCAGAGGCCATGACATACACGTGCTCGTATGAAGTTTAATTCTAAAACACCGTATTTCCTGCCTTTTATTATTGCGTTGTGACCTGGAAATTCGTAGGTTTTTCGGATAAATCCAAATCGACAGTGCATTTACCGGCAAGTGATTCTAGGATATTTTTTTTTCCGGATTTTTTAAAAACACGAAATTTTAGTTATGGGCAAATTAAAATTACAAAATCTAAGACCTATTGGAAAGCAGTCAGAAAACGGTAGATATCATCTTTAGATTAAAAAAAATGTATTCTACGTTATTGAAAACTATAAATAAAATATTCAACTTATAGGTTGTCAAAGATTTTTTGCTGTTGTAGATTGCTTTCCGGGGTGTGCTTTTTGCTTTTTATGAGCCCAATCATTAGAATGAATATTCCTGTCGCGCCTGACAAGTATACTATACATGGGTTGCCTAAATCCGGAACCCTGATAAAATATAATGCTGCCGGTGATGAACTGTGCAAGTATGTTGACATGACTGTACCGCAATAAAAAGATGAGTGTTCTTTTTTTTCCTGACCAAACAGGTTGCAAGAAGAAGGAAACAATATTGCCGTTCGGAATCCCAAGCCCTTTTCACTAAAATAATGCCACATTGACAACAATACAGTAACTTGGATCACAATAAAATTTCGGTTTTATCATTTATTTTAGATCCAGTTAAAGGGATGGTGAAGCGAAATTTGGATTTAAAAAAAACAATGCTGGAGGTGTAGGCGGGACGCTACAAACCCTACAACACTACTAGTGAGGCGATATCTCAAATGGACGGCCGTATTTTCGGAAAAAGAAGTCGAGATTGAACCAGGCCGACGAGGCGCGTGACCGTCAAGATACCTAGTTTCTCCTCTCTTCGCTTCGCTCCCTGAAGGCCGCGAGGCGGAGAGGATGCGAGGCCGTTCCCTCTCCTACTCGGAGAAACATGACGTAAACATTTCTGTCAAATGCGCCTCTTTTTTTTTTTTTGAAAAATACGGTCATCCGTTTGAGATATCGCTGTACGAGTGATGCTTTGGTGTTTGTAGCATCCCGTTGCACACTTTTGCCGCGTGTTTTGGGGAATCCAGATTTTGGTTCAGCATCCCTTTAACGGTATGTGCCCAAAGGTATTGTATTTAATGAATGGAAAAACTAAAATCCTCAGTAACTATGTTTTCTTGGTATAAGTGTTTTATCTGGTTATGTTCAATTTGAAGTCTGCACAACAAAATCTTTTACATTTATTGATTCAAATATATCTTTTTATAGAATATGTGACGGCTTCTGTATTTTGAAGCTGTATTTTATACCAGCAGGTGCATATTTTTCCAGCTACCGCTATTAAACACTCAAAATAAAACCGAAAAAAGTGGCAACATATTACGGCATACAAGCCTAAGCTTTTGTCAACAGCTAATTCTCAGTTCTCAAGAATTGGCTCTAAAACGTCACCGGGAGAAAGGAAAAAAAATATTCCCAGCAGAGTGCACATCTTCACCTGTCAGTGGTCAAGGCAATAAAAATGAATATCGGTCAAATGCACAATAAAAGAAACAAAGGCATGAAACGAGCTTGTGAAAACCCTTATACTAAATGTCTTCGGCAAGCGTTTTCCCTGCCTCCGAGACAACAAAAAAAAATACATTGAATGTACTGAATCCTTTTACAAATGCGGGCATACTAAAATGTGAAGCCTGATATTTGAACCCCATGAATATACGAAGTATGTGCATAGGGAAACTAGCAAACCGCCATTTCTGCTTTACCTCTGAACTAATTGTACGAAATGCGAGTCTATGTATTTTTACTTTCAATTTCATGATTTTCCCCAAAAATCTTCACTCGTTTTTTGAGTAGTGCTCCGACCTTCCTAACACAGGATAGTTTTTTGAAATCTGACTTTCGGCAGTATTCATAGTTGACTAAAAGCTAACTATCGATAGTTCTATCGATAGTTCTATCGATTGCACTATCGCTCGTACTATCGATAGTACTATCGAGGTTTCTATCGATAATCAACTATCGATTGTACTATCGATAGCCGACTATCGATAGATTTGAAAGAAGCTATAGATATTAAATATTTCGGTAGTTTTGCGTCACTACTTGACAGTCATAGAAAAAAAAAAACTCTCTATAGGGCAATTTTTGCGTTCCTGACGATTTTTATAACAGCATTATATGAAAATACTCGAATTCTCGAGTTATATTGTAGAGCCCCTAGAAAACCGAAATCATAGCTTTAATTTTACCAGTGGTTTCTGTTGAGCGAGGGTTCGTGCAGCCGAGGTGCCTCTTTCAGCGAAAAAGCTCGCACTTGTGGCCCTCCGTTGTGCACCCTACGTCCAGACGCATCGGTCTGTGGACGTGGCCAGTGATACGCTTTCCGCGCGTCGTTGCGCCCGCTCTCCAAGGTCACGTGACACTCACACGGCCTGAGATTGGCTCCGATGGCTCGTCGCTGTGATCATACGTAAGGTGAAACCAACGTTACTGAAACACTCAGTTGTGGAACTCACCCTTGAGACCCAGACGACTCGCGTCTACCGAGACCGAACTAAATACGATAACAGCGCCATCCTTTAGCGACGAGTAAAAACATCAAAGTTCATGTATATTGATACCGCGAAATGGCACTGCGAGATGGCGCTAGCAGTCCTTGCGTGACTCGACCTGAACCGATACGTGCAGACGTGCAGTCTGGGAGTGGCCGTTGAGGGGAAAATGGCGGCGTAGCGATCGCCATTAGTTCGGTTCTCGAGTATGGATCGAAGCCACTTTTTCAACGCAGGCTCTATGGCAGTTTCCCAACTGAGTTGTTCTAATAACCCTGGGTGAAACGCAGTATAGCAGTGGTATTGCCGTGCCGGTTGATTTACACGAGAGACAAGCGTGAATTAAATATATACGCAAATCAATACTCAGTCCATAAAAAAACGACAACCTTAATAATGCTCGAAGTTATTTGAGCAGAGCTCCTTTTCAAGCGGAAATGAATCGAGGATATTAAACTATTGTTTCTGGCGCAAGTAGCGCTCGCGGAATGAGAACGCCGGCCCGCAGCCGCGGGATGCCTCTCATAGAGACGCGGGACGCATGCGGCCCGGCGGGCCGTGTATGAGGACACCCGGCGTTGGAAATAGGAAACACACGGCCACCGATTATGCTTTCTTTTCTCTACTTCCGAGCTGAGCTCTAAAAAGAATAGAGATGAGCTTCCTTGCGAAACTACGTCCGCGTCCCCTATTTGAGGTATTTACGTTTGAAATCCGACTTTTGCAAGGCGAATGTGTTGGTCCTTAACGGCCGCAATTTCTATAGACTCTCGATATGGGGGCGTGCGCGCGAGGGCTAGTGCGCCTACTCGACGCTTCGTTGGTTCCGCCGCTGGGAGGTGGGCGTCTCGATGAAGCGCGTTTTCTTGTTTCTGCGCGTGTAAAACGTCTTCTCTCTTCTTTTTTCCTTTTTCGCCGCATAAAATGATTTTTGAAAAGAATAACGATGGTTTACAGAGTGATACACCTCGTTTCGCCTGCACAACAAAGTCTGATGAATCTTTGCAAACCCGGGCAATCAAACTGTTCTCCTTACACGTCACTACTGCGCCTCTAGCCGAGCGTTCTGAACACGCTGTAGCGCCACCAGACGTTCGGCTAGTTTTGCCTGATCGAATTAAAATATTACGCGGTAATATTTCGACCACTACTTATCCCTTGATTCTGATTCTGAGTCACTTATCAGGTAGTATTAATAACATGAAATGAGCACACGTGAAATATACAAAAAAAAAGTTTTAAGAGTTTGTTTAAATTTCGGTTCAATATGTTTGTGAAGCGCTATCTCGTTTCCCATGACATTAAGGACGTCGAGATTCCGGTAGTGTACGTGAATAACTATGTACGCATGGTTTAGTTATGAATGTTGCCGCTAGAAACCTTGGGATTTTCTCCTGTCCTCAACTGCTAATACCACGAATCATCTACCATCGAAACAATTCGAGAAAAAAACATTTCCTACTTGAGCAGTGAGGCCTTACGCTGGCCCGTCCCAGCCTTGTGAATGTTTTTTTCGATTGCTTTAACCACATAATTTTAAAGTCGAATTTCACCCTCGACGAAGCCCGCTAAGGCCACATCCCTAAATCCATACGCCAAATTAACGACTGTCGTCTATATTTTTTTATATGTTTCTCGGTTGAGTCAAGGCGTCCATCATAGTCTCTAGAACATGTGAATAGTCCCTTCGGCCGTTGAGCAGAATGGCGTATAAGAAGAACTTGGCACGCCTGCGTTTGTGTTTTGCTTCACTTTAGGATGAGTTGCAATCGGCGCTAGGGGCCGATGGGAGGGACCGTGAAACAGCGTCAGAAGTGCAACATCATGGCGTTCGTCATGTTTTCCTACGCGTCCTATAACTACCGTTGCTGGTCACTAAACCAACAATGCACAGTGAAGGCCCAGCGGCATGCGCTTTTAGTCGTATGGGGGCTCGTCTTTGTAATTACTCGTTCCTTCGTCAGCGTTTGAACATGCAATTAAAGGATAGGGCCGAATGTCTCCCTCGTTCTGTACTCGGTAGACACGCCAGAAATGCCGGCTCCGGAAATAAATTTAATTGGAAGTGGTTTCGCGCATGTTGAGCCCTTCTGGGCGGAAACGCATTTTCTTTGTAACCTTCTTACAAACTGCGACACGTGTCGTCATTTATGACGTAAAATAAGCACTATGAAAAAAAAAAAATCGAACTTCCAACACATGTGCCTACTTGTGTGCCTGTGTGTTTTTTTAGTCTTTCCAAGTTTTTATTTTTTTATTTTAGCTCCCCGCACGTGCGCTTCGCGCTTCTCGCCAGAAGCCAGCGGACTCGAAAGAGTTTATCAGCTGGAAGTCCATCATTAAATACAAATTCTCGTTGGTGTTGCGGAAATAACGAAAAAGAAATGAATCGCCTATAAGATTTACGAACGCAAACTGCACAGGAACTAGTAAGCGATGCTCACCAAGCTTATGGAGAACACGCAAATGGTGTTTTGTCTTATTGGAGGGTCCGGCAGCCGAAAAACGGCCGAAGCAAAGAAGGCCGATATTGTGAATGGACTCAGACGCGTATTGGGAGAATCTCGGGAAGTCAACATGGGCTAATGTTGGCTCTCCGATTGGCGCTTTTTTATGGGTCGCGTCACCTGGTTTATGCGGGTAGAGAGGAGGCGGGTGAGGCTTAGGTAAACGGTACTCAGGGGTTCACGCGCTAGCCTTCAGCTGCCTTCTAGATTTGCTTACCCGATCAGAGTAAGCACATCTTGTGGTCTAAAAAATCTTTGCACGTGAACCTCTGAAGCGCGTTTACCTAAGCTCCCCCCCCCCCCCTCGTTCCTCTCTCTTTCCCCGTAAAATGGGCAATCTGACGTCAGTGAATACTTGCTAATCAGTGTGCCGAAATTCGCCTGGTGACTGACTTCCCAAGCTTTCCCGAATACACGTATCGGTTCCGACTTAAATTTCGTTCCAAAAACACATTTCGTAGAAATGTGTTTCGTGGAAAACGTTCGTGGACACACGTTTTGTCGACACTGTGACGTTTTGTGGAAACGCGTTTCGTGAATACATCACCTTTCGGCGTTTCGCCGGCCGCATAATTGTATTTATTAGGCGAATTTGATGAGAGCGGTGGCTTTATTTCGTTCTCTGGATGTATAGTGTAAGTATGGAGGGCCAACCAACCAGGCGGCGCCGACACAAGACAAGCAAGTCTGAAAGCCCTAAAACAGGCATCCCAGCGGACCGCATCACGCGCCTTTACCCCTCGCTCTGCTCCACACCGCTCGGGGAAATGGAAATGTAGTCTGAGGCTTCGATGCAGGCCAAGCCTCGTCGTAACCGCCAAGGGCTCGGCGAACTAGGCAGCCCAGGCTACCGTCAGGATGACGACAGCGGAGGCGATGGGAACGGAGAGGAGCTGTCGACGGAACATCAAAAGACGTGGGGATTAACCGAACGCGGGGGCCCTTCGATCGAGCGAATTCTCCTCGAAAAGTAGCAGTGTCGACGAAACGATTCGTCAATCAAACGTCGTTTGACGAAATAATTGCCACCGGAGAGATCCAACATTTCGCAGTAAAAGTTTCTAGTCGTGCGAACAAAACTGCATGCATTTACAGGAAAATGCTAAAACAACAATGATAGTGTGAGCGTAAAAAAAAAATAAAAAATAAAAAAGGTCGAAAGAAGCGCGCAGATGAATATGCTGGAAAATACAGGCAAGTTGAGAAGATAAAGAACTAGGTTTTATTATGTGCACGCGAGGTCGTGAAATTTTATCCAACATTTCTCAGTCGCAAAGTGCGCTGTCAGTTTATTCCAATCGATTATTTTTTTGCGGTACGAACGACTCTGCATAAAGAGCCCAGTCAGATGTGATGCGTTTTACTTTGTGAGTTCTCCCGACGCGGAAATATAATGTGAGGTGCCTGAAATAAATTGTCAGGGAGGGATTCACTGCACATCGCTTATGAAACAGTGATAGATGAGCAAGTTTCCAGCGACGTCAAAAGTCTTTCAACTGGGAACGACATTTAATGATATGACACTGTAAAACATGAATAACCAAAAAAAAATAAGGATTGCGATCGATTAATAGCTATTATCATGTTGGCGTATTGAGAATTCCACATGGAACAAGCATTTTAAATGTTAAAGCAAATTAGCGTGATGCAGGCCAGTTTTCTAAGTGAGCCGGAGCCTGTTTAAAGTTGTGTCTGATGAGATCGAGGGAACGGTTAGCAGACGCGATATTTAGATTCGTTGGAGGGTGGCATTTTAAGATAGACTGAAAATGAATTCCTAGGTACTTATATGTGGAAGTTATTTCAAGTATATATGCACTTCAAGATGTTAGGATTGAAAGAGAGCAATTAGCAAAAATATACTCCTTTGGTTTGGAGTTCGTTTAGTGCCATTAGCCAGAATGAACAGCGTGTTTATTGCGTCCAGCTCGAATTAAAGAGTTGGGCGGTCGGTGTTACTAGGGAACTTTACGATAAATGACACGATCAGCTGCATATAGTCGAGCTCGGGATCATACACAAGTGGACAAGTCATTATTATACACAAGAGAAAGCCATAAACCAAGCTCGCGGACTAGACTCCAGACGTCACGTCGGCAAAATGAAGTTTTGATTTTATTAATGTAATTCAACTCAATTCTACGTGTGAAAGAGTTATTTTTCTTAAATTCATGCGAGGATATGAGAGTGAATATTACGTGAAGCAAGTTTTAGTAGAAAGCTGTGACGGGGGTTTTGTGCTATGTGCATGTACGATTAAACAACCTTCCATTTTCCTCGTTCTTTTTTCTCCCGTTCCTCCTCTGCATCTTACGCTTTGATCGTATTCTTTATATTTAGGTATTAGTAGCTCTAATCTATAATTTATATTTTAAACTACTTGTATCGATCGAAGTAAAAAAATGTAATGACGTAACGTTTTACACTAACACGAAGCGAATAAAAAAGTGCCTAACTGGAACACCGTGGAGCCCCGTGCTTACCGCTATGGCTTCGCGCCACTTCCGGTTTTAACGTTTCTAATCTTATATTGCGCAGGACATGTCTGATGCGGAGCACGTGCCCGTGTAGTGAAGCTTATGGCAAGCATTCACGTGATCTACATTTCCACATGTCAAAAATGTAATGGCAAATAAAAGAAATAAAATTTGCGCAATCCAAAAAAATGAAATGAAAGTTATATTTCAAACGACCCTCATCCGTGTTTTGATCCACATATCGTTCTGTCGGTGCGCTCCCGTTTTCATGAACCGACGGCCGCCTCAGCAGGAAAAGATATCAAATCGGAAACTTGCCAGTCTCAGCGAAAACAGGAATTAGTTCCGAGTACGTGTGCTCTCCGATAGATACAGCTGGTGGGATTCGCGGAATCGTCGGCACGCGGCTTTGTAGCGTAAACAGTTCCAGAGTGGATGAGACAGCGGGTAATATCAACATTCAGTAGCATCGCAACCTGTGGGAACATAGTGAGGTATGGAGAACATCGTCTACTTGTTTATTGTTTTCTAGTCAAACCGAATTTTACGGTTGTCGGTACTTCTATGCCGCTATCTCTTAGAACGAAGACAGCAAATGCGCCGAGAATTCTAACCTACGGATGAATACTCCGTTTTGCGCTAAGTTCGAACACAGTCAACGCCGCGACTCATCGGAGCTGATCAATCAGCTCCAGAAGTGCAACAACATGGCGCTTCTTGTCTTATACCTTGGCTATCGCCGTCTACGCCAATGAGGCGCATTGAAATGCAACGTGCTCCTGCGTTTCTTTTCGAGCGTGAGTGTTTGAGCCGGTAAAGTCAAATGCACAAATACCCAAGCGCCGTATCGATTTATGCTTTGGCACAGCCTGATCGGCCCCAACGGGTCGCAGCTTGGGCGGCGTTCGGACTTGGCGTAAGACGGAGCGTGGTCCCACCAGCACGTCCACGACAGATTTTTGCTCCTCTAAAAATCGAGTTATTTGTCCACAATTTTCTCGTGGAGGCCACTTGGGGAAGTTCAAGCGTAAAACGTGGTTAGCCGGCAAATATGTATGGCTGCTAGGTGGTCCGGACCAGACAACACATTTTGACAATCAACCGTTGACTTACTCAAAAGTTACGGGTAATTTTCTGAAACTTTCGATGGCGAAATGGGGCTCGGGTTTTCGGTAACCGATGCCATCTATTACCATGTCTTCGTGAGCTCCATAAGCCGCCATTTTCTCATTGAAAATTTCAGAAAATCACCCAAAAACTGAATTAGTTAAGACCAAGCTTTGGAATTTTGGCATCCGGTACGGACCACTACGCTACATTTGGGGGCGAAATTGAGCGTTCAGTGACGCGTAATTTATTTTTCGAGCTAAAGTAATATTTTGTTTTTCTGGGTACTTTGTATTTAGACGGATTGTCGAAAGCAGCCTGAGCTCATTTAGTTTTGAAAACGAGTTCTGTCTTGTCGCTCAGCGAGACTGCGGAGCCAAACCCAAACTTGGGGCTCAGGAAATGGCGAAAGCTAATGTTGATTTATAGCGTTTTGACAAAATTATATTTCTCAAAACTATATTTACGATACAAAATTATATTTCTCAAAACTATATTTACGATACAAAATTATATTTGAACCCATAAAGCTATCCTTGTGAACTTTCTTGATCGTTTTGGAGAAGTAACTCTCGCCCACGTGCCTCAGTTTGCTGTCATATCAAAGTTGTTTGCTTGTTTTAGGGGTACTTAGATATCGCCCACTGCCCTCAGTTATGCAGAAGGTATTTGATCGCCTTGATGAGTTGAGCTATCGCCCACGTGCTTCAAATTGCTATCATGAAAAAGTTGCTTGATCGTTTTTGAGTACTTAGCTATCGCACACGTGCCTCGTTCACTACATGCTGATGTTTGATCTTTTTGGAGTACTCAGCTATTACTCACGTGCCTCAGTTTGCTATGAGGTGAATTTGTTTCATTTTTTTTTTTTAGTTCTTAGCTGAGCTATCACGTCCTCGATTTGCTGTTATGGCAAGGTTACTTGATCCGCTTTGAATAACTAGATGACGCCAACTTGCCTTAGTTCGCTATAGGTTTTTTTTTTTTTTTTTTTGGAGCACTTAGCTATCTCCCACGTACATCAGCTTGCTATAGTACGAAGCTGTTCGATCGTTTTAGTACACTGGGCTCTCGACCACGTGCCACGAATTGCCATACGGCGAAGTGGTTTTCATCGTTTCGAAACAATGACCTATCGCCCACACGCCTAATTTCGCTAACATAGCGAAGTTGCCTGATTGTTTTAGAGTACCGAGATGTCTCCCACGTGTCTCAGATTGAGAGTGTGGCCAAGTTCCTTGATTGGTTTAGAGTATTTAGCTATCTCCCGCGTCTGGCCCACGAAGTCCACGAATGCATGGAGATGAATGCCGTGAACTACCGAAAAAGGGTCCCATTCTCCCATCAAAAGTTTTTGACGATCGCTTATAACTTTTAAACGAAACAAAAAAACCAGCGTCAAGATGTTCAACCAACCAGCCCCCCAATTAATTGTGAAGCTCGGAAAGTTTGCCCCCCTCGTTTAGATCCATAGCACTGCCTTTGGAAGGAGACTGCGCGTTCAGTGAGTAGTCTACTTTTGCGGTGAAAAACACACAGTAGCTTTTCTTGGGGGCATGCTGTATGGTGACGTTGGATATAGTTTTATCGTCTCCTTGTTTCCTTCTAGGTATGCCTGGAAGATGCTTCCCCAGGTACCAGGATATTGACGGAATTAAATACTCGTTAGGATACCGGGCTGACTGTGTTCGCGATGCCCTCAACTACTCGCCTCGAGATGGAGACATTGTGATGGTGTCCCACCTCAAGTGCGGCAACAACTGGCTCGCTCAGATAATCCAGCTCATTCTTCACAGGTAATTGAACGGAAATAGGGTGCTTCAGTAGATCGTTTTGATACCACCGATAACGATAGGGGGATAACAATACGATTCGTGCGCTCGGGCCTAAGCGGATTAGCTTATATAATTTTCGAAGCTACCGGAGTGGCCTACTATACATTCCTAATAATTTTTTATACGTCACAATGTCAACGAATCTAAAGGCAACGTTCAGGCTTTTGCTGGTTGCCTTTGGGCTCGTTCAGGCTCGTTTTAAAATAGACCGGAAAACTTGACGCTTGCAAGTAGCGGTCTAAAATTGCGACCAAAAATATCTACACTCGTGAAAATAAAATCTGTCGTTTCCTTCCTGCAAACAATATGGGCAGCAGACGTGCCATGCAAACTTAGAAATCGGAAGTGTTCGTTACTATGCTCACAACCACAGCCCAGGTTGTTTTTTAAATGCGATATATTGTATCTCCGTAGACACCTCAGAAGTGTTCACAGCAACTATTCATTCTGAATTACCAAGTTTTAGCGGTAAAATCTAACAACTAATCTTGCTCTTCAATTGTTCACGGACAGTCTAGATAATACCTTTAATCTTCTTACAGGGGACAATCTGCTAAAGATGTGACAGAGTTTCGTCGTCGCACATCGTACATAGAGTTCGTGGGCACAAGCCGCTTGAAAAACACGACGGCGCCACGCTTTTACAAGACGCACTTTTCTTACGAACGACAACCGATGAACCCCAAAGCGAAATACGTGTACCTCACGAGAAATCCTCTAGACGTCTGCGTCTCCCTGTACCATTTCACTCGCTCGATGCCGGTCTACGAATTCGAAGACGGCGCCCTGGACGCGTTTTTCGAGCTGTTTGTGACGGGAAAAAACGACCGTGGCGACTTCTTCGACCACCTCCTCTCCTGGTATGATCACAAGGACGACCCCAACGTGTTGATCATCACGTACGAGCAGCTCAAGGGGGACTTCAGAGGCACGGTCTTTAGATTAGCTCGTTTCCTCGGCAAAGACTACGAGCAACAATTGACGACTGACGAAGAGCTCTTCGAGAAGGTTCAAGAGCAAAGCGGTCTTCCTTTCATGACTGAGCTTTTAGAGTTTACGCAAGAGAACATGAGGAGGCTGGAAGAGGAAAAGGACACAGATGTTTGTCAGGCTGTAAAACGATTCGTGTGCGACCGTAATGGGAACCTGAGCTTTACGAATCTTGTTCGCAAGGGGGTCGTAGGCGATTGGAAAACGCTCTTAAACGAGGAGCATCTGGACCGTTTGCGGCGTAGGGTTCTAGACAAGAAGGCGGCGCCGGTTCTCAAGGCTCTGTGGAAGCCCGAGGATGTAGGATACATCGTATAGACTTCTTTCATAGCAGAACTCAGGACAGGTTTGAGCTCCTCGCTGAACGTGATTGTATAAAATTAGAGCGGCTAGTGCAGCTATAATTTCATACGTTGGCTCGACTGCAGCGCGAGCCAACGTCCTTTGCTGTTCATTGAAGGTGCGGCTGAAATCTGCAACGTCGTGCGTTTGGACCGTGCTTTGCTTCGTTCAGAAGTGGAAAAGTGGTTTATGTCGTGCTAATAGGCACGCCACAAGTAGAGATGTTAGTGCTGTGAGCGCAAGGATGCGGGAAATATGTCGGTCCATGGAGGCATGTGTTGCGAACGCTGTTCAAAAGGTGTTGTGTGCGTAATGAGCGAGTTAATTGGCAAAAACGGCTATCGATCCTGAAGGGCAAGGCAAAACGGTTCCTCTTTCACATCTCAAATACGAACAAATTCTGTGAAGGAGCTGTTCTTCCAAACACAAGCATGTTACATGGCCTAACGCTTAAATGCGCAAGCAAGAGGGCAGAAGTCGGCGACTGAAAACAGGACGACCCTTCGAGACTGAGAAAATTTTGACACAAAGACACCTGGACCCTGAAAATGATATCTCGTGTTCCGAAGTGGCAATTCGGAGCGGTTCGTTAAGTCATCGATAATGGTGGCACTAATTCGCAGAGTGACAATGACTTGCGGCCGTTTTGTTTCCGTTATTCAGAATTCCCTTTATCTTGAATGGCTGCGGTATGTTTCTACTGTGCGTCCACTATTTGCGCTTGTTTAATCGCATTGCGATGAAGTACGCCCATCCCCCTTCTCCTCCCCCCAAACACACACACACACGTGCAAACAACACATATAACCGCAATTTACATCGTCTCGCCTTTTTATGTCAATAAGCTATTGACTCTTTTAATTTGAAATGAAACTCTTCTGTAACACCACTTTTCAGAGAATTCAAATCATGGGTAGAGTTAGAGATAAATTTACTCGAAGCTGCTGGAAGCGTACGCAATAAACAAGCTAGGCGCAGAGTGCTGCGTCAATCAGACGTCAATTTATGTACATAAAAAAAAAAAGATTGTTTGACAAGGAGTTATGATTATTCGATGTTTTAGTGGTTGCGTTTTTTTAGTGAGTTCAGGTTTTCGCTGTGGTTGCTGTACTGTTTTTCCTCCGATTAAAAATCGTCAGTTGTCAGTTAGCGCATGCCCTGTACACTTCTACTTCTTGGCCTTGCATTTTGCGATCTAATATTTTCTTCATCCATCTCAGCGTCCATTCACTGTAGCCTAATTGAGCATTATATAATAAAATGAATATGTCATAAAGCTCAACTGCTTTTCGTTTGGTTGCGTTCAGCATTACCTGCCAGAATGATACCTCCTAACGATGCCATCGCTATGACGACTGCCCTCACTCCCCTCACCCCCTTCCCCTCACTTCCGACCTACCACGAACTCGGTTACAATAAAACCAATTTATCAATTATGATACAATGCATGCTTCTCGTTCCTTCTAAGTAGATACCATAAATATTACCGCAAACGTCAGGGGTTGCAGAAAAAAAATCGATTTATCTAACTATAGTTAAGTACCAATAGCCAGGCACGTAGCGAGGGGGAAGGGGCCCATTGGCCATGCCCCCCCCCTCCCCCCCCCCCCCCCCGCGCCAACACAAAATCCTGTCTACGTGCCTGCCAATAGCAATAGCAAGTACCAATAACAAGTTTATAGCTACAGACAAGAGGATCTCACGTTATGGAAACAAAAATCGTCCTACTAAGCCCTGTAGCGCGCGAGAAAATATCCAGGCGTTTCTGCAGAAAACCACATGAGGAACGCAGCAGATATGCCTTCCTCATACGCGTTCTAAATTTAAGTGGAAAAAGCTTTGAATTTTTTCTCGGCGGGGATTAGGTAAGATACTAGATTTCCACGGATAGTAGATCATTTTGTGAGCAGCTACAAACTTGTCATTGGTTCTGGACACCGACCGGCAGGAACTAAAATTAATAAGGATATATAACTTGATTAGTTAACTAAATCGTACTTTATTAAATTCCTGGCGCTTACCGTTGTTGGCAGTTTGTTGCCGAAATTTCTAATTCTTTCTGAACTACCTTGATTTTTAGGGAATGTTTTGTAATTACTCAGACATCCCGTATATTCGAATATGGAAGTTACTAAAATAGAGGTGGGGCTACTCTTAACAGGGTGTAAATGGTAAAAATGATCGAATACTCAAGAGTTACTAATTTCTTGTCGGAAATTTGGAGGTTACAAGGAAACATTTTAATAAAATTGAAAGCTGAGCTGGGTGGTAGTTTTCCATAAGAGCGCAAAAGGCGAGGACAAATGAGAAATATATACACGACAGAAGAAGAGCCACGCAGCGCATGACTTGTCGCAAATGTTCCTATTTTGCCCTAATCGTTTGCGCTGTTGTTGATGAGCGATTAATTGAGGATGACATTTTCATAAAGATTGCTCTTTGTGAATTTTGAATGTTTTGGTTGCGCCACCTTCAACGTGTTGGTCTGTTTCAAGGGAACACAAACAGTTTTTGTTTCAGGCTAGTTAAGTTCTCTTTTAAGCACAATTCTTAATGAACATGTAGATGAAAGGCGAGCGTGTGCATCTTCTACACGCTCTGACAGGAAAAAAAGCAGCTTGATATCTCGACCAGCTGTATCCTGTGACGACAAATGAACTGTCACCCCCCCACGCACTCATCGCCCTCACGGCCCTCACTCACCCTCAAACTTATACATTTTCCTGGTTCAGAAACTCACTCACCCTCACCTCACCTGTGAAGATGAGGGTGAGTGAGGGTGAGTGAGGGTCCTCATGATAAAGGTTTGCCGAGGTATGCGTAGATGTTCCTCTTTTACCGTAGTCTTTTGCGCTGTCTTTGATCACCATGTACAAGAAAAGAATAATTGAGAATCGCACTTTCTCAAAGATCGTTCTTTGTGAATCCTGAATGTTTTGGTTGCACCTGTTTCAAGAGAACACAAACTGATTTTTTTTTCAGGTTATTTAGGTTTTCTTTTAAGGACAATTTTTAATGAACACATTACATACTTAAAAAAATGGTGTCGTCTTACACCCATTGGTCCCATATAATGCACCCCCTAAAGGCCTGTTCACACTCTAGCAACTGAGTACAACCGAGACCTGTTGAAACCTCTTAAAATTTCTTAGGGCGAGGAAGCGCACTGCCATTCTGGCGCCATCTATGCCATGACCCTGGAACTGCATTTCACAAGAGCGAAGGTTTTGCGGGATTTCCGTAGTTGAATGTGCGTTATACCTATAAGAAAGGCTCGTTCATAACGCCGATAAAAGGTTTTCGAGTCAGAAAAAGGAAGGATAATGCGAGACAAATAGAGAATATGCCGGACCGCCAAGTTTCCAGTGCTACGCAATAGATGGCGCCAGTGTGTTCTCTCGTTGTAAAAGATATTAAGAGGTTCCAAGGCACCAGGTTCGAAGAGGTCGCAACTGTGTGAACGGACTTTAAGCTTTCATTCGACGTACAGTGCACTGACGTCGGACAGGCGGCCCTCACTTTTACGAGGGTTTTGAGAACGGCGACATATACCCCATTTAACGGTTGGAGTGAATAAAAAACAAAAAAAAAGAAAAAAAAGCATCGAGGTTTTGCAGTAGGACCCAGGAAACCCCGAGAACTTTTTTGTAGTGAGTAACACGTAGATTAGCTATTTTAATCATAAGTACCACTTGGCTATCAAGCCGCTTGTGGATGTTGGTAACGTCGGTTAGACGTCAGCGCGGTGACCGTCGAACTGAAGTTTTAGGATGTCGTATATGGATGGAACAAGGGGTGTAACAATATACCCTTTTTTTTCTGAGAGTCTTTATGAAAGGCGTACATGTGCACCTTCACGCTCTGACAGAAATAAACAGCTTAATATCTCGACCAGCTGTATCCTGTGACGACAAATAAACTCTTACGTATTTTTTATGTCGGTTCATGCGCCTATGATCATCACTGTCACGGGCGTGGGTAGGCGATGCTGAGAGCCAGTGCTGTGCTACGTGCATTGTTAAGGTTGGGAGATTTACGTCATTAATACGAATGGGTTGATTTTTACCGGTGGCCCGAAGCTCAACAGTGAGGTATGGTAGTCTTAAGTCAAGGCTGCTAGATAACCTTAGTTGCAGATCTCCCACGGATAAGCCCCATCTCGCCTATTTATCACTCAAGGCCGCCGGATCAACATCGCCCAGAAGAGAAGGCCTTACTGCTGACATTTTTGCGTCATCAGCGAAGGCCAACGCTGGGCACAGGTTGGAAACGAGTCCTTCGTCAGCACTCGGCTTCCAGTCAAGTTTGGGCCGAAGGTTGACGCAATCGTCGTGTTCAATCTGTGACCAGGGTTGGCTTTTGATGATAAAGCCGCCGCATAGCCGAGTGCTTTTTTAATATTTTTTTACTTGAGAATAAACAAAGTCCAATCCAATTTAATGATATTTAACCTCCACCCGTCCCCTGATTTTAGCCTGCATTCCTCTAATTTTGTTTTTGTTCTGAGCTCTACTTTGTCAAATCTTTTCGTCCCACCATTCTCACTCTAATCCCAGGTCGTGGTCAGCCACCAATCGTTTAAAGTGCCATCCAGAGGCTGCACTTCAAAACCGCGTTCCCTGTACCGCTTATAGTGAAGTGTCATCTAGAGGCTGTGCATCCAAAACCTGTGTATTCCGTGGAGTAAACTGTAGTTACCAGAACTTCCTTTTCACAAACCAGTCGGAAAGGCGCCTTCCAGGCAGGTACTTGAGAAGGGGAAAGATTTTCGCGAAATGCGTATCAGTGAAATAATTGTAATACGAAAGCTAGCGCATAAGGGTTAGGAGTAAAACATGGGAAGTAATAGCTTCACAATTAAAACGAGGGAAAACATATATACCTGTTTATAATTTTCCCTATTCAAATGTTTAAACGTTTTACTGAGACGAACCTGCCGCATAAACTGTGGCGGGAAAGTCACGGCTGAGCGTAACTCATAGATTTAGCGATCACCTCCGAGCTACCAAAGCCTTTTAGGACTGGATCTGTTAAGCACAGCTTAGCCTTGATATCTGGGTGGTGTTGGCTGTTCCTAAACGTAGCTTCCACACACACCACCGTCCCCCTCCCCAAGGATCCCCCCCTCACCTCTCTCCAAAGACTATTCTCGAAAGCCGGTCGTTTTTGGAATACGGTTTTCGTCTGACAAATCGCTCGTTTCAGGCCACTAGTCGCATGTTAGCTTACAGCGTGATGTCGTACTTAGTAGATAGGGGCACACAAAAAGGGGCGGGGTGAAAGCGCCACAGTCGGAGTTTGTTTGCCCAGGGCGCTGGATGGTGTAGGGTTGGCCCTGCGCTTGAGTATGTAGCAGTACTTATTTATCTTACGCGAGACATTTCGGCGTAAAAACATTTTTTTTCTAAAGCTCGCGCACATGGTTTTCAGACAAAACATACAAAATTTGGGATGGAACTCAACCTCAGCAGTAGATTCTCTTCTTTTTAACCTTTCATATAACTGGGCGTTTTTTTCTAAAGTTACGAAGGGAATTCATTGCCATAATTGCCTCCCTCCTTGCTTGTATTATAAAGTTTTGGTTATTCATACATGGCAAACACTTCAGCAATTTGCGATGCTCTTTTTTTCTAATTTAGCGGTTTTTTTACTTTAAATTGTTTTCGCAGTTATGAGCATGTAGGGTCGCATCTGCGCGTTCCAGTTTCAATGCAGTAAAACAAAACAAAAAAAACAAAACAAACATGCGAACATAAAAGTTGACAAGAGACCAGGTGCGTGCGATCATGTAGTCGATGCATGTTTTCTAGCTCTCTGGAAAGTGTCTGGAAAACATTGCTTTGCTGCGCATAACCCAAAGCGGGCATAACGATTGTTGTCTCGCTGCCAGAATGAGGTAAATGAACTCAATCTTCTTAACTCACCCTCCACAAATCGCCGTGCAGGTAAGCGATTCTCCGTCATTGCGGCTCGTTTGCGCTTCAATCCTGTGAACTCGGTAGTCAGCGATAACTCACGAAACGATGAACGCGGATACCATGACATCGGTTCCGGCTTCGCGATGGGTTTTTGGGCATTACTATCGGTTTTTGCCGCATTCTTATCCACTGCAGAGCTCCCTTGTGAACCTCGGGATTTAGGACGCCCTGTTCTCATTAAGCTAGGTGTGGCTACAGATGACTTCAAAATAAACCTTTTTTTGCCAACCATAGTGTCGACGGGCAGTTTGCATCGTGGAAAAGATTTCTTAAGCTAAGGTTGGGAAATGAACTTTTGACTACGCTAATTAAATTGTTTTATGTAGGACAAGAACGTTTCTTTGACGATCCTTCTTACAAGATTCAAGTGCCTCGCCTGAAGTCTACTCAAATGTTGCGACAAAAATGGTGACACAAGCAGTCTGGAACGCGACGCTATTAAGCTAGGATCGTTTTGTCATTGTATAGTTTATTAATTAAATGTAGAAGCGACTCGTCCCTTACCGTGTCGCCTTCTCAGAGCGTGGCAACGTAGTCGGGAACATGAGGTATGACACGCAGAGGTTTTCCTCATTTCTCGAATGGGGAGCCGACTGGGGATCAGATATTTCCTGGTTTCCAGATGATGAATGTTATGAACTGCGTATTTTATTCTAAATCATTTTACCACCTGCAACAAGTGGATTGGATTCATTTGATATTATCCGCCATAAATTGTTAGCGGGATGTTCAATAATGTACTGCAATAGCTCTTTTACAATCATTTATCCGCGCAATCGTAACCAAGCAGTTATTTATAGTTCCACTTCAGCCACCGCTTTCAGGACGAAGGCTAAATATGTGTTCACGAGGAAACGAGGGCAGAAGAAGTAGCCTATACGTTGAGAGGCACAGTTAACTCAAACACAGCATCGGCGCATCTTCGAATTTGGCTCGTGTACACTCTAAAAAAGGCCCGTGCGTCTACTTTCCCGCATAGCACTCGGAGAGCTAATCACCGCAACTTACGGAGGCAGCTCAGCGAATGACGGTGGCGAAACTTAGGTTTAGTCCAAAAAACGGAGTCTGAGTTGGGGCATTAAGCAATCTTAATGTCACAACTCAGACTGCGTTTTTGGTCTAAACATGTTTCGGCATCGTCATTCGCTGAGCTGCCTCCGTAATTTGCGCTCATTGGCTCTCCGAGTGCTGTGCGGGAAAGTAGACGCACGGGCTTTTTTTAGAGCGTAGTACAGCTCGCACCACAAAAAAATTCACGAGCCTTTTTACACCTCAAAAATAAACGACGCCTTGTCGAACGCTCAGCCTTTGCGCTAATGTAGTGCTAGCGAACCAATCCTGATGCCAAAGTTTGAGAAGTATCCGGCGGCTTTTTCAAAAAGTTAGAAGTGGTTTTCTAATCATTTCAATAGAAAATGGGGCTTGTTTTTAGTGACGGGCGCCATTGAACTCCTGGTATTGGAGGGGCTTCGTCTGCAGCCACCTTATCACTCAATATTAAAAACAAAAATAAAAATTAACCATTACTTTCTAAAAATGTTATGGCTAGATCTGAAAATTTGGCGTACGTTTCTAACCGCTAGCGCCACATTTCGGTGGAGAACGGGCCTTCCGCGATGCGTAGTTTAATACTGCAACCAAAGGAAGAAAAAAAAAACTTCATATTTTGAGGGATATGTTATATATTGACGAAAGCATACGTTTATTGCCGCAAGCGATCCCACCGCAAAAGCGATTTTGATAACTGCTTTGTCTCTGCCACTGGAAAAAAAAAAGTCTGGCGATGCCTCGTTCGATTTACGTCAAGCCCTGTACCCTGGATTACGTCAGAGGATGCTGCCTTTCAATGATTGTTATTTTACAACAGCTATACCCGACGTTCCGAGTGGTCCAGGATACGATGAGTGACAGAGTCAGGTGGCCTAACTAAGGAATGCGAGCGGGTCTTATTACCATGAATCATCACCAGCTCGCTGGTTTTTTTAAGTATTATTGGGTTGTTTTTCTTTATTATAGTCAAGTGGGAATGACGGAGAGCGCAATGTCGGCAACTAATGGTACGTAACGGCCAGATGGGCATGGCTGACAACTCCGGCGTGCATTGCCAAAGATTCGTTCCATCAAAGTCAGCGCGGGTCGGTATGTGTTCGCTGGCAGAACCCAGAGTTTGGAATACAAAATCGGAGCTCTTTTCTTTGTGCGAACATTTTTAATCTCCCCTTTTGAATGCGAATTTGTTCAGCGCACTGAGCTATTCATCGTAAGCGGTATGAACGCCACGAAGAGAGGAAGTGTCGTCATGATTATTGTGACCCGTCTTAATATTGCTGTGCTCAGCTATTATTTATTGCTTCGTTAGAATCTTGAAACGAGGCACTGCGTCTCTAAAACGTTTCGTTACTCAAACAAGATATTTAAAATTAGTTTAGTAATATAATACCTCTAAGAAACGCCACAAGTATTTGCAGAGATAATCATGGAAGCTTAGTTTTACCTCTCTAAGAAAATATATTAAATTCATTCTTTTCAATCTTGTTTACTTCTGAGCACACTTATTAATTATTATTCTATTATTTGCATTTGTTCTTTTTTATACTTTTAACGTACTTACAAAAATAATGTTTTACCTTTGAGCTCCAACGAGAGGGTCAGCATGCTGTTACAATATTCCTGCGTATTTTTATTGTTTGTAAGATTTTGTTAATAGAACGATAATACCGCAGTTTAGATCGCCCTTTGAACATTAACATAACACCGCAAGAGAGCCCGATCGTTAGAACTCTTTGCCCGTCATTTATACCGCACACACAAATGTCCGTATCAGGTTAGTACCCGTAGGAAGGTTGCCACGAGGCTGGGCGGCACAAGCTACTGCCCTATACAAAAGATGCACACAATATCAGAATTCCATGCACCAATCCGGCGTTTTTTTACTATAGCTTCGCTAGAGTTTCTTGTTGTTCTCTAGGTATGTCTCCGAAACGCTTTCCGGCCTACCAGGATATCGACGGGGTGAAGTACGCTTTAGGGTACAGGGCTGTCGATATCCGCGAGGCCCTCAGCTACATGCCCCGAGATGGTGACATCGTCATGGTATCGCACCTGAAATGCGGTAACAACTGGCTGGAACAGATAATGCAACTCATCCTTTACAAGTAAGGATTGTCAGTGATATCAGTTTTTGCTACACGTCTTTTGGAAGGGCTGCATGCCAACCACACTTAAAGAAACGGTAAAAAACAGATATTTAATAAATCGAGAGATATATTAGTGTGAGCCAATTGGCCAATTGCACGAATGATGTGACCGTCAGATGTTTCGCCCTACACTCTAGAAAACCTTGAGCTTCATTCTTCCTGCAAAGCGCCTGGGAAAGTAAATCGCAACAATACACGGAAATGACGGGGTGTGAAAATGTGTTGAGACTTCAAAATGGAGTCTACACTTTGATACACGTTGAAAAGCAGCTTGACGTTTCACAACGGTCGTAGCGCAGATTGTTTTCCTCAGTCTATTAAACATGCTTTCAGCATGGTCGTTCGCCAATCTTTTTTCTGCCGATTGGAGCAGTTTACAGGTGCTTTGAATGTGCTTTGGAGGTTCCCAGGTTCTTTGAAGGAAAGTAGAAGATCCAGATTTCGCAGACTGTAAAAGTAAAATTTTTACGTGGCTTTAAACGTCACGCAATGTGACACCGTTTGAGTTCGTACCGTGTTGCTTTACCAAGGCGAGTACATAAAACACTTCGGTTAGTAATCATTAGGCTTCCCAGCGTAGTTTGCTTTTGCGCTCTTCCTCGAGGAATTGGGCAACGGGACATAAATGAATTCGGGCAAGCGACGTAGTTTTGGTAATTTATACTGCTTACAGTGAATGCATCTATTACGTCATTTTACAGAGGACAGTCCGCCAAAACCATGAGCGAGTTCCACCAACGAACGCCCTACCTTGAACTGGTTGGCACGAGTCAGCTGGAAGCCATGCCGCCTCCTCGTTTCTATAAGACGCACTTCCCTTACGAGCTGCAGCCCATCAACTCCGAGGCTAAATACGTGTACATAACCAGAAATCCACTCGACGTCTGCGTTTCGTTCTACCATTACACATGCCTCATGCCGATTTACAAGTTTGACGGCGGTGCCTTTGACGACTTCTTTGAGCTTTTTGTGACTGGCCAGACCGACCACGGGGACATCATCGACCATCTAGTGTCCTGGTACAAACACAAGGACGACAACAATGTCTTAATCCTCACGTACGAGGACCTCAAGAGGGACTTCAGAAACACCGTCTTGAGACTCGCTTTCTTTCTTGGAGAGGAGTACGCGAGGTCGCTGGAACGCGATGAAGAACTGTATCAGGGGATTGTGGAGCAGAGTAGCATCTCGTTTATGAGCAAGTTTCTTTTCCTCAAGGATGACAAGCTGAAATCGACAGGGGTACGCGGTGAGGATCCGTATTCGAAAGCTGTAAGAAGGTTTTTGTGCGACGAGCCTGGACAGTCGCGTCGCATTGAACTTGTGAGGAAGGGTGCGGTTGGTGACTGGAAAACGCTTTTCAAGCGACAGCATCTCGATCGTCTACGGCGTAGGATCCAAGAAAAAGGGGCCGCTCACATTCTTCAGGACCTGTGGAAGGCTGAAGATTTGGGAGGACTGATTTAGATTTTTACGCAAATTAACACCGATGTAAATTTTATAATTTGCATTAGTCAGAGGCAAGGCTAAATTTAAAATAAAATTGGATATACGCACATCTGTGCACAAAAAAGTTCTGAAAAATAAAGGACAACACGGTCTATTTTGTATTTCAGAGGATATATCTATAAACGCAAGGTGCTCGTGGACAGAATATTTCTCGCATATAGTTTTTTTTCGCTTGTTTTGTTTAATAGTCAACGCTAGTATGTTTCGCGCCTAAAACTCGGTAACCTTTAATTGGTGTGTGCGTGTGATAATAATAGCTGGTGTTATTACTACCAAATTAGACAGGTTAGTGAATGTTGGACAGGTGAAGCAGACTATTTCTATTTGCATAAAACCAATTGCAGGTCAGTCGCGCATTTGTTTATAAGAACGAAGACGCATAACATGATTATTAACTATATATAATTTTTTATAAGAGAATCAAGTTTAAAATTACCGGTAGTTTTTCTTGGTTGCGCACTTGATATCGACCAATAGAAAATCCAGAGCAGGAAGACGTGCTGTTAAAATCCGTAATATTCGTCGTTCGCGTGTCATGCGTTGATATCGTCTCGTAAATCAGTTAAAGGGAGTGCTTTTCGGGTAAGTAGATGCGTAAGAGTTGTTTCTAGAATGGCTTCTTTCCTACGGGGAAATACGGACACACTTAGCTCTGAATAAAGTGTAGATTTTGAATGGTTTATATCAGAATTGTGTCCTAAATTTCATTTATTCCCTAATTTCCGACTATCTGATAATGTTTTTACTAGGATAAAAGAAGATTAATGCTATAATGGTTTTTACGCAATCTACGTCGAAATGAATTCGGTTGCATACTGATGTGCGTCGTGATGTTAAATCTGTTCCTAGAGATTGGGCCGGGCGATTGCAACTCATTTGTGCGCGACATCCCTCAGTTGCATCGATTGGAAATGTGTGCTAGCACCGAAACTCGCATGCTATTTTTTTTGGCTTTCTTCATAATTCACGATGTTTCGTGATCCACGACTAAATACAGGCAGCTGTACATTGCAGAATTTCAGATCATTGATATTTAAAAAAGTAAGATTTTAGAATTTCAACCGTCTTTTTTTGTTTGTTAGCATATTGAACGAAAGTAGCGATGGCGCACGTAAACAAAAAGAACAAAAGTGGGAAAACCTGAATCTCAAAGAGAAAGGCAAGCGCGAATCTGCGTTACATTTTTACACTCCTATGTTGTCCGTTTATTTGAAGCATAACTCAGTACAAACTATCGAAGCGTCAAATCAGCAGCTTTATTGCGAGCGTATGATAAAGAAAAGGAAACACCGAAATAAGTTTACCTTTTTCGTCCTTTCCCGGGTACTTCCCCTATCTTCTGAAAAACGATTACAATTCTCATATAATGTGCCACACGTTTGCGCCAAAACAATCACGCACTAAGCCACGCTCTCCACTTATTGAAGCCACATCGTTTTGTGCCAAGAAGGTCATTCAAATGAAAACGGGTCGAAATAAAGAGTCAGCCCAAGGAAAGAACCTGGGTACTGCAACACGTGGCTTCGGCCAACCTGTCCCAAATTGCGCGGCTTTGATAAACTCGGCCACCCATTTCTTTTTTATTTTCGATATTACGTGGGTAATCCTTCTTACCAGAAGCGAACCTGGCCGGCTTGCTAGAATTAAGCTAGAATGAGCATCTCAGCTAACCGCTCATTCACAATGGAAGCGGATCCGCGTTCGCATAGCGGTTGCGAACGCGGTTGTTCAAAGATCCAGTACAACTGCACGCGCATTGGGTGTCATCGAGTGCGCGTGCAATTGTACTCGATCTTTATACAACTACAGTAATACAACCGCGTACGAAACCGCTTTGTGAACGTGGATCCGCTTCTAGTGTGAATGAGCGGTTAGACTGCTCGAAAGAAAGCATTGCCGAAGCTAGCACACACGCGGAGTGGCGCGCGAAGTCAAGTCTCAAGCGCTCGCGCGCCCCACGCTTGGCAGGCATGAAAGGAGAGCAGCGTGACTGGCGCCCCGCTGCGGCGGGACGCCGAAACAGACTACTCCCGAGCGAACAAGTATGTTTCGTGGCCTCGCCGCTTCAAAAGCTGTGCGCTGACGTCTAGGTCCCCCGAGAAATGGCTCTTTAATGCTCTGTGTCACCAGGTCCTCGCGCTCCAAATCCGCGACCGGGCACTCTGTGGCTCCGCCGTCGAACTGCCGGGCTTTGTGAGCATAGAGGAGGCCAGGGCATAAGGTACCTATAACGAAAGAAGTGATCCTATGCGCCTGGAAACTGGGGGAGAGGAAGAGACAAGAGCGTGCGGGGACATCAGGACGCTAAGTTCTGGTTGGAGCGTAGACCTCGATCTAGCTGCCTTTGTCTGCACTGCGCTCACCGAACGCGGTAGAACACGAATCGCCGCCGTTGGGCGTTTGACGCTCGCATTCGAACGGCTTCGACGATTGCAGCAGAGAAAAAGGAAGCTTTGGGTCCACTAATCATTCGAATCGGAGCTGGGCGTCCTGAGGTTCCCGCTCGCTTTCGTCTCGTTCTCTCCTTTATCTTCTCGGCGCGTAAAAAGAACACTTAAAATATACTTTTCCCACATGTGGTCTTTTGTATACCTTTCTTTCGTCCATCCTGAAGGGACAAAACGCAGGCACGATGGTTATTCGAATGAAGGCGTACAAAAAATTCAACACATCCTTTCACCTTGCGATAAACCGCAGAGGGCGCTTTCAGTAATAGAAGCTAATAAAATGCAGCATGAGTGTCACGTGACCTTGGGGAAGGATGCAGTCATGTGACGCCTTACCAGCGCTAGATTGGCTCAAAACGGCGCTGCAGTTCTTTCTAAAGTGAAACAGAGTATAGTTAATATAATCATAAGAAGCCTCTAATGCTTGCAGAAAAGAACCCCCCCCCCCCCCCCCCCCCCCCGATATTCCAAAGACAATAAAAGCCTGAAAAAGCATGTTTATTGTATCTGGGAAAGTCCTTCCTCGCTTCAGAGCGGGAACAAAAGGAGTATGCTATGAGAAACTACAGCCTGGGGAAGTGGGCAGCAGCGACGGCTTCATTCAGCAGTTGGAGGTAGTCGTTGTAGAGCAGAGTGTAGAGCTCGTGGTTCACTTTCTTCTCCACTTCCTCGATAAATTTACTCCTGCGCGCAGCGTTCAGGTTCAGTTGCCTGTCGTACTGCGTGTTGAACCGGATCTTGTCGATGTGGAAGGTGCGCACTTTGGTCAGTCTTCCCGACGACATGGCCTCGAAGCGACCGACCGTGTCCACCACATTGACGGTGATGGGAATGCGCTTGTCCGTGGCCAGCAGGTTATCTCCTTCGACCTTCGGGGGAAAAAAAAGTGCTCCATTTTAATTCTAGGGAAAGTTCGTCTGCTTCTTTCGCGGGGGTTCCAAGGACATCAGAACTACGCCGACCTCTGACTGGCTCTGATAGGAAGGATAGTGGGTAGACCTCGAGGCAATTAGCAATGAGGTCTACCCACTACCTTTTCAATCAAAGCCCATCGGAGCTCGGCATACTGACGTCAATGCAAACCCTGCCATAGCCTCCTCTATACTGACAAAGCCTGGCAGGTCGCCACGAGAAGCGGCCGCCGAAACGGAAAAGGTGGAGCCGCAGACAACGGATGAGAGGTTAGCCACGTGACTGGCGCCCCGCTGCGGCAAGACGCCGAAACACACTAGTCTCGAGCGAACGAGTGTGTTTCGGGGCCTCATCGCTGCAAACCCTATGCGCTGACGTCCAGGTTCTCCGAGAAATGGCTTTTTGATGCTCTGTGCTACCATATCCTCGCGCTCCAAATCTTCGACGGGGCATTCTATAGCTCTGTCGTCGAACTGCCAGGCTTTGTAAGTATAGAGGAGACTATGCCCCTGCGAAAGAAGCGGACCGACTTGCGCTCCGCATTGGGAGCGTGTGATACCTATATGCAGCTCCCTAGCAGCTTTATTGGCAGCTTTACTGGCAGCTCTACCAAAGACAGCGTTCGTGTAACGTCGCGCAGTGAAGCGCCGCCGCCAGTTCACAGCTCTTCTAATGCGCTCGCAGCGTCTTGGCCGCCCGTGCGACTCCCCGCCGCCATAATTCTCGAACTCTCTCCGGAATAAACAGTTGGAACCTTTACATGCAAAAACCAATCCGCGTCCATCGTTGCTCCGTATGCGTTCTCACGTCGTTCGACCCGCAAGGTGCTGCTTAAAGCTCGGGATCGGTCGCGGCCCTCGCAGGTGAAAGCAACAACGACAGCAACGTAGCGCCATGTTTTTCGCTTATTTAAAATGGTACACGCGTCTTCAAAGCGTTGGTGTGTTGGACGGTCCAGTAATCTATACGCGACAAGATTCACAGGGCCGGTGATTGATAAAATGCACATGAGATGTAATATTTCCTCTTCTTTTTATTGGGATTGCTCTTCGCTCCCTCATGTATCGAGTGCACGTACTGGGATCGAGATTATCGCGGTTGTTTTTGCCAGCGCATGAAAGGGTTCTGAAACCTCAGTTTTTGGCTCTTGTGTAAAGAACAAAAAAATATTGTGCCGACTGTACCTTTGAGCGTTTTGTACAGCGCTGTGCTCGGGTAGGCTGCCACTGATCAGATGGTAGACTCGACAGATTCACGGGATGTCCATGCTAAATGCTTCTGCCAGTCCGTCCAAAATTAGAATATGCTTCTGCTGCGTGGGACCACGCTCACTCGTCGCCAATTGCTCTTATTCCCGAATCCCACTAGAGGGACAAACAGAAAAGAACGACAGCGACAAGCCTCGAACACATGCAGCATGCTCGAGATGGTACACATGGCTGGTGTTCATTCGTTCGGTGCTTGTGAAATAAGCACGAGTGATCGTAAACCTGCCAAAGATACCCTCGCGTGCATGATGCTTGTGTTTAAGCATAGCCTGCTTTATTCTACAAAGCCTGTCAAATCGCGAAAGAATCAGGTTTGAGGCTTGTCACGGTCGGCAGTTTCTGTTTCTCAGTCTAGTGGAACTCCGGCGATGTTGAATCTATTCAAAACCGCTCTGCTGGTGTCATATTGACAACCTATCATCGCCACTGTCAGCATTTACACCATAAAAAACTTCCCCAAAAATATGCCTTTCCCGTCTTTTTTGCATAAAATCTTCGATCGAAATGTTACCCTTCATCACAAACTAATTACTCTACCTTTTTACATATCTGCTCGCATTGATTACGGCCATAAGGTCGGTATTCGAAATTTTATAAATCCCGCGTTTAAATATTTTTTATGCCTCAAACATCGATCGACTGGAACCACTTTTCCGCCTAGATTGCTTACAGCACTGATATTGTTTTGTTTAAAAATTCCGTTCCTGATATGTGCACCTTACGCTTAATATTTCGTAGTTCTCTCCCCCCTTGTACTTACGTCGAGGGTATTTGAAATAAACAAAGAAATAAATAGGAGCCCCAACGTGGCGTCACTAGCTTGTCGCTCGCCATCCAAAACTGTCGTCTGCGCGCTGTCATTTTTGCTCGGTGGGCAGTGCAACGTGTTTTAAGCACACGAAATAGCTCTCTCCTGCCTAACGTGGGATGCCGAGCCTGTCTCGACAGCGCAGTGACTCGGCATATTTGCGCCTGTGTGATAGGCCCTGAGAAGATGTCTATGCGGAGAACAAATCGTATGCTACTTGCGCAGGAGTGACGGTGACGTCAGAACGGCGCCGGGTTCTGATTGGCTCTGATTCAAAGGATAGTGGGTAGACCCCAAAGCTAGATAGATGCCTCGAGGTCCACCCACTATTTTTTTTTCAATCACCCAATAAGAGCTTGGCGTTCTGAGATCATCGGCGCCCATTGTGCAAAAAGCAGACCAACTTGGGCTCCGCATAGTCAGTGACCATGTCAAGAAACGCAGAGAATGGCAAGACGCGAGTATCTGATCATCGCATCGCAGTCAATCAGACTGCACGATAAACGGATGCCGAGGAACCAATCACAAACCAAAGAGCGATAACTTAAAAAGCCGGACCCAGCGTTTCTTCGTCTGGTAGTGACCAGAGTCACTGACGGCTCAAAGGGAAGGTGGAGCACTTTTACCGCGACGTTGTATATGGCTAGGGTTCCATGCATTTTTGGTGTCCGTGTGCAAATATCAGAAGTGAGAAATCGCACGTAAAAGCGCTCCATTGGATGGAAATGCATATACGCCCCGTCATCTCAATATGCCTTTTGATAAGGAAAGACGTTGAAACGTGTGATAAGGAAAATACGAACGAGAACAATGGGCCTTCTCCCGCTCGAGCCGGGTGACGTGTTTGCTTTACATATACAGGAGCAGCACAGCCTTCATATGTAAAGCATTATACGTATACATTTAAATTTAGCAAAGACACATAATTTTTAAGGTGTCTGGATTGCAGCTTTTACTGTTTGTTCGAATTCAATGAGATCTTTACGGATTACGGACGGTTTACTTCAATTTACGGACGGATTACTTTATTTTTTCGAACGGACTGCTTTAATTACTCGTTATTGAAAAAAAAAAAGAACATAATACAAAAGTGAAAAGGCGGTGAGAGTGCAGGCGAGCTAGTGGTAGCTAATCATGTCGTATTACACCTGAGACTGCGGTGGAAGAAATCGGAAGAACTTTCAGTAGAAGGAAGGATAATACAAAAGCTGGAGCAATATGATTGTGCGATCACTCGCTCGACCAAAGCTCAGCTTTCCTTTAATAAACGCAGAATATAGTGAGATACCAGCATCTTATCATCTTCCCCAGAGTCCATGTGCGTGCAACATTAACTAATAAAAACGTAAAAACAAACGATAAAAAAGACGAATTGCTAAGGAAGGCGCGTTTGCGTAAAATGCAACGACCTGCGTTTCTGAAGCTTCCAGTCAATACGGTATTCCCCTTCCCGTAGATTTTCTTTTTGTCAAACATGTTTTCTAGTTTTATTTCACCCCATCCTCAGGACGCTTTGTGGTGTACGGATAGTGAAGACTATACATTTACGCATAAAAATCTCGAAGCAACATCTCGGAGCACCATCTTGCCGCCAGTCAAACAAGCTCAACAGCACAGTGCGCAATGGTATATAGCTCCCGTCAGCGGACTGTGACGCACACAATTGTCTGACGGAGAAAAATATTTTCAGCGTCTGCTTTCCCGGAAGTAACCTGATGAGCCGAATGTTTCGATCCATGGCGAAACACCCAGTGGAGGATGCGACACGAAGACAAGGTAGAACTCAACAAATGCAATGTGGTCGAGGAAAACGATACGAGCGAGCGAAACGTCATGTTTGTTATCCCGTCTCAAATTAGAGCCAGTTTACAACAGCTTTGGCGGGCACACACACACAACAATTAAATGGCGTCATCGTCATGGCGCGCGCACCGATCTCGACCGCGTTTTGGTGTGACGCACGGCGACGACGCTGTTTGTTTTTGCTTGCGCAAAGTTTTTGCGTACGCTGCTCTAAACTCACCAGAGTAACTGACGGCTGAAGAAACGTATATTATGTTCATATTTAAAGGGACCCTCGAGTGCATTTTGAGAGCGTCTTTTTGTGGAGATAATTAAAAAAAAAACTCTAAACATCCTAAAAGGAAAACAATAATTACGCTTTTGGCCCTCCTATTTTTACTATTAAAAATCTAATCAAAGATCCTGACACCCTACTCCTTCTGATCCCTGGACAGACGCTAGGAAGCGCCGTCGGACAGCGTTCTGAAACATGAACTGACGTAGTACGTCTCCTACTCCGAGATATTTACGGATTTGTAAAAATATATTGCACAACGCACGTAAAAAAGAGTAATAATAATAACGCACGGGATTTCTACGCAATTAACTATTTTAATTGGTCAAAAATCACGGAGTTAGTAAAGACCTAAAATTCCCCCACCCCGAAAGAAAATAGTGCCCGCATATTTCTACGGCCGTGAGTTAACTCTGTTCGCCATCAAGTTGAGTCAACAGCCAACGCTACAAGCACAAGCTGGCCCACGCTCCCGGCTTTGAGCCGTGCATTTCTAGCTCGGGTGCTCGTTCGGCGGAACAACACTTAAAACTAGCGACTTAAAAGTAGGGAATATTGTATTTCAAATCTTATTATCAACAATGAGCGTTAATTGTGCTGAGCTTAGTTAGAATGCACTGTATGTCTTAAAGCGGTGTGTGGTGATACAATATGTTATGGCTTTGTAAAACGGTATTTTTTGTGCGATGCTTTCTCATTTATGTTAAAAATTTGTACAATTTCATTGTATAATTCCTTTAGTGCTTGCTTTGCGACTGCTTGTTTAGGGTGGCTAGGGGCCAGTTAAGTTGTTTTTACAGCTTTCTTTCCTAGTCACCTTTCAACTTTTTGTTGGAAAAATAAAAATATATTATTAATATTATTATTATTTTGAGCTTTTGCGCTCGTGCCATTGGCTGCAAACTCAGCCTAAGGGTCAAAAGAGTGTAGGACGTCTTGGCGTCCAAACTACTAATTTTCATTGAATAAAGCCTAACAAACAATAAGCCACCAAAAACAAGCTTCTGCAAAAAGCACTTGAGTGTCCCTTTAATGCTTTGTAATTCGTTTTGAGCCCCAGCTCCATGACGTGTTTTCGAGACGCCTCGGCCGCGAGGGCGTCTTCCAGCGTCGGAGCGCGTCGCTCCAGGCCACACCCCAGGATGCTACGCGCGCGAGGGCGCCGATGTCTGCCTCGGCCAGATCTCGGCGTAGCGCCAGAAGTGGCTCGCCGGCAGGCTTGGGAAGTAGTCCGTTACAAGCAACAGATCACTTCGAATCTGTTACTGTTGGCAATAATTGTGGCATTGTCCCGTTACTTTTTTCTTTCGGCAGTTATTTTTTTATGCAATTTCGTTTCTAAATATTGGTAACGGATTACCCTAATTACTCGTTACCTGGAAAATATGAAGGTAAGACAAAAGCTGGAGCCTTTTGAGAGTGCCACCACCCGCTCGACCAAAGCTCGAAAGCGAGCGCTCGCGCGCATCCATTTTTCGGTACTGCATGCAACTTTACCCCGTTCGTGCCGAAACTGAAAGTGCGAGAAAAGGTGCAGGCACGAGAGCGCAGCTTGGAGGCGCTGCGCTCACGCTCGAAAGGCCCGTTCCAAAAGGGAGCTTTCGTCGGTCAGTTCCGTAACTCCGTGACTCATAGCATGCGTAGACGCTGCGACTGAACATGCGCAACGCTAGTATTGTCTGCAGAATTTCAGTGATACATTCCGGTCGCCGTAAGCTTGCGAGATGGCGGGTGGGGTAGCAGCTTTTGCTGCCTTGACAGCTTGCAGGTGAGCCCAATTGTACCTACACATCTGTCTCTTAAATACAATATTTTACTTTACAAGGACTACCATAATGCGGGCGTATCAGAGCTAGAAAGTAGTGTTGCGGACCATTTTTCGAAGATTTTTATTCTTTGCTTGAGAATTGTGCGGGGAAAAGTAACGGAAGGTAATTTAAATTGCCTTACGTTACTTTTCCCCGCACAATTGCTGGTTACGTTGCTAATTAGCAACGTAACGAGCAAAGTAATCCTTTAATTTTCAGCCGAAGTAATTCGTAACGATAATGCATTATATTTTTTAATTTGTAATTGTAATTCATTACATTTTTCAAGTAAGGGGCACAAGTCCGCTTAGCAGGCAACGACCATTCAGGGTCAGGCGGGGCGGAAGAGAGGCCGGGCGCGCCCGGCGCGCCCTTATGAGCATCTGAGTCTGTCTCCGTGCAGAGACGTCTAGACACGTGCAGCAAGCTGTACAACGGTCTTGGAAATGGCAAGTAAATATTTTTCACGTAAAATTACCAGGAGATGTTTTCAAGGTCTACATAAACTTCTTTGCGCAACACCAATACCCTGTAAGCAGGTGGTTGTCGCCAATTGTCCGACGATGTAGGCCTAGCCGATCTGGCGGCACCGCGCAGCACCCGACCGACGCGAACTGGCGCACGTACCCCATGGGGTTCCTTCGCCCTGCTTCTCGTCAGCTGTCGCTGATGCGGAGAGATGCGGACGCCAACGATATGCGCGAAAAACGCGTCCACGTGGTTGGGCCTGTGTATGGAGGTTTTGTCGGCTAGCTCCGCAATATGGTGTGTTGCGGAGCTATATTAAGGTGTTCTGAGGTCAGAGCTCCCTGTGGTCTTTGAGCCGCCAGTGACGGCGCTCGCCTGAAATCAGTTTCCGCGTCTCGTTGGCTCTGGACAGCAATTGGCCTGACGCCTAGCTGCACTCTTCAGAAGTAGACGCACAAGCATTTTAGAGTTTGCAAGGGTCTGAACATTGATCAATTTTGTTTTCCCATGCTGAGCTGGCGTGTTGAGAGGGCTGCTTAGCGACTCATAAAACGTATATATATAAATTTGCAAACTTCGAAGTGTGAAGCGAGGCTCCAGGGAATCCCGGTGCTGTCACGTACCTTGGCCATGAAGGTGGCGTTAATTCCGCTGAAGTCCACAGTGCAGGAGAGGCTGGCGTCGAATCCGATGGCCGTCACAGGGCCGCAGTCCCCGACGCGGTGGACGCCCGTGTCAAAACCCCGGATGGCGCCTTGCTTCATCTTCACCTTCAGCTCCCGGTTCGTGATACCTGTCCTCTCTACCTGCGGAGCAATAAATCGAGAAATATAATAAATTGACAATAACAATTTCTCTTCCGAGCGTATATACAAACATCATGGAACGCTGGGCGGCTTGCATTCGGTTCAATGCATTCTTCAGAATTACAAGTATATCCCCTCGATAATTAACCTATATGTTTAAGATTGATTCCCTACACTGCTAAATATATCAATGAGTAATGCTGTACATACAACGCCCGGCTGTACGACCGGAAGTTGCTACGTGCTGAATGGTAAATACATGCACGGCGACCGCTTACTCTGGAACCAGAAGATGGCTTGTACTATCTAGCCGAATAATACCCCCTATTATTTGTAGTACTACTCCGCGTTGTTGAAGAAATTAAACTAGAGTTACTGACCCGACGTCCCTTGAGATTGACCTAGCATTCCTCTAACATATTTCTGTTTTGTTCCATAGCTTTGAGAATATGTTGTATCCTAGTCCTCTTTAAATCCTAGGCCTTTGAAGAAGTATGCCTCTTTGGGCAGTGCCATTGCGTTAATAAGATTTTGGAGCTCAGCTCTTAGCCGCCTGTCTCCGGGTTTCATGGTGTCGCCGTCGGCGTCGGCGTAATCACCCCGCTAAATTTAGCGGGAAATTGAATTTTTGTTGAGGTCACGTGACGTCAATTTCCCGCTAAATTTAGGAGAGCGAATGACGTCACATGAATGTGTCACGTCGCCCATGAACACATTCAGTTTCTTCGCTAGATTTAGCGGAAAAATATACGTCATGTGACCTCAACATCAATTCAGCATCTTCGCTAAATTTAGCGGGGGAAAACGACATCACATGACTTTGTGTCACGTCAGCCATGAACAAATTGAGTTTCTCCACTAGATTTGGCGGGAAAACTGACGTCACGTAACCCCAACACCGCTCTGAATTTAACGGAAGAGGAGGAGGGTCATATCCTCCCATCCGTACCCTCCCCTCCTCCTCCTCAAGAGCTGCACTCTAATTTCGCGTTACAGAGATTTGTAAACGCCTCATGTTTTTAGATTCTATAGTGACTTGTACCCGACGCTTCCCGCGTGGCGCACGCTTGGTAGCGTTTCAGCAGACCGGTTCCCATTGTCTAGAGTGACTTGAACATTCCGCGACTCTAAGAAAAGGCGTTTTCGCCAATTTCTTTTTTTTTTTGTCGACGATGATGCTGTTTGTGAACGCGATGGCCTGGTTCTTCTGCTAGCGTGCTCGGCTAATAGCTTGCCCTGTGTGTCCTTATTTTTAACATCATACTGATGCCTGCGTTGTTGTTCTAGGAGGTTTTTCCTCAACGTACGAGGCGGGGCAGTGACCACGAGCAATCCTGTAGATAAGTCTTCGCGAGTTTTTATTTTTATTTTTTTATTTTGGAGGACGATTTTTTGAAAGGCACAAAAGATGGTCGACGGTAGACTCTGGTTTGTGTGTCACAGCTATGCTGTACTTCCGCAAGACGAGACGCAAACAGGGTTGGAAGGAGGGACGGCGTCTTCTGCTCCCGTGATTGAGCGGTCGAGTTGACCTTGAAACGTTGGCTTCTCAAATTTTACATGGTTAGATTATTTGTTTGTTGTAATCTTTAGACTTCTTGCTTTGTGATTTGTTCTTGGTTTTCAGTTACCCGCTAACTCCGCAATGGCTTTCGCTTCGGAGCGTTAAGGGGATATTGGCCACTTGCCAGACGCTGGGTTGTCTAAGCACTCAGTGACAGCTTTTACACGGACTCGATAAAAGCGAGAAATTGTAACGAGGATTGAGAAGAAGAGGAAGAAAGAGAAGAATTGGGTGCCCGTGAATGGTCTGCTTTCGATGCGATGCGAAGCGCTTTGGTTGCATCCATGTAAGCATAGCCAGTGACTTTATAGAATATCGGTGGGCTTACCGTGAACTTAAACTCTCCGATAGTTGCGTTGGGGTAGAGCTTTGCCGTCCTTCTGACGAGTGCCGGCATTTTCTGGAGCAAGACATGGTCTAAGAAGTCGTTGGAGTCCTTGATGGAAGCGCCATAGGCTGCAATATATTGTGAGAACGTCAGTGGACAAACGGGCTACGGAATGTGTCGCAGAATCGTTCGAAACAGGGTACCACACTCTTGAGAGCCGTTTTTAAAGCGGCCCCTAACAGAATTAACTTTTGATACATTCTAAGACAAAACACCGAGACTGGTGAAAAGACGAAGGAAAACACAACACACAAGAATGTTAGACTTTTATCAGCTTGTTTGCGTCCAAACGTTTTTGTTCGTGAATTCTTGATGTATCACTTGCACCCAAGTACCGTTTAAGACAACGTATCGTGGTAATTGTTTGTCTAAAACGACTAATTTAATTGCACCTGCCTGATTCTAAACCGAAGACGAACGGACGGTAAGGGGATAAACATAGACGCCTCAAACGCAGCATTATATATTTTTTAACACGCCATGTTGTGTTGAATTTATTTTGCTTGATTATTTTTTATTTAGATGCACTCAAATGTAGTTAAATTTTTTATATATTCATAATGAGCACCTTACTTTGAATAACCGTTTCGTATATTAGTTTTCCTAAGAAATGTATGTTGGAATGTTAAGAAGTCGGAAGAATACTAAATTTTATTACGATACTAATTTCAACCAAATTTAAATATTGCAAGTCTTCACCAGGTTTACTGAAATGCCAAAACAACTAAATGATAATTCTTCAAGTGTGAAACTATAATAACTTCTAAATTTGTTTTGTAATTGATATACTGCAGCCACTTGCCTTGTGTACATTAGAGTCGTTGGTACCAAAATATAAGCGTTAAAAATATTTGATTATCAAAATAGTGTTAATTATGCAGAGATGTTTTGGCAAGAAACGTTCCTTGTTTAAATATATATTTGTAGTTAAAGGAGGGGAGTCTATTCCGAAAACGTTTGTGTCAATGGAACTCTGTCACTATTCAAATTTATTCGAACATTCGTAACGTTTATTCTCATTAAAAATATCTTATTTATATTCAGCTACGTTCAGTTCAATTTTAAGCACATCAGTTACCAAAATATAACTGAAAGCCTTATAGCTCCGCTTCACTTATTAATCGAAGATAAGAATAGAGGCTTTGCAGTTAGTCGTAGTTTTATGCAGATACAAATGATAATTTTAAGTGCAAAACAAAACATGCACTGAAACTGGCTAATACGCACCTGACGCTACGAAGGCAAGGAACAAAACGCTGAATCCAATCATCATCGTCTGTTGAATCCTGAAAAGCGAAACAATAAGTAAAAAGAACCTTATAATAGCCATAGATTCCTGGCGAGCTTTTGAAATACTCTGATAAAAGTTAAATATTATGGTATGTAAATAGAAATCAGCCACTACAGAGGCTAAAGCTATCTATCTCTCTAAGTGTGCCAAAGAAAACATATATTTTTGCAGAGTACAAAGAAAATCAATTGTTCTCATTTAAGAAAAAATCTCAAGATAATCTCAAAGCAAAAAAAAAAATTGTTCTACACACACAGACACAGACACACACACACACACACACACAGACACACACACACACACACACACACACACACACACACACACACACACACACACACACACACACACACACACACACACAAACGCCTATGCTGTGAGCTTGAACATGCTTTATGTGCACAGATCACGCTTGGTGTCAGACTGTATTTTTAGGAAACAAATAACTTCACAGTTCAAACAATGTTTTCCGCTTTCTTGGAAAAGAAGCTATGCCACTATGGAGGTTGTTTCAGGTGCGAGATGTCCAATCCACATAATTCGACTGCGCTTCTACGGAATTATATTTTCACAACCTCTCTTCCATCGATTGTTTATCCTATAAAGTCCGTATTCATCTATAAAGAGTGGTTTGGATGGCTAATGCTCGGGGACAGCGATGAAGGGACCAAGCGATAAAGGAAACCTCAGTATCATATAGAATTAAAATTGGTGAATTGTGATGTAATGGTTCCATTGTTTACAGTGACATCTTGGAAAAGAAAGAAGAAGAGAAGGATTGGCGTCTCGGGAAACGTGCTGAGGTGGTCCTGACCAACGTTGCTCTTGGAGGCCATGTTCTGTCGTTCACAGCACCATCACCCGAATCCCCACTACCAGAAAAGTACGTCACTAAGGCATACTCGAGTCACCCCGAGGCACCTCCACAAACCAAGGAAGCGGCGAGTGATCCGAACGACAAGTCAAAATTTCTTTGATAAATCTTTTTTTTTTTATTTCATTTATTTTATTAAATTTTAGTAACTCCCAGGTTCATATCTGCTTATCAAGAATTTAATTGTAAACAATGACAGTGTTTACAATCTTTGCCGCCATGGTAGCTAAGTCTTTAAAAAATAAATGCCTGTTTGCGTTACAAACTTTTCTGACCTCTAAAAGGAATGGCCAAGACCATTCCTCCTCTGTGAATGGAGCAGATTTTTTCAATAGCACTCTAGTATTTTTCTTAATTTTGACAAGTTTTTTCTTAATATGTTTCATTTTAAGAAATATGATATGACACATTCTTAGATACTCCATAACAAATACAAAGCAACAATAATTTATCTTTCTAGAAGAATTTTGTTTTCGTCTTTACATAAAAAAAATATAAATGCGCAACTCTTGTGTTTGGTGAGAACATATAAGGTTATCAGTAGAAAACAAATTGCCGCTCCAGCAGCTCACAGTGTGTCCCGATTTCTCAATTACCGATAACGCCTAAGCACTGGAGAGCTCTGCCATGCTTCTGTGCCTCCATGAAGGGTTCACCAAAATGTCACGCACATCTTTGTTTTTTCAAACCTGACCCTCGTGAATAGAAATGCGAAAACTAAATGACGAGGCATCGTTAGCCTTCTCCTCATGAATGAAACAATTTGTTCCACCGATATCGACTAAGCAAATCCCAGTTTTGTGGCGTATAGGGTCGCGATGCTACAACGCTTCAGTAAGGGCTGTTCGAGGCCCCGACCGTCCTCCTTCGCTATGCCGAACGTCTTTTCTGTGCTCGCTCACTTTCTCTAAGTTATGCGACCTTGACCGCTGATCGAGGTATGCGTTCGTCAAACGGTGGGCTTTCGCTCGACCTTCAATAAACCTAAAAGAAGGAACTTGTGAGGACTTAAGCCCCGTGCTATTATGCAGCGTCATTCACAGGTTGCGACAAGCAATGCACGTGCCGAGAGACGTATGCGCATAAAGAGCAGACTGTCCTTTAGTTCATTCTCCTACGAAAGACAACCATGATACATATGAAACTCGCACCGAATCACAAGTCGCCACTGTACAAAGAGTTTGGAAGAAGCGCGCCTTTGATATCTGAACTTCGGCAAGTGCTGGTCGAATAGGCGAAAAGTAGAAGTGCTTATGTTGCTAAACATAACCTCGTAAAAATAAGTCCTGATAGAAAAATAACAGTTTTTATTGGATCACCATTCCATCAGATGTTATTGTAACAACGAAAACATTGTGGTTTCTATTAAAAACAAGTAAGGAGGGGTTACATTCTGACAAAAATTCGAATGATCTGGACTTTGCGCCGTACACTGAAAACAATTATACTACACACTGACAGCTTAAAAAAAACAGTGCGTGGCCCGTCCGGATTATCTTATCATCGCTCTGCAGTCCATGAGATACTGTCGTTTGCCGATAAGAATGCGAAAGAGCAAATTACGAAGCAAGATGCGTGAACATGCCCCGCGTAACTTAAGCAGTCAGCGTCTGAAGTATAGGCGATCTATTAGGCGTGACGTAAACCGACATTAACAAACATAGTTCACTCACCACCACGACGCGGCATTAGCGTTCAAAATGCTCATTTGTATTAAATTTGTGCTTGCATTTTTACCATCGCTGTTTCTAAATAATAGCCGAGGCTAGGGAGCTAACTAAACTAAGAGAGAAAAATAGAACTTTAAAAGCAACCCTAAGTTTCAACAAAGTTAGAAGCTTCATGTAGGGACGTTTTTGGGGCTACCGTATTTTTTCGCCCATTTAAATAGTTGCATCACCATCGGGTATCCATTAAATACCAGGGCCAGCTCGAATGCTTCCTAACTTTCTATTACTATAGTAACAGTACTAAATCTCGAATACCATACTTTTCACCCATGCCAGGTCATGCGGTTCTTGTAAGTCCCTTTGTTGGGTAGCGTCTTGAAAATAAACTTGAAAGGAAATATCCAAAGGACGTAAGAGTTTTATCGGGCTTTTCACGAAAAGAGTAGTTCTATCAAAGTTAGCAAAAGTTCGGTCACCCCTCTGGGGTGGGGTATGTAAAATGGTTGTTTTCCCCGAGAAAGAATAAACGTGACGGTCAAAATAGAAGATTAGCGAACAATGGCGGGAGAAACGAGGCACGTCTGAGCTGCAAACGTCGTCCTCGATTTCAGACGTTGCGACTTGGTCGCCCCATTCACACTGGAATTCAAATCGTAACCATGTAGCGTTTTCATAATTAAATGTTTCTAAACTTGCATTGGATCTTTAGTCACCACGTTCGCAACCGCTTTGCGAATTCGGCTTAAACGCCAGTGTGAATAGGGCGTAAAGGACAGGCGGCACTTACCGAAGAGGTGCGGCTATCTCGGCCCGCCTTTGTCGTTCGACTGAGCGAGCAGGCGATACGTCGATCGGTGCTGAGTCGGCGGCAACGTGACTCCATGCTTCCTGTTCGTGCCCTCCTCGCACCGTGGACTTGTTTGCCTGGCAAGTCACGTCAGGCGCGTGGCGACATTGGAAACCTGTTGCCGGACACCCCCTCCTCCTTACATCTCTTGCCGAAGACAGTGCAATCCAGGCTTGCCCATTTGTTGAGTGGTCAAGGGGGAAGATGGACCGAAAACATATTTGGTATAACAACGAGGATCCTCTTTTATAGGCATTAAGTGTGGAGTATTGTGATAGCTTCGTCTGGAGCTGGAGAAACGTGTACTTTGAACTGGGCTATATTCTCTATCAGTTCACGATGAACCGTGGAAGTGTCTGCGAGACATCGAAACTTTTCCAATGCCGGCTGAGTGCACTTTATCTGCGAGAGGTCGCAACTTGAAAGAAATTAACATTTATTTTCTTTCGATTTTACGCGCCGCCGTTTTGCCAATCTCTACCTTTCTAATACAAAGGAACACCTACTCGCTTGCACGTCTGTTCAGCGTTTCGTTGAGGTCGGAAACCGGCGAAACTGCAAGGTGCAGTCTCATACCGGCTGCAGCACTTCATTGGGCAGTGAAGAGTGTTGTTTGTATTCAGAAGTGATCGTTGGCGAGCCACGATCACGAGCAGTTCCGTCGCACCCGCCGAGCAGGAGAACCGGGGGACCCTCACTAGAGCGCCTCCCATTTCCGCCGCGAGAGGGCGAGCGGCGAGCTGAAGGCAAAAATAGCAGTGTGTTTCCAACCTAGAAGTGTCTTCTTTTTTTTCGCGCATCATACAAGTAGATTCGTAGATTTAAATTTTGGTGTTCTTGTGGCTGACGCCAAAATCTCATTAGCTTCGGAGAAATAATAGGATGCCAGGAACTTGCTTTGTGGTGCATTTGTAAAACTCTCACTGACTTGAAGTGAGGATAACACTTTGGCGTGATTAGTTTGTGTTCGACGTCCTTAATATCAAACGAATACGGCATCATATTTGGCGTCATATCCTGTTGAGCCGCGAAATTAATTATATTTGAGGCGAGATGCCCCCAAAATGCACATGAGAGAGTAAATTAATTCGAGAGAACCGCCAGTAAAGAATCGGATTTTGAGCACATTTGCTTACACTGGTTCTTTGATACGTGACTTTTTATGACAGCACTCTTTGTGTGTGCTTCTGAATACGCCAGGGAAGACTGCGAAATACGATAAGAAACAATCAACTGGCGCTGACAGGATACGCTTTCTCTGATTGATTCGAGCACCGAACTCCGAGCGTCGCGTTATCGAAGCAATTAGCTTAGTGGCGTCGAGTGCGTAGGTTCAATGATCTCTATCGTGATACTTGGGAAATCCTCTGACGGCGCCGAGGAAGTATCCGAGACTTCTTTAGACCTTTTCACTTGGTTGACTCGGCGAAGGGACGTGGCGATACGAAACTATTATTTTTTGTTCTAGCTTTGTGTCTGGATGTATTTCAATTATCATTGTGATTACATTACTCTTTTTGTGTGTGCGAAGGGTGGGGAATGGGGAAGTGTTGAATCGAAAACTTCTACGGAGCTTTCAGTCTAAAAAAATCCCGCGCGTCTACTTTCCCGCACAACACTCGGAGAGATTGTCACTGCAACTAACGGAGGCAGGTCTGCGAATGGCAATGCCGAAACATATGTTCACACAAAAAAAAAAACAAAAAAAAACGCAGTCTGAGTTGTGACATCAAGCAATGCAAGCGTGACGTTTTGCAGTGCTTAATGTCACGACGCAGTTTGCGTTTTTCGGTCTATACATATGTTTCGCCATCGTCATTCGCTTACCTGCCTCCGTAATTTGTGGTGATCGACTCTTCGAGTGTTGTGCGGGGAAGTAGACGCACGGGCTTTTTTAGAGTAATACGCCGCTGTACTGAATTTACAGTGTCACCTAAAGGAGGCCAACGGGGGTCAAATATTTGACGCGACTGCTGCGTCCCTGTTCGGCTCGGACTCTCGATCAACCACTAAAAACCTGAAGGTCTCGTAGGTTGTTACAAAAATTCCTCCTGGTAAAGTTAACGGCTGGGGTCGGCTTTGTGTTTAAAAATTCCTCATTAATATTGTAAGCTTAATTTGATAATTATATTTTACGTTCGCAATTCAAAACTGTAGCAATTATTTGAGTAACAGATTTTTATCAGATTGTTAACACAGTTTCTCCTAAAGAGAAGGCTTTGCTTTTTGCAACATTAAGTTTCAAATAACAATTGGTAGTACAATATAATTTCAACACTTTTCTTATATATCGTTAGCGTGTGTTCGCGTATTTAGTGATACTTTTGCGTTTTCGTGCCCTTAGGCATTTTGTGTTAATTTACCTCATTTATATCTAAAACAGTCAAGGCCTTTCCCGTTCACGATTTTTATAAACTATTTCACAGAACCCTTCTCTAGACGACTCAGTAGAATGCCACGCACAATTTCTTGATTAGAACCACAAGTCATAACCGAATGTATTTGTCAGGAACATCCTGGAAATCTCATTGACCATCGACGTGTTGAAAGGATGCTGTGATTTTCCATGCTCTGTAAAATCTTTCAGCGAAACATCAGTTGCTGTTCAAGGGCTCTCAAAGGTTTCTAACCAAGTCCTTTTAACCAGCTTTGACTACCTGTGATTTTTATAACCTCAGAGCAATAAAACAAGTTTGTTTATTTCCAAATTTCTAAGGTGGCTTTAAAAACAGTATGTTTGAAACTTCGGTCACAGGTGGGTTCCCTTATTTCTAAGCGCTGCGTGTACCGACACAATGGGAAGAATAGTTCGAGCCATTAATATAATAATTCTTTACATTGTTCGTGCCCCCGAACAACCTGGGGCTTTTAATACAAAGGACACCAATATACCCATATGTAGAGTGTCTTCTAGACATTTAGCGTTCACATCTGCACACGTTTTTGCTATACCAGGATGTGCTCTGAGCATAATTGGGAAGCAATGCAAAGCATGTTTTGAAACTATACACTATAATCACTTCTTTCATCCAGACATCGGACGGCACACTAATGAGTTTGAAATGTACGTGTTGTTCCTCTCCGGTAGCGGACGCCGAGCGCATGCCGCTCTGGGAGATAATGGAATGGTTCGGCTCTATGCGAGAACACACAAGAGTTTTTTGGCCATGGCCATTTATTACAGTAAAAACAAGTCGATAATCCAGACGTGGTCCAGGCTAATAATGCAGTAGTAAACAAGGGCAATAACATTCTTAAAAGTTAATATTAATAAATAACACAAATAGTATAGCAACAAGTTTTGCAGAAGAGAAAACAAAACATCTGGACCGCTGATCGATGAAATCGATCAAACAATTGCACATCTTAGACGATTTTCTTATGTAGGTGACATTTTGTTAGCATTCTTGTAAGTGTGACAGCTCATATACACGCTGGCTTTCAGTACACTAACCACTTAGATCACAACTACAATTGCACATCTTATACGAATTTTTATGTAGATGAAACATTTTTAGCATTGTAGTAAGTGTGACTGGCCATACACATAATGACGTTTAGTGCACTAACTACGTTTTTTGCATGGAAGAGTACCAACACTTCCCACGGCCTGGGAAAAATAATACTGTTTTCGTTAATAACCTGCTACAATTCTGCAATGTTGTGATAACTTCATTTTCAAAATATTCACAGTACACAATGAGTTAAGCAAGAAAGATTGTTCGCTCTAAACTATCCAGAGGACCGCAGATGACTGCAGAACAGGTCTTCACCCCCAAAATACTAGGAAAAGGATTAAGCCTTAAGTAAAATGCTATACAACATATATTATAAGCTCACTGACAAAATCAGTCCCTATGATATGATGCTGTAGTTTACAATCATGATTTGTATAAATATAGCACAATAAAGGTGAAATAAGGAGCATAAATTGTAGCACTTCAAGTGCTTTGAACAAGGATGCTTATCAAGGAACCTATGAGAAGTAAACAATTATTTATGGCCAGACAAAAACAAAGAACAGTCGTTATGAATACAATTTTGCGCATCTCACATTGAATTTTCCATATCAAATTTCGTTCAGTTAAATATGAGACATAAAAGATAAATATCACTTGTCAACATTATTAAAATAGAAATCTTTTCTCCATTAGGGCTATTGTTTTAATAACAGAGAACTGGAGCCACAAACAATAAAATAATTATTTGGTTTTACTATTTGCGATTGCTATGTTACATACCTGAAAACAAACATATACAATAGTTAATTCTTACAGATAAGACTCTGCCGCCTCGGTGGCTTCGAGGCGAGAGCGCTGGCCTACGGATCTCCATGTGGTGGGTTCGAATCCCGGCCGAGGTGCCCGCAATCTGACGGAGGCTTATTTTGGAGGGGGCGCCGTGAAACCGAGCTTTCGGTTGCACGTCAAAATATCCCCAGGTGGTCGAAATTAATCCTCAGTCCTCCGCTGGGGCGTGCCAGATGCCTGTCGTTGCTTTGGCACTTAAAACTCACAAATTTGACTTTGACTTTAGATAAGACTCATTTTGTACATCTCCCAGATTCAAGCATACTATCGCGGATCGAATTACGTATTGCTTCAGTGCACAGTGTCTGTCTTATTTTTATCCTAAAGCCACAGTCGATATATATATTTCTGAGATAAATAGCTGTTCAGAAAGATATATTGAAACATTCTACCTTGTTGCTAATCAGTGTCAGGTAATATCTGGTAAGATTAAGAGGATGTATCCTTGGTTCACTCCGCTCAATTGCATGTATGGCTTTCTCGGTAGCAGCTGAACACCGAATGAACCTTGCTAAAACACTTAAAGCTAGCTTAGTGCTTGCCAGCTGAAGGTCTTACAGCTCGGGGCGATTCTGAGGGCCTTGATATATACATCTTGCACTTCGCAAGGAGTAGGGCGTAATGATAAGCACCTTCGTGCACCAGATGCTTTCACCCTATTTGGCATCTCTTGACACTGCAGGTCTCGAAGAGGGGCATGTTGATGTGGTTTATCACCTTGGATAAAATATATCTTAAGATATCCGAGTGGCTGACTCCACTGTGAACCGGAAAATCAATCACGTCTTGAGACATTTAGTTAGAATCACATATTTAGCATAAAGACATCATTTGTACATCTTTATCATAATGCCATCTCATTATAGTGCTGCGCAGTGTAATGACGTGACAAATTTGAGCTACAAAACCGCTGCCCAGTACTTGTAATTTATATAAGGCAGCTTTATTGTAAGAGCAAAAAATATATTATAATAGGGCGTCTTAATGTTGCCTCCGTTAGAAGAGTGGGGACACAGACTAAGGCTCATAATATTCGCACAATATATTATTTTTTAATCAAAAAATGTGTTGGGTGGGCTAGTGTCAACTAACGACACATTCAAAACATCTCCAGAGGCGAAGGGGTGTTACGGTAATACCTCACCCAACTCTACCTAAACTCTCAAATGCTTCTGTGCACACAATATTCCGTGATGTACTGAATACATCGACACACTTTCAGTATTCTCGTTTCTTTCATACATTCACCCAATAAGAAGAGCCATCAAGTTCTAACAAGCACGTGTCTTAGCTGCAATAAAATTCGTCCACTGTTGCGGTTAGCCAGACTGTACGCCCATTGGAGCATGATACCGATTGGCCTTGTCACTGGTTGAACCAATGAAGAGAAAGGAAACGATTGGTGTAATGGGTACATCGCATGTAGCGTTCGATCACTGGCTTCGACACTTTGTTTCCCCTTAGTTCCGACCCCAGCCGACACTGAGGTCTAATAGAGTCAATCGAGCAGCATGAAAAGTGTATCGTCACTGCGCTCGTTTTTCTTGTGGGTTCGCTCTCTCTCCAGTTAAACCAATCACGCACAAAATAAAGAGCATGATCGCGGCGTATTTTAACTCTATCGGATTGTAGAGTCAGCTGGGGTTGCACTAACAGTCAAACGGAGTACATGAGTGTGCGTTTTCGCGTAGGGCAATTTGTATCGAATAACAAGGCCGTTGCCCATGTTCTCTCAAAGTTTGACGTCCTGAGAAACGGCTCTGAACTCGATGCCTTCCCGTTTATTGAGCACCCTCGTCTGCTTCTTTTGTCTGCGGTAGACGAAGAAGGCCGCCAGGAGGCCTACTATTATGAGCACCAAGAGGACGACTAGTGTCGTGGTTCCCCAGGTGGCGTTCTTGAAGTGGGTCGCCTCCACGGCCCGGTGGTACGACGTCCAGCTGGTGCGGTTGAGCTCGACGTGCAGGTCTGGCACGAAGATGTTCCAGAAAGCCATCTCCTGCTGTCGGTACGGCACCGGGTCCAGAACGCCGGCCGGGCTGATCAGAGTCATGTTGACGTACTGAGGAGCGGCTGGATTGACGGCCGCGTAGAGAGTTCCACCTGGATTCCTGTTGATAACGGCCATTGTAGGTGACGGCAGCTGGTTAGGGATGGGCATTGTACGGAGTGGAAACTCTTGGAAGCCTCGGAGTTGAAGCTGATGTTTTGCTAAGAAACTTGGGCATTACGTATCACTCATAAAATATTTCTTATTGAAAACGTATTGTGAAAAGTGTCAAAAAGACGCCATGTTTTACGACTCATTGAAATACGTTTAGGTAGTTTTTTTTTTTCCGGATTACCCGTACTTTTGCCTTCCACAGTTTAGGATTTGTTTCGTGACTTTTATGTGACAATTTATGGGCTTCTCAGACCTCCTGAGTATTGCAAGTCTTATTAAGAGCCATATTCTCAGCTATATTTCCTCCAAGTTTCACGAAAATTTTAGCATTTGTTTTTTGGCCAGCAATATTAATTCTTCCAAAGTGTATTTAGCAGATAAATTTATAAATGGCACAATATATACCTTTAACGTAGGGACATAAGAACTATAAAAAAAACAAATATTAATAAATACTATTGTAGGGAGTTTGGCGGACTTAAAATGATCTCCACTGCGTATTCTCTCGCAATGCTGGTACAACAGCATAAACAAACGCACGATAAGCTCCTTTTGGTCAACAGTTTTATGGTTTAGATTACGCTTTTATTCTACTTAATTTTCTACGTTTATGGAGCCTCAATCACTTTAAAGACATTCAAGTCCCGTTGATACTCACAGCCCGTTGATGAATGTAGTGAAGAACGTATTCATAATCGCCACCACCGGTCGATCGAGCGCAGGATTCGTGACTTGTAAAATGCCTTCCGTGTTGACCGTGTACAACATATCATCCATATACGTGGCACCTGGGTTGATAGAAATGAAGATATTCATAGTCACCATACTAAAAAAAAAAACAAAAAAACAATAAAACAATGTTGAAGGGTATGCTGCAAGACGGGAAATATTCGTTTTTGTCAAGTGTTACGACGAGACAACCAGACATTATATGAATACAAATTGGAAAGTTTGGTAAACTAAGATCAGTTTCCCTTCGTTCTTGCATGTTTCCCATCGCGGCATGTTTAAGAAATAGATTGCCTTTACAAGAGGAACCCTGCCTCGCTTGGGATACGAATATAGCATTGAATATAAATAACTGACTTTGAGTAAAGTATGAACCGCGGCTTTCAAGCAGATGTCATTACTCAGCTGTTGTTGTATCAGAAAAAGTTTTAGGCCATTATCGACGAAGGTTCACATCGAATACCGCGTGTGCTTTGTGTACGTACATCATGGCCCGCCAAACTCAGGGGAAATATTTTCCGCTACGTTTAGTGGGGAATATCTTTGTCAAATTTATAAAAAATTGAAGTGTTACGTAGCGTCACATGGCGGCACTTGACGTCACTGTGTCAAGTGGTGTCTTAGCCTCACGTAACGCAAAATGTTATACGAGCACTGTCCGCTGTGTTTAATGAAACGAAAGTCCGCTATATTTAGCGGACTGACCCCCCGTGACGTCTTTTCTTCACGACAAAGAACAAGGATTTATTTGTTGCCGTTTAAATAGATAATAGCCAGGTTTAGAATTGGGTTTAGAAAAAAACAAAAAAAAACAACATTGCGTACGCATAGAAATGGCACCGCAAAAACTGCAGATGCGCCAAGTTCAACCCGAGTTTTGGATTGGCGCACGACGACGGACACTCTTTCTTCGCGCACGCAAAACTTTCACATACACTATTCAACAAAAACTCGCATTTAGAGAGTTTTAGTAAATCATTCCGACGACTCCGATAACGACACCCGATAGTTCGCCGACGTCTTTGCGTAATCGTGGTAGGGTTACCCGGTATCGTTATCGGAGCCATCGGAACTAGCGACTAAAACTCCCTCTAAAAATCGGGAGTAGCTCACCGTACTGTTCCCGCGGTGCCTTCTGCGGATCGGCGAAGGTCCTCGCGCCGTTCGGGATGCCGAAGATGTAGAAGTAGGCTTGGTTGGTGGTCAGGTAAGACGTACTTGCAGATGACAGGAGCCTCAGGTGTGCGGACAGGGCGGCTTCCACCGGCGCTCCCACCAAGAAATCGCTGAGCATCTGAAAGTCGGGGAATTCACGTCGCACTCAACCGAGATTACGATTTGCGCTACAGTGCGTGAAACGCGCATTCTCCGACTGATTTGTTTGAACCGCATCACTATTTTGACCTTTGAGTATCCGACTAAGCGGGGTATTTGGTTTTCAAGAGACCATAACTTAAAGATGGGAGCTTCTGTTAGGGTGTTTTTTTAGACCAGGGGGCTCCTTTGGACCTTTGGACCATGGGGGCTCATCGAAAAAGAGGTTAAATTACTTGATTATTGAGGTATTTAACTAAAAGGTTTGGACTATAGGGAGTTTCTCTTTTTGGGGTGAAATGTAGCGCGAGAATTGTCGCTCGACTTCCTTATAATCTAGCGTGACCTGACAGCGTGACAAAGATATTCCTAGCGGGTGCTGTAGGGAACGATAAATGTCATCCTTGTGCGCGACTTAGAAACCGAAACTAACCGGCGAAGCTCGCTCATGACGTCGATCCTTACGCTCTGCGCTCGCGTCGCGCTGCTGACGTCACCTGCGGCGAAGACACGTGGGTTGCGAGAAAGAGCCAACGTTATTAGATTAAGCCAGTTACGGAACTGCTCACAGACGCTGCTTGCACAAGTAGTACCCCCCTCATCACGACTCGCCTCCCGTCGCTCAGCGTGACGGACAGCTGCAATGGTAGCTGTATTCCATGAAATACGTACGTTAACGTTTCGAAGCACAGCGTCTATGCTCCGTTTTAGCTTACGTCCGAGCGCAGCGGATACTACGAGCCATCGGAGCAAATTCGAGGCCGTCTGAGTGTCACGTGACCTTGAAGAGGGTGCAGAGCGATGCGCGGAAAGCGGCTCCGTCCACAGAGTGGGATTGGCTATAGGATAGCTCGCAGCGTCCACTGCGTCCGGACGTCAGGTGAAACGGAGTATAGGTGGCGTTCAAGGTCTGCTCTATTGAACACGCAGTTAGGAAGCGAAAATCTAGATGGCGCTTCAAACGACGGGAGGCGGACTAAAATGAGCGTGTAATTACCTCAGTTGTGGAACACCCTTTTAGCGGGAGTTTCCCAGCTGAGGTAATCGAGTAACGTTGGCAGGACCAAGATGGAGGATGTGACGTCGCTGGGCGCGCTTCGCCGGTCAATTTCGGTTTTGCATCCGTGTACAAGGATGATATTTCTCGCCCCGTAGCACAATTGTTTTACTCAAGACTTTACGCCACGGCTATTCTAGAACGAGGCCGAGCTTCAATTTTCCCAGTGTGTTGTACCCAAAACGTCGAAGGAAAATAAATAAAATAATTGAAAATTTTAGAAGTGGCTCGCTAATTAGTAATTATTTATATCGCCACTTCTCTGGTGGTGGGAAAGGAAACCGCAGGGCGGTTTCCTTTCGTTATGTTTCGCTTCCGTTCTATAGTGCCGGAGTTGCCGTGGCGCCAGAAACGGCGGCGCTGCGATCGCATCTAGCTCGAAGCTGCGTCAAATTTTGCGTTCCCGCCGCCTTTGGTCACGATACTAAATAAAAGGGACGACATTTTTTTTTTTTATTTCCTGTTTTTTTTTTAGAAAAGAAAAGAAGAAAACACACCCTGTATAGTCCTTGCAAACTTAGGGTACTCAGGGTATGGTTTGTTCTGGGTATGCCACTTCCTGGGCGTCCTGGGTATATGCCGCGCAGGGTATGCCATAACACCGGTTTCTTAAGATCTTAGTAACTATAGGGATGTCGAAACATTGTAACACTGCGGTTTTCAGTCATCTTGTGGGTTGCCCCTATGGACTATCTGCCGGGTGCAAACTCTAGTACGAAATATACGGTATGTTTTTTTTTTTTCTTTTTTGAAATGTATATACGTGTTTTATGTTTACTGGATATAGTCATGACATTGGTTGAGTTGGACTATTGGCTTTCTCTAGGCTGGAATAACTACAAGCACCACACAAAGGTCGGAATGCGGCTCCTACCCTGATGGTGTTAATGGCGTTGCGGGTGGCATTGGCGGTGTTGGATCGTGGCCTGTAGTACTGGAACTTGACGGCGGCCGCGATGCCGACCCGGGAATCCTCGTCCGTGAAGTACTCGTTCAGGTAGGTTCGCACAATGTCGTCGATGCTCTTAGAATTCGGTATTTCCTGGGCTTTTTCTGGGACGGGAAAGAGAAAGAACGGTAGCTGACGCTTTGACTGACGGTTCTTTCGGAAAGAAAGCCTCGTTCAGCGAAGTGTTGTTTCAGAAACGCAAATATTGTTTCGTGTGTTTGTTTAGTATAAAAGTATAAAACAAACGTATACTACCGATAAATGTTAAAAAAATGACTGTCTTTTTTTTAGCCGCGGTGTTTGTTTGCTAGCTGCGCACCCTCTGACTGGCGCAACGATCGAGAGATGGCAGCAGCGTCCCCGGCGGCTTACGGCAGCCCAGCAGCCGCCCGGCCGCGCCAAAGGCAGGCGATTTGTCGCCGAAAATTTTCCACGAATCACCGGTTGTATTTGTTCAGTGTTCATTTATATTGTTTTATTGGGAAAGAGGAAGAAATCATACACTGTGCATTATAGCTGATTATGGCACCGAAATAGCGCGCGCCGTTTATGCTTCGAAAATATCGTCTGCTTTTAGAGCGACCGGGCGGCTGCTCAGCTGCCTGCCGTCAGCCGCAGGGGCTGCTGCTGCCATCTGTCGGTCGTTGCGGCAGTCAGATGGTGAGCGGTTAGTAGACGAATGCCGCAGATAGGGAAAGCCAATGATCGTTTTGTATCTCTTAATTTTTACTCGGGTTATTTCGCTCTTTGAAATCGTGATGCGATGCTTCCATCACCTCTGTGTACCCCTGTTGTAATGCTTAGCGCTATAAAATTACAGAGAAGATTTATGCGGTCACTTTAAAAGTTTCACCCGGCTTCAAGACGTAGATGAGAAAATGAACCAGTGCAGTATCACTACTGTAGTCACTGAGGGTTTAAGGACCATGGGGCGTGGCATATTCTCTCTGCGGATCTTGTATCTTGAATCGTTCTTGGGATTCCTTTTCTGCTGATGGCGCAATTTCATTGGCCAAAAAGCGAAAAAAAAAACCGATTCTCGGAGTTCGCCATGGTCTGTACTCCTTAAGCTATCCGTGACTGAAGCCCAGGGTCATTGATGTGTACCACGCAGCAGTGACACACGGTTGTTGAGTGATCTTAGAATGATCCGGGCGGTTACATTGAGGTTTACAATGAAAAAAAAAAAAAATAGAGGACGCTTAAGCTTCGCCTTTAAGGGTGGAACGCGATAGCGAAACATATAAATCCCCGCTCGTTGTCGAGCCGCGTAAGCGCGTCTGCGCGGCCTAGTCGGTAGCGTGTCTGGCACGGAACCGAATGGTCGTTAGTAAAAATCCCGCGTCTGCCTAAATTGTTTTACATTTTCGTTTAAGGAAAATGAACTACGTTATAAAGCAAAATCATAGTTGACGTGCGGCCACATTTAGTTCGCATTACATGTCATATTTTAATCACTTTTGTTTCACGCGTGACGTCGTCACGCATGGAATGAACGCTCAAGTTCCACGAGAGTGTTATGGGTCTTTGAAATTTCAGCGCGAGGGAATGTGGTGGTGACGTCATGACCCTATCGACCAATCAGAATTTTTCGTCCCACGCCACCGACGCCGGATTTCTTTTTTTTTTTGCGACGCGAGCTCCTTAAAGCTATCGGTCTAAAAGGCGGAACGCGGTGGTTAAAAGTTAACTTCGTGGTCTCATTTCACGTTCCTTGTTTCTGCCTTTTTATCTAGTGGTCGAGGCTTAATAGTAGCAGAAGTGTAATTTCTTCGTACCAAAGTAACGCAGGGATCCTGCATGCTTCGTGTAGCCGTATATTGTAGGTTTCGGAGTAAAGCGGTTCCCAGCGTATAATAGTCTCGGGTGGTCCCGCAGAAATGCGTTCTGCGTCACGTTCACGTCCACGATGGGGGCGAATTTAAGCTGCAACAGAGAAAGAACATGTCATCATTATTCTCAAGTTGTCTTTTCTTACTAAATATACCATCTATCGATCAGCTTTTATTTCAGCCTGAAACACAAACTGAGGTTGGCGAGAAAAAAGCAGTGTCGTCCACTGCTTGACTGGCCTCGCCACCCTTACAAGTCAGCAGTGCAATACGCATACGTAATATATATGTAGAATTAATGGTATCGATAAGCTCTTACACGAGGCATTTGGAAAACGGCAAAGTTCGTAACATTTGGGTATTTCTTGTTGGCTAACAAGGTGTCCTCCAAAAAGAATTGCGGTGTTTTAATTCTTATTGCATAGATAAACTATAGGTGGTTTATGCAATAAAACTACAAATAAACTATAATAAAACGTTATCGTCTCGAACCAGATGCCAAGATGTCATGACTAACCGATATCAAAGTCGGTGCGATAATGACGTGAATTTTTAGTTCGATATTGTGCGTTTTATTCAATATTAAGTTGAATTTCGGCGCTTATCCCATCTACACCTCCCTCGTGTTTACTGTTTGTGCGCTGTTTCCGGTTGGATCATGAACAAACTCGTCCGCATCGCCTCGTTGACTATAATAATCGTCGCATCTGACATATTTATGTGCCTTAACTCACCCATTGAGCGATTGCCTTAAGATGTTACATGATGAAAACATGACGTGCACTAGAAGCACTATTTCAGTCAAAGCATAACTTAAAATACAGTTGCGATAATTGTAAAAAAAAAGTGCTTGAGGTCGAAAATAATCCCTGGAGAAGGAGAACAAGAGGGACAAAGGAAAAACACAAATCTCCAAACACAGCTATAGGGGACTGGTGCGCGACCGAAAGGAGAGGTCCCGGGTTCGATACCCGGACCAGGCGGATTCTTTCGGTCGCGCACCAGTCACCTAGCTGTGTTTGGAGATTCGTGATTGTCCTTTGTCCCTCTTGTTCCCCTTCTCCAGGGATTATTTTCGTCATTCTTGTCCAGCTCGCTTGCACCTTTGCATTTAATTGCATTATAATCGTGCTTCAGGAGTCTTTATATAAATCCTAAATCAACGTTAAGTCAGCGCATATAGGAAGGGCGCTTATAGTTTCTAAGTGACAAAGAAACCTGGAACCGAGCATTTTGATTTCAGTCCGGGGTCCCAACCCGCGCTAAAATAATCATGGGAACGGTGTTCCTTCTGCTCCTTAGTGATCGGCAATTTTAACCCTATTTTTGGTTACCCAGCTTTTGAGCGTAATTTGAAGTCACCCTGAACAAGCGCGTGATATACCCCAATATCCCTTTTAAATTTTCTTGTCAATGTTAGCATTTTTGATACTGTGCATGCTGTCCACCTTTCAACCTGGATGGGCATGTGCTGCAAACATCTCTTACATTATTATCATTCTCGTACAGTTTCAAAGACGCTGATATTAATTTAGAAACGCTAAAAATGCTATAAACAGCCCCGCCGACTCCGAGTTAAATCCTGGTTTTTGTTGTTGCGAATTCTCGGCTTTTTAAGCAATTCCTGCTAAAACAACAATCACGAGAATGACAATATTGTAAGAGATTTCTGCAGCCCACCCAGGTTAAAAAGTGAATCGCATGCAGAGTATCAAAAATGCTGACATTGGCAAGAAATTTCAAAAGCGATATGACAGGTCCTTGCGGTATATCAGGCGCTTGTTCAGGGTGACTCCGATTTACGCTCAAAAACTGCGTAACCATAGAATAGGTCGAAATTAGCCATCACTAAGGAGCTGAAGGAACACCGTTCCCATGATTCCTCGAGTTCGGGACTGGGCGCTTGGGAATATTGCGAATGGTCTATTCAGTGTCAGCCAAAAGTAACACCAAAGGACGAGTCAAGGAGAAAAAGACATGATCTTAATTAATTCCGCCCTGCTTTTCGTAAGCTATGAATTACTATGCGTGCGTTGCCAGGAATGCGTGTGAACAAATGGACGTCACGAAAGCCCGAGTGTTCTGCTGTCGGATGTCGGGATCCAGGCGGTTGGTCGCAGAAATGCTGGCGAAAAGCACGAGCGAACGCGAGTGTCGCTGTCGTCGCGGCGTCCAAACTCCTGGCCGCTGACGCTTCCGTGGACTGCCCCACTGGAGAGCGACCCGCAGCAGGACAGGCGTCTGCCACAGGCACCAGCGCTGCCGGGACGCCGACAGGATCGCGACCGGCAACAACGTGACAGTTTTTTAACTTCACCAGGCGGAAATCGAATTACCACTTTTTTGGGACGCGGTAAACGCACCATTCGAAGACGCGTGCTAGGCACCGTAAGTATGCGGAGCGCAAGGTCGTCTGCTCCTTGCGCAGGGCTCGCAGTGACGAACTCTGGTTGGCTCCCATCGGAATGATAGTGGGCAGGGCTCAATGCCAGCTTCCTTCGGGTCTACCGACTATCCTTCCGATCGGAGACAATCGGAGCTCGGCGTTCTGACGTCACCGCAACCCCTGCGCAAGTAACTGACGGACTTGCGTTCCGCATAGCATGCTAGGAAATTGCCATATGGTGTTACAAAATAAAAAAACACTATTTAAAAATACATCAGTGAGGCACCCCTTTACGAGAATTAAATAACTCTGTTCCCAGTTGAGTATTTTGAGTTGCCTCACCTTGCTGTAGTGAGCTTTCTCGACTAGCTTGCCCGCCTCGATGCCTCGAAGGCAGTCGACCAGCTTGTAGCTGTCGTAATAGCTGCAACCCACCGCCTGTCCGAGTTCCCGCGACTGCCTCCAGGCGTCTTCGACTGTGGCGTCAGGACTTGTCGCTGATCCGCCTGACATGATGGCTCTTGTAAAGAGGCCTGCGAAAATAGTTCAGAAACATTTTTGAACAAGATATTAACATTTCACTAAACTCCTTCTGCAATACCCTTTGTTGCTCCCACAATTGAGCGTAAGACTAATGAATAAAAACGCCGAGTAGCTAGCGGTTTCCTTGAACAGCGGTTCTCAAATGGGGGTCCGCGAGGGCATTCTTGGGGTCCGCCAAGCCCTGCCTCATCAGTCGAGGCCGACAATAAAAGTTGTCTTTTTCCAGGTCGAGAAGAAATGTTTCAGTTCTCGGGCGAGTTTTTACGTGTGTATATCAATCAATAAGAAAGGTCTACTTCACACTAGCCCTTAGTTATATTAATTTATTAAATCACTATCGTATTTAACCTATACATTTCCCTTTCCCTCACCACGAACGGGGTCTTTCATCATCTCCGCTGATCCACAAGGGGTTCGCGAAACATCGATGGTTGAGAACCACTGTTCTAGAGTAAATGTATTACTGGTAATGCTTGAATTTGAAGAGAAAAAAAAATAATTGTATATATTTCCAAAAGGAAATAAATTTATCCTTATGCTGTACAGATTTCTGTTTTGTGTAGAAAATTTTCGAATCTTGATTTCATGGTCATTGTATCCGAGTTTTTTCTGTGTAATGTGTTGTTCTAATAAACATGCTGAGAAATGGGAAGTTATGAAATCCGCCGAGTTTTCCTTGAAAGGCTATACTTAGCACAATTCAAATAGAAAAAAAAATACATGGGCTGTGCTAAATGTTGTACTCGAAAATAAGGTGATCTTCACATAATTAAAGAAGTTAATAAATTAGGCTCCCCACAAAGTATATAATTGTAAAATATAATAGAAAAACAACAAAGCAAATAGAAACAAAACAAGCAGAAAAAAACAACTCTTCAGTCAAAAGCACTTGAATGTTGTTATGTGTATAGAAAAAATAAATGCACTTTACTCCAAGCCTGAAAAAAATATTTTCCTAGATATGTAAAGCTGGAATTAAAACAACTGAAAGTTTCTTACCTAGGTGTTATAATGTTTTCAGTAACCCCTCAGCTAGCTATTTGTAGGGAGAGTAAATTTCATAGTGCAGCAGTCAACATTACATTAAGGAGCTTGGTTTGCTCTTTTTGGAAGAAATCAACTTTGTGACAATTCTTCCAGGCCCAATATTTTTGTGAATCGTTCCAAATTGAAATAAGCACATTTCATTGAGGATTATCATAAGAGAAAGAATAACTCTGTTCATTCAAGCTATATAATTATTTCTTTAATTTGTACCAATAAGTATTAGTTAAACTTTCAAAAACATACACTGATAATGTGACCTGCGTAAATGTTACATAAGAAAAGACTTAGAAAGCTGTATACTAGCAACACATATTTGTTGCGGGTGAAATAGACACAATGAATCGTTTCCCTTCTCAAGAATAAAACGTTTGAAACGCTAGACGATTTAGAAGAGACCTACCCGATGAAACTGGGTTGAGCATGTGGAACGAGACGGACATGGCTCCAGCCCCGAATCCCATCAAGGTAATTCTGCTCGCGTCGCCCTGAAACCGCTCGATGTTTTCCTTGACAAACTTGAGGGCCATTTGTTGGTCCCAAAGACCCAGGTTTCCTTTCGCACGCTCGTCCTCGGTGCTTAAGAAGCCTGAATTCGCAAGGAAAAGAAAGAATCACCCTGAGAATCAGCCATAACATTCTTTCACAAATGTTTAACGATGGTTGACTAGGGGTAACAAATATCGTTTACGAAATCTAGAGGAAAAAAGAAATCTTGTATACGATTTAGTTAACGAAAACTTGTACGATTTCAAGTTACTAAAAGGTTAAGGATTGTAGGACGTGGATCATTGTGTTGAGGCTTCTTGCTCCGGGACTCATTTTTTTATGTTCTTATTGCACAAAACCAGAATTAATTGACTGTACATAAAAATAAGATGCTCGGACAGTTCCACACCCAGCACATATTAAAGTTCCAGTGACTATAGTTGAAAAACAATATTACGAAATTATATAAAAGCGTTTAAAATTAGTGACGGCACTGAAGGATTTTTTAAAGAATATTATACTGGTGCTTCACTTTTTTCAATTATAAGTCACAGGACTAGGTGGTTCTGAACGGTATCCCCACCTTGAATTTTATTCCTCAAAAGTTGACTACCTTGACACTTCTCGAATTTGCGCACTAAAGCACGTCCTAATTAAGATGGTCTAACTATTATCCTGCCCAGTACTTGAGAAAGCAAACTGCTGCAATCTCGGCGAATGGCGAGGTTCAAGGTAGGTTTAAAACCAGAAAATCAGCCTGCGATGGGACACTGAGCTTAATGTAGGCAGGTGAAACACCATGCTTATTATAACATCGCAGGCTGTATATCTCTAGGTTAATGTTGACATATTTTAGCCTTGCCATTCACCGAGCCCCATTCGTATAATGCAGCTATTGGATCTCCGAAACGCCCTGCGGAAAAGTGAACGCACTCAATTTTCAGAGCGTAGGTCCGCATCCTCGGCCAAGAGTGTTTAATTTATACGACACGTAGTAGACGCAGGCCATTACAGTTTTAGCATGGGGTCAGAAGCGAAAGAGGAAAACCAAAGGCTTTCCAGGCATTCTTATCAGAAGGGTCGGCACTCAGCCTAGAGACGGACTCTGAGCTTCAGCTGGCCGATAAGACCTTCGGTGGTCCACGCACTCCTGCACTTTATTGTCGCCTACAACTCTTTGTTATGCAAAACACTGAGTTCGCTGTTTACGCTAATAGAGACCGGGCTTTTGCTGGCTTGGGTTCCTGGAAAGATTTCGGTTCACTAAATCATTGGCATGCTAGCTTAATTGTAGTTTTTGCGCAGAGCTTGTAATGTGTACATTCGCACTTTTTTTTGTGGAAACCAGGTACAATTCACAGTACAATGCACTCTACAAAGCCGCGGTTCGACATTGAGAATATCTCCACTCCGTGACAGTTTAAGATGCAGTTTGGTTTGCGAATTACGAGGTTCCAAATTTGAGGTTCTTCCTGTGGCACTCTGTTTACGAAAACTTCCAGAAAGTTCATGTTTGCATTATATTTTTCGGGAAATTTTATTCTTTTGACATTAGAATATTGCACCTAACTTGTGTTAGTGCAAAATGAACTGCAATTTTTATTACACAGTTTGACTTTATTAGAGGGTTTGGTTTCATTTGTTTGACGGCGGCTATGGTTTGGGAAGAGGTGTCCTGCCTCGATCCTTGCAGTGGGTTTCTTATATTTCCATGTGTATAGAAGTAAAATCCGACCCAAGGGCCTGGTGTATGTACTAAACTTCTTTTTGTCTTTTTTTATGTTTAATACGTGTGTTATGTGCCTACTCGCATCCCTACAAACATCGTTTTAAATAGTGTGTTTGTTTTCATCTAAAGAAACAAAGAGAGTTTATGATGAGCATGTTCTAGTCCGCGTTAAGAAAACGAATATACAAGTTTCAGACATAAGAACTTCAGAACGAACCTAGAACGCCAAGTCTGTAGTTTAGTACCACAAATATATTGGTGTTGCCGTAGCCAAGTCCCGGAGCAATGAAGTCCTTGCCGCCACTCTTGAAGTCCGGTCCTGGGATGAACACCACCACGGGCAGTTTGGTCGTGGAAGTCTGCAGTCATCATTGGGCACATGCATAAACGTAGAAAAATGTTTTTAGCAACCATGACTGAGGCTATGGTTAACCATGAATAACCATGACCGAAACGGATGTAACCATGAAAGGAAATCTTAAGTCTAACGTTAATTGACGCCCTATAGTGAATTGTCAAGGGCGCAGAAGCCAGCTATATTATCATGAGAGTCAATAAGTTTTTAATGTTTTAGTATGTGGAGAAACGCATGTAAGTGAAATAAATCGTTATAAAAGTAAAAAGAACCAGACCAGCAGCTATGGTGCACCAGCTAAAGATATATATCTTCGTACGAAATTTATCTTTAGTCTCGTTATATTTTTGTTAATTTTTTACTATACGTTATTAGCCTTTTTCTGCTGTATGACCAAGTCGCACGCCCATTTATCTTTACATTTTTGTATATAAGACCTCACATCCACCTTTTGTGGTTATCATTGATAATCCGTGTCTCGAGCTTGCTGCTTTCCAACAGATTGTCTTTGTTATAAAAGTAGATAATGCCAAACGAAGCACGCACTTCGTTTGGTGCGAAAACAAAAATTGCGTCTCCACTATTTTTAGTTAAAATAAATGTAGACATGTTCAGAAATTCACGACATACGCTTGACGTTCCCGTATCTGTCCCACTGTGGCGTAATCACTTTAACTTTACGCCGTGCGAAAATTACCGCCATAAGTAGCTAATGTGTGCGAGTGAAAAAAAACAAAAATAACTAACTTTAAAGATAAAAAAGGACGAGATAACGAGCGTCTGGAGATGATAACATACTGATAACTTTATCACTTTTCATTACCATTTCACGACTATACTGCGATCAAAGAGAGAACATCGGAACTTCAAAACAATTTTGCAGAAGTCATTTCACGCGTTAGCATTGTTCTTACAATTGACTTAAAGTTTGATATAGTTAGGTATCTTCAGATATAACTGTGTTGTGAGTGAGTATAGAAAGTAACACCTATGCCAATATTAGTGGTTGATTTTGTTCAAGATGTTTCTTAGAATGGTTTATCAGCTTATGCAATTCGGCACATTTTCTGCGTGTTGAAAGTGGAATATCCGCATTCCGCCAAAAGGTAAATTTATAACGGATATAATAAACGTATATTAAGGCATGCATGCGCTTACAAACTTACGACAAAGGTGCCACGCATCTTGCGTCGGCGACTGAAAAGTTTCTGACACGAGGCGGCTCGTTATCGTCACTTTCATGCAAACTTCACGTTGAGGAATGTTTTCAACAGTGACACTCGATAATAGCCGAGAGTTGGCTGGGATTTCGTAGAAGATTGCTGAATTGATATTATTAGGATCCGGTCCGAGTGGGATTCGAACCCCTAACCTCTGCGGGAATGAACCACCTTTAAGTCCTGGCGCAGCCAACGCTACGAGCTGATGGGACCAATCATGATACTATGTCAAGAGGACACCGTTACGACGCTCTTCGTGTTTCTATACTTGTTCTGTCATCACTGAACCAATCATAAATAAGATGAGGCCCAGTGACTTGCGCTTATGACGCTGCCTGATTGGTCCGATTAGCTCATGGCGTCGGCGGCGTTTGGACTTTAGCTGAAACGTAGTATCGAAACTATCGGTTATGCGACACTTACGCCACGTCCTCATATACGACAATATTCAATTCATTGCGTTTAAATCACAAATACTGCGTGTTTAGATTTTTAACGTCGTTTCCAAAAATCTGTTAAATCTAGACCAGTGCAGTATAATCGCGTAGGTTATACGGCCAGGGACATTATAGAGGGGGCTAATGGTCATGATAAGTAGAATTATGAAATGAAATTTGTCAAATACATTTAATCAGTAAAAATAAATATATTTTCCAAATTCTGAGCATAATCTAAATCCACTAGGTTAGTAAATATTAGGAAGAATCGTAGCACATGGGGTACGCGTTAATGCGCTAAAGTTGCCTCTCGCAAAACAGGCGCAAGGCTGGTAGTGCGAAAACGTGGATGATCATTTTATCATCCGTGTCCATCGTGCCAAATTGCAAAAAATCAACGCATACCGAGAAGTATCGTTCCAATGTGGGGATGGTTCAGCCATTTGTTTGCATTCGTCAATCGTTCAAAATGTGGGCACCCGCGCCTCGCTAGGGAACTTTATGCGGAGAATCCAGTTCCCAGCTAAAGGCGGAAGAAAAAAATCGAGTTTATCCTAGTACTATGTCGAATACTTCAAATGAGTCCTGTTTTTAGACAACTAATCTCAAAATGGAGATGGTTATGGCGTTTTTACGCATTCGGTCATCTTTTGAAACTTGGGTGCCCGCGCCTCGCCAGGGGACTTTTTGAGGAGAACCCAGTTCCCAAACTGAAGGGTAAATATAAAATGGAGAGTGCTCGAGTTCATCCTGGTACTATGGAGAATACTTCAAAATTTATTTCTTTTGGAGAAAACCGGTCTTGAAATGGGGATAATTTGGCCGTTTCGACGTATTTGTTAGTCTTTTGAAATTTCGGCACCCGCGCCTTACCAAGGAATTTTTTTATGACAACCCAGTCCCCAAACAAAGACGGAAAATGAAATGTGGAGTCCTCAAGTTCATCCTGTTACAACAGAGAATACTTCAAATTGAGTCCTTTTTTAGAAAACTAATCTCAATATGGAAATGGTTATGGCATTTTTACGCATTTGTTTATCTTTCAAAATTTGGGCACCCAGACTTCATCTAGGAAGTTTCTGGCGTCGGCCAACAACTTAACTGCTGACAAAATACACATATGTTGCCCGTGACTACAAGCTGCGGTTACGGCAAATGCTCTAATATGAGCCATCTTTGTGTAAACTTGTTTCGAAGTGGACATGGTTCGACCATTTACAGGCATTCATTCATCATTTCGAACTCAGGCACCGCGCCTCATCCAGAAAGTTTTTGTGATTGCCGAATTCTTAGCTTTGACGGAATGCCCAATTTGAGGCTTTTCACTACAAGCTGCTGCTACGGCGAATCCTCCAAAATGAGCCATCTTTGAGACAATTTGTCTCGAAGGGGACATGGTTCTACTGTTTTCAGGCATACGCTAATTTTTTTAAATTTGGGCTCCCGCGCCTTGTCGGGTTTGTTTTGGGTTCGACTGAGTTCTCAACTGGTGAAGAAATATAAAATTTAAGGCCGCCGACGATAACACGGTGCAATCGCAAAAGCTTGGGCTTCAGCCCTCTTCGAGGAATCTTATATCAAGTCGGATATTTCAATACGGTCTTCTCTCGATTTTGTTTTGCTGTTTATGTGCAGGGCGTAATGTAAACTTTTGTTACTTGTCTGAATACTACTTTCGATATGCGAATGCTTAGTTCACAAAAAACAGTCAACCTCTCATAAATCGTTTATTCCCTCCCATTGCTTACAATAAAGATCACGTTGTTACGATGACATAAAATTAATAACTAGTGACAATGTTTTAAATTATTTTTATATAATTTTAGATTATCGCAATACTTGCAAGTTTATTGAGGCCAGTAGCAGAATACTGGAAATGGTATTAAACGGCTATACGAAAATAAATCGACCCCGGGTCAAATTGGTCTCAGAAACTTCCAAAAATAATATTGAGAAAAAAAACGTACCCAGCACATTATCTATTCTTTTGGTTTACTGCAGTCAAATGGAAAACCTTATAATCTGCTGTGTTCTTAAATGGTCCTCTTTTGAACTTTGACATTTCTCAAAAGTTTGCGTGAGGTGCCTCCAGAATACATTTTTCTTTAGTTGTAATACACATCTTAAACACTGCAGAATTCGGCATAATATCGGAGAGTGGTTCTATCTTCATTATCACACGCTTCGACGACGTTCATTATCAAAACGCATATCGAGATGACGGGGAGTATATGCATTTCCATACAATCAAGCACTATTTTATGCAATTTCTTACTTGTTTTTGCACATGGATACCAAAAATGCATGGAACCTTACAGCTTCGCTGTAACAATATATAAATATTGAATTACCAGCTACATTAATCAGGCACTTAAAAAGGTGAACAAAACGGACGCATGCTCTCTACGTCATTGGATTTATCCATTGATAGGAAGCGGGCAAAGTTGACGAGCGTCAACCCGAAGCCCTTTTGGCGCTACACGAAAGTCTTTATTCAAACCTCGAAACGCCTTCTCGCGACGGAGGTGTCACGTCATGCACTCTGGGAATAAATGGGAAGCAAAAAACCATACGCGGTTCGCTCCTGGCCCACAGGTTCCCAGAATGCAACGCGCGCGGTGACGCATTTATGGAAGTACTCTATGCGGAGCGCGAGTTGGTTTGCTTCTTTTTGCGGGGGTTGTGGCGACGTCAGGGCGCCGAGATCTCATTGGCTCCGATTCGAGGGATACTGGGTAGGCCTCGAGTCAGCTTGCTTCGAAGTCTGCCCACTTTACTTCTATGAGAGCCAATCAGAGCTCGGCTCCGTTCTGACGTCACCGAAATTCCCCCGCAAAAAGAAGCAAACGAACTTGCCTCCGTATTAGCTCAATCGAACCGTTCGCTGCGGTGGGACTTTCCATGAAACGGAGTCCGTCAAATATTACCCTTCGAGGTAAAGGTTTATCCTATCACATATGGTATCTGGTAATACCCCGCATGCTAGCAGAATGCGGAATAAAAGGGAAATATGTTCATTTTAAGACACCGTGTATTTTATGAAAAAATGTGGTATACGGGAAATTTGGTGTTGAAGAAAAGATACGACAAGCTTTCTGGCCCCTTTTCTTGAATAGCTGGCTCACTAGTTGGTGCCAAGCTCTTCTCTTTATTTTTTTTTTTGCAGCTTCCCAGGTAGTGCGTCAAAAAAACGCCCAAATTTGGCATAATCTAGGCAATCCTAATGCGGTTATGGTGTGTTTGTGTTTATACACTCCGAGCTTAGTCTGCTTCACCTGACGACTTGCCTGTCAGCTGTAGAGGAGAAATTTAGCCAGCGCGGTACGACCGCCGGCCTGGGGTCCTTAACGTGCATCATGCAGTAGTGATACACGACGGCACGCTGGTACGATGCTCACTCAGATCGAAACGGGCAGGGGTGGGGATTGAACCCAGGATCCCTGGGCTCTGCAGCGCGAGCTTTCGCTCCACGTGCCCCGAGCTGGTGAGCGTTAGCCCACTCGGCCACCGATTCCCCTTAATACGGTTTCGCAACTTAGTGCAAGAATACTTTTCTTAGGCGTTTTTATGTATTTCTTTGCCACATTAGTTTTTAAGTGCCCGACGCGAGGCAGACTTGACGCAAAGATGCCAAGCATGAGCCGAAAAACTGCCAGTAAAACCTAAATGAGGCTGTTCTTTTGAAGTTGAGGCCCAAAGGTGTCACATGAAAACCGAAAAGTCATAAGCGATGCCTAACTTTGGCAGTTGGTTGGAAAATTTGGCCCGAAGATGCCTGATAACATTCAAGCTACTAAAAATGAAGCCTAAATTTGACGCTTGTTTTACAATGCAGGGCCAAGATACACTGACTCTGGCCGAAAAGGATAAATATTTGCTTTATCTTCGCTCTTCTGGGCTTTGTAAGGCCCTATATTCCAGCACAAAACCCAAAATTTGTCCCAAAGAACCGTGCCACATCTTTAGAGCATTTAAATCCACGACTTAAAAACTTTATCTTTGCCCTATATGTTGTAAAGCGATACCATTAGAACGCTAAGCTCTGGGGAGATTGCCCACGTTATCGAGGGTTATACTCGAAAGAGGCGAAAGCTATCGGTCATTGCGTGTCGTTGCCATTTGCAGCGGCGGTGTGTGCAGTCCTTATTTGCACACGCTGAGATCCAAACAAACAATTGCGATACGTCGTATCCCACTGCGCGCATCTATCTCCATAGCTACCACTTCTGGGAACGCCGAATCCTCTCAGGTTCGAATTAAGCTGGCATTGAGACAACTCCATCCAGTTTTGTTAAACTAAAAACTCGCGGTGACATAAAAAAAATTATCTGCCTTCATTTTGAAGCTTACTTAAAACGCCTAGTGCTTTCAGTGTTTAGAAAACCGTTATTGCAATCCTGGTGCATTACACGGTACAGGGTCATTGCTACTTCATAAACGAAAAGCGATACACATTTCGTCGAATGAGAAGTGCCGGGTCGAGATCGCGATAATATTCGCAGCTTGCTCGAAGATCATTTAGTTAAAAGCCACTTACGTTTCGTTTATACGAATTGCATTCGTGCAAAGCAAGTTAAGCAAGAGATACCCTAAACGATGGCTTCTTGAGTCTTCATCAACATAAAATACGCAAAAGACGACGGGCAAACATAGCGGACACGACCTTACTTTATTAGAAAGTTACCTTTTGAAGCCTAGTAATTGATAAGTTGAAATTTTACCGTTTCGTTTCTATTTTTATGGAGGGGACACTGACAGGAAATTCGAGTTTGTAGTTGACGAATATTTTACGCTGTTATCCTTCCAAAGCTGTTCACATTTAAACGTTTCGGCCGCTTTTTGGGACATTATCGATGACGTGATCTTCTTCATCCCTCTGTTGTTCCAAGCAATTCATTTCACACCATCAAATTAGTAGTACTCAAATGTTCTATATTTCAGCGCACTAACATTTAAGAACACAATGTCTAATTGAATTCACGTGAAAACGCCCGAGACGGATCAGTCAAGTCCAATAAGCAAAGCACAGGTGGCCCCACCTTCTCTTGGCCTAAAGTGGAGGACAACTGCCGGGATGACACAGTTGAAATATAAAGTAAAAGGAAACATCCTATCTTGACTGCGTCATTGCCGAATAACTACGCACAAACTTGTGGCTTATCCGCATTCATACCCATGACCTACTTTACCACAGAGTTACAGCGAACAAGCCATAGCCGCGCGTGTTTCTCTACTTTTATTTTAGTATTAAACAAATGTAAATAAGAGTATTGCGGTGTTGGGAAGTGCTCAATAGTGGTACTAACATAAGAAATAAAGTTTAACGCCAAAGTTTGTTTTTGTTAGGTTTTTGTTTTTAGAGTTTTTTTTTAACAACCTCAGTTACCTAAACATTTATTAGAACACCTTATCCTCAGTTTTCTCTTTAAATTATAGAGCTTGGGGATTATCAAGGGTATGAGGCTGTTTTAGGTGTCGTGTTAAGGAACCCACTCGCATATATTGCCACAGCGACGTGGATCACTCAAGGCGAAATAATTGGGCACTTACCGCGAAGGCGGTCTGAGGCACGTAGATGTCCAGATAGAGGCAGTCCTCCTCCCCGATGACCCTGTTTTCGGGATATGAGCTCCACTGGAGACAGTGCCTTCTCGTGCTTTGGAAATAGGATGAATCCGACCATGGCTCTGGTCTCTCTGGAAGCTTTAAAAATAGCACACGTTAAGCATGTCTTATACGCACACATCGGCGTGGTTTCACAGGTTGTTCAAGGAGACGTGAAGTCAAAACAAAGAGCACGGTCGGTATGCTCTTTGTATGCGGCAACAATGAGGATCGATTGCACAGCACTCAGCATTCTCACTAAAATGAAAACGCGATGAAGATAAATTACAATATGTACAAACAGGTCACACTCTGAGGCATCACTAATAATAATGACGCGCATCGCTGGTACCACAAAGGGTGCATCAGGGTTTTGATTAAATAATGTACCCAAGGATTTAGCCAGCTTGCTGTGTACAACACCAATGAATATCGAGTTCCTCGTAGTATTTAAAGAACTGTTGGTTCTCCTCTTATACCTAAGCAAAAAACGAAGAAAGGTAGAAGAGGACAGCAGCACACGGTACCTGTGTTTGGGGGCGTAATAGTAAAATATGAGTTACACCCAATTAGCTGAACTAGCCATTTTGATTGAATTTTGGTAAAAAATAGTGATATCCCTAAACTAGATTGCGAGTCATAGTTTTGCGCTAACGCTTTCGAGAATTAACTGAACCACGAGAGTCACAAATAGCGGACGCACTTGCAATCCGTATTGGTGGTAGTGTATAACTGGCCATCTGAGAGCGAACTGCAGCTCTGCTCGTAGTTTGGAATAGTTTTTGACGACTTCCTCTCAGACCTGCTGACAGTAGTCTGTCCAATACAGGCATTACAGCACCCAAACACTCACTTAAAAAAAGAACGGAATTTTTAGTTATACGACTGAAACATATGCCATATTACCCGTCTCATTTGAAATCTGAAAGTCTTAAAATTACAGTTTTATGAGTCGACTTCAAAACTTTGAGAGCTTCAATACAATTTCCCAAATGTTAGGCACCTGTTTACACAAAAAGCAGACACCATATTGCCGGCTTTTGTGTGAGACATTCATTTAAATGAGATCATGTTGATTACAAAAATATTAGACAATGAATGAATGGTAGACAGTCATGACAAAGCATAAAACTGATTTGTGTGTTCTTCAAGGTGAATAATATACAATATATCATATAGTTATTTCATATAATATTATGCAATATGAGTGATACGGTGTTTTTTTTTTTCATATGGGTAGGCTCGAAAGGATATGTCATAATTGTGGCCCTAAAATTTTGAAGTGACTGAAAGGAGCCGTTGCGGAGCAATTGATATGTGAAGAGAGAAGAACGATAGCCTGGGACACATTTATTTTACTGCAGATGCCGATGACTTTAGCTTTTATAAATTATTTGGCTAAAGCTCTCATCTGCCACGAGAGTGTTCCGCAACTGTTCCTTGAGCCGTTACAGTGACGTGGTTGTTTCAGATCACTCGACGATACACCAAGAAGCGAACTGCGTGGACGTGTCTTCGGTCTTAATGCGAAAGCATTAACTGTCCCATGGAGCGAACCGGCGTTCACAGATCTTGAAGCCGAACGGCACATAAACTATCCAGTCCCCCGTCCCAATGGAGCCAAGCCTGTCGTCCGTAGCAGCGCTCTGATGGATAAGCTCCCATTGGCTGGCGCGCGCGTCATAGTTTCAAGGAACAAGGCTCCGCGCGGCGAAGTTCCCAATACAGCAACAAGAGAAGCCGGCACCAAAGCGGCGCGGCGGCAAGGCCGCCGGAAGAGGAAGCCGCTGGCCGCAGAGCCCGCACGGGCAAACTCCGGAAAGGCTCGACGGCCGAGCTCAGCGCGGCGCGGCCACTTGACGAGTGCTGGCGCTCGGCCGTCGACCGCAATCGCCGCTACAGCCAAACTTGGCGGTCCACGCAAGTACGGCGGAGTTGAAATAAGGGAAGAACGACATTCATGCTTCCGTATTCAAAACTCATAAAAAGTGCGCAGGTGTCTTTTTAGTTTTGTGTTTTAAGTCATCCACCAGCAGAATTTGGGCTGTGTTATGTTTATTGTCGATTTTTGTTTCTATTAAAACACGTCTGCCACAAACCGCACTGGAAAAAAAAAGATGTACGTTTCTAGTAGTTGTTATTGTCGTCGCTATCATAAAACAGCGATAACAAAACAATATCTGTGCATTGTCTTTATCGTTTTTTTTAATAAAGAGGCCAACACTGCAATACATGTAGTCCCACACCTATACTCTGTTCCACCTTACGATAGACTGTAGAGGACGCTACCAGCTACCGAAGTGAATGCATTGCCGCTTGAAAGAGGATTTTCGAGAAGGGCGCAGGTGACACACAGGACGCATAATCAGGTGACACGTTCTCGGTGTTAGATTGGCTGGGATGGGTCGTCGCGTCCCCTCGGGTATATCATAAATTGAACCCACGTATAGAAATGCAATCAACGTGAGAGCTCAAGAAAGAGGCGTTTTGCCCAATGCCGTTGATTGCCGATGAAGCGCGGTGGTTCAAGGCATGTGTCTGTTGGAGAAAAAAGCAGCATTTCCCGCGTGTGTCCCTGAGCTAGCAGCTCACGCGGATGCCACGCGAAAGCACTGGCCCCGAACACTCTTTTTTCTAGTTTTCACTTAACATTTCGTTGCTATTCTGGTACTTTGCAGTATAAAATCTCGTAACTTCTAGTGTGTTCTTGTCAATAATGCTCTTGGCAGCGTAACATATAATGTCGCCCATCTAAATCGCCCATCTAATTCCGCGTTGAACCCACATTTGGCACGCAGAAGAATTGCAACCCATCTTGGCGTGAATTCTACTCGCACTCGGTCAGTGCCTCGCGTAAGATTGTACCAGACTTGTAAGCACAGGTCCCGCAATTTATGTCTATTACGATAGAATGTGTGAGCTCTAAGCCGGCGCCCCATCACAACCCAGGTGTGCTCACTAGGATTGATATCTGACGAGTTAGGTAGCCTGGACATCAACGGGAATTTGTCATCATGCTCTTCAATTCACTGTAGTATAAGTGTGGCCTATTGACATGGAACATTGTTCTGTTGGAGGCTCCCAGTTCCGGTGGAGAAGGCAAGAGACGGACGGGTGTAACTGGTCAGCAGTGACCTTGACATCACGATCTATCATTTGTCAAAGTGGCGAAATTAGGCAGCCTTTCCCATTACGCTCACAAGTAGTCGTCAAAATTATCCTTTTGATTCCTGACTGCCGTTTTCCACCATCCGCACCAGAAGATAGTAGGTAACGTGGATGCGCGTCGTTTAGCCGCACTGATTCCCCGAATGTGTGGGTGGTCGTAATGTTTCGGGTGATCAGTGCATAAGAGAGGCCTGCGCTGGCGTCATTAGTTCAGTCGCCCCTTCGGCACCTTAGTAAGATATGATATCCTCTCGTTTAAGCGCAGGTACAAGTCATCCTAATTAAACGTGCATTTGCAGTTTTCGCGTCAGTTCATTTCCTCATATCTGTGGAAATGTACACCCCCACAAACTGCATACGTTTCTGGTATGGAGTTTGAGGCAGAGGAGAAGCCGGGAGCAGGCGACGACTTCAGAACACCGAACTCTGGTTGGAATGATAAGTGGGTGGACGCGAAGCTATAGCTGCCTTCGTTTCTACCCAATCTTTGAAGCTGCTCGAACGTCGAACGCCGGCGTCCTGAGTTTGGCGTTCTCGTTCGTACTCGTTCTAAGAATGAGTACAAAGACATCTAACTTTCGAAGGCAGCCTACAAAGGGAAGCTAGCACGCGCAAGAAACGCGTCGTGGTCCTGTGGTTTTGCTTTGTTTGTGTGTGTGTGTGTGCCTCATTGAACTAGACGGTGATAAAAACACGCAAAGACGACGAGCGTGATGACATTGCACTTTTGGCGCTGCTTGATGGACACCATTGGATGGTGGCATTTTGCTGAGTTCGGACACAATGTGAAACGAAGATAGACCGCCAGGAGCCGTTTCTGGGGTGCACGGAGTCTCCCTTACTCTTTTGTCACGCACCATGCGAATGAGTTGATAAGATAACGGAATATCTAAAGTCAGACGCCATGCGGTAATCACCGGGTGAAAGTGCCGCAACACTCGACGCACGCTTATCGCTGTGCGCTACGCGAGGGGCTCCAATATCAACTCCCTCCGTTCAGAGATATGCGCTTGGGCGGTCTAAACTCGGATTTGAGCAATCATCAGGTTCGTAGATATGTTTTTCTAAGACCTTCTCTTTCTTACGGTGATTCTTTTAGCATGTTTTCTTCTTTTTTATAGAGCTAAAAAATAAACGTCACTACGTAAGCGCGCGCCGCGGAGGTTTTGAAGCCATCAGATTAGTCTGCACGAAAGTTGGCGCGCGCGCAGGACATTATCTGAGAATTAGGAATCTACAACTTCGCAGTGTAACGCAATTTGAAGTTTTGTTTAAATATGCACAGCCCTTGCCGGCCTTGCGGCCATCACATAAGCAACCTACTTCTGCGTAGGATCACTACCCTAGCGGGTGCACATTGCCTCTGGGTAATTTGGTTTTGGTGCTTCAGTGAAAGCCAGCATCTCATCTGAAAGGGTTTGTATATTGGAAGCGCACTCCTCCAAGCTGGAGCTCGAGCAATTAACCTTCAAAATAAGGCACCACATAATATTTATATTTTATAATAATAAACGCCTTCAACCTGCTTTTTTAACGTAAGGTGACGGTGCGAAATAGAACAACAAATAACGGCAGTGCTCCGAAGTATATGTGAATTATTATAAATGAGGAATGTGAATACACATTCAAGTTATTAACAATTTCAAAAACTTTCGCTTAAATTTTTTTTAAATTTGTTTATTTAGTATTTTATTTCGTAATAGTTGTAACCTGTCGAGCTTCAAAAAATTTGAAGCACATCTACGTAGCTTTGTGAAGATTTTTATATTCAGGCACAATACACGTGCTCGTTGTACCTGACGGCCTCCTCAGAGTAACATTTTTGTTTAAAAATTTGTTGCTACAAAGAGTGATCGAATTTTTTGTTTGAATGAACATTCAACGGAGAGAACTAACAATGTCCTAACATTATTACTCCAAAATCAATTTTATATAAGCAAATTGACTACCTGTGCCGTGAGCTCTTTAAATCTATCTAAGAGCTTCGTTGACGTTACGCTAGTAAGTAAATATCATACAAATAGCCCTCATCACACGCGTTAGTGAAAACGAAGTAGAAGACAACACAGTAACATAGTTCCTCATAAAAGTAGCGCGTTTATAAACTGCAGGTAACGACGTCCCTCTTTCTTGTCATACCCCAACATTTTGAACCATAATCGTAAGTTATAAATAAAAAAAAAATCATCGACTTTCGAGTAAAAAAAAGCGCGTTAAAAATGACCGCATCTCCAGGTGGTGAATGATGTTGATTGGGGCGAAGCTCTGGTAGTGCTGATCATACTGATTTTATTGTTCATAGGTAGTGCTGATGGTGCTGATATTCTTTTTATTGCTCATAGGAAATGCGGAGTTCCGGGTTGCGTTTCGACTTCATTATTACTGCTTTATGGTCGGTGAAATGCAGAGCCAGTGGTTCTTCTAGCGGATCACCTTGGATCCACTGGAAGCCGTGGGAACGCATCTCCACCGCATAAGTCAACGGCCCATGTCAGAAAGAGAATGTGTGGTATGGATCGTGGTTATGTACGCATTTCAGCATTTGACCGCACCGCCCTCTCGTCTATAAACGCTGAGCGAATGCATGCCAAGTTGAACGCGATTATATACGCATTTGACCGCAGCGCCCTCTCCTGTATAGATGTTGTGCGGCTACATGCAACGTTTCATCCGTGACATCCCCAGCTCTTGAGTTACTACCACATCTCAGAGCTCCCTACTTGTCCCGCAGTCGTGGCCAAGTGGTTAAGGCGATGGACTAGAAATCCAGTGGGGTCTCCCCGCACAGGTTCCAATCCTGTCGACTGCGCAAACTTTTTTTTCTTTTTTTAAGAAGACAGATTGGATGGCAATCGATGTAAGCACGGACGCCGGACAAGGCTAGACCCTAAGGAGCTTCGCTCCTAAAACTACACGTTACGACGTGCCATTTACCTTCTCATGCCCCGAAATTTCGAAACCACAATCATAAGTAACATGTCACGAAGGGATCGGCTTTCCAGAGGGTATCCCATTTGCTATTTAGAATATTGCAACCGGAAATCCAATATTTGAAATTATCTTATTTTGTGAGCATCGTAGTCAGTCACTGACAGCCTACAAAATGCGGGGTGTGGCCAGCTACAAGCATCCCATCATCGCTCGTGACCTGATAAGATTCAAGCATTTGCTGATAAAAAACGCGGAATAACTGATCACGGAGAAAAAAAGAATATCAGGAATATAATACGACACGTCCAGCGTTCTTTAAGTTGACAGTGACCATAGACACTTTGAGGTATAGACTTGTAGCACGCCGCTTAGCGGTTGTGCTTCTGGTGTTGCATATACATTGTATGTAATGTTTACGCTTTAGTCAAGTTCGGTATGGACCCATATAATGGGACTGCCTGCCTCCTGCCAAATATTAATTAGTAAAAACCTCGCTCCTTCAGCATATGGTTCGTATGAGCTGCCTGACCGCCCGCAAAGAATGGATTGCTTCAGGGTCCACGAGGTTTTTGTTGCAAATAGATGATTACAAGCTATTGAATTGCATTTAACCGAGAGTTTCCTTGCGAAGGTGTGTTTTCATGAAGAGGGCTTACAGATTTTGATAAGCGGCAAACCAGTATGGCCCCGTACGCACCTTGGTTACAGCCTGTTTAGGATTTACTACAATAATACAAGCTGAGAGTATCATCAGTAGCACAAACACGCAAGCCTACGCCTACCAATTCGTACTAGCATATTAATAAGGCCGTACTAGATGTAGGGTTGAAAACGCAACAAAACGCATATTCGAACTCTACTAATTTATACTCAGCCCACTTCAACATGAGGTCTGCAGTAGAAGCTTCTCCCACGAATTGTAACGAAATACTCGTGTTACTACCCTACAAAAACGCACCATTTTTCTATCTTCAGGAAATGGGACACCCGAAACACGCACCTACATAACCAGATGTGTTTGCCTGGAAATCTTATTAGGGTTATATATCTTGTGTAATTGCCAGTTCGACGGTGTCTCTCACCTGGCATGGTGCAGTAATTCGCTAGAATAGGGCTACTGACGCAGCAGCCCTGTTCTCTTGGGCGGAGCTTTACCTATTGTGAGAAGAGCCTCTCCTACATATCTTATATTGCGGCATTTTATAGCTAAAAGTATTCAAACAAGCAAGAATCAAAACAAATGACTAGAGTTAAACAGACAACTACAGTGGTACTGATGTGCCCTCTTAAACTTATTTTTGTCTGTTTATCTCTTGGTTATTGAAAAGGTATCTCCCTCTTTCAATATTTAAAGCAGTAATTGAGAAAGTGTTTTCTATAAGTCTATTTGACATGAAACATGTGAGAAATTTGAAAACACGGAATCCGCTTTAGAATATTATTGGTTATGGGCGCTTGTAAAATCGTTTCGCTCTGTGTATTAGGCTTGTAGCTATCGCTTAACTTTTCTAGCATATATGCGCAATAAAACAAATCAGAATGTCGTTTCTCCGGAAACCACGAATACTTGTCGATCGCATGCATTGTATTTAATGACGCCTAATTTCACCGAAATTTTTTCTATCCCATATTTCTGGTACGAAGTACTTGGTTTAGACGATAGGAATAAAAATGTAAGTTAATTATTCGTACAAATGGGGCAAGAAAACATTTGTCTAATATTACTGGGCCAGTATACCTTCTGTAGAGGGACAGTTTAAGAGACGCAGAGCGCGGCCAGACCGCAGCCGTTAAGATTCTGCAATCGGACAATAAAAATGTAACAAGGACTAATCATGAAACAAGACACGGGAGCATAAAAAGCAATGCCCTGCATTTCTGAAGTTATCAGTGACTAGAGAAGAAAATAGGTTAACTCATTTAAAACCACGGTAAATTGCCAATTCTCAAATCATCCGTTCAAACGCTTTTATTTTCCTACGTAACTTGCGTATGAAGAAATATGACACATCGAAATGTGGCCATTAGTTGTTTCGTAAAAAAAAAAAAAAATTGAGGTTAACATAATGTGAGAAAAACATACTCCAATTTCATTTCTCAACAATACATGTATACGTGCGGAGGCGTATAAACACTGAAACGTCTACAGCTATGTCAAATTAAACGGATAAAAAAAAATTGTATATATAAAATGTGCCCCACACCCACAGCTATTACATCTGAAAGTTAATGTACTCTAACTGACGTTGTCTATGTTCGGTTCGTCGGAGAGTTAGCTTCCGTAACACGTGTGATTTTCAACGAAGGAATGCTTATAACGGTGAGGCACAGATAGTACACCTCACATTCCCAGCAGAATACTTTCCTTGTGTTCCACCTTGGGTTTGTCATAGCCTCGACTGCAGTTCCCCTACATTTAGAATTTTTGTGCACCTTGTTGGGAACATAAAACGTGTACGCCGGCTCAGGGCAGCCTTGGAATGTATAGTGATGCTTACCGAGAACTATCTTAAAAGGAACGCCTATACCATGATTTGAAGTGTCCCAAAAGCTTTTCTGGTACAAAAATATGCCACAATACAGATGAACTATGAGGACAATGCCATCTTTGTTATGAAGATTGATGCAAGCAGTTAACCATCTTAGATAAGTGCAGCGACCGTACTAATGACAATTTTCGACAGCCCACCAGCTTGCAATAAAGCTTAATAAACCTACATTGTAACTGAAACTAAGGTAGTGGAACTTGATTCGCCTCAATAAATTTGATTTCTTGACGACTTTTCGAAACTATCGATAGTCGGCGTTCGATGGCCCATGGGCGCGGTCAGGAAAGAGTGAAGCTGAAAGCAATATTTACCATAGACCAATATTTTTTTTTATATATATCGCATGACAGATTTAGCAATCCTAAGCCCTCATTTTATAAAGTCCACCTTTCAGAGAACCCTGCAGACTACAGGCAATAACAGCTGTCAGAACTCACCTCAAATCGCCGCCATCCTAGCGGGGGTCGAGCGTACCGAATTCCTCGGAACGCGTAGACCTGCACGCTAGTCACCAAGTCTTGAAGGAGCGCTTGCACCAGGTCTCCCCTAACAGTTCCGTAGCTAGTGGAAACTGCCCTGGAAGACGACTCCTGAAAGTTTCCTACGTGGAGAGTCGCCAAGAACACGGCGATCGAACACAGAATCCACATCCAGTTCCGCACGGCAGCCATCCTTCTTTCTTCTTGAGATCTGTCCAAGTGCAGACTTCGAGACCGGTGTAGTTGACGAGCTGTCCGCGGTGAATCTCCCGCCGGCTTTTGACGTTGAATTATCTCAGGATGTCCTCTTAAGACTTGTCGAAGTGCAGAGTACGCGACCGGTGTGCTTGGCGAGCTGTCAGCGAAGAAACCCTCCGCGGCTTTTGCCGTTTAAATATATCTGGACTTGAGCACGTCGCGTGCGTAATCTCGTTTGCTTTGGAGCATTTTTCTCTCCCTAGAGTCGCGGTGAGCGATAAAGAGTCGGTGGTGACGCGACCAGTTCCTGATATCGCGAACATTTCGCGTAAGTCGGGCTTTTGGTTTGAGTCTTTCCGTAATCGCGCGTTCGACTCAAGATATTAACAAATATCGGTGAGCGAGCTCGAGTGTTCTTCCTTGGGTGCGAAAGAGGCGATTGTTCGTGAAGAAGATCCGACCGTGGCTATCATGCTATGCTCATTGACGTATGCTTAACACTTCGTATTTTGAGATAAAATAGGTACGAGAGAAGGAAGCCTATACTCTTTTTCACTTTGAGTCCGACCCCAGATGTATATATCTGGTTGCACTTATATGTTTGCGTCAACGCGCATACAGCGAAGAACGCCCAAATGCACCTTATGCTATACTCTCGCATTCTTGCTATGTTCTCAAAATCTCTAATTGAAGTGAAGCCTCTCAACATACCACAATTTACATCACAATTTATTGGGTGTCATCTAACAATACAAAAATGATCACGACATATCTGCATGTTGTGCAAAAAAAACAAAACATGACGAGCAATTTTCTCCTTACTCCTAAATTACGTTTTTCGCTATTTTATTTCGATATGAATTCACTGTAACTATACTACTGTAAGATCTTGCATCACTTTAGAGCCCGTGGACACAAGCTATGCTGGAGGACAACTTTGTGCGTCAATGAAGACAGGGTGCATGTAAGCTCACGTATCGTGAGCGTGGATCAAAACTGTGCACGCATCCACTTTGTTTGCCACATGTTACTGAGGGTTGTTCTTAAATATTTAAAAATGCTCTCTCGCAGACCCTAACATTGAGGACACCGTAACCGAATGCAACATCGGGACAACAAAATGTATCTCTGAGCTCTTTCTAAATGTTTTATGAGTTAAAGTTTTCTAATATTACTTTTGTTATTTTATAATCCCCGCTTTTTTTTTTCGAATATCTTTGTTGTTTCTAAAATTCTATGGTGGGCCGACGGGTATATCTGGGTTGTTCAATGCTCAAAATGGATGTTACAAAAGAAAAAAAGAAGTTATATATACTTAAAAAAACAATATTACACCAAATAGTAATTTGTATTCGTATGTCGAAATCCACCAGTACGTCCAAGACCTCAACACCTGTCACCCGGTGCTAGACGCCATCCGCCTGTCACTATCCCATCTAAAGACCTAGACACCTCTAGCCAGCTCCGCGCAACCCACACGGGTTGTGATCTACTCGGACATCAGAGAGGCCGTCACAAGGTCCGGACTCATTGCTCGCCAAGAATCCCCCTGTCAGCGTATTATGCGTCTATGCGCCGAACTGCACTCCACCCACAAGTTTTTTATTACGTTTATTTTTTTCAAACTATCCCACAGCACCCGTGAGGACACAATAGTGGGCAGGGGCAAATACAAAATCAAGTTCCTGACGAGGACATATTTCTTTTTTCTGAGCGTTCCCAAAAACCAGTCAAAGGTGCTCTTCTTGCGGAGAAGACGCACAGCAAATGAAAACAACAACAGATCCCTGCATCAGAGTAAAATATATGACGCTCTAGTTAACATATAAGGAAAAGACCGGTAGTTTGATGTACGGGTGGATTGGGTACTGGGGCATGCGAGTGGCCGAGGCAACCGCTCAGGGGTGTGCGAGCGCGCAGTCCTCTATCCGCTCCGAAGCGGACACCTCGGTTCCTCCTGCACTAATCGCCCCCGACGCCTGGGAGAAGAAGGCAGCCTCCAAGATGCCAGGCCACCTCCACCGAAGGGAACAGACTCCAGCATACGCTTCACCCTTACCGAAGGGTCTACAAAGAGGTGCTCGAATGCTCATCCATAAAGCACGCACCGGAGCCGCCCTCACTGAGGACCTCCTGGTTCGATGGAGAGTCTACACCCTTAAAAAAGGGCGCCCGCCCGACGCAGATGAGCTGGGCAGTACGCCCTTGCCACACACCAGTTCCAACTGCGAACCAACGCAGTCAGCTTATAATGCAATTAAATGCGAAGGTGCGAGCGATCTGGGCAAGAATGACGAAAATCATCCCCGGAGAAGGGGAACAAGAGGGACAAAGGTCAAACACCTTTGCGTCTCTTGTTCCCCTCCTCCGGGGGTGACCGCTGGAGGAGGGGACCGCTGGGTTGAAAGCTGAGGCTTTCAACCCAGCGGTCACCATTTCTATATGCTCTGCAGCCGTGTTGTAGGCGTTACCGAAGAAAGTGACGAAATACGTCATTCGTAACTTGGAAATAAAAGTAACACGTTCCCGTCCTGCGTTAATTCAAAATAAAAGGAACGCGTTATAGTTACCGTTCAAAAGAAACGCACGTCACTTTCCGTTATTTTTTTTCTTACGATTATTGATTAACACGGTTCACTGTTTTGGTAAAAACACTATGTTCATGCACAAACATAAAATAATTACTTTATCTTTATTACAGTTTCACCTAAATACTCACGTGAAAAAACGCAAAGAAAACGCTAAAAAACTCAAAACTTCCCATGGCTTGACGACAAAAAAAAATTGAAGTGCCATTTTTTAAGTCTTGGGAAGAAGTAACGTAACCACATCACATGTTACTCAAAATAAGTAACGCTAATACGTTACCGGTTACTGTTTTGAAAAAGCAACGAGTGCAATACTACGTTACCGAAAAAAGTAACGTGTTACCGGTAACGCCGTTAGTTGTAACGCGTTACCGCCAAGACTGTTGGCGAGGCGCTCCCCCACAGTCCGACATCTCGTGTGGCAGTGTGCGGGACTCCACGCCGAGTGAACACTTCTAGAACCCAGAATACATGCTGACGAGGACTGGGTCAACACGGAGTGCGGTGCCCCGAGCAAAACAGACCCTAACGGGCCCTTCGGGACTTTGCGCGCTCTGCTGGTAGGAACCAAGACTTATTATTTTCTTTCTTTTAGTCAGTGTTTTTCTTAACCGTTCCCCACCAGTCCGGCGATTCATCCTTGTCGCAATAAAGTGGGAAAACAACAACAAGGACTACAGAGCTCTCGTCACTACTCCGAGTAAATTGTTTCAAAATTGGCTCAGTAAAGAGGAAAGCTCCGCTTGCGAGGCTGGCTTCCCGCTTCTTACTGACGTATATCTCGTTCATTCTTCAAGGAAATTGTTGCGCATTTCCCTCACGAAATGGCTTAACCGTGTTGTCGAATAAATAACCAAACAAAACAATGGTGAAATGGTGGGTGGTACTTTAACCCAAAAAGAATTTACTGTGCATGATCTATTTTACTCGGTATCAGTCAGTTCTTGTTCTCGATTATAAAGACGGGTTAACCTTAACGCTGTGCAATTCTTGGATGTCCGGTTCAGCGAAGAAAGAAAATTAGTTGGTTATGCAAACTTTTGTTTTGAGCGTTAAGTTCAGTTCAGTAAGCTTCCGTCATTCTGCTCTGGCGTTTCTTAAAGGAAACATGAAAGGTTCCTGAAAAAAAAATTGAGGTGAATTCCAGAGTATTTTTTCCGTGAATCTGAATATCACATTTCTTTACCCAAAGATGTAACTAAACGCGAGAAAACACGAAAACTCTGCAACCAGTCGTTGAGTTATAAAATTATCTTTCGGACGCCAAGTGCGTGCAATGGCAACCATGCCAGGAATATTCCCCCGCACTCACACCAGTCGTGACGCCTTTTTCTGGTCTTTTTTAAAAATAGCGAGCGTGGGCGTCCATAGATTTGATAAGCGCTGAAGATGCGCGAGAGCGGGGATCCCTGAAATTTCTTTTATGACATAATGTATCGGAAATAAGGGGTTCAACGGTAGTTTGAAAAAAAAAAAATTCTGAACCTCTGTGTAGCGAATTGAGAACTAATCTCGATATTTGTAATTTTTGAAAACCAAATGAAGGCGATTTATGTGTTTCTGCTCAAATACAAACCCGCTTCAGTTTCCTTTTCGGCCCAGTTTCGAAATCGCGTATATATTTCTTGCTGTAGCTACTTGCTACGAACGGATTACAACTAAAGCATATATCTTAAATGTAAACAAAGCCAAACAGTCATTGCATATTTTCTTTAAGGTTTCCGAGGGTCAGAAATTGAGAAGGTTTGCTTATTCACTACTCCACGATGTTTTATTTTTTTTTTGTGTTTGGGGGGGGGGGGGGTTCTTTTTGAACTTATACTGTTGGACTTGAAACAAACAGCCTTTCTCTAGAGCAGGGGTGGCCAAGCTGCGGTTCTTCGAGTGTTAAAGGGCGGCTCGCGGCTCCCTCTCCTTCCTACCCCCCCCCCCCCCCCCCCCCCGGCCACCCTCCCAGTCACACGAGCACTTCCCCAAAAAAAGAAATGGAACGCGTTTTAAATCGAAATACAGGTAGCGGTTTGGTAGTCTTGTGCTACTGCTATCTTACCTGCAGTTGGACTGCTTTTGACCCAAATAGATTGAAAGTTCTTTCGAGTTTCATTTACTGCCCTAAACAAAAGTTTGACCCCCCGGCTCGCGGCTCTTGGAAGTTTCGTGATTTTGTTTGCGGCTCTTAGGCCGGGTCAGCCTGGCCGCCCCTGCTCTAGAGGATCACATGCGATGTCCTCACACAGTGAACTTCATGAGAACGCTGCTTGGTGGCTATACATGAGTCGTCGCAAACATCGTAAATGCTTCAAGCACCTCGAGACGTCACAAGTCAACGTCAGTTTGCAGATACGACTTGGGTGTGTCACGCTGCGTCAGGCGAGAAAACCTCATTTCAATGTTACGACTTCTTCCCGTAACTCTTACGCCATGATACGAACTCTTCGTCCTTAGCTTTATCTCAGAAGTTCCGTAAAATTGCGCTGCAGAAACAAAAAAAAAATTATCTGATTACTCATTTACAATTTTTATTATGAAATAGTTTCGGCTTGTACTTATCCCTGATATAATCCACACGCGATTAGGCATTGAAGACATTTCCACCGCCGTTTTGCATAACTACTTGTTCCTAATATACTCCAAATTGTATTAGTATTTTCAGAAACTTCCACGAGTGTTTTAATATAGCAGATACATTTGAATAAGTGTTCCTTTCAAATTGACAGAATTAAACTTTTATTATATTATTACAAGCATCTTTATTCACTTTCCAAATCCATAAACGAATATGTCTCCAGTATAAGTTCCCCGTATAAGAATGGTCAGAAACCTTAGCTCAAGCAAAACCTATATCACAAACCAAATACAACTGCCGCATCAATAAAACAAACAAAAACTAATGCTTTTGCCCTCAGATACCTTGACATTCTCAAGTATCATCGACAAGGAGCCTGTGTGTGCGCCTAGCTACAAAGTAGATAGAAGTAAATTGAAAATAAATAAAACATTAAAAGGAAAGTCAGGCTTTTTCGTATCTGTCTTTTTCGATCATTCACTGAGTAATATTTTCTACTTTTCATGCTGGTGGGCACTTTTTTCGAAGGTACTACTTCCAAGTCGTTGATGACAGTAATAGGACAAAAACGACAAGTGACAGGTAAATGTTAATAATAGAAAAAATAACAACACAGCTAAAAACGAGCGATGAGCAGAATGTACTCTGAAAGTGTCAGGAAAGGGTAAAAATAGACCCTTTCACAAATTAAGATGCCATCTAGTGGCAAATATATTAGTCCAAGTTGTTGTATGCTAAAGGCGGATAAAACCTGGAGCCTATTCATCAGCGGTAGACGTACGGAAGTTCTGATGTTTTCCGAGGAACAGTCATTTCTTTATTTTCTTCAATTTCGATGGCATTCAAAAACTACCACGTTGTACCAGGCACTTGTAGTCGAGTAAACCACTTGATAAAATTAGCATTTTATTGTCACAAGCTGTCTGGGGCATGCCGAAGTCGAGCGTTCCAAGGACTTACATGACACATTCAAACGCGCATCACATAGAAGCTTATACGCGTAAGTTTCGTCACGGTGACATCGAACAGAAATACAGTGAACAAACGTCAGGATGCTCAGGCTCCGCACTAGCTTCTCTTTTCAAACTCTTCCTTCTCCAGCCATCAAAAGGCCGCAATTAGCATCTACAGATGATACACACTTAGGCGATGATAATTATCGAAATGGCAGGACTGAATTTTGGAAACGGTCTATTCCTCCCTTCTAATGCTGGAAGGTTTTTTGGACCAGCGTCTTGAACTTTATGTGTGGCCAAGAATCAAAACCCACGGAAAACCAGAAAGAAAAAAGGCACGCTTACACGTGTTCCTCTGTGAATCTTTTACCGTTTATTTGTTGATGAATGTATCGGAAGTTTTACTAACATATTTTCGGAATGCTTAAAAACGGCTAGGTTAGCAACATGATACAAATGCCGACGGCTACAATATGTGAGTACTTTTCGTTCATGAAATTATTTCGATCATGCTTCCAGTACATCCTTCATCGCTATTTTGCATCACAATATTTCCTAGATGTTAATTCCATTTATTGAAACTACAAAGAGGGATCGGGGTAATTATATTTGCATATGGAGTATGATAAAGGGTACATTAAGAAGATCACCACATAACATGATTTTGATCGAAGTGCTTATATTTGAGTGGATCCTTTCTTCATGGTTGTCCATAAAATGTCGTCTTACAACGTACATGCAAACGTTCTTTTGAATCTACTTATTATATTTCCAATAAAAATAGATTTCAATATTACCTTATACTATTAGACTAGTATACAGTACAGACGACACTTGGGTCGTTTAATGAAGATTATTCTTCATGTTTTTCTTTCTCTCTGTATGAAATATCTTATCCTAAATACTTTCTTCCATAAGTTGGCTCAACGCTGGAACACCAATTATCGTCACCAAACAATGTGTGAATGGCTAGAAAAGAACCGCATCTTGTGAACTTCCAAAATAAGTCACGCATCACCCGGAAGCTCAGATTTCACATTGATGTACAAATGAAGTTTGGGTCAAAGTACTAATATCATAGAACTCTCTAAACACTGCATCATGGAACTTTCTAAACACTGTAATAAGCACTCCCATTAGAACGTTTTCACGACTAAGCGCGTTAAAACAAAAATGCATAAATTATACGGCACTTTTAAAGCATTTCAGCGGTCTTTGATACAAATACAGTTGCTAACGACAACGACCTTATTTGTGAGTTGCCAGTGCTAATTGGGACATCTTTTCTGAAATGATGCCTACCATTAATAAAAAACAAAACGTAGAAGCCTGAAGTTATGTACTTTCTTTAAATATTTCAATGTTAACATGTCATCCAATTTTTATTTGAAGGCTTTTGTTTTGCATTTTACCTTGGCCATTTACCTTTCATTAGCATGCGCACGTCAATTCAGCCCGTCCTAATATTACGTAGTTTTATTACAGAAAATACTTTAAGAACCTGAAGAAAGTAATACATATGAATAGGCATCCTACCGATGTTTCCCAAGATGAACCTTTATCAAATTCAAAGTTTCAGTTAGGAAATGTTCAATATAAAAAGTGACGTATAATTGTGGCAGTGGTGTTTATTTGTGTCTGTATGTGTTCCGGATTTTTTCGTTTTATTACTTAGGTCTCAGGCGAATTTTGCATTATCTTAAGCTTCCTTTAGCTGGGATAAGTTGCGAAAATGTTGAAACTTCGTAATTGGCGTGCGTGCCAAATAATGTATAAGGAAGCGTGTGTAAGTGAAGGTTCTAAAGCCTCGGTGGTTTATTGCAGAGCATACCCCAGATGCCGTTTGCTGCTCACAGTCCGTAGTTCGGCCGACTCGAGAAACCTATTCTGATTTTACTTTCGCCAGGTATGATCAGTTTTAGTCTGGTGCGCGAGCCACGTTTTAGCGGGTGCCTTTACTAGCGGTCTCTGGATGGGAGCCAATATGAATGCAGCAGCCACAAAACAATTGAAATGCGACTTGCAAACCACGGGATTGGAGCGATGTTTCCGCCTTTGTACCAAACTGCACACAAAATATATCTCCAGATTAATCAGGCCACACATAGGCTGAAATGAAGACAAGGCAAACATTGATCGATTTATATTAGTAAACTTGTATTAAGCCAAAATAAACATATGTCGCTTAGTAGTTTGGGCTGGCAACTCCTGATAAATATAAATGGATAAAATTCAGCGCTTGTGTCGTTCGCAATTTCCTTTCGTCCTCGTATATTTTTCGCGCGCTGTTTCTTTCCGTTTAAAATGGATAAAATTAGGCCCGTATCTTTTGTTCAGTGCTTACTCTGACCGTGTAAAAAAGATGTCTAAGTATTTTTGGATAGGCAACCGAGATCCTGCATGTTATCGTTCGCCATGCGCAGTATGGAGAGTACTAACTTATAATAATGATATTGTGATTCAAATTATAATTGCATTGCTATTAACATATTTACTGTGCTGTTTCAAATGAACACTGCCCCTGCCGCAAAAATAATTTCAGAAATATCGGAGCGTTGAGCTTGGTCCCTAGTTTCCACTTTGTTCGTCAGTAACGTTACGCCCTATTGCAACATAATCAAAAAGCAAAAAAAATTACTAAAACTAGAAAAGTGATGTCCTATTGCATCTAAGCTAAAACGCAAAGTAAAAAGTGAATGAAGCTTTTTCTCAAACTAAAAAGATGAAGCTGTTCTTGTTGTAGTATGGCGGGGATTACACCAACAGGGGTGTTAATAAGACTACTTAAAAATTGCAGTTATTATTTCTCATACATTGTTCTCAGTAATCGGACGAATTGACCAATAAATGTTTAAAAACACATATTGTAGTAAACAATTCCTATATTCCACCTACCGCGATTTCATTCAGTTGTAAGGCTGCAGAGGCCTTGTCAAGTCAAACTTTTGACTTTTTGCTCCTGCAGCCTACATTATACTTTCTGTTATGAAATAAATAAAGGATTGATTGATTGATTAATATATCTGATATAAACCAAATAAATCTGACTACATTGCTTTTCCAAAAGGATTGTGATTTGTATTTACCCTGGCAGTGCACCATGCACAACAGCATGAGCTTCCTGAGTAGGAGTGGTTATTGTCGACTATCTGCTTTTAAGGGGTTTCTGAAAATTGTTCGACGTTTCTGCTACAAAGTAAACAATAATGGGCATCTATACAACACAATACAATTGTTTTGTTGTTAAATATACTATTCGCGTCAATTTTGCGGCATAAGCCTAAAACCTTCATGCATGGTGCAGAGTTAACTCCTCACTCCATATTGTGCATTTATTAGCTTACGCCAAATTGCTTATTGGAGCAGACGAATTATCTAAATGGCCTCGGACGCTTACATAGTGACTACAAACGTCCGGCCCCATATAGGCGTCATGTTTTCAGTAAATATCCGCCAAACCTAAAAGCCCAAACGCCATCAACAGAGGTTTATTCATTGGTAGCCACTTTGTTTGCAAGAAGCACCAACTAAGTACTGAGGAATAGAAAAAAAAAACACGCTGGAAATCACGGCGTTCAGAACTAAGTCTACAGTGATGCTTTGAACTGTGCCGCTATCTTCTAGACATGACTCGAAGCACCGAGGCAACCCTCCCACTCACTCGCCCTCGCACATTAAACGATGCGGGAAATGGCTGTTTGCGGACATCTCGACCTGGGGTACACCCAGATCCGGATCTAGTAGTTGCATAGTTCTGCGCACGTCACAGGATGTTGATGAGAAATACGAGGTGACTTATGCTATTTCCTGGAAGGGATTCCTCCGCCCCGTACCATTTCTGGAATGTTGTTTACTTGATGTCTGTATACAACCAATTCTACCCATAGACGTTTTAGGAATATTTCTTTAATTAATGTCCCTCTAAAATAATGGACAGGTTTCCTAGTCCGAGAGTGGCTGCAATTCGTGCTTTTCCCTTGTTCCCGTCTGCAATTTTACCTCTTCTTTATCCTACTTCCCGCTGCTCCTCCTTACTGTCATTCAAATATTTTCACCAAGATTTTCTAGATTGCTTTATGCATTTTGTCTGAACACCTTTTAATGCACAAATAGCCGAAAAAATATCCGTCTATTAACCTTCACTTTTTTGAAAGTATGTCGCCAAATTCTATGTTATTACATTCTTCCATTAATTAGAATGAAGTCACTCTGGCATCATGCTTCTATCTTTGATGATGATCTACTTCCAGAACCTGCGCATCCAACCCACGCCAATTTAATTCTGACCCCGAATAGGCGCCGTTGTTTGTACCAAAAAGTGAATTTCATAAAATCTAGACTTGTATTTTTCCACTGCCTAAAAACTGTAATGCAAACGCCAAAAAAAAAAAGAAGTGTTACACAAAAATTAAGAACAAACAAACTTTGACACGTTGCTTGTTGGCTACCTGACGAACAGGCGCACCTCTCCGCACGGTGTTAATGTTGGGAATGAGAACTTTGATAACGCATTATTTAACGTGTAGGCCTTGCTATGTCTAACAGTTGCCGTAGAAAACAGATTTTCAAGGCTGAAAACCCTTAAGTCTCATCTACCAAATAGCAGGACCAAGTAAGATTTAAACGGGATTGACGAGTGACGGTAGTTAGTGACAGCTAATGAAATACAGACCGTTGCCTAATGAAATCACCTTTCAAGCTTCGTGATTCGCTCGTTGACGTTCTTAGTGGCTGACGTCACATCTTAATGGTTGCGGAGTTATGACAAAATGTTTGGGTCCCGCCATACCCTGAGCCTGAGTTCCTTAAGTTGCCGTAAGCACAGACATGTATAGAATCCTACTGCACATGCACTAGGCGGCAGTAGGCGTCGGCCAGGTAACCAAAAGATTTGTAGGGAAACAGAGGATAATCAAGATTCCCTAAAAGAACATGCCGTGTTATGGTTAAACATAAAATAATAGGAGTATTCAGTGTATCATTCTTGTTGATCGCTAAACATTTTTCAAACATCACAAAAAAATGCGGGTAAAAACGACACACAGACTAAAAGTTCTCAAACACGTAAAAGATGAGGAGTTTATTTTCTCAAAAGTAGTTAAATAGGAAACGAGGCCAAGTAAAACAGAAAGTGAAGAAGCCAAAAACTCTCTTCCGCAACTGAACCCTTAGAGATAACTAGAATAACAATCTTTGAAAAGAATGTCGGACCTAGATGATTCCTTCGGGAGCGACCATAGGACGTCAGTAAGATCACGACATCCAAGGAGGAATTAAAAGGAAAAAAGCGGTCGTACTTTCTGAAACCGATTTTCGAGGTTTGTTTGTTGAATGTGTTACTATAGTGATCTCTAAGGTTTCAGTTGTGGAAAGGGTGTTTTTTGGTTTTTACACTTTCTCTTTTGCTTGTCCTCGCTGTCTGTTTAGGCAAAACAAAAATAGATGGAAAATTAAAAAAAAAATCCAAACTGAGAGAGAATTGTTTGAAGCCTACAGCATTTGAGTAAAGGGCGAGGATCGCTGCGTGAGTGCACCGTCAGTGCACTTAACTGAGAAAGAGTTTGCCTTTTTGTGTCGGGAGCCTGAATTTGTGTACAAATATTAGGTGTATTTCAATAAATGTTCAGTTGTAAGTTAGCGCTTGGTCCTGTCCCGTCTTCCTCGTGTCCTCGTTTTTTAGACACTTCACAAGTTAAACTCTTTAGGAACGTTTTGGAAAATGCATTTTAGAGCTCTGTTTTGCATTTTATGCATTTTACAGCTTTTATAGCCCATAGTTTTGCAAAATGCATTTTACAGCTCCGTTTTGCATTTTATGCATTTTACAGCTCTACCTCTTAGCTTATGAGTCGTTTCTACCCGCGGCCTCTTGAATAAGCCTTTTCCGAAATTGTGAAATGATGCATGGATTATGCGCCGCCGCCGTTAGTTGGTCCCATCGCTTCCGGCCTGAAGCCCGTGATTGGTTTCGAGTTCGTGCGGAGAACTGACGCAGCACTCGTGTGGAATGCGTTTCGAATCCAGTACACTCCAACTACTGACGAAGCGTTTGTGTCCGATGCGTGTTCTCAGTGCATGACCAACTAATGGTGGCCGCACATAATCTCTGCATCATTTCGAAATTTTGGAAAGGGTCTATTTGGACATGCCTAATATTCAACAGTTCGTTTGTGCCATCGCATTCAGTTCATGCATTTTAAACTTACCTTTTACAGAAATGACTGGCGAAAGAACGTTTTTGGAGAAAAAGTAAAAAAATGAAGTTCAGACATTCAGTATCCAGACATAAAGCGAAAGAGCAGGTAAAGCATGTATCGGAGTAATAAGTTTAAGAGTAGACAAGTAACACGCTGGTAATTGTTGCCACTTTACGGTTGTTCACTTAAGTTAGAAGTACCCAGAAAGAAATATGTAAATAAGATGGTATATTTCTTTGCGCCCAATCAATGAGGCCAAGAGCCTCGGCCAAACGCTGGCGCCGTATTCGTGTCCTAACTGTGTCCCGTGTTTGTTTTTAAGTGACGCTGAAATTTTAACGCTACACCCTAGTTGTCTAGAAGGTGTTGTTTAGGCTAGATTATTGTTTTGAGTTAAGAATAACTGCCACAGTGTTGTAAGAATGCCTTGATTGCATGCGATTTCCTTTGTCAGCATTCGTATTTAAACATTTATATCTGTAAAAACATTTCTGAGTTCTGTCAGGAGGAAAAGATCACGCGAGATTTGTCCGCGCTGCCAGTGAGACAGTATCCTTCTGCGAGGGCTCGTCTCTGAAAGATTATCTACGCTGCTTATCGCCTTAAAAAACGAATGGACGCAGGCCGCCTGCAATTTTATGTTATTGCATTTTGTACACTCAAGGGTATATACTACGCTATAGAGGGAAGGAATAGAAGGAAATATTACACCGGAAACGAAGCCTGGTTTCTCGAGAACAAGATAAACCTAGAAATTGCGGTATCGGCAACTGAGTGTAAAGATGCTGACAGAGATGTCCTAATAAATATATGATGCTTTAGTGACATGTTAAAGTTGTTTGAATTTTTTGACTGAAGGTGGTAAAGCGTCCCATATTTTTAGCACCGCATAACCGCGATAGCCGCTGGCCACATGCATTAGGAGTAGTATGGTACGTGACATAGCTTCATATTTAAGAAGCCTAAGGAATGTGTCCCCTTGAGTGGTTCCTACTAGCGGTTTTTACCTCATGCTGAAGTAGAGCGGAAGTGCTTCGTTCCGAGAGTGACGAAGCATCCACGGACCATCCGAAAGCTCGTGGTAGCATGTCACTGCGTTCAAATAGCGCGCCAACGAAAGCGTTCGCATTAATGCCAACTCCTCTCGTCCATAAACCCCACAAATCGCACAAGATGTCGCCACCGCTCCGCAAGATGCGGGGTAAGGCGCCATTCGACGTCACAAAACGCCTTTTTTGTTTGGAGTCGGAACTTATCTCCGAGTTATCGAAAGGCTCCTACTCCCCTTCGGTGAGTGTTTTCGTATTGCCCCATTGCAGCGAAAAAGAGGCGCCTCAGGCGACTGCCTAAAAGAGGCCCGAGTTCAACTTTGGGATGGCCTAGCCCCCGAGCGATTAGACACGAGCAGTAGGTCACGGCTCGGAGAGCAGCTCGGATATTCGGGCGCCAGATAGAGCCCAATGATTACGCACGCGGGTTCAACTAGAGTCGCGAAAATTCCCCTAAGATGTCGCCACCTGCCGAACCAAACTTGCACGAACCTTGTTGTCGGTGGGTACAGTCTACGCCTTCTCGCTCCTGTGGCCGTCTACGAGCGGTAGAAGTCTCGCGCAGGTACGTGCGTACTACGCATCAACGATGGCTTCAAAACAACTCGTGTTCGGAAACGCTTCGGACATGCGCTCCTCGCTTTTATGAACGTTCGAACGTGCCCGGGGGTGTTTCCCGCGTGTGCGTGTGTGTATGGAACAGCACCAATGCACGTGCGTGTGTGTTTATGTTACTGCTGCCCGCGCGTTGTTGTACACCATCGTTTGTTTGGATCGTCGGTCTGCCTCGGTCTCGCGTTTCCGCTAAACGGTGAAGCATTTCTAAGGTAGACCGTATCCGGAGAGCAAGTTCGTCTGCTTCTTGCGCAGTAGTTGCCGTGACGTCATAAAGACGCCGACCTCTGATTGGTTCTGGTGGAAGGATAGCGAATCGACCTCGAAGCAAGCTGCCTTGAGGTCTACCCACTGTTCTTCAATCAGAACCAATCGGAGCCCGGCGTCCCTACGTCACCAAAACCCCTGAAAAGAAAAATAATAATAAAGCAGACGAACTTGCGTTCCACATACGTTGTGTCGTCTTTGCGCGTTTGCTCTCACGCAAAACACACACTGAACGAAAAAGTGCACGATCGCGGCGCACTCACTGTACCCGGGTGGTTGGACGGATGTCAATGGCTATATGCCCTTTGTAACGGCTGGTAGCTTGCGCCACCTAGCTAGCCTAAGTGAATTCCAGTTCTTTTGGCGCTGGTTGATTGGGCTTCGTCGAGTCGTAGCGTCGGCTGCCGTCAGTGTTAGCGCGAAGCAGAGTATAGGCTGCCGCCGAAACGGGTGTGCACCCGTCCGTCGCAGCTTATTGGATAAATTTATCCGGAAAATAAAACAAATCGGCAGCGACCTTTACCTTTAAATTTCTGTAATGCACAAAATACGTTATGCGGAATCGCTGAGGGAATTGCTGTGTCACGTGACGCGTATTTCCCCGCTAAATTTAGCGGGGAACTGAATTGGTCTGTATGTCCCGTGATGTCAGGTCACGTGACCTCAATTTTCCCGCTAAATTTAGCCGATTCCCGTATAGGTCTCGGGCGGGGTTGTAAAGTACCTAGGTACGAGTAACTGGAAATCGGTATCTAGGTACTTTTGTTGTACCTGAGGTTAATTGGTGGCGGAGTGGCTTCTAGATGGTGCTCATTTTTGAAAAGGGTACATTATGTGACAATTCTGTTTAGAGAAAAATAACGAAGGACGTTTGCAAATCCCTGTAACGCGAAATTAGAGCGCAGCTCTTGAGGGTGAGGAGAAAGGGTACGGAGGGCAGGGTATGCCCCTCCTCCTCTTTCATACCCTCTCTTCCTCCTCCATCATACCAACTCATCCTCCCACAGTTTTCCCGTTAAATTTAGCTGAAAAATTCCCGCCACGTGACCTCAACAGCAATTCAATTCTCCGCTAAATTTAGTGGGGAATTGAATTGCTTTTGAGGTCACGTGACGTCAATTTTCCCGATAAATCTAGCGGAGAAACTGAATTTCCCCACTAAATTTAGCGGCAAAACTGAATCGGCGTTGAGGTCACGTGACGTCAATTTTCCCGCAAAATTTAGCGGGAAATAGTATTGCTGTTAAGGAATTGTAGCCCCGTGACGTTAATTTCCCGCTAAATATAGCGGAGACAACTCCTCGAACCTATTTTATCTAAACGCAGTGTTCACTAATTAGAAGAAAATTTACTGTATAAGCATCAGCAGGAGTTTTTGCGGAGTCTACCAACGCTCACGCCGCTGCTTGAATGTAAGCATGAGTTTGCGTATGTTATAAACGAACGTGGTCAAGTTGATGTGATGTGTAGGGACATGTCAAATGCTTTGACCGTGTTCCGCTTGACAAATTGCTTGAATGGCTACGTAATTGTACTGAATCGGAGGTTGTGAATATGGATACGTTAATATTAAGGTGAACGAATGCAGTATGTCAGTTATAACAATGTATGCTCTCCCCCATTGGAAGTCTATTCAGGAGTACCCTAAGGTTCGGTTTGAGGACCTCTCTTATTTAGCTTGTGTTAATAACGTAGCTTCGAATCTGCCTTCTTCTGTACATTTTAAACATTTCGAGGATGACAGTACGATTTTCCTAAAATTAGGGCAGTTCGCGGTCAAGAGTTACTAAATGCGTCTTTGGCGGTAATCAGCTCAGTGTGTGCTACAAGGGGCATGGCTATTAATTTTAACAAGACAGTGTTCCGTAGCATTACGAACATGAAAAAATTGTTAGATTTTCATTATATTATAGGGAACACAAAATTTGCCAAAGTAGATGAAGTTACGTGCCACACAAATAGAAAGAGTTGAGAACCTTGCCCTACCATTTATCTTCCCGGAATATAGGCGTACCTCGTCCTTTACTGCAGTGAGAGCTGAGGCGGAGCTGAGTGGCCTTAAAAACAGAAGAATCATTTGTAGATTGAAAAAAAAGTAGATTGAAAGAATTATTCGTTGTTGTAAACGCACTGACAAAAGCTGATTCTACAAAATATGTGTTGCGTTCGACAACCCGTTCCCAATGAGCGAGCAACGCCAAAACAATTGCACCGTATCAGTACAAGAACGATGTGTTAAAATATTCATTATTTTGCAGAAAATTAATTGAGTGGAACGCTCTGCTAGTAGACCTTGTCACTTGTTCCAGCCATGAGCTGGTCAGAGTCCAATGAACTGTTTTTTTTTAATTAAGTACTGGATGTAAAAACTATGCGCAGGCACTTCGAATTCCCGGCGTACGCTTCACCCGCACAGAGCGCTTGATTGTGTATTTATAATGTGTTTTTACGTTTCCTCTCCCGCGTAGACCGGAAGGCCCGCAGTATGGTAAATAAATAGAATAAATAGAAACTGAATTCGTTCGTAGGTGACGTGACACCAAGTCATGGGACGGAAATTTAGCGGGGAATGGAATTTGTGTTGAGGTCACCTGACGTCAATTTTCCCGCTAAATTTAGCCTGATTACGAAGACGGCCAAGCCGACTCCACAAAACCCGGAAACTAGCGCCTAAGGACTGCGCTCAAGAAAAGAAAAAAAGAAATGATTCGAAGACGGCACCACGTTGAGGAGGACAGAGAGCGCCGAGCTGAACGAATTTCCGAAGGCCGTGTTCCAAAATTTACTCGATCTTACTCCAGGGTGAGGGTTTGGTGCCTTGGCGTTCCAAAACTTACCCGCGTTCAGCGCTTTTCAATCTGTCTGGTCACGTGATACGACCCGCCGGAGTAACTCGGATCCATTTGGTTTATATTTGGAACACCGCCGAACAGATGCAGAGAATTACGAATGGCTCTTGGTAGCGCGTTATAGTCACTATTGAATTAATAATTGGATAATGCACAAAATGTCCCCTCCACGCAAAAAAATAAATAAATAAATAAATAAAAAGAATTAGCAGTGGTTTTTTTTTTTCATTTTACAAAAATAAAGTATGCATTAGAAAACGATCGTATTTCTCACAAATGTAGCCATAGCGGTCGAAATCAGATGCCAAAGTTTCCAAGCTAACCATTACCTTATTAAAAAGTTATAAACAATTTTCTGAAATTTCCAATTGGAAAATGGCGGCAAATGGACCTCTCAAACTCGTGGAGCTGAATGGCGGTTACCGAATACTGTTGAAGACGGGCACCATCTTCCCATGGAAAGTTTTCGAAAGTTGCCTAAAACTTTTGACTGAGGTAGCGGATAGTTCTGAAACCTTAACATGTGGTCTGGATCGCTGGCGCTACATTTCGGCGCAGAATGAGCGTTCGGCTGTGGATAGTTTCTTTTTGCGGTAAAACAAAAAACAAAAAAAAAAAAGAAATAAACGAGGTAATTCTTTCTTCTCTTTCTTTTTCGGAAATCCTTTTCCGCTCTCTCTAAAAAAGGAAAGGAAAAGAAAAAAAACATCTTGTGCATTGCATTTCAGATAAATAAATGCCTATTTAACTGTACAACATTGTTCTGTCCAGTGCACCTTCTGAACATATATGACTGGGATCAAAATTGTTTTTGAGAATCTTCAGAAATCACTAACTCCTATCATTTTTATGACTTGGAGGCCGTCGTCGAGCTCAAAAATTACGCTTTTGCTACAGTCGCGAGGCTGGCAAAAGGAAATTAGCAATTACATAAAATAAAATAAAAAAAAGAGTTGTGGGTCTGTCGAAGCTCGATGCATTTTAGGGACTTCCAAATGCGAAGCATTCATTTCAAACTTTCCTAAATCTGAGTCGCTTCGGTTTTTTCGTTGTGCCCAGCAAGTTTGTAATTGGAACTGTATGTTCGCTTCACTTAGCTAAAAATATATATTTTTGCGGGAATCTTAAGAACTTCCTCATTTGAAGCATCCCATTGACGGCGATAAAGACGGTACCGATCTTGTCTCAGTGCGACGCTCAACTTTTACACGGAAAGTTGATCCCATCTTCGGTGACACGCCCGGTACGCGTATCGCGCGATATCATCCAGGGCGCTGCGTTAACTCCGATATCAGTTATTTTTAGGTTTTGCTCCCGTCGAAAAGATAGGTTATCATGCCGCTGGAAGCAAAAGCTTCGAATAACAAGGCTCAGTAACAATAGGAACACGTCGCGCGCGCAGGTACAGAGAGATTGGCCTACGAAACAACTGGTTTCGGAAGTCTTGAACGCATCCACACGCTCTACATATCCACGAATCCGTGAGTGTGTGTTTGTGTGTGATATATACGTTCATTGCTTCGCATGTGGCTCGGATGTGCAGGTCTTTATCGATACATGTGTGATTTTTGACGTGTTTATTTGTCTCCGTATCTTAAGTCTACACGGTGTTCCATGGACGTGCGTGTGAAAGTAAAAAATAAAAAGACTTCGGAATGATTTCTCGAGTTCGGCAGACATCGCTACACGAATATGCAAAATTATGATTTTCAATGAATGACCGAATATGTAGGAATTATATCTTAAAAGGTTTGCCCTACTTGGCCCGTATCGAGATGAGCAAACTTTCACACCGTGGCTCGCCTTTTCAAAAACCACGCGACACTTAAAAAGTGAAATAAAGAAAAGTGCCATTGGCACAATTGGCTTTGGAAGGTTCGCAGCCCCCGCCTGCGGTGCAGACTGGCACCACGTACACGGCTCAGCTGGGTTCGGCCGGAAACGGGGCGCTACACTTGAAACGGGTGACCAGATTCTGTCCTGTACAAGTTGCATTCACGGGCTCTGAAGTGTAGACTTTTCTTTTATTTTTGTTAAGCTTGAGATATTTTTTTGAGATCTGTGAAAACTGCACTAATCTGCTCCTGGAAAGGTAGGTTCAACGGCCAGGGCGACATTATATAGGGGGATAATCGTCGCGGTATGTCTGACATTCATCTAAATTTGATGAGGCTTAGCAAGTTTCCAATTGGGACTATGTGCTTATCTTCACGAACAAAAAATTTAAGTAACGAATGTTTAGTTAATTATTGTACTTATCTTGGTGACGGACCCCCCAATATATGTCCCCTCGGAGGTATAAAAAAGCTCGCACAGACTGCGTTGCTGGAGTTTTTTGCGATTTTTTCAAAAGCAGCATTTAACCCCCCCCCCCCCCCAAAAAAAAAAAAAAGAAAAAAAAACGCTATAATTTTTTTACCGTAAAAAATGTATCACGCTGCTTACCTAATTTTGTTGCAGGACGTCGTTCTCAATGATGAGCTTGTTATCGGAGAAGGCACTGTTTTTCTGGGACTGGCGGTGGCTGACGACTGGCTTGGTGTTCCTGCTCTCGTATCACGTGGTGCGCTTTTATCGCAAAGTATCCAAGTACCCCAAGGGACCTTTTCCGCTGCCCCTGGTCGGAAATATATTGAGTGAGTAATTTGTTATTATCCCCGAGCGAAAATAAATGTCGGTAGACAGAGAATTCCTATCGTCACTGGCAGCCAGTGCTGTAAGCGTTACCGAAGAAACGCAAAGAAATACGTGTCTCGTTACCCGCGAATAAAAGGAACGCGTTAACGACTTACGTTACTTCAAATTACAATGAACGTGATACCGCTACCGTTACAGATAAAAAGTAAGGCACGTTACTTTTGCGTTAGCTTACATTTCTTCATCAGTTAAAACGTTTTTACTATTTTAAAGTTACATGTACGCATAAGCACCATATTTCAAGAAACTTATGTTCATGCAAAAGCTGAACACGCATACCTTATCTTTTGTTGCGAATTCACCTGGGGAAAGAGAGAAAGCAATTTTAAGGGGTGTGGGATGAGTGCAAGGATTCGTGTGACTTGACGCCTAGAAACGCGATAAAAATGAAGGTTACTTTTTTAAGGTTTAGGAGGATCTGGTGAGTAAAGGCTCTGTTATACTCCGACGTAACGCGCGCGCAGGCGAACGCTGGCTGAAGTCGGCTACGTCACGTCAGTCACGCCGCGCGCGTCAAAAATTCGCTCTCTTTATACTCCGGCGGCCCTGGCGACTCCCGCGGCTGTGCGTCGGTGGGCCGCCGGCGTGGCGCATGCGCAGAGTCTGACTATGAGGGCGCGTTTCCTGCGATAGTGCGCCATTTCCGGTTCCTTTTCGTTTCGAATAGCAGACGAGAATTCTCGCGCTTCTTGTACGCCAAGTTCGAGCGATGGCGTGGACGTACCTTGCACGACGAAAACTCGGGCTTGCACTGTTGGTGCACTACCTGCGCCGGAAGCGTAGGCGGTCAATGTACATGCGGTACATCTTTGACAGGCGCACGGTCTACGGTACTCAATCTTACTCGTGTCGTAGACACACGGGTGAGGACGAATTCCCTCGATCAGCTTCTCGACGATCGAGTCCACTCTTCGAACATGACGCCACACGGAGTGGTGCTCCCGTCGTCTGCTATTGCTCGTATTCGCCTCGAGGGCTACCGGGAGCCAGCGCGTGATGCATCCTGGTCCGGCGCCGGCCGCGTCAGCGACGCCAAACCAGGATGCATCACGCGCTGGCTCCCAGTAGACCTCGAGCAAAGCAGACGACAGGAGCACCACTCCGTATGGCGTCATGTTTGAAGAATCGGACTCGGTCGGGTCGAGAATCTGATCGAGGGAATTTGTCCTCACCCGTGCGTCTACGACACGAGGAAGCTTGAGTACCGTAGACCGTGCGCTTGTCAAAGATGTACCGTATGCACATTGACCGCCTACGCTTGCGGCGCAGGTGGTGCACCAACAGTGCAAGCGCGAGTTTTCGTCGTGCAAGGTACGTCCACGCCTTCCCTCGAACTTGGCGCCCAAGAAGCGCGAGCATTTTCGTCTGCTATTTGAAACAAAAAGGAACCGGAAGTGGCGCACTCTCGCAGGAAACGTGCCCTCGTAGTCAGGTTCTGCGCATGCGCCACGCCGGCGGCCTACCGACGCACAGTTGCGGGAGTCGCCAGGGCCGCCGGAGTGTAAAGAGGGTGAATTTTTGACGCGCGCGGCGTGACTGACGTGACGTAGCCGACTTCAGCCAGCGTTCGCCTGCGCGCGCGTTACGTCGGAGTATAACAGAGCCTTTAACGTAAGTGCGTTACCGGCTACTGGAAATAAGTAACGTGAGCACGTTATGTGTTACGCTTTTGAGATGTAACGAGTACGTTACTACGTTCCAGTGTGACATTGAACCGACTACGCGCCGAGAACGAATAGAAAAAGTTTTCACGAGACGAGATTCGCTCATAACGCAGCTTAAAGTCGCCTGGGTTATACACACTCCAGCAAAGCTTGTGCGCGTATACTTTCCCCGCAAAGTGCTCGGAAGATCTCATGGCTGAAATGGATACACCAACATTCTGTTTACAAACAGAATGTTGGTGTTTCGCTTTGATCGCACCAGGTGTGAGCAGAAAAAAAATTCGAGAGGAGCGTCTTCTGCGCATGCGCGGCGCTGACAGCAGCGCCACCGTAGTGGTGTCACGTGAGAGAGTCTAGTTGGCGCACAGAGGGAGCTGGGCTAACGACGGAGCTGAAAATACGCATGCGAAGAGCCAGTTCGTCCGCTTCTTTTTTTGCAAGGGTTGAGATTACGTCAGAATAACGAGCTCTGATTGGCTGTGATTGAAGGATAGAGGGTGCACCTCAAAGCAAGCTCCCTTAAGGCCTACCCCGGCTTCCCTCAATCAGAACCGATCGGAGATCGTTATTCTGACGTAACCTCAACCCCTGCAAAAAAGAAGCGGGCTGTGACAGAGCGCACCAGGTTTTACGTGCTTCATTCATGCCCAATGTACCGTCGCAGTCTGCCTTTTTTTTTTTTCTGGGTGCAAATTTATTTTTAGCTTCGTCGTCCTCCGAGTTCCTTTCCGTAGGTTGCGGCGATTGGCTTTTCTGAGGGATCTGCCGGCAGTCTTGGGTAGTAACGCGTTACTGTAACTTAGTTACTTTTTAGTAACTTGTAACTGTAACGCGTTACTTTTCAAAAATGTAACTTGTAACTGTAGATCTATTACTTTTTGTCAGGTAACGATGAAGGTAACGACGTTACTTTTGCGGTTACTTTCCAGTTTCTTTCTCAATAATCTATCATTGAACGAGTACAATCTAGCTATTTCTTGCACTTCCCAAATTGTTTTTTCCGACATTTCGAGTGTTAAGTTGGCCTTGCGCAAACTTGTGAATACGTTCTTTCTCGCGAGTCACGACCCGAATATAGCCACACGTAGATCTAATGGAGCAAAAAAATATCGAGTGATCCTTACGCACGCGCTTGTACTTTGTGACTGAACACTGACATCTTAGTATCTTGAAGCACTAGCTATGTTGCGGCCTTTCTTTTTTCTGCGCAAACGTTTTTTGATCGGGTGAATCAACCTGAAAACAACAATACACGTGGAGGGCACCTGGCATGTTTCGTATTTTAACTAGCGTTACTACTACGAAATGCGCATGTTGCGTACCTTCATTTGCGCCACGATTCTGGCGTGGTGTCAACAGTCGAGACAAAATTTATTGCTGTTTGCGCGGGGTTTGTTTCTGGCTTGCCGTGTACGAACTAAATATGTCCAGCGTCTATATATGAACCCAGCGCAACCATCAACGAGGCAGCAATGTGCTAGTTCTACTAAGTTTAGCGCATTTGTATTGGGTCCGCGTTCGCACCCGCGCAATTCCTTCCAGCGCGCCACTTAAGCGCCTGTTCAACAAAGGCAGGGATATGTTCGCCATCAAACGAAGGCAACTTTCAGACACTAATTTCAAGAATCAACTGCTGCTAAGTTGCAGCATAAAGTAAAAAGCGCACTTTTTATTTTATGCAATAAAACTTGGTGCGGGGCGTTTTCTAGTTTTTCCCAAATTTTTGTCTTAGAGAAAAGTAACTGAAAAGTAACGTCGTTACTTTTTAGAAGTAACTGTAACTGTAACGAGTTACTCTTGTTGCGGTAACTGTAACGGTAACTTCGATACTTTTTTAAAGTAACTGTAACTGTAACGAATTACTTTTTAAAAGTAACTTACCCAAGACTGTCTGCCGGACAGTAGATGCAGCGAGGTTGTTGAGGTGCGAGAGGCAATCAATGCCAGATATATGCATATCTGTGTCCCTATCTCAGCGCAGCGCAAAACAACGGCTCCGAAAAATACATTTGCTGAATACGTCTTTCAGAATCGTTTCGACGTTCGAGAAAAACCATCCAAGCCAAGTAACCTACTATGTAAAGCCAGGTCTGAAAACAAAACTCGCTTCGATTGTTATATAACCAATGCCTGTTCGAGAACTAGGAACAATGCACTTGTTGGTGAGCGCGTTGGTAATGAAGTAACTTTAGAAAAAAGATTCTCAAGTTACGTAAGAAGAATGATTAAAATTAAAGTTAATGCGCGTATTATTACTCAGTTGTCATTATTAGAAATGTGGTAAACTACCGGATGTATCCCTTCCCCCCCCCAAAAAAAAAAAAAAAAATTGCAATGTTTTTATTCGCTGCAAAATTAAATCTTAGCGCTAGCGGTCCGAACCATAAGCCAAAGTTTCAGAACTAACCATCGTGTTATTAGAGAGTTTCAGGGAACCGTTTCTGCACGTCCGGTAGGGTACGAGGGGCCCTCCGGTTCGAACTGCGCATGCGCTGCCACAGAAGACTCGCACATGCGCAGTTCGTACCGGAGGGTACATCGTACTTTATCGGCTGTGCTAAAGCGGTTCCCTGAAACTCTCTATTCAAAAGTAACACGAGATTTTTCTGAAATTTTTAATGGGAAAAGAGTGGCCGACGGATCTCTCGAATGCGTGCAACTGAGCAATCGAAATTTGCAGAAGATAATTTCTGACTTCTGATTGAAATAACGCTTTCTTCGGCAACTTTGGGATGTGGTTCGAACGGCAAGCGCTATCACTGGGTGGAGAATGAGCGTTCGTCAATACGTAGTTTGTTTTTACATTCGGAACGATGGTACACCTGAGCTGCTTAGGTTTCGACACTCCCTTTGTTTCTTAAGCTCTGAGTTACTATAAAGTAGTTTTACGTAAAGAAATGCTAGCAAAAAAACAGCATTACGTGGAAGTATAATACAGCACGCATTGAAATTGTTACCACGCGTCCGCGTTCTGGCCGATGACGCAAAGCCTTAGTGTTTGAGGGAACGCGCTCAGCAGCTGAAGAGTGGCATATAAAACAAAACGAGGAGCGTAGGAACAAAAATAAAATCATGTCCATCGTGCTGAATTTCGGTACGCAGATGGCATTTTTGAACGAGGTACTTTTTTTTTATACAATTCTAATTGGCATGAGTGGTTGGAATGGGTAGAGCGGTTGTTGTTTGTTTGTTTTCTAGAAAAAGAAAAACATTTTTTTTTCGGCCCGCGCAAGTAAACTACGGATCGCAAGAAGCTGATACTGTGGCAGTGGATGCCAGCGGTTGGGATGGAAGGCAAAAGTTTGAGAACATGACGTTTTCTGGATCTAGGGTTAAAAGTGAAAGAACAAATTTCTTCATGAGGTGAAGTCCACGTATGCCTAATATCGGTTAAAAAAATACTTTGCAGCAAAGAAAAAAACAAAACAAAAACAAAAAAGTTGTTTTCTTTCTGTATTTTTTTCCCTGAAATACATTCTAAAAAGCACCCGCAATGTATCTTTTTTTTTTTTTGGTTTTGGTGAAATTAGGTTTAGGGTGACATTGGCTTTGAGAACTCTGATATGTTCATTTTATCTTTGGGTCTACGTAATGCCATGTTGTCAAACTTTCGCGTTCTATCCCAAGCGCTAGCGTCACATTCACAGGGAGTTTTAACTTTCTGTGATGCGTAGTTCATTAAAGATGTTTAAGGAACCGGAATAAAACACGGTTGATAGACCAAACGATCGGTACCTCGGATCGGGAGATCCGACTACCGTTTTCCATGAAACGGCTTTTAGAGAACCGTGTTTGCAGACGGTTAGACAGCCTCAAGTAAGAATGTGTTCAACTGCTCGCCCGCGATATATGTTTATGGGCGTCATTTAATTGCAAAAATTTGCTGCGGGTCTAAGGGGATGCTGGTGGCTTTTCGAGGTAACTCCGGTTATAAACAACCCTAGAGATGCTTGAATATTTTGCTCGAAGAATAAGAAAACTTTTTTTTACAGAGCAAATTCTTTTCGGTATGATAAGTATTTATTTAAACGCAAAAAAGGGCATACTCTGCCATCTATAACGCCGCCATTAAATTGGAAAGGCTCTCTTTAGTTTGAGTTGAACAAACTCTTACTTGAGGTCCTTTACAGACGATCGGTGCAGGTCGCGCCCCCTGGTAGCCGAAATGCGCAATGGCTTCGTAAGGTGGGTAAAGAGGATGCATTATTTCTGAGGGGAGGAGTGTTTTGTAATTTAAGAAAAAAAAAAACTGAAGGAAAAACATTTCCCCTTTTCGAAAATAGCTTAAAGTCAAATTTGTGGAACTAACCCTATTTTGTCTCGTTTTGCAAGTATGGGAGTGCTAAATGTGGCGGCGGCGTTGCCACCACATTTAGCAGTTCGTCTGCTAAAGGAGCAGACAATCTTCGCGGCAATCATGACACTGAAACGTTTTGATGATGAGTTGAATTGGTTTTATTTGGAAACTTAGAAAAAGTCCTTAGAAAAAACCACGAATGCTTTCATTCACGTTTGAGGCTTCGGCAAGCCTCTTCGGTCAGCGATACTGCCGTTGTATAAACGAGTCAACGCTCTTCTGATGTCAGCCGCTTTGACCACACGATCACAGCTTACGGTACGGACAGCTGGACTACGGTAAGGGAGCAGTGACCTCACGCATGCGTAGTTCATACCGGATTGCCGATCGTATCGTATCGTTTGTGCAGAAACGGTTCCCTAAAACTTCGTATTAACGCAAGCAGAAAAAAAAAGACGGTTATTGTTTCTTTCTTTTTAAAGACGCCCGGTAATCTGGGTAAATGTAGTCCAGCACCAGTACTCGTCCATTGACTTTGCAGAAGAGTTCACAGTGTAAAGGTTTGCCTACTGCTCTACTCTTGTGCCACTAGGCCTACGAAGTGAGACGCAGCTCTTCAAGAAGGTCGAAGAGTGGTCCAGAAAGCATGGAGACCCGTTCACACTGTGGATGGGAGAGAAGCCGATGGTGATGCTCTCTTCGTACCCGGTGATAAAGGAAGCATTTATCGACAAGAGGCACGAATTCTCCGGACGCATCCAGTTGAAACTGGGTTAGTGAACAGCAATGACTGGTCTGGCTAGGGAAGTACTCTCTATAGCTTCCATTATTTGAGTTGAGCTGCTTTGATTTTGCAGCTGCGCTCCGGCTGCGGGGAAACCATGGCATCGTGTTCGAGGACTACAATCCGACGTGGAAAGCACTCAGAAAATTTGCCCTGATCGCCGTCAGGTGCGAGTAAATGAAAAAAACTAAAATGATATGAGGTTGATCGTGGGACATAGACGTCTCAGTGGAGTGGGAATTTTTGAGGATATGGTGTTAAGTACTTGAGAATATATCGTGCCATTAGTACTCTTCATTTTCTACCAAATGTCTAACGCAGTATAAAAGATCTCAAAGCGAACTGTATGAGCATAAACTAAGTGGTATAGACTGGGAATAGTTTGCATAATTGTCACCTTCGATTCAATACGCAAAAAAGTGTAAAGTTTAGCTATATGTTCGTACAAATTCGGTTGGTATTTTAAAAGGCCACATTTCGCGTAAAAGATAGACCTAACTGTAATTATGAAGGGCTTAATCAAGTATAAGCCGCTAGAAAATCAGTAACCACAAATTTTAATGAAAAAGCGCACTGATGCAGATATTAATGCGCTCTGATGAAGGGGACAGAGTGATTGAGAATACAAATTGCACGAAGAAAAATGAGAACTAGAAGAAGCGCGCAGAACGAGAAGTCGACATACTTTATTCTTTTCCCCATGCGCTATTGTTGTTTTCGTATGAAACAGTTTCTCTAATAAGTAAATGGTTTCACTGTTGTTTTTGATATACTTTGTGTGCTTTGCAGTGCCTTGTACTAATTTTTAATATTTTCTGTCCAAGTTACTTGTCTCGAAACACCTATTCTCTTTTAGTGAATTTAACGTGACTCGGTATGGCTTGACTTCCAACAGGAAATACGCAATGAATGAATCCCTGGAAACCCTCTGCGCGGGAGTGGTCGATGCATACGTGGAATCTTTGAAGAAGGGAGACAATACAGTTGACTGCAAGGACTCATTTATGTTCATCATATTCAACATCATCGGCACATCTGTCTTCGGAACAAAGTACGATGTGGTCGCTTGGTCTCTGTTGTTTGACTTTTTTAACCAAATGGGAATGCTGGTGAGCGTGTGGCTCTTTAAGAGCTGTCCCGCCTAACGAATTACGTACGACACGAGCGTAACCTAAATGCGGGATATCAATAAAAATCCAAGGTACCAAACTGGAGACTAGAATTAAAAAAAGAGGTTCATTCTTATACTGGGATTAGGAAGAAGCATCGCTTTAACCAGAACTTGTTGAGCATTCAAAACTGCTTGAACCGTTTTTTTCGGTGGTGAATTTAACTCGTGTTAGGCTTAATCTTATTAGGGGTGATTGCAAAACACCTAGTTGGGTAAACCAATATTTTTCGATCACCCGAAATGAGCGAAACGTCTTTGAAGGCATGGAATTCTTTTGAGTGGAACCCTTTATTCACTAATAGTTATTCCTATGTCAGTTGATAAATTGCTCCGCTAAATTTAGCCAACTCAAATCCTTGACTTCATGCCACTTCCGTGGCGTCGCTCTCATCATTTCGCATGCCCAGACAGTTTATTTCCACAGAATTGGGTTTCCGCGCACACCCAGTGTGTGCAAACGAGGGCTTGTTTTTAAACGCCGTGTTGGTGTGTGCTTCCGCGCTACATTTAGGACTCCAATAGACGTCACATGACGATTCCGTTTTCCCGCAAAACTAGAGCGGAAATTGGCAAAATGTTAAGGTTCTTTTTTCAATCACCATAACGACTGTGTTCTGCTAATGAAATAGAAGCGATCGTTTTTTAAATACTACATTCTATGGGGCCTCGTATACAAATTTGATGGCTATTTGTTTTATAACAGCCAAGAAGAAAGGTACAAGCAGGCACTTTTTTGTTTCAGGTTTGAGAAAGAAGGCCCTGAACTGGCTCGGCTAAAAGAGATTAACGAGGCTTTCTCCGAGGAGGCACCCAATGGCCTCCCTAGCGACGTCGTACCCTGGCTCGGCATTTTATACCGTAAACGAGAAAAGAAGATTGAGCGCTTATTCGCCGAGTTCATTGATATACTCGAGGGTCTATATACAAGGGCTTTAGAGTCCTATGTCCCAGGTACGTTAGTTTTTTTTTAAAGGTACTTCTAAGGCTGTGGTTTCCCTCGTTAATTCTATCAATGATTATTCGAAGGAAAGTTGATCTCAATAGGACTGTAGAAGTCTGCGCTCTAAAAAGAGCTTCTGAGTTAACTCACCCGCAGAAAATCGGCCAAACACGGCAAACGATTCAAGATTCCAGCAAACGCTGGAGTTCAGAATACGATTAGATCTAAGAATGCGATGCACACAGGAGCAATGAGTATGATACTTCACTTTCTCATTGTTTCTGAGTAGATCAAAATTTTGGGTGTATAATTGTATTCTGAGCGCCGACCTTCGCTGGGATGTTCCAATTGTTCAACGTAATTTGTATCTCTCTGTGTTCGGCTAAACAGTGAACTCATACCTTCAGTAGAGTCTGCACTTATATTTAATATAACAATCGTAGCGTTGTAATCTTAGGAACATCTGAATTAATTGGGAATATTAAAAAAAAATAAAAACCACTGAGTATGCTCACGTAAAGTGCTTGGCCCGTGGCTTTGAGATAATGACTCGGATCATGTATAATCAAAATGGCAGAAGCAAGACGAAAAGCTGGTCTGGTGCACTTGATGAACAGAATGAACAGAACAGCGCACACAAAGACAAGGACAGAGAAAAGGAACATGCAGGACACACAAGCGCTGTTCATCATGTCATCATACCAACTCGCCCAACTTACTACACTTCTGGTGCACTTACGTGTTTAAATAACATCGAAAATTATGAAAAAAAGAAACAAGCGACTCCGGCGTCGAACAGTCATTATTAGTTTACCCCTTTCGGACCGTGTCGGATTCGTATCTTTATATAGAAAATTAAATTAATAATTTCATATGCATTGTACGAGTCTGCAAACTCAGTGTTATGGGATAGAGCGCGTGCCGAATGTCTCGAAGGATGGGTAAAAAGAAACTACACATGGCAGTGCTAGGAAGTGCGCAGACTATTAACGTCCTTCAAACCTGGGTGATAAAGCAGGTTGAGTGACAATTTTGACACAAAGAACAACGCAGTGGTTTGTAGGATCATCACTATGTGCTCACTGGCGTTTTAAACCTGTTTTGAGCTTTTTATCTCACTCAGGACGGGCGACCGGTTCCGGCGCTGAACACGCAGGCTCATATATCAATATAATGGAGACGTTGTTGCATCATGCAAAGGAACTTCATTTTTAGAAAGTTGGAGTTATCTGTACGAGCAAAAACATTGGATTTCACCAGCTGCAGCGACGTCCTGAGTGCCCCAATTGGCTTCACGTAAAAAAGTTGTAGTATTCACTCTTTTACCCTGTTCAACCCCACGCTGATATTGCGGTGGAAGCTACGGGCTCGCCGAATCGATCTACCGCCTTCATTTTATTACTAGGCTCGGCTGTCTTTTCGTGGGTATAAGTGGAATGACGAGGCGAAAGGTGGACTGTAGAAGGCTCTTGGGCTAGTTGGTGATCCATGTTTTAGCGCTCTGTGTTGTTCGTTTCTTTTACTTGTCTGTTGATTTTAGCGATGGAGCAGACGATGTCGCAGACGACGTAGCAGACGATGGTGCTCATCCGGGCTACCTAGGGGGCGCTGGGCGGATCTACTAGTGATGACGTTTAGAGGAGGAAACGCGCAGGCCTTGTCTTCTGGATGCTATTGGCCGAACACTTCGTGAGAACGGCCTATTTCTGTGTTCGGTCATGGTTCCAATTGGAATGTCAGGAGGAAAAAGTTTTGTTTTAAGTCAATGTAGATCACCCCAGCACGCTCAAGTCTTTAACTTTCAGGAACCATACAAAACTTCGCGCAGTCGATGTTGGTGGCCCGAGAAGAGGCCATCGGGCAAGAGAAGGGTGATGCGCAATACCTCACCGAAGGAAACATGATCCAGGTTCTTTTCGACATTTTTGCTGGTAAGACCGCTCCCGCCATTTTCCTGACACTGAGTATTTTTTTTTTTTTAGTACCATAGCATCTTTATGATTACGAAACCGTGAATTCATGTGCGTCCATTCGTCGCGGTTGGAGTCTAAAATGGGCGGAAAGTATTTTTCGGTTGAAAGAAAAACCTGAATTATAGAAGCAATGCGCCGTGACGTCTCCGTGTCACATGACGTCACCGCTCCATTCTGCTCAATTTTACGCACCATTGTTGGCTTTTTACGCAATTCCTAACCGCTCCATCGGCTACAAGCGCACTCATGCCGAATACGCCTAGAAATGTGGATGGTTACGTAAATGGGAAAACTTGACGCCTATACGATCTTCAAACCTCTGCGCTTCTACTTTTCCGGAAAGCATTGGGAGAGCCTATCACTGCGATCTACACAAAAACTTGTGCCAATCGAAATGCCGAGTGTTTATTTAGATCTCAAATCAAGGTCTGCGAGGTTGAGCTGTTCACGAGACCATGAATTAATACCTCATGGGATCTGTCACCTGGTGGAACTCAGTTTTATGTGTTAACCTATTTTCGGCATCCTAATTTTTTTCTAAAACTTTCTCGTTGCTATAAGCCCTGTTACTATGAATACCCCGCTATACCGGCTGTTTCTAAGAAGGCCGGTATAGCGGTATACCTAAAAATAGAGAGGTCGAGAAGAAAGAAAAGGACCAATCCAGTGGTTTTCGGTGACGCCCAGCAAGTTTCTTATGGGTAGCATATGTTTATTTTCACTTAGTAAAAAGTTAAGGCTGCTAGAGATAATAATTTGGCAAATGCTTTTCTTTTTTTAAATCCTAGATGTCCGCCGCGGCTGGCAATTTGCTCACGAAAAGGGTTTATTATTTTCCTCAACCATCTTAGTTCTAGAAAATGTTTAAGTCACTAGTGGAAACACCCGGTATGGACGACATTTTCGAAGATAAATTGGGGAAATAAATGCTTTTCTTCTTATTATAAACTGTTTGCATAAGAACGCTTTTTTTCTTAAAAGGGGGGGGGGGGGGGGTGAAGCTGTTTGTAGTAGTTAGACATCACCGTATTACTTTGATTTGTTCTTAGAGTGGTGCGCGAGGGAGGAGATAAATTAAAAATGAAGAGTGTATGCATTGCGCCGAATTTTGTGAGCGCTATCTGTGGCAACGCAGAAGCCCATGTTGCACATAACGAATTTGTTCAGAGATAGTTTAATTCCACTTCCACATTTTCAGGTGGAACAGAGACGACCATCGGAACACTGCAGTGGCTGTGTCTGAAAATGACTCGAGAGCCGGAGATTCAGCTGAAAATTCAGAAGGAGATCGAAGACAACCTTGGTACGACGCCTTCAAATATTTTTTATTTCCTTGCCTTATTTGTAGTAATTTTATCGATCGGAGACTATCAAAATAATATTTTGTCTCTACGTAACAGCTTTCACAGAGGCTCACCCTTGGGCAAACGTGAAGCAAAGAAACACGTTTTTTTTTTTATTATTTGCGATAATTGAATAAAAATGTTTGCAGTTTTTAGCGCTTCATCTCCTATTCATAAATGTGGAGCTAGTTTTGATATAGCTTCTATTTTATGTTCTAGATAAAATGCACATGCACAAAAAACATCTTCCGCTCAATTCTTTTGGTGACCTGGTTGTTGTGGGCAGACAACCAGACAGAATTACTCGAGAAATAGTCGAAACATTTTTTATTTCTTCGTTGGCAGGCATATGTGTCAGTGAGCCATTGGTAGCGTTATCCGAGATGGAGATAATAATAATAATAATAATAATAATACTTTTATTGAATGAAAAAATAGCATGTACAGATTCAGGCCTACCGAAGCCTCATCGGGCTTGAAAGGTAGTGCCTGGCAGACAGTGACAAAATAAAGCAATGACAGTAAAACACAAAAACCCCACATAGATAAATCAAGCTATGACACACACAGAAAAGAAATCTTTATACAATTCTATTTCTGAGCGCTTTTTCCAGTTTGTATTTTGTACTAGCACAAAAAACACTCATAGGAAGCTTGTTAAAATACGAGGGAACATAGTAACGGCGCATGCGTTCGCCATATCTTGTGCTGCACCGAGGTAGACAGTAACTTTTTTTGGCCTTAGGCAACGGGCTGGGGCATAAGGTACTTTAAAAGAACTATTCCAGAAATGACGGAAAACTACAGTTTCTATCAACAGAGAGTCGAAATCCGGAAAGCATAATGCTCTAAATACGTCAGTATCTTTGTCAAGACTTAAATCATAAGAAATAACTTTTAACAAAGAACGCAAAATTGAATTGATTCTTATTTTCCATCGAAGGGCACAGTGGCCGTACACAGTTATTCCATAACGAAGCACACTATAGCCCAAGGCATGAATGATAACCTTACGAACGGATAATGGCATAACGTATCTAACACTGTACATCAAACAAGACACCGCGCGAAGCTTCTTACAGATATGAGCGAGCTGGGAATTCCAGGCAAGATCGCTATCAAAAATCAAACCAAGGTATTTAACTGTAGATGTGTAATTCACAGGGGTACACGCGCAATTAAGACAATTAGACGTGTGCAAAAAAAGCGGAGAAGTGAGACTGACTCGTTTTAATGGGCTATGAAAACAATTTAGTTGAGTTTTTGTCGTATTAATAGAAATTAAATTTGCATCAAACCAGTCCATTGGCCTATTTGCCGCATTTTGAAGCAAAGAGATTGCGTGCAAATACTTAGAAGCGCAGGCTACAATTACAGTATCGTCCGCATATTGAAATATTGAAGTGGGCACGGTACTAGAAAGATCGTTCACATAAATATTAAATAATAAAGGACTAAGTACTGAACCCTGCGGAACACCAGCTTTAATTATCGAGAAGTTACTTCGAAATTGTTCAATCGAAACACATTGGCGCCTATCCTGAAGAAAATTTTGTAACAGCAATAAAAAGGAACCGCGAAATCCCACCATTGACAGCTTATTTAGCAACAGACGGCGACATACACTATCGAATGCCTTACTGACGTCTAGAAATAACGCGCACGCGACTTGATTCCGCTCAAACGACGAGTTCAGCAAATCAGAAGAATCTTCAAGTAACATTTGAGTGCCTCGACCTTGCACGAAACCGTACTGAGAGGGCGACATAATACGATGCTTATCCAAAAAGCGTGTCATGACCAAGCACAAGTGTTTTTCTAACAGCTGAGCAATACAAGGTAAAATTGAAATCGGGCGATAATTTTCCATATTATTTCGCGCTCCAGCTTTGAAAAGCGGGATAACGATTGCCGTTTTCAATTTTAAGGGAATGACTCCACTATAAATGATACCGTTTAAAATTGATAGTAAATAGCGTACCCTTTGATCTAACATCAGTGTCAATTCGGAAGGCGATATCTCTGCGGCCTTTGGTTGCTCGACAGGCGTGCGTTTTAGCCTGTTTGTGTGTAATCTGTTTAACCATTTTCCTAGGTTTCCTTTTCACTAAATCAATTTCAGTTGTGAGTCAGCCGTCGTCCTGTCGTGTTCGTTTCTTGTTCTTCGTCTCTGTTTGCTGAGAATGTTTCCCCTCGTGTTTAACTCTTACCAACCAGCCCCATTTAAAGCCCGACTTCAAAATATTTTAAAGTTGCAAAAACGCAATTTCCGAAGGATTAACACAATTTTTTTAAAGTTTAGAAATATAAAAACATTAATCTTAGTAAAACTTTGATATTTTCATTCTACGTATTCTAAAGCTTATGACAGCGAAAGGACACCATTAAAAGCAAAAACATGTTGTGCTCAACTGTAAAAATGCCCCCCCCCCCCAAAAAAAAAAAAAAAAAATCGTTCGAGTATTACTATATATGTGTAGCGATACTCTTTCGCGACGGAAAAAAAATAACTTTTTGTTATTTTTTGTTATAAATATTTTAGGCTACAAATTTATGACCGAGAGGAGATGGCTAGGCCTATATCTCAAAATAATTGGGATCGCGGGCGACGTCACAATTTGAAGCGCGCACGCGAACATCGCTCATATGTATGCGTTTCTGTCATGAACATATTCGGTTCTTATTTCTCTATATATAATACTTTAGGATGTAAGAATAAATCAAGCTAAAACCCGAAATCACACGAATTTTGCAAAACATTGCTGTTTTGGGGCGCAGCTCTTAGGCGCCCGTTTCCGTGTTTCGCGGCGTCGCCGTAACCGCGCTAAATTTAGCGGGAAAATTGACGTCACGTGACCTCAACACCAATTTTAGTCCCCGCTAAATTTAGCGGGGGAATCGAATTGCTGTTGACGTCACGTGACGTCAATATTCCCGCAAAGTCTAGCGGAGAAATTGAATTTGTTCATAAGTTACGTTTCACCAAATCATGTGACGTCATTTTTCCCGCGAAATTTAGCGGGGAAACTGATTTGCTGTTTAGCTCAGGTGACGTAAATGTTTCAGCGATATTTGGCGGGGAGACTATGGGAGGAGAGGAGGGTATGGAGGAGGAGGGGAGGGTGCGCAGGAGAAGGAGGGGCATACCCTCCACTCCGTATCCTCCCCTCCAAGTCCTTTAGAGCTGCGCTCTAATTTAGCATTACAGAGATTTGTAAAAGTCTAATCCTTTTTGTCAACTAAATATTAAATTTAACTTGAAAGTCGTCAGTATACGCCACTTGTACGGAAGCACAATTTCTCTCATTTAAGGGAAAGAAACGACCGTGCCGAAGTGTTTTGTTTCCTTTAAAATGAGTGAGTCTAGAAACTTTGTCGAATGTACAGCGCCATGCAAAGGCTTCTTCGACAGTTTGAATGATTTGCTGAATACATTTCTGAATGTATCGAGCTTTTTGTACTGAGGTGGCCGAAGAACGGGCAATAATGTCATAAATCTTGTAGTGAACCAGCTTAACAAAAAAAAAAAGAATATTAGAACTAAAACTTGAAATATATACAACGTCCGTCAGAAATAAAGAAGACAAAAATGGAAGGCGCCTGATTGGCGCCACAGTCGACAGATGGAGGCTGTTCTCCGCGTCGACAGGTGGCCTTCGGCGGCGAAGTCACCGCGTACCGTATTTTTCGGCGGTAGTAGCTTCGGTGATGACGCCACTGTCGTCATGGGCTCGTGTTCGGAGGTTTCCTTCCCCGCTAAGGCCCCTTACCCAGCGTAGAATAACCGGAGGCTGCCCGTCGGAACACCGCCCGAAAACGTCGGCGAAACCTCTTTCGTCCTCTGGCACTCCTCGTACCCGGGAGGAAACCTCCAATCGCTCGTTCGAAGCTAAGCGCGCCGATGAAGATGACCGAACACCCCAACACAAGTGCGCATAAAAGTTAAAGACAAGAAAACAGGCGCAGTAACAACCAGTGAGTGAAAAGCGAAGGACGACATGTACCCGAAACTAATTGCCGAAAAACACGAACCACCACGTCTGTTTCGTTTTTTTTTTCTCATTTTCTCATTATTTTGTAAATTTCATTCGTAAAATAAAATGATCGTACACTTGTAATTCTGCAGAGAAAGCAGGGGCCTAAGTTTAGAAACGTCGTCTGCTATCGCCGAGGACGAAGAAAACGCCCGTCGTGGCCGCCTACTAGGGAGCCGGTGTTGAAGGCAGGGTCCATCTCGGAGCATGGGGAGCGCTTTGCTATTTCCTGGAGGACGCCTCTTCAGCGGAGATTGGTCGGAGGTGCGCATGCGCTGAGATTTCGCGCGGCGACGAGGAAAGCAGTCGGGAGGGCGCAGACGACGATCAACTCTTTCGGGATCTGCCCTCTCAGCTCCTATCGCGAAATTTATTTATGCATTTATTCTTTATTTAGACCAGAAGTCTGGGAAGTTGGAGCAAAAGGGCGACCAAAGCTCCCTGACAAGGCTCCTGTCCCCGTTACAGCGCTACAGCAGCAGTACAACAACATGCATAATTACAGACATACAACGTAGGGTGCACTTGTAACAATAAGCTAACGTCAAAATAAAAAAAAAAAGAAATGCGGCCCATAAATTACGTGACTTCGATCGAGCAGTGGAACAATCTCTGTGCTTACAATCTGAAGTGCCGTCATCTGACCGCGGTTCCGCCAACCAGACGCCTTTCTTGTTTGAGCAGACGTAAGCCGTAGGTAAGGATTTCAAGTTTTAGATTTCTAAATTCTTACCCGGGTGATTTAGTTCATTGAGATGTTTATAGCCTTAATGCACGTTCTTCTGCCACCGATGTGGAAAATCGTCGCTCGATACATCGCAGAGTCCGAGTTATGCGGTCCCTTCAAGCAGCCACTGATCCCTTTGCTTCGCGCTGTATATTTCGCCTCGGTGCATTAGGCCTTTAGGGAGGACAATGAAAATGGTGCGCGAAGCTCCTCTTTCAATTATCAAGCCCCGCCGGGCAACCAAAGGAGCTCATTATCTGACCGAAGGCGTAAAGTGGTGTCCGACGTGTGCACCCGTTCTCCCGCGAATCAAGTCCACGCAACGAGCACCTCGTGAATGTTTCCGCGACGGGGAAATATCCACCTCGGAAGCCAAAGTTCTTTCCCGCCCCAAGGAAAAAAAACAACAACAAAAAAAAAAAGAAACACATGAAAACTACGCGACACTTTTTCACGTTTCACAATACTATGAATCGAATTCAACGAGGTAGAGAGGCTTAAAGCGATAAACTCGTATCCCGCTCACCAGGCAAAAGTGACCGCCACTTGGCTGCCGCCATGTTGCACAGTTTTGACCACCTGACCGGGACCGTACCAAATCCTGAGACTTTTACGCATAGCTCAGCGGAAAGTCGTATTGCGATCGCCGTAAAAAAAGAAAAAAAAAGCAGCACAGTGGTTGACGTCATTTAGCATTAGGAAGCTGCCCTAGTTTTTGTCGTAAACGCACGTTTTGGACTTAAAACAAACGAAACATAATTTATCTCGTCGGTACTCGGATTAAAGAATTATTTGTGCGCGGTATTTCGTTAAACTCTAGACGTAAAACTATAAGGTAACGTATCTAGTGGTCAAAAATGTGCAACATGGCGGCGGCCACTTGGGGGTCACTTTCAGCTGCCAGTTTATCGCTCTAAGTTGGTTGAATTGCACTTCTTTTTCACTCGCATTGTTCAAACCGGAAGCCATTAAATCCAATAATCTGCTCGCGAGATGGATTCATGATAATACAGATAGTTCAGAGTGACGATCGAGACTTTTACAGTTGCCGACAGCTTAAGCACCACTGGGCGTGGTCTAATATGTTAATCGTTCTTGCTTAGTGATTGGACCTTCGACGTTCGTATCCACTAATGCGGAAATCTCATTGGCTGCGGATGAATTGTGAGATGCAGGGGGCTCGCCACTCTCTGGCTATGGGGAGAGTAAGTCGTCTGCTCCTGGCGCAGCTGGTTGCGGTGACCTTAGAAATGCGCCGCGTTCTGATTGGCTCTGATTGGAAGGGTACTGGGTAGACTTCAATGCTAGAAGCCTCGAGGTCTACCCACTATCCTTTCAATCAACCAATAGAAGCTCGGTGTTCTGACATCGTCGCAACTTCTGTGCAGGAAGCAGACATATTTGCGCTTCGTATTACACTATTGTCTTCTTTCCGCTAGGGGAAGCTCCACCAACGGTGAAGGACAGGGACAAGCTCCCGTACACAGTGGCCTGCATCTATGAGACTCTTCGATTTTATCCCGTGGCCCCGGTCGGTCTTCCGCACAAGACGTCTTGCGACACACAGGCTGGTGAGTACGTTTCCAAGCCTCGTATCTACGTCAATCTCTCTGAACTGTGCAAACTAAGGAACAGCCTGATGTTAGCGGTTACGCTTACATGGTTGCGGCCGTAAAGTATACAACGCAAATACAACGACTCTGATTGTGTAGAAGAGTGAGGAAGAAGGAAGACAGAGGGAGCATAAGTGCACTGCACCCCATTCCCTCCTCTCCATTCCATGAGCTATAAGTCGCGTGCCCGTAAACGTTTCCAGTGATACAAATATGTGCCATTGAGCTCACTTGTTAGGTCAGTGGAGTACTACTGGCATCCTAAGCGCTATCATTTGGCAAGACGATTAGCGCCTTTGATTGGACCATTGATAAACATATGTAATCTCGAAGTTTCGAGAAAGCTTAATGTAGCACTCCAGAAATCAAAATACCTTCCTTTGTTTCCACTGCATGTCATATATTCCCCAATGATGAGCTCGAGCAATCTACTCTCACTAGAGCTTTCAGAGGTGCTTCTGTTGCCCCAGCTGAGGGAGCGTATAAACACCAGTGGCGCTGCTCCAGCCTGAAGAAGAAAAAGTGTTAGGTATTTATTGCTTAAACTGGCACTGATATTTCGACAATTTGGAAAAGCTGTTAATAATAGCCTAGTTACTCAGTCCTTTATTAACTGCCCTTAAGACAACGGTAGACTGGTGGCCTCAAGTGTAGTTATACTTAACAAACAAAAGAAAACGACAGCGATCGTCTTTCCCACCGACGACCGCTGTCGCCGGTGAAAAAAACTGATATGCCGTCATTTTGAACTTTCTCAGCTGTCACGCCAGAAAAATACCCAATTTGGCACAAGGCTGGCAATCGTATGGGCCTAATTTGGGCCTAATACGAATGTGCCCCAAGGTGTTAGCCAATTCCAGAGCACTTTCCTCTGGCTTTTCGATGTTGTTTTTCTGGCTCGCCACGCAATTGCAGATGTGCGAGACTTGAAGCAAACATTCCACTTATGAACTGAAGAACCATCAGTAAAGCGTAAATCTGGCACTTGTCTGGCAATTTTAGCCCAAAATTTCCACGTGAAAACGGAACAACCAGTAGGGAAGCATAACTGTGGTAGTTCGTTGTGGCGATTTTGGGCATAAAGGTGCCATATGAGAGCCAAACTGTGCCAGTAATGAATACCAACGTTGGCACTTGTTGGACGAATTAGGGCCAAGATACGCATATTCTGGCCAAGGAAGGCCAAGCTTTATTGTAACGTGGCTGCTTGGTGCTTTTTAAGACCCTGAGTTCCCAGCAAAAACAAATTTTTTCCACAAAAACTGGTACTTGAGATTTTACCGAACTCTAGCCAGTTAAGCGAGGGACCGCCAGATGACTCGAAATCAACACGCATTACCGTTGCAATCACAGTTCGCGCCACGGTGTAACTCCGGCGCATCGTGATTGAGTTTTTTTGTCGTTATTGCTTTAACGACAACTGAGAACTCCGGTGTAACTAGAGTGCCAACTTTTGTGCCTAATCTCCTTCACAAGGCTGTTCAGACAAAACGCAGCGGATTTAAAATTTACAGGTGTTTATATCATTCGCAGTAGCAGTATGAACATCAATTGGACCGTTGATGTTGGTACGGACGCCTATCTCATTCAAAACGTTTATCGCAGTTCGTTGGAAAGCGCACCATATTCTTTTTATCTTCACGTTTAACCGTTTCAAGCTTAAAGAGGCTAGGACTCCTCATCAATAACAGATAACTATACTGCTATGACCCATTGTATGTTCCTATATTTATGTTAAATGTGTTTTGAAAATGGCGGGATAGTCTCGTGGATAAATTGATTTATGTACGGGGCCCTAGAATCCGCTTCATTTAAAAAAAGCCGCCTTGGTTGTTGAGGTGGTGGCGTCGCCTGCCCACCGGGCGACGTCCCCTTCCACGCACTCGCAGACGTGGCTATTTTGGCGTTTCGAGCTTCAGCCTCCTCGTTTACCTTCCGCGTTTTCAGCATGCGGTTCGTTACGATGACGTGTGCATTTCTCGCTTCGACAAAGTCTTGGAAACGGAACACAGCAACGATGAGAGTGGTTGTTATCAAGCGATGTTGGAAGCTAGCCATTTTCACTGCGACCCGCTGGCGACCAGCTCCTGGGACGACGAGTTACGGACGAACTCGCCGTGGTCACCGTCGTCCGTGACAATCTGGCAGGTTCGTGCAGGGTGGAAAGTTAAAAAGCCGAGAGCGAGAATAGCGTTGGAGTAGACGAGTTGCGAGAACGGTTTTACTGTCCCGTGGCGAAGCGAGCTAGGGCTATTATGGAACCGCGAGAAATGAGAAAGGGTTCTTGATCAGGTAGTTTATGCGCACCATGGTGTGGCTATTGTGCGCAATATTGCCCGGTCGCCAGATGGAAATGATTAAAAATTCTTAAATTCAATATTGCAATTACTACAGCTCTAAAGATTGCGAAACTCGAAGTATATACTATGTAGTCTATGAGCATCTCAATTCAAGAATATTCTACCAGTTTGATGTTTCTGTCCCTTTCAACCTACAGTGGTTCATTCATTTTCGTAACGAGTGATTTGCGCTATTAAGTATTTTTGGACGCTAACTTTTTTCCCATTTACGCAGCAGATAGCGAAAATTAATGTCTGCATTTACCTGCATATAAGTGAGTAAAGTCGATGAAGCAAACCCTTCTGGTTCTTTCAGGCGGCAAGTTCATCCCGGAGGACACCGCCCTCCTCTTCAACGTCTATGGCGCGAATCATGATCCGGCTCTCTGGGAGCATCCGGACGCTTTTAAGCCGGAGAGATTCCTCGATCCCTCAACGGGAAAGCTGAACCTTGAGGGCCTGCCTCCGATCCTCACGTTCGGCCTGGGCCCGAGGACGTGTCCCGGAGAAAAGTTGGCGCACATGGACATCTTCTACGTTCTCGTGCGCCTCATGCAGCGCGTCAGCTGCAGCGTGCCGGCCGCAACCATGAACAAGGACATAAAGAAGATGGACTCCAATTTGTTCCTGGTGCCAGCAGCCCAGGACATTATTTTCACAAAGAGAGACTGAGAGGTGCCGCGTAGGGAGGTGGTGGCCTGTTCACATATTGGCGTTTCGGTGTGGCACATGTCGGAGTGCGTGGAGTCGGGATGCTGAGTTTAACCTCCACCCCTTCCTGTTTTGATCTAGATGAGCATCGTACCGGTGTGCGGCAGGGTATCCCTGCTGCGGGATTCTGCTCAAAGACCTCAGACTGGAAATCATACTGCACTGACTAAATTTATTATCTGCAGCGGAGACACCAGACGCTAACTGAAACTGAGAACCTTCCCGCTGTTTGAAAAAAAAACACCACATATCAGAATTGCTTCAAGCGCGACAGATTTGATTGCAGAAAGGTGAGTGCAAAGTTCTGCAGAGAAGACTGTAGAACATTTGCAGCATGCTTGTGCGTTGTAATGCAAGCGACCCTAATTAAAAACCTATAGCAACTGGCTACCAGCGCCTACGGTTCGCAAATAACGAGCGATCTCCGAGAAATAAAAAAAATGGTGGCGGCTCCTGAACGCTGCATCGCAGCATTGCTGGTCTGTCGGCTTGCCCTTCGGCTCGGTGACATCTCCTCCGCTTGTGCCGTTAGCTTCGCATAAATAATTTGTCAGACCTTTTACAGGAATCTAAGTTCCCGCTTTAATGCAGAAGACACCCTTTTCAAAGCGTCATCAAGCAATATGGGTGGTCATCATTTCTGCGGCACGAATCGTGTGATTGAATCTGAGTCATTGCGGAGCACTGGCGGCCGGATTGTGTAATTGACACAGCGGCTTCTAGATGGCGCCAAGTCTAGAAAGTGGTATATTTTGATGAACTACACTGACATGTATAGGGAAATCGCATCTCCAACCTTCTCTTCTTGGCTTCAAGCTGGCTGATCGAGCGGCTCGGAAAGCTGTTCAGGCTAAAACAACTTCCATGCGAAGTATTGTGGCAAGGTCGACGGCGAATGGCTAGCTACTCGCGTCTGCATCCTGTCACAACCACACCGTAGGGCACTTGACATATTGAAACGCACATGGCGGAAGAGAGGTCGACGGGTACGGCAACGCTAACATGGCGTGCTCCGCCGGAAAACAAGCATTAAAGTTGTATCTTTATTATTTTACGTGTATTTTAGAAACAACATATCATTTGTAGATTTCTTGACCGTCTAATAGACAATAAAAAAGATACTACGAATCTTTGCGCTGCGACCATGTGAGGACTTTTGTTTACGTGTTTATTCGCAAATCCCAATCTGTTTCGGCATCACACTACTTGACACAAGCTTGAATCGCATCACTTCGTAATCGCGAAAATTATATGGCCAGCTGTTCTGGTAGTGACCTGTATCGAGAAGTGGCGCAGGTCGATCATGCAGTACGTGCGCCTCCATTCCCAGGAAACTCTTTGGTGCCTGGGTAATTTGGCAAACGGTCTCTCGGTCATCAGCTGTAAGTGCGTCTTTATCTCGGATTCGGGACGAGTTCGCTGGTTGATACATACTCGGGTCAAATCTCTCTTTGTCACAGTCGAAACTAAAATGAATCGAGTGAAAAATCAGGATGGAAAAAATATTCCCCATCGTCCGTTAAAGTGCGAAACTGACGGTGCCCCGACGAAATACTTAAATACCTTCACTGCCCTCTATAGTATGCTAAACGTTAAGCTGCTGTTAGAGCCTCTAGATGGCAGTGACTTTCAGATATAAACTTGGAAACCTTTTCGAGCAACTTAAGCAGTCGAAACGTTTTGTGTAGGCACGTTGAGAACTTTCGTCGAACCTAAAGTTATACGCTGAACCCAAAAGGTTCGTCCGATTCGCCGAACTTTTGAACATTTGAGAAATGTTCCCAAATTGTGTTGCCCAACTTTCCCAGAGATAGTTTTGAAAAAGAATGTTCTATGTCTTAAAAAATAACGGTCTATGTTAACTTACTCTAAATAATACGCCACTCGCTAGCCGAACTGCACCAGGTAGCTTTTACTTTAAGCCTACGCCCATAATAGCCGATTTTATTCCGTTCTCGGGTTGCCAAAGGCATGGTAGCGCTTTTTAGACGAGGACAAACGAAAGAAAGACGAGACAGACACGAGCGCTGTCTCGTCTGTTCGACGTTTGTCCAACTTTGAGTTAAAAGCTAGGAAACTTTTAATCTTGCCGAAGTCAAGATTCTGAGGGTTGGCGACATTCCTGAAGACAAATGTTGCAATACGAGAGCTGGATAGTCTGTCAGCCTCCCCAGGCAGGTAAAAAGTTAAGAGTCTCTGACCCAGCACCGCTATGCGGCGAGAAACTAGAGAGTTTGAGGGAACCCTGATTGCACATCCGATCTGGTACGATGGGTCCTTCAGTACGAACTGCGCATGCGCTGCCACCGAGAAGACTCGCATATCCGTAGTTACCGGAGGGCCCATCGTACTTTATCGGGTATGCAAAAACGGTTCCCTCAAACTCTCTACTGAGGGAGCGGATTAGAGGATAGCGCAAGAAGGGACGTCAGAACGCCGAGCTGCGATTGGAATGAATCGGGGGTAGAGCTATCTGTCTTTGTCTTCACTGCACTTCTCAAACGCGTTCGAATGCGAAAGCCAAATGACGGACTCCGGCTTCCCGCGTTCGAAAGCGCGTAGTGGAGACAAAGCCTGCCTGTTGTGCACTCTTTGAACGCGGAAGCGGAAAACACCGACGTTGCCTCGTTCTGATGTGTTGGACGAGTGCAGCGGTGACAAAGACGGTGAACTCCAGGTCTCCCCACTCATCCTTCCTTCCAGAGCTGTGGCGTTCTGACGACCCCTGTTGCGCTCTCGTCTCCGATTCTCTCCCTCGGCTTCTCGGCACATGGGGTCTGCTGTGAGAAAGACAGGGTCGCGCACCCCCATCACGAAATAGCCAACACGACGGAAAGACGCCGCACGCAGGGCGCCACCAGCATCGTCCGAAATGGCAGCACCCAGGAGCGTCCCTTGGAAGCGTGTGTTTGAGAAAAACAAAGCCATTCAATGTTTGGAACACCCCCTCGAAACCGATACAAATTGCACATCGGTGTTCGGCCCTTTTGCGTAGTTTTAATTCCACGTGTGTGTCAAACAAGGAGCACTACGAAACCGCGCTTAATTTGTTCTTTAAAGCGGCGATAGTACGAGCTCCCGTCAGCGTTGGCGAGCAACCTAGCGATAAAAAAATATTTAAAACGAACTCCTAGAACTAATATTCATGGAGCGTGAGCAGAGTAGAGGTGATCTCAGACTTCCAAGAATGTGCCCTTGGAGCTTCACGTCTTTACACTGTGCAACTGCGCCCTGACAGGAGCTTCACGTCTTTACACTGTGCAACGGCGCCCTGACACACAGTCCATAAAAAATAAACAAAAGGAATTCTAGTGCACAGAGTAGAAAGTAAAAAACGATCACAATAAAATGACCTTCACTTACAACTCGTTTCCGTCCGATTACACAAATTGCACTTTGACAGGTTGCCACTTTTGACGAGCTGCTATTTCTGCAGATGGACCAGTGAGAAGATTGTTTCTTTCGATGATTTGGCCTTCGACGAGCTGATCTACGATGAATTGGCTTTCAACGAGTTGGCGGGCTCCGGTTCCGGGCACCTTAATTAGTTTGGTTCGACAAAGCAATACACGTCACGCCAACTCCATAAATGTTTTTTTCGATTACACTCTACTCAATTTCACAGAGAAGATAGGTAGGAATGCATAATCTACATTTTCCAAATATGTGCTGCCACCTAGGCACGAGACTGGGTTCGAGATTGTTCGACACCCAATACGTGAGCTACATCCTGTTAGCCCATTGAGTCGCTGTTGCCTAGGTACGGCCTCCCCAAACTCGCCTTGTCCCCATCGTTGGTTTATCTTTGGCGCCGAAGTTGATACAAGGAAACCTCCTTTCCTCTCTGATCAGCCAGAGGAAAGTAAGAGAGACTTTTCCAATTCTATTCACTCTCGAACCGAGAGCTCTGCAAAAGCTCCACTCATAGATCCGATCGACGGCAACTTTGTGAACAGCATCGCAACAAACACCTACTGAACCAGAAAACATCCCACATATATTGGGGAGGAGATTGAATTACACACGGTGCTTTATGTAGACCTTTTTCTGAGAGTTTGGCGTTCTCCGAACACATGGTCAGTAGACGGGAATATTTACGTCCTCTTCCTCGATGGAGCGCCGAGTGCAGATTGTATACATGAGTGCCGCGGAAGCGTTCTGAGGGAACCCACGTCCAGTCGGTGTAACTGAACCCGAGCCCCGGCCGAACGCTTGAGCCGCGCTAGGCTATGCCATCCGAACGATGCAGACGAAATAACTAAACAACAGAAAAATGCATCCTCTTATTGTCAACGTGGGTTCAGTTCTTAACTTCGTGGTAAACGGTTCAATCTCCTCCTGGATAGACGCTTCCATCATTGCCGCACCTTTCGATTTGACATATTAACACCGACTGATTTCGCTATCCAAGATTTAAACAAAGGGCATCATCCCTATACCTGTCTTTCAAAGCGTAAATATGCTTCTCGTTCGTGCAATCGCCGCCTTTGGTTTTTGTGAATGTAGTGTGTGGTGATGACAATAGAACACGCAAAAAAATTAGAGGTTTACAATTACGTGTAAGGCCGAATTAGAGCGCAGCTCTTGAGGAGAAGGAGGGGAGACTGTGCAGGGGAGGGAAGTCTACGGGGGAGAATTTACCGGGAAATTGTGGTTCAATTTCGCGGTAAATTTACCTGCTAAATTTGGCAGAAATTTTCGCCTCTAAATTTGGCGCGAAACTTTCCCCTCTAAATTTAGCGCAAAAATTTGGCGGAAATCTTTTCCTGCTAAATATCGCAAAAACCGAATTGCCTGCTAGATTTAGCGAAAAAATTGCCCGCTTAATTCAGTATAAAAATTTCCCCTCTAAATTTAGCGAAAAACTGTCCCCGCTAAATTTAGCGGGAAAATTTGTTGCTATATTTGGCGGGGAAATTTGCCCCTAAATTTATTGAGAAAATTTCCACGCTAAGTTTAGCGGAAAAATTTCCCGCCTAATTTAGATGCCGTGTGACATAACGAGGGTGATGTCACACGTGATGTCACTGGTGGCGTCATTATGGGAAACGTCCTATAATACAACGCGCAGTTACGCTGCCGGCGACGCCACTCAAGCCGGAAACGGGCGCCTAAGAGCTGCGCTCTAAAGTTTCTTTGTTAAATTTTTTTTCGACAATTGATAGCTTAGGCGTACTATCTATACTCAATACCAGCACTGGAAAGTATGATTGTAGTCAGCAGTGCTGCAGAAGCAGTTTTTAGAAGCTTTGATGCCCAACGAAAATTCTGCGTCTACCGCTCAGATGACGAGTTATGTCGGTCAATTTGCCCATCTTCCGCGAATCAGCAACACTCGCAATGCCCTTCATACAAGATTCGCCGACATCTTCTAGAAACTAAAGCCTGCGTGCTTCGTTTTCAATCCCCAGCTACGTCACAGGACTTATACTTCGTTTAATCTTTAATTCCAGACGCAGCAGACGCCGCGAGGCGATGGACCCAGTCATACCCCGTGAAAAGCGCTCCATAAGGGTGTTCGTCATGCCCCTGTATGAGTTCTATTATCGCTGAACCAGTCGAAAATAGAGGTGGCCTCGTGACTGGCGCTTTTCACGCTGCTTTACCGGTGCCATTCGCTCGTATCGTCGCCGGCGTTTTGACTTGGGCTAAAAACGGGCAAACATCGAGAGCCGGCGGACGGTCTTAACCGCCGAGCACCTACGACGATGCTCACGATACTGGCAAGATCGCTCGGGAACACAAGATTTCTCGTTTTTGTTTTCAGTTTTTGCAAACATCGACAAAAGAGCACCATCGTGGTGTTCGTTGTGTTTCTGTGCGCTGAATCAATCATAAACAAAAAGAACCAGTGACTTGCACTTTTAACGCAGCTGGATTGGTCCCACTGGCTATAAAAAAAAGCAAAAAAAAAAAGAAGATTAAGCTGTGTGACGAGGCAACTTTCTCAGACGCCAGACGGTTTGAAGGCGGAGGAAGGCGAGAAGGTAATTTCGCGGCATAGAAAGTCCTTGAACATGCGGAAACGAGACGCAACACGAGCCTCGGATTTTCATTTCATCTCTCGTCGACGAGAGAGTCTCTATAGCGAATTCGAGGGTCGACACCTTATACGTGTTGTGCGCGGGGCTTTTGGGGAAAATATGAAGGGGACCCGACGGTTGACGTTTTCTTCCCAACGAACGAGCGACGGTGCGACTGGGGACATTAAGGCGAAGCCCAAGGAAGACTTCCAAGTTACGACTATCTCTTCCAAGGTATGTCGAGCAGTTTGGCAGCTTTCTCTTATCACTCCACTTTCATTCTGATACTGCGTCCCGCAAGATTATGTAGCGCCGAACCACTCCTCTCGTTACTTCGTCCTCGTGCAGGCTATTTGCAAGGCGAGCTGTGGCTCCCGTAGTGATTTGAAACATTTTGTTTGCTTTAACACGCGAGCTACCTGCTCAGAATATTGTTATCTATGTTTACCTTGCCTGAAAAGTCCCGAAAAAAAATATACGTTTGGGCCGTCAGTCTTACTTTTCTTCCTTTTACCGACTAGAGTTTAGTAGCCGCGCATTTTATAGTATTGCATTTTCTTAAATACCCTTCTTACCGATTTTGATTTACTTTTGTTGCTCTATAGGTCTAAAATAGTTTCTTTGGAATGTTATAACACAAATACACGTGACTTCGATACAAATCCTATACCACACAAATGTGCATGGCTAAGTATCTGAGCATGTATGGGTATCTGTAGACACCGCTGGTTGCAGTTTTATTGCGCATTCAGATTGCCTTTGGAAATAATGGTCTGTTCCCACTAAACTACTTTTTCGGCTCGTTTCGGTACGAACAGCATAAAAATCAGGACGCACCGTTCGATTGATAAACAAAAACCCCCCAAAAAAACATAAAAAACGCTACTGATTTACACTACTTTTGTTTGCACGTACTGTCGTATCTAAATATGAGGTCATTACTGATCCTTGGTTGTCAATGATAAGATTTGCTAAATTTTAGTAAAAAATTAGTATGAAATCGCTATATTTAATATGTTCTTCTAGTTAATTGCACAACACTTCCGGGAGTTCTTCATTAATTCATTCATTTGTTTATTTTCTGTGCTCACGAAGAGCTTCATGCCTTGATAATGATGCGCAACAAAATATTCACAGGTTATTTCCAAAAGGCTTAAAAGCTACGAAATTTGGGTTAAAAACATCATTATCTGCTCCACTGAGGGTATTGTAGAAGTGCTGAATACGAGTAATAGGACTGGTTGGAATATCGTGATTAACATGGAAAGTCGGAAAAACCCGGCCGCAAAACTCGAGTCGGAACGTTAATATTAATAGGAGATATGAGACATAGGCAATCATTCGATTAATGATTACATTTATAAAGAAAAAAGAGATCGCGCTCACGCCGTTTAGAACTCAAAGTAGGGCATTTGCATCGTTCCAACAGTCTCGCAAAAGAATAAAAAGAGTACGACCAATGTAACGGTCATAGAAAATTTGAAAGAGAAACGTTTTTGACCATTTTCAATCATCTCTCGGCTCGCAAAAATAACACAATTCTAGACTACAGAGGCCAACTTGGATCGGATTAATGAGAAATATAACCGTAGAATGCATGTTGGTGTGGAGAACTCACGCGGCATTCTAGAAATTACTCCCAGCTTACAAAATGTGTCATTTATGAGGTTGTTAACATGTACAGTAAAGTATAACGAGGAGTCTATCTATATACCAAAATCACGCGTGCACTCGACTCTTCGCGGGGGATCATTGCTATTCTGGTAACAAAAGTTTATTAAGTTTATTTTTTCTACCTTTCTGCACAAAGACATAATAGTGGTTTTAGAAGGATTGCGCGTTAGCATGTTCGGACGACATCCTTTGCACACACGCCTAACATCCTCCACAAGTTTTTCACAGTCTTCCAAAGATATGATCTGCCTAAACAACTTGACATCATCTACATATTGCAATATGACCGAATTGCGAACAGTTGAGCTCGAATCATTAACAAAAGCATTAAAAAAGATCGGCCCAAGTATGGAGCCTTGTGGCACATCCGAAGGAGAAACAAAAGGCCGCGAGTGATGGCCAAGAACACGAACAAAATTGTTTCTATTAGACAACTTTCTTAAACTTTCTCTCCTCCACATCCATTCTTCAGTCATCAGCTGGATAGCTTCGTTTCTAACAGGCAGAGAGCAGTCAGTTTCAGTCAACAGTTCTTCATCAGCATCAGTCGCAGTAACTTCCGGTGTTCCCCAAGGCAGTGTTCTCGGGCCCCTTCTATTCCTTATCTATATTAATGATCTTCCTTCCTCAATTAACTAGACTAATCGGCTATTTGCCTATGACTGTGTTGTATACAGAAAAATTACTGACCCAACAGATCATTACATTCTTCAAAACGATCTCGACACCATAAGCTCCTGGTGCACCCATTGGCAGATGAATATCAAACCCGGAAAATGCAAACAAATGACCTTTACCACCAACTCGACCAAATCATCTCGCGAATATTTATTAGTGTCACAACAATTAGAAAGTGTCTCATTATACAAATACTTGGGTGTCCATATTTCTGAAACATTATCGTGGAATGAACATATCGACAACATAATCGCCAGCTCAACGAGATCATTAGCTTTCTTGAGGCGGAACCTCTATCTGGCCCCTGCTGCGACAAAATTACTCGCCTATAAAACAATAATTCGACCCAAACTTGAATACGCAAGCGTTGTGTGGAATCCACATCAAAATTATCTAATATCAAACCTAGAATCCATTCAAAACAAAGCTACCCGGTTCATCCTAAACGATTACTCTCCACAAAGTAGTGTCTCCGCCTTAAGATCAAGACTTGGTCTCGCTTCATTAGCCACACGACGCAAAATTAACCGCATGTGTTTCTTCCATCAAGTTTACCATAGTAATTCACAGTTCAGAAATTGTCAAAAGGCCCATTATATTTCTTCTCGAAACGAAAACACATGTAAACTCCTTCAATACCGCTCCCATAATAACTCATTCATGTTTTCTCCCTTAATAATATGTATTACAGAATGGAATAACTTGCCAGATCATTTTGTAACCAACTTAGATATTACAGCGTTTCAAGAAATCTGCGTGCTTTTATTCAATGAGTAGGGAACGTCTGTTTGTGTATATATATATCTTGTTTTCTTTTGTGGTTAGAAGAGATGTGGTTGTGTTAGTGTTCTTACGTTATGTTTTATATTGTATTCCCATTTATTGCCACCCCCCTCATGTAATGCGTCCTCAAAAGACGCCCTTGAGGTAAATAAATGAAATGAATGAAATGAAATGAAATAGTATAGAAACAGGGAACACAGGGAGGTGATTTGTTCATCGTGAATAAAATTCAGTACCACAATTTCAAGACAGGAAGACCGCCCAAAGTGTTTCAAAGTATTCTTAATAACAGTTATGGAGGGGTATAAAATTACCCCTCCATAACTATTTATACAGAGAGTTCCATAGGAACGGAAAACGAGTGCTTTGGATCAGGTAAATAAACCATGCGTCGCAGAATGCTGGGACTTTAGGAGATTGTGACTAAATGGCTATGGGGATGGAATTCAAAAGGTTTTAAACGTGAAGTTACCAGCATTCAAAAATAATTCAGAAAAATAAATTGTACCTATGAGCCGTTGTCTACCTAAGCAATGTCGTTAAAACAAAACTAGAAATTATGGACGTTAATGAGATTTATATCAGCGAGAAAATGGATATTGTTTTCTTCCTTACAGAGTGACTTTTTTGACTGAAATAGATGCTAAAGGAGCCCGAAATATCATTTATCGTTGTCACAACTTTAGGCCTATGAATGGACGTCGGTTCATAGAGGAATTTAATTTTTTCCTAAATTTTCTTTCGATCCAGGTAATGTCATGTTGTCGAACTTTTCCGTTTGATTCCAACCACTAGTGCCCCATTCTAACGAACTTCGAGCTTTCTTCGACGCATCGTTTATTTACCCAAGAAAAAAAAAACACAAAAAAAAACACGTTTTTTTTTTTCCTTAGAATTTTCCTGTACTTCTATAAACGAAAGCTCTGCTTCCCAGTGTAAAGTACTTGCGTTGTCATTGGACTCCTTCCCGCGTCGGCATCTTGAATGAGTCACCGCGATGTCTGGACCCGTCTTGAGCTCTGGCATTTGCCCTATTGAAAAATTTAATTTGTATGAAGATTTCCGTGTCCAATAAACACGTATGAATCATACAAGATATATAAGAACACATAAGAACCATATAAAAACTATATAAGATATATACGAACATATAAGAACCATAGAAGAAACTTGTGAGAAGTTTCGTATAAGTTCCTTCTAATTTCTTATATGGTTCTTATATAGGTCTTATTTAGTTCTTATATGGTTCTTATATAGGTCTTATTTAGTTCTTATATGGTTCTTATATAGGTCTTATTTAGTTCTTATATGGTTCTTCTATAGGTCTTATTTAGTTCTTATATGGTTCTTATATAGGTCTTATTTAGTTATTATATGGTTCTTATATATTCTTACATATCTTGTATGAATCACACGTGTTTATTGAACAGAAAAAATTTCTCATAGATTTTCACTAGGGTGGCCACGGTGCCTGGCAGGCGTCGTCGACTGGTGTGTTTAGTAGTTCTAAGGTTGTTATCCCGGTCGATGGGAACTATGGGGGTGTCTATAGTCGGGGTCCGGGGTCCGTGGAAAGATGCCGGTTTCTGGAGGGTTGGCTGCATGTAGATGGCGAGGAATTGGGGAGAGGGACGGCCAAGAAGCTTAGTGTTCAATTATATATATATAAAAAAAAAACATTTCTTAATTTTTTTCGAGTACACAATGCAAGCAAACGACGGATAATAACTATACCCTCATATGGACCCAGCATTGCGAGACGCCGGGTCAAGTGTCCTACCGTGCACGGCGAGGACGGTGGCTAAGTACCCGATGAACGAGGACGAGAACAGCGGGGGCTCACAAACCTATTCAGCTCAAGGCCCACCCGCTCGGTCAGGGGTTAAGACGGTGCTCCAGAAGCTGCCCCGTCCAATGAGAGTTTAGTCCAAATCCCATTGGGTACAGGCCCCGTCGCAGCCTCGATCAATCGAACGACAGGTCATTGCTGTTTCCGAGGGCTGCATTGAGGTCGGGCCCTGCGATTGTGAGTCTAAACACCGAGACTTAGGCTTCGATATATTTATCCTCCGGAGAAAATATACTCATTCTCGGTTTCGGTGAGAATCGTCGAAACGTGCCTCACCAGAAAACGCTCTCTCACCAAGGAGCGCGGGCCTCAACGTAAACGAAAGTCGCGTCAGATACATTTGGGCGTCCTGGGAAGCCGTTTCGCGGAGAATGCCTCGATGCTGGGTCCATGCTGGCGCCTATTGACCAGTTGCGCCGGTGCCTCCGCAGCCAGTGCCGCGAGCCACTGGAACCTGACCCGAGGTATTCGACGAAGTCGTTCCAGCTCGAGACGCGACCCAGTTTACGAAGTGGCGCGCAAGCCGTTCACAGCAGCGCTCCGGTTCCCTGAGTACCTGCGTAGATTTGTGCGTCAGGATGCCCCTGACCCCGGGTGAGAGACCCACCTGCCTTGGGCGATATACGACTCTGCTAGTGGTAGAAGGAAGAAGGCAAGACCCGTACAAGCTCGCTCAACCAAAACGAATGACCGAGCAACAGCTCGACATGTACCTATAAACTAAAACGAAAGGCCGCCTCGGCAGCACAGAAAAATTGCGACCATCTTTACATGTCCAGTCTCCTATACTGATCGCACATCAAAAGTGGTCCCAAGGTGCTAACAAATGACGTCACAGAAGCGGCGGCGTGTTATGCTGTCGTGTGTCGTGATCCTGGAGGTCGGTGCTAGTAGCCCCGACAAAAGATACGAGCGAACCCGAGTGTTGCTGTCCTCGCGAGCTCCCAACTCGTGACTGCTGAAGCTTCCGTGGTCTGTAGAGCCTGGAGAACGACCTGCATGGGAACTGGCGCCTGCAACATCCACCATTGCTGTAGTAACACCGCGAGGATCGCGACCAAAGTCTACATGACACTTTTAGGACGTCTTCAAGCGGCAATTAATGTCCACGTTTTAGGACCCTGTAATTGCGTCAGTCGGAGAAGCGTTCCGCGTCTCCGACTGATGTGGAAAGCGTCAGTCGCACTGAATGTTAAATGAAAGTTCAAAACTAAGTCGTCAAAAACGAATCTTTCATGGAGTGTTGGGAGAAGGGCAGAACCGCCTGATCCTAGTGTTTCGTGAATGCGTCTTCTGAGTTTCCGATTTTCTCACTATGCCAGGGTTCGCCGGAACAAAGTCTGCAAAAAGGAAACTGAATGACATACGACGACTTTCCCTATTCGAAGAGTTGTCCTTCGTCGAGTTGATCTTCTAGAAATTGCCTTTCGACGAGTTGGACAGGTCTCAAACGTTACGCAAGTTAACCTCCGTAAAAAAAAAAAAAATGTTGTTGAATTAACAGCCGAGCAAACATGCCAGCCAATGGGATGCAGGGGACGAAAACGAGGATAAAAGACGTCTTGGGTTATTGTTTTTCATCATTCCTTTTGTTTAGGACAATTACCGATAAAAACTGGATTTGGGAGATGGGATTAAATGAGGAAAATTCGCTGTAGGATTTCTTTTGCTAGATTAACGCATAGATCGCGAGGTATAATCAAATTGGAAGCATGCGATGCATTATTTAATCAAAATGCCACTACCAACAGAATTACATCATCACAATACCAGCGGGCAATACACAACACCTAATGAATTTCCGAATCCTGCGATTGTTTTATTCCAAGTTCCATATGACATGTTGTAGAAAGTATTGCGAAAAAGAATCTCTCTTAGGGGAACTAAAACATCGGCGCTATTTGTTGAGATAACTGCGTAAAGCAGTATCTACAAATTAACATACAAGTTGAATGTCGTTATTAAATGAACAAAATTAAGATAAAATAATCAACTGCTCCGTGTTTACAACTTGTAACTATGCATTCAGATAAATATTGTGAATATCACGTTAAAATTACTTGTACTTACGGACAAAAACAAAACAAAATCCCACGAAAAGGTGACACAGGTCAGCCCCTTGGGGTTCAGTGCTTTCTGTCGGCCTCGTGATCTTGGGGCCGTTTTTGCGGCCTCAATACGCCGACTCCCTGACAGAAAAGGGAACATGTTCCCCAGTCGGTGTAAGGGCACAAAACGTGCAGGGGGGCCACGCATTTCCCTGAACACCTGCACACAGAGCGGCACTATGCGAGAACAGTGCAATACAGTACAATACAATAGGATTAGTCCGTACAAGTGAGAGGCACTCCGAGACAATTGGCATGACGTTTCACTTGCCTGTTGTTTCAACGCACAGCTCATTTTTCAGATCTATTCGTATTATTAGATTTGTCTTTTTTGCTGGGATCCTTCTATTGTCCGTCGTGATTGGTTCTTTCTGTGTGCAACAATAAAGTGAACTCGGGGATTTTTTTTTCTTAGAGTGTTTGAGCGACTTTAGTGACGGCATCAGCAAACCAGGAGTCGCAAAGTGCAACGGAGACGTCGGACATCCCGCCATGTCGAACCCCAGTCGCTAGTGTGGCCGTCGATGGGGGAACCGCACACCTTAATGGCGTTGTTGACTGGTGACTGCTGTCGCAGCGAGCGCATAGTTTGTGTACAAATATTATAGCTTGTGGAGTTGCGCGACTCTTGCCGTCGCTTTTGTACAACTAAACGCGTCGGACTCAAACTCAAGTTTGTGAAATAGCTTCAATATTGGTTCATTGTTGCATTAGTCAGTACATCCGTGTAAGGACGGTCTCCTGGACCGCTGGCATCAGAAACACACTGGACGCAAGTTGCTTTATGTCGGTGCACGAGGCTCCGTCAGGCACACCGAAGCTCACGCGCTGCAAGAGCCGCACAAGAACGTAAAAGATGTCCATCTGGCCCAACTTCTCCCCGGGACACGTCCTGGGGCCCAGACCAAACGAGAGGAGTTGAGGCTGTCCTTCTAGGTTTAGCTTGCCCGTTACAGGATCTAGGAAGCGTTCAGGTCGGAAGACCTCCGGGTCTTTCCAGAGAGCGGGGTCGTGATTCACTGCGTGGATGTTGTAGAGGACGCCAGTGTCCTTGGGGATAAACTTGCCACCTGGGAAAAGTCAAAATGTTTATTTCATCCCACTTACTACCTGATATGTTCGTAAATTGAAGGCGTCTCATGCTCCGAGGTATCTGAAGCGCGCACTTTCCAGAAGAGCGCTTGGCAAGGTCAATTGCTGCAATGTATGGAGGGAGCTCGTCCAAGGACGCGGCTGAAAACATTTTACGAATTTTTCAAAAAGATCGTCTGCGTTGTAAGACCGAGCGTTGCGTTTCATCCTGAACATTCAGCCTTTTTCTGGCTGTAAGCATATTTTCATCCTCTTCATTCACCGAGCTCCTTGTGTAGATTGCAGTAAGTGGCTTTCTTAGGTATTTTGCGGGAAAGTAGACGATTTAGATTTCTTAGAGTGTACATATCATGTTAAAGGGAAAAGATTTTTTTTTTATTTTTTAAGCGTTTTGAACAAGAAGAAAATGTCTCGTTGCAAAAGTGTTTTTGCAAGGTGGAATGCAACTGTATCGTTATCGAGGTACAGAGTGTTAAGTTGTTTTGAAGCGCGCGGAATAAATGTTTGAAATCTTCTGATGGTTGTTCTTAGGATTGCGTCCAGGGTTACATCTGTAGAAGCCACGAGGACTAATTCTTTGTTCTTCAAAAGCAATTCCCTCAGCGAGTGCTGGGGCAATCAAATCTCGAATATGCAACCAAAGTTATGCAGGTGGCTGCGCGCTCTGCTTGTAGTCAATCTAAACTAATGAGCATGTTTCCCAACTTACACTTCGTTTCACCTTATGTACAGCCGACGCAACGAGCTGATGGGACCAATCAGACAGCTTCAAAAGAGCACCAACATGATGTTCGTCACGTTCCACTATGTGCCCAATCATCGCTGAACCAATCACAAACGAAAAGGTCCAGCGACTTGCGCTTTTCACGCGGCTCGTTAATGTGAAACGTATTTGGCTAGGTGTTCGGCTTGTAATGAAGCTTATAAAAAGTGAAGCCTGGATAAATGCGTGTCCGCCAGGATCGACACTGATTGGTTGACGGCTGGGAGAGGATTGAGGTTCTCTACGCTGATGGGTAACGGGGAGGCCATGTGACCAGAGGAGTAGGCGAGGAGGCGCTCGACCACCCGTGCGCACTGAGGGAAAGCTGCTCGAGTGTATGAAATGCTCTGGAAAATCGATAGATAGAATTAGGAGAGCGTGTTGGTTAACCAACTTGGTATGCGAACGTAAAAGGAGACAAGAAGACACGCCGCGAGAGAGAATACATTTGTTGCGAGTTGAACGCTGTCCGTGTTTGACGTGTTTTCGTGTGTCCCTTGCCTCCCTTTGCATTCGCATACCAAGATCTGGAAAATCGCCAGGTTTAGCAGCCCGATTAGCGGTAGTATTGCTTCATCCTAAGAACCAGTATCAATTTTACACATGGTAAGCGTTGAACTATCTGATGAAGAGCACCGATTAAGCGTAGACATCTAGAGTCTAGAAACTCGGAGTACCGCTGAACGTTTGCAATGCTATAACGTTCCACGAAAGCAACACTCTTGCCTAGCAATTTGCCATATATTTCTGTTCCCATTAGCTCGTGGAGTCGGCTGCGTCTGGACGTAAGCTGAAACGAAGTATACTGAGGTAATAGACTTTGTTAAAAAAGGTAAGCATAATGCAAAATTTGGACGTTGTGTGCAATTCTAATGATACCTCGGACGCGGCAATACAATGGCATTTGTGTTGTATTTGAACGAGGTGCCACATCGGTAAGAAACGAACTCACCAGCCTGCGTGTCACAACACGTATTGTGTGGAAATCCCAACGGACCAACGGGGTAAACGCGGAGAGTCTCGTGGATGCAGGCCACTGTGTACGGAAGTCTTTCTCTGTCTTTCAATGTCGGAGGAGATGATCCTAGACAAACCGAATAAGTATTGTGCACAATCCACCTGAAAGGACTGTTCTTGAGCGATGCACTACTTTAAGAATATTTTAATGCGTTTAACAGTTCAGTTAGAGTGTGCAAGATAGCATGGTACTTTTTCTAGTGACGAGATACACATAAAACGTTCGAAGGTTAGTCTAAGAGCTTGAAACCCAACAAATAAACGTGCATCTGCACCTTTGCCTCGAATAAAAAAAAAATATATATAAAGCTGTAGCTTTTTCCACATATGTGAAGAGTAAGATCTAAAATTGAAATAGACGCTTAGACAGATGTTCCCCACACCTTTGCTCAGGCGACCAGCCAGTGGGCTTTACATTTCGGCATGGTGAACCTCATTGAATTAATTTCTCTCCGACAGAGAAAGAGGAACACTCCTGAACACTTTCTTCACGCTGAGTTCGCTGAATATACCTTCCTCAAAAGTATATGTGTCTACTTTGCCAGTAAAATTCGGGAAGAGCAAACTCCGATAGTTTTGTGTATTTACGCTGTGCTACACGATCTATGGTTTGTAGTTCCCAAAGCTAGTGTTATTTATAGTCCGTTGCAACCTAAGAACGAAGGGAGAGGGTAAGACGGGCCGGGGAGGAGGAAGCAGACGGAACGCTAAAGAGAGAAGGAGGTTTCCCTCTCTCTTCTCCAGCGTTTCGTCTGCTTCCTCCTCCCCGGCCCGTCTTACCCTCGCCCTTCGTTCTTAGGTTGCAACGGACTATAGTTAATTGCAAATATTATACACACTGCCAGATCATGCACATTCCGAGCATGATTCATTTGTGTTCATAATTCTGTCTTTGTACTATTCTACCCACGCTCCTAGGTATATATCAAGAAGCTAAGCTTGGTTCTCCGCGCGCTAAGCAAACGCAGTTTAGGTAGTACATGCACATTTTATGTCACGCAAATGAAGGGAACTATTCCGCATTTTCTTATCCAGACATTCTGAGCATGTCGTTAATGGGGACACGTGGAAAAGCGATAGAGTTTATTGCTGCCCGATCACAGCCTGCTTCACACTTTTATAGGTATCACTAAAACCGAAAAAAGAGAGATTTATATCTTACCGATGTTGTCTTCGATTTCCTGTTGAATCTTTGTTTGGATATCCGTCCTTCGAGCCAGCGTCAAGCATAACCAGCGCATAGTGCCAATAGAGCTTTCAGTCGCACCTAGAAACGTCAATGTTAAATGTGGGCGTCTCCAGCAAGATCCGTAGTGACACTAGTGATTCAGGCTTTGGGCATTTGTTTCTAACAATGTTGGGCATATCAACTTGGCGCTCAGATGCCCAGCATGATGCCGACGTTTATCGACGTTTATTATGAGTGGGAGCGATCGCGGCAAGTGGAATCGGCTATGATCACGAGAGAAAGCATGCAGCTGTACACCAACGTGGGCTGAAGGCAACGGTAACAATATAATACACGTTTTCGTTTTGTAATTTTAATGAAATAAATCTTGTAAAAAAAGTTTTTCGCAGTCTTTTTTGTTCCATGTCAACGTGATAAAACATAAGTTTTCGTACTCTACAAACTTTAGGATTGTGAGAATTCTTGAAATTAACGCCTTGGGCGCGCACCAGGCCGATAATAAGAACAAGGTAGTGTTCTTTTCAGACTCGCGTCTAATAAAGCCGTTGGCACACGCTCGGACCACAAGCACGGCCCTTGATGTGGTAAACTTTATCGAGAGCTTTACCCAGGCTAACGAATCGAGTACTTGTTACTTGTCCTCTACCTTCGTGATCTTTATTCAGGTACCTACTTCGTCATCTGATATTACAGCCGGCGGGAATACAAATAGAAAAACATAGGATAAAAAAGATTGCATATTCAGCGCATGTAAAAAAATCGTCATTTTATGTTATAGTAACTGTGCGTGATGGAAGGCAGGTTCAATCACGCGTGGTTTCTACACAAAAAGAGTGTCGGAGCACGTCACCCCCAGGTGGAATCTCTCGAATGTTTAAGGCAGTGTCATTTGTACGGGATACGTAGAAAATGACTTTTATATATTTATCCTTTTCTACAACACAATTTTCGGGATAACGTGAAAGAATTTGAGACGGTGGTACTTTCTACGATCACTTAATAAGGGGCACTTTAGCTTGCGTTTACACAGCGTCATACTAACTCGCCAATCATAATTTCCTAAAGCAAACCTTAGAGCTATATTTTGAACTTTTTCAAGCTTTTCAATACAAAATGTGGTATAAAGGTACCAGATAATATATGCATATTCATGGATAGAACGAACGTGGGGAAAAAAATGTTCCTTTGACCGACTAGGGTACAAGTTTAAAATTTCAACGCAAAAAGCCAAGCCTACGCGAGGCCTTCATGGAAATGTAGTCAACATGTGCATTCCACCCCACATCGGAAGTGAAGTATGCACCTCGATGTATAAATTCATTAACAGTTTCTAGGACTTTTCCATTCAGTGAATAACTAAGTGCTGGTGGTATTCGTTTTTTTTAAAGGTGACGTTGTGCTGTTTCTTTTTATTCTTCAGAGTGATTTGCCATGACTGACACCATGATTCAATGTCGTCCAAGTATTTTTGCGAAATCAGGTTAACATGCTCATCATTAACCTGTCTATATACTGCACAATCATCTGCAAACATTTTAACGGTAGACCAAATATCAAGAGCAATATTATTTGTATAAATATGAAACGTAAGTTGTCCCGGAACAGAGCCTATAGCGGCATACCTGAAGTGACGTCACCCATTTGAGATTGGAAGCCATTGAAAACCACATCTTGCTTTCTGAACGACAAATACTCAAGGACCAATTTACAAACCTTTGTCATCAATTTTATATGCGTGGAGCTTAGAAATAAAAGATCATGAGGAACGACGTAAAAGGCCTCCCTGAACTCAAGAAATGTACAATCAACACTGCGTTGCTTGTTGCTTGCCCGATTGTCATAGAAAGGTCATGCAAAAATCAAGAAGTAGTTGTGTGGTACAAGAATAGCCCCGACGGAATCCGTGTTGCGAGGGATAGAAAAAGTTAAACCTACTAAGATCAGTCATGATATTAATATAAAGAATGTGTTCCATAACGTTGCAAGAAATGCTTGTCTGCAATATCGGTCGGTAATTTCGGACACTATTTCTAGGACCACTTTTATGCACTGGTATTACTCGAGCGAGTTTCTATTCAGAAAGGAGGCAGAAAGACTCGCTTAGCGATTTTTTCAACAGTACGTTAAATTAAAGGCACAAGAGTTTAGAATACACGCAGGAATATCATCTGGACCGGTCGATTTAGTTGTGTTTACCTTACTTAATAGATTTAAAATTACAAACACGCCAAAGACAACTTTGAGCATAACGTTGGTCGCAGCTGGAACTTTCAAGCGTACCGAACGTGACTGGTAAGATGTAAAAACTGAACGGAAGTATGAATTGAAAGGCTCCAACGTTTCATTATTGTTTTCGACGATAGTATCGTTCTGCCTGGTCGTCGGAATAGAAGGATTGTTTTACCGTTACTACGGACATGTTTCCAAAACTCTTTTTGGGAAACGCCATACGCTATTTTCTAAATTGGGAAGGAACGTAGCCTTAGCGTGCTCCAACTTGTCTCGAACCAGTCTTGCGAATTCTTTTAGTTTAGCGAGATCACTCGAAAGAAGCGTCTCACGGAATTTCAGAAAGGCCGTTCGTTTTTTGTCGATTAATACACGCAACTCACGTGTGGACCAGGGCTTCTCACGTGCTCGTTTTGGCGTAAGCACACGCAGTGGGACGAACTCTTCACGCAAGCTAAATATGTTTCTCCTTTAGTTTCATCCGTAGGTGATCGACGCTCAAGCAGTCAAAGTTTCAACCTGCGACCGAGCATAGTCTGCTCGGTTATGAGAAAATGCCATTCGTTCACGTAATTTCCTTTTGCTTACGAAAATTAACTTGACCTCAGACAACAGAGCTTTATGGTGACTAATACCTAGGACAGTATGCGTGTTTTCAACAACCTCAGAAGTGTTACAAATTAAAATACACAAGATATGGCCCGTATCGTCCTTGCGTGTGGGTTCATTAACAAACTGTTCATGCGAAAAAAACGTCCATTTAGTAGAAAAAATCTGTATACTTGTCCCCGTTGAAACTGAGGCACGTAGACAAAGGACTGTGCTGTAAATAATACCGTCCCCTCTGTACGTCTGCCTTTGACGTAGGAACCGCCATTAGCATACGAAAAATTAAACTGATATTTCTGCCACTAGAAGACACTGAATTTCTGAGGTCTATATTGTAACTATATATATAGTGTGTTCGCATTTTTGTATGTAACAATGTTAAAATTTTAAAATATTTGTAAAAGTGAAGGTGATTCTTCCGGCATGACAATGATAAAAAAAAGAGTGCCGGCCAGGAATAATTAAAGGGCATGGAAATGTTCTTACCTCCAAAAATGTCTATAAGTATCTGGACCATGTTGGCTTCGGTGAGGTACTGAGCGTCACTCTTTTCTTGCTGGAGCGCCTCTTCTCGTGCCGCCAACATTGAGTGCGTGAAGTTTCCTGTGGTTCCTGTGAGTTTATAGCACTTGTCAGCATATAGCCTCAACTTTAATATCAGATGTGCAGATGAATAAACCGCTCTTGACCGAATGAATCAAAGTCTACGAAAGATAGGTTCCTCCCGCCGGGTGCTCCGATCACTGATGGCCTCATGGTAGCTCCCGACTTTGATCTCCGTCGACGACATGACAACGTGTTGCTTAATAGGTTGGTTTAATCCAGAAGTCTAACGCATTGCTCCGTTCAAAACCAAGCCGAGTCCGGCTTTCAAGTCCGTCTCTCCGTCCCTTCCCCTTTTTTCCCCGTCGGTTGAAAACAACCCTTGGGAATCCTCGCTGTCCTCGGTGCTGTCCCCTATTTCGTCCATCATGCTCAAGATCCATCCCACCTCACTTGGTCCTGGTCATAAAGCTCGCAGTTGTACGTTGCACATGTTTCGGAGGTCCCAAGCACACAGCCCGAGGTGCCACAGCATCCCCAGGCGTCCCGGTGCCGTAGAGGTCACCTTCCTCGTCCAAGGACACTCGACGCGCCGGAGTCAGACACGCACGCGCACACACCACAATCCCGCGTCGGCGAAAGGCGCGTTTGAGCTTCGGAATATGTGTCAATTAATTCAAGTCTCGGAAGTCTCGCCTGAAGAAGAGTCGTCGGTTCTGCGTGCCTCACCGCCGCTTCAGCCTGGCCGCCGCGAGGTCGTTGGCTGAGCACGTCGGCCGCGTCTGTCGCCTTTGCCGATGGCAGGCGCAGCACTTGAAGCAGCAACAAATCACTCTCGGCCGGAGTCCTTCTTAACACAGTGATCCGGGGCACCCCAACCATGGAGAGAATTATCGCCTCCCTCACCCCACAGAATCGTCGTGAGACGGCACGTTTGAAATCCCTCCCCGCAGGTGTCTGGGACTCCACATGGTGTCGAAGAACGCCTGACAACGAAGCCGCCGAAAGGCTGATTCATTCGATCAAGTACGGTTCATTCATCTGCATACTTTCGCTTATATCCTGTTTGGAGACCACGTACGATGATGAAAGTGCCTGTGACAACCTCAGCTTTAGATATACTAGGGCTCCGGAACGTTTTTGAGCTCAGCTACATCCCTTGATAGTTGATATTTCATACTATTATTTTACCATTCAAAACGCTTCCTAGGAAACGTATTGTGCTGTCCCTCTCTCACCGATCTCTAAGAGGGCGGCTAGAACCATTTGATTTTATTCCTGTAGGCGCACATCCAACGAACACATTTCGCTGACATTTTGACAGGCAATGAGCACCCTGCCTATCTAACTCAATGGCCGATACGCGCGCCTCTCGCGGCGGCATCGTGCCTACTCATCAGGAAGCGACCTCGGCAGTCGCAGCTCGACTGCAGCGGTACACCGCTGGCTGTTGTAAGGTCGAGACGCCTGCTTGGGCTACCACATCAGCAGAAGCGCGGGAGCAGCGGGAGCGGCGGCTGAGCTCTACCGCTCTCCCTACACTGACACAAAAGTGGCCGCGCGCGGCGCTGTTCGCTGGGCGATCGGCAGCGGCTCCTGACGGACGCAAGGTGCTAATATACACCTCCTTCGAAAACGCTTTAGTGCAGTTCATGAGTCATGACTATAGGTTTGCAGCACTCAAATTTTGAGCAGCGCCACTGGCCAGCAAAGTCAGATATTTGTAGGTCACGTTATTATTGTGCGTGTGCCACGTCCTCTACAACGCCCTGTTCGTGTCCGTGGACAGACGCTGAGAGACACTGAGAGACACTACTTTGCGCCTATAGATTACGCATGAAGAGACGCTAAGAAGCCACTTCACGTCAGCATTCAGTGATTGCGTCTAGGGGACGCCAGTGGAGGCGTCTCTTTCGTGGATGCGTCTCGTGGACGCTACAGCGCATTCTGGCCGAGAGAAATAAGCCTATGTACAGCCTCCTCTATACTCACAAAACCTGGCAGTTTGATGACGGAGCCATAGAGTGCCCGTTCGCAGATTTGAAGCGCGAGGATCTGGTGGCACAGAGCATTTCTCGGGGAACCTGGGCGTCAGCGCACAGCTTTTGCAGCGGCGATGAATCGAAACACACTTGTTCGCTCGGGAGAAATGTGTTTCAGCGTCTCGCCGCAGCGGGGCGCCAGTCACGTGGCTCTCTTCTCATGCGCTGTCTGCCGCTGCACCTTTTCCATTTCGACGGTGGCTTCTCGTGGCGATCTGCCAGGCTTTGTCAGTATATAGGCGGCTATGCTACAGCGCATCCTGACCGAGAGAAACAGGCCTATGGTAACTCGGATCTGAAGAGACGCAGGGCTTGTTGAGTCCCAAGAATCCTTCGATGGCTCCACAGTCAATGAAATTGTAGAATTTGACAATAAGAACTCCTTGGAACGAGCCACAAAGCAAAAAGCGCGAACACAATAAAGCACGGTCTGCGCTTCTAAAAAAAAAAAAAAAAACACACACACAAAAAAAGATCTTAGCGGGACACGTAATTCATATGGGAAAATCATATGAATGGAAAAATAAACGATCTTAAATATATGATAATGTTTTGGGTCACTTTTGAAAATATTTAGCGCCATAATAACGCCGAGATACGCAACTAAGGTGGAGACCACGACCCGCTCTAAGCCTCACCCAGAGACCGGTGGCTCCGCAGCCCTCGCCCCACAGGAAGAAGAGGAGTCCTACCGGCTCCAATCAGCCAGACGAGAAAAATACAAGTGATGTTGGGAGTGAGCTTGCAGTCTTTGGGAATGCCCCCAAGGGTGACCAGAACAGCAGTTCGCACCAAATCGGCTCTCCTTTTCGTCCAATAGCGTCGTTTGGTTAGAGTCATCGTTGGGGTGGGGTCGTCACATGTAGGAAGTATTCCCGGCTGCACCCTGGTGGCGTCATGTCGCCTCCACAAGCTTCCTACCTCCTTGACCAGCCTAGAATCGCTGAATGCTCTCAGAGTGCCGCATTCCATTCAGTTTTCTTACCGGAAGTCAATCCAGCTGAATCCAGTTCTGACTGGCTGGTTTAGCCCGTGGCAGAAGTTATCAGTCAACCGTTTTGTGGATTGCCCCCCCCCCCCCCCCCCCAGAAAAAAAAAATGTATACAAAACGTTTCTGCGTTACCACGGCTACGCTGATTTTTCCCTAGATATATTTTTTTTTTTATCAAGTAACCGTTATTTTGGTCCGCCGAAAAATGTTACCGGCCCGTTTGCTCGCTACGGTTGCGCTGGATGCTGCGTTTTCAAACTTTACGCCTCAGACGCTAAGCCTAACACTTGGCTTGGAGGCGGGAGAGAGAGAGAGAGAGACGAGACCGGGAGGAGCAAGCCCCGCACCGCTCGGAACGAAGGAAAGCCAGTGTCGCCACAGGCCAGGAACGTGGACTGAAGAGCTGCACACGAGAACGAACGCTACACTGTACGCGTTTCGCCTTGAACGCACACGGTGGCGCCATAGTGGGGATCGCGACTGGTGCGCTGTGACCCGGTTCTGGAGCGACTCTTGAGAGTTTCGGTACACTGGAACATTCAGTGACTCTAGCCCAGCCCGTTCCTACTGGATTGCATCGGCTGCATGGCTGAACACGATCCGAAGCCTAAGGTTTTTTTGTAGCGACATCCGCTGCGCCTAGTCTGCCGTCTGCTAGTGTTGCGGGTAGACGCGCGGCAGAGTACGGCATCGTCTGCTATCGGAGCACGCTCCACTACCAGCAGCGACGCCAGTGAGACGCGACAATGAGAGTGACGTGACCGTACGCCATCGCCGGCATCCGTCTTCTATTCCGACACCGTCTACGACCATCTGGAACTCCTGCCAAACGCGACTATGAAAGTGGTACTCTAACATTCCATCATACACGAGCTAGGGTGCAATACAAACGTATGCCAGCGCCTTTCAAGGTGCGCTAGAAAGTTACGGAAATGACAGAGAAAAAATCAACAGAATAAATGTGCGCTTTTTTGGCTCTTCTGTTCTTGTTGTTTTCTTGCATAGCGTCCACAACCAAGGAGGGCGAGCGTTATGACGCACCAGTAAAATGCGAGCTATATTCGTGACAGGTCAAGAACGAAGTGGAAGCTCCTCCCCCCTCTTTCCAGTTTAGTAGTGCGAACACTGGAGAGGAGACGACCTCCTCTCCACCGTTCGCTCTGCTAAAGTGGAAAGGGGTGGGAAGAGCCTCCACTTGGTTCTTGATCTGTCACCGACTGTAAACATTATCGCTTGGCAGGTCTAGTGTGCTGGTCAAAACTCGAGAGATACATACCTCGAAAGCAAAATGACGGAAACATACCTGAACTAATTTGATGCGAGGCAAACAGTCAATTTCTTCCGGTCAAATGTCTCGAAAGTTCTTACCTGTGTAGGAAGGTACACCCTCAGTACTAAGACTATGGTCGCTATAATGATGTTGGCACGATTCAGAAAGCAGCAAGGCCGCTTTTACCCGAATTAATATATTTATTCAGCATCAAAACGCGCAAACGAACAAATAAAACCCTATCAAGCGAAATAGTTGATGTGGGACGCTAGGTTTTGCGCGAATCCCGAAAAGAAAACAAGCATCCGCACAACGCTTCTGAAAACACGTACTTTCGACGTTGTTTCTTGGAAACTACACTCTAAAAAAAGTCTGTGCGTCTACTTTCACGCACAACACTCGGAGAGCCAATCAGCGCAACTGACGGAGGCAGCTCAGCGAATGACGATACCGAAACATATGTTTAGACCAAAAAACGCAGTCTGAGTTGTGACATGAAGCAATGCAAAACGTCACGCTTGCATTGCTTAATGTCACAACTCAGTCCGCGTTTTTTGGTCTAAACAGATGTTTCGGTATCGTCATTCGCTGAGCTGCCTCCGTCAGTTGCGCTGATTGGTTCTACGAGTGTTGTGCGTGAAAGTAGACCCACAGACTTTTTTTAGAGTGTATAGGGTGACTGATATAACCAGGCTCGATCTAAAATGGTCTGTAAATATCGAGTCCTTCACGTAGCATTCCAAACTTTTCGCCAAAGGTGCATTTGACCAGGTCGGTTTTATATTTTAAAACAAGAGAGAGTAGTTCCCTTTTTGTAAAACAATAGGGCCAAAAGACTGGCCAGGGTCAATGGCGGACGGCGACGAAGACTACCGAGTCGAGTGGCGGGGCGCGTTTGGCGCACGTATTGATGGATGGCGCTATCTCCTTATGGGCACTGCTCGCAAAACCGTGGTCTATTAAAATAAACGTAATATATTATGTTATGCAGCTTTGGTTTAAAAATAAATGCGGACAATAAAAACAAATCTTAAAGTACAAAAAAAGAACGTGATTGCTTAACGACGGCGCTCTCGCTGCCGACGGATTCGGTCTGCGCGTCTTGTGCTTTTTTTCTGCTTCCTGCTTCCGACGCCATCTATCACTTCGCGCGCCAAACGCGACCCTCCACTCGACTCAGTCAGCTGCGTCACCGTCAGCCGTTGTCCGCGGCAAGTGTTTTGGCCTTTATTTTTATAGAACGGGAGGAACGCTTTGTAGTATTACAGGATAAGACCGACCTCTGACATATACACATTATACAAAAAGTTTAGATTGCTACGTGCAGGCGCTGATTTCTGAAGTTCATTTTAGATCGAGCCTGGTGACCCCAGGCGCCCTATATTATCGCTCGGGGAGATAGATCTTCTAAACCTCTCGGTGAACGCGAAACAACTGGCACTCATAAAAATAGACGAGCTCCACGAGCAACGCCGTGTATGAAACTGGTCACCGCTAGAGCCACTAAATGAGCTGCGCTTGGAGTATCGGCACTCCGTTCCCCGACATTGTTGTGGGCGCCGCCATTTTGGCTCGTATGCAAAGCAGACGCAACTGCCGATCGTCACGATTCAAAAGTGCGACTTCCTCAGCATCAGATTCGGTGTTAGGAAGGTCATGTAATATCGCTTTGCTCTGTCGAGAACTGCTTAAACATTTGTGGAGGAAGGAAAAGCGTTTCCTGTGATTTCAGATAAAGCTTCAAATAACTGGCAACCATGATTTTCAGACACATAATGGCCAAGTGTCGTTACTCTGAAGCGTAGCTCATTTAGTAGGCATGGCTTCCGCCGCCAACGCCGGAAGCCATGCCTACTAATGTTTGAAACCAAAGGGGAAGAGGCAATCGCGAAATATTTTTGAAAACTGATGATTCTATCTATATGATTTGTTTTTCAAAGATAAAAAAAAAAACATTATGCGGAACAAAAGACTATCACTGCAAAAGGAGAAACAACTTTCCATCCTCTGTTCCACACGTCAATCACCTTTCCAGCCAATGAGAGGTGTAGTAAGCAGGGTGTAACTACTGGGCGGGGTTTAGAGCGTACCGTGACCTCCACCTTCTCCAATAAATTTCGTCTCATGGCGTAAATATTGCTCTGATGTCTGTTGTGAAATTGTGTTTAAGTATGTGTCCCAAATAGATTAGTTTACAATTTTTATTTTTTTCGTGTCAATGTTCGTTTAACCTATCAGCTACCGCACAAAAACGCGTTTAGGAATAGCGCGTACCGCGGAGCATTATATACCGATTGGCAAAAAGTTAATTTTGCCTCGTCGACTGCTAGAAATTGTAGTAGTTTTGTTCAAGTAAAAAAAACTAGGCTGTCATTACTACAAGCACCCGACTATACAAGCTACATAGCTCACCAAAATAATAATAATAAAAAAAAAACTTTTCGGACAGCCACTGTTATGGACGCATTATCACTCGTTGAAACACGCCTCCTTGGTGGGCAGTCTGTCAAGCGCAGTCCTAAAGCGTGGCGTAATGACTATGAAACAGCGCATCGGCTTTGGACTAAAATGGACTTACCTGGTACATAGGAGCCTGCAGCCCTTTTGTAAAGACCGTCGAGTATCTCGAATAACTCGGTGAAGAGGGCCTCCATCTTCTTCTCGGTTTTGCGGTATAAGATGCCGAGCCAGGGAACAATGTCGCTGGGCAGGCCATTAGGCGCCACCTCGGTGAAGACTCGGTTAATCTGCCTCATCCGTGTCAGCTCATGACTGTCCTTATCAAACCTGAAACAATTTAGGCACGCACCTAACTACAGGGTTATACAAGTCGGTCGATACTCGGTTTCACTCCAAGTTCGGCCGTAGCTGATGCTACAATCCGATGGAGCTAACAACGCAGTACCAAAAGTGCTTCGTCATGGTGTTCACTGTATTTGTTCGCTCGCTAAAGGGCGAGCAAGTGTTCCAAAAAGCGTCCTTGGCTCATCGGAACTCATGGAGTAGCCCGACAATCAAAGGGCAACACACACGACGCGCAGGAAACGCGGGATTAGGATGCACCCAAGCGGGCCCCTCGATTAATGGTGGTCGACAGCTTGACGCCTCCTTAGTTGTGCACTTGACAACTCTTCTTGAATTGATAATTAATAAAGTATTATAACGCGGCATTGGAAGCGTGCATAAACGTGCTTACAATAGCGAAGAAACCCCGGTGTTGCTTTTGTATTGCAAGCGAACTGCATATGAGAGGTCATGTGCATACACATGAAGAGCGTCCGACTTTAAGATTTTCGTTTGCTTTGTTATGTCAGACGGAAGTAGCGAACATCCTATTACTACGTCTGAGAACTCAAAAGTTCACATTGTTGCTTAGTAGACGATGTAGTCTCACATTTAATGTTACGAGGTACTCAATGAATGGGTGCGTACTTTGTTCCAAAGACAGACGTGCCGACGATGTTGAATAGAATGAACATGAATGGATATTTGGAGTCGACTGTATTTGGTCCCTTCTCCAGAGAATCCACGTAGGCATCCACCACTTCCGTGCACAGGGTCTCCAGGGACTCGCTGATGGCGTATTTCCTGGCGTACCCAAGGGTGGAAGTGGAATGAAGTCAGGTAAGTTCAAATTTAAAAAAAAAAAAAATCTACCAGTGCTCATCAAAAACAAGTCGAGGCAAATCAAAGCGATGATAACAAAATCAAAGCGAGGTCCATCGTGTGAGCGCAGAGAACGTCAACCAAGTTATCTATTGTTCAAAAAATGAAAGCCGCTTACAACTTCCTGTAACGCCGAATTAGAGCGCAGCTCTTGAGGAGGAGGAGGGAAGGGCACTGGGGGGGGGGGGGGTTAAACTAACCAGGGGGGGGTCACGTTACCTTGGGGGTCACGTGACCCCCAATGCCGATGATGTCATCACTGACGTCACTGATGACGTCATCAGTGACGATGACGATGCGGGTACCGATGACGTCATTAGTGACGTCACTGATGACTTCACCAGTGATGATGACGATGACGATGCGAATGTCGGTGACGTCATCAGTGACGTCGCTGATGACGTCATCAGTGATGATGACGATGCGGATGCCGGTGACGACATCAGTGACGTCACTGATGACGTCATCAGTGATGATGACGATGACAATGCGGATGTCGGTGATGTCATCAGTGATGATGACGATGACGATGTGGATGCCGGTGACGTCATCAGTGATGATGACGATGACGATGTGGATGCCGGTGACGTCATCAGTGATGATGACGATGACGATGTGGATGCCGGTGACGTCATCAGTGATGATGACGATGACGATGCGGATGCCGGTGACGTCATCAGTGATGATGACGATGACGATGTGGATGCCGGTGACGTCATCAGTGATGATGACGATGACGATGTGGATGCCGGTGACGTCATCAGTGATGATGACGATGACGATGCGGATGCCGGTGACGTCATCAGTGATGACGATGACGATGTGGATGCCGGTGACGTCATCAGTGATGATGACGATGACGATGTGGATGCCGGTGACGTCATCAGTGACGATGACGTCATCGGGGGGTCACGCGACATCGGCGGGGGTCACGTGACCTCGAGGAGGGGGCCACGTGACCTCAGGGGAGTCACGTGACTTCGGGGGGTCACGTGACCCCCCACGAGGTCACGTGACCTTGGTGGGGGGCTCGCGCGGTGCATTATGCGACATTTCCCATGATGCACCGCGCGGTTACGCCGACGCCGACGCCGACGGCGACGGTGACGCCGACGCCGACGGCGACGCCGCTCAAGCCGGAAACGGGCCCCTAAGAGCTGCGCTCTAAAAGGAATCTTTTCCCAGGGAAAACAAAACACCAAAAAATATATTACACGGGTAAAAACGTTGGTAAAAACGAGCGTTGGTCCTGTCCTTTCTTTCGTCTGGCTTTTAGAGCGCAGCTCTTAGGGGCCCGTTCCCGGCTTGAGCGGCGTCGCCGTCGGCGTCGGCGTAACCGCGCGGTGCATCATGGGAAATGTCCCATAATGCACCGCGCGAGCCCCCCACCGGGGTCACGTGACCTCGTGGGGGGCACGTGACCCCCCCCGAGGTCACGTGACCCCGGTGCATCATGGGAAATGTCCCATAATGCACCGCGCGAGCCCCCCACCGGGGTCACGTGACCTCGTGGGGGGCACGTGACCCCCCCCGAGGTCACGTGACCCCCCGAAGTCACGTGACTCCCCTGAGGTCACGTGACCCCCGCCGATGTCGCGTGACCCCCCAATGACGCCATCGTCACTGATGACGTCACCGGCATCCACATCGTCATCGTCATCATCACTGATGACGTCACCGGCATCCACATCGTCATCGTCATCATCACTGATGACGTCACCGGCATCCACATCGTCATCGTCATCATCACTGATGACGTCACCGGCATCCGCATCGTCATCGTCATCATCACTGATGACGTTACCGACATCCGCATCGTCATCGTCATCATCACCGATGACGTCATCAGTGACGTCACTGATGTCGTCACCGGCATCCACATCGTCATCGTCATCGTCACTGATGACGTCACCGGCATCCGCATCGTCATCGTCATCATCACTGATGACGTCACCGGCATCAGCATCGTCATCGTCATCATCACTGATGACGTTACCGACATCCGCATCGTCATCGTCATCATCACTGATGACGTCATCAGTGACGTCACTGATGACGTCACCGACATTCGCATCGTCATCATCACTGGTGAAGTCATCAGTGACGTCACTAATGACGCCATCGGTACCCGCATCGTCGTCGTCACTGATGACGTCATCAGTGACGTCAGTGATGACATCATCGGCATTGGGGGTCACGTGACCCCCAAGGTCACGTGACCTCCCCCCTGGTTAGTTTAACCCCCCCCAGTGCCCTTCCCTCCTCCTCCTCAAGAGCTGCGCTCTAATTCTTCGTTACAGGGAGTTGTAAGCAGCTTTCACTTTTTCTTTGTGTTTTTTGAGCTTCAGTGTCTATCCAGGTGCCGGAACACGTACAATTTTATCGCCACTTTTTTTTTATCCATTGCGTGTTCGACCTAATATTGGTGAAAGTTTTTTTGATAAAACAGCAAATTGCACAAAAACAATTCATGACGATATAGTCTCTGCCGTTGGTTTAATTTAGTTAGCGAAGAAATGGTAGAAATTATTAGTATTTTATTCGGTTTACCAAAGTAACCCACAAGTACTAAAAAATACACTTAGGCTGAGAAAGCCGATTGATAGGCGTAATAAAAAACAACAACACTATATTTGCAAATTATGGAAGTGCCTGTGGTGAGCTGAGTGGCACCGCGGAAAGATGACTGCACTCGGCACAGGCGCAAAACCGGAGGAAACCAAAATACGAATAAACAAATAATAAAATCATACCGATCCGTGAAATACATTTTGAAGACTAAACAAAAACCAAAAAACGAAGCTTGCGGTACATGTGTTTTTACAATTGAGTAATATAGGGATATTTTTTATAATGCCCACCATATTGCTAATTGGAGCTATATGTTTATTTCGAATAATACACAAATTAAGCAAACAAATGATAATGCAAAACGTAATTATCTTAACAGCCATGCACCTCACTAAAGAAATCCCTTCAATCTGATCCCCAACTTATTCTGTGGGAGGAATAGTTTTGAGACAAAAGCTTTGGCCGGTCCTCAATTGGTGCAATAGCTTCCGTGTGCAGACTCACTTGCCTGAACACGAGTTCATTAATATGCATATCATACTCATTCTGACTGCGCAGAAGTGCTGCCGCTCGGTGGCTCCGAGTCCAAACGCAAACCTACAGATCCCCAGCTACCAAGTTCAAATACCAGCAGTATGGCGGAGGCTGATTACGGAGAAGGCGTTGTGTAACCGAGATTTCGTACTCACGTCAAGAAATCCCCAGGTGCTCACGCTTAATCCTCAGTGCTCCGCAGGGGCGTACGTGCCAGATTCCATTCGTTCATTTTTCTGGTAAACCCCCGATTTTTGTTTGTTGGTTTTGTTTTGTAGTTAGGCACTTCTGGTATGCCGTGTAGTTTCTTCTATCAACTAACCTGCATATATTAATGTGAAATCTTTTTTCGAATCATAAAACTAAAACTAGTATTTTTTTTTTAATTTAAACAAAACTCAGGTGCTCCATTAGGAGTTATCTTTGCGGTTGAAAACGGCTAGTGCATTATACAGCCTCTATCTTTCGCGCTCAGAGTAATCTGATAGATTTTGATTGTAATTCGTACCTGACAGCCGTCAGCGCAACTTTCCTCAGGGCTTTCCACGTGGGGTTGTAATCCTCGAACAGAATGTCGTGGTTTCCCTGCGTCTGGAGCGCACCTGAAAAATAAAACAAACTAATTACAAAGCACTACGAATGGAAAAGGATTGGCCTTCCAGAAGAGAACGAAGACATCGAGAGCTTATAAATGTCTTAATGTTAAAGGCACTAGATAATTGCGAATTTTCGAATAGCGTTCGCGAAATCTTTGCGCACTAAATGAAATGGCGTCTTCGCCACCGCGCGAGCGCCGAGCCCGAAACGTGTTTTAGATTGGCGCACGGCGACGACGAAGTTTTATGCGTACGCTCTCCAAACTTTCTATTAACACGATTAGGAAGGCGTGTGAATTCTTAAACCGGATGTATGCATTAATTTACACTGAGCATGACATTTTGTTTTCTGTCTAGTGTGGCGTCAGGTACCGAATCTTTGAGTCATGATAGCTCCAAAAGTGACTGCGTATTGGGAATTTTTTTGCACATTGCAGCGCTTCGTAGAAACGCGAGCTACGCTATGAAGGAGACGCGCGGATTCGTTTTTCGAGCAGCTGTACCAACTAAAGTCCTTTCACGCCTTACCACTGGTATCTCTGCAAGCGACTACTGCTAAACCCATTTATACACACAGTGTTTATTAAACTCTAGGGCTAGTTCAAATATCATCCGGGAGAATCGGCGGTTGCAGGTTACAATCTCAAATTTGTATAAGAGCTGTAGTTTTGTATTTTGCCAATGCCTTTTAGTCCGTGAAATTTCAAGCCACCAACATTGTTCCCCTGACAAAAAAAAAAAAAAAAAATGGAAACGTAATTTTTGAGCTCGTTTACTGCCTACACTAACGACAAAGTTACCCGGAGATTTTGGTTGTGGCTCCATATTTCCGTGGTCGTAGGAAGCAAACAATGACACCCGGTGGAAAGCAGGCGACGTCGCCGCATTCTTTCTGTATTACTCGAGAGGTGGTGTACGATGCAGTACCTCCGGTTATCACGGTGACCTCCGTCCGCGTCCGGCAATGACGATGTCAAGAATGTTCAGATTTTTCGGAGGAACGCATCACCGCCTTGCCATTTCGCGAGGTGAGTGCTTTGCACGAATAAAAAACAGCGTTTGTGAAAATCGGATTTGGATAGGTGCTGGTACCAAATTCTTTACCTATTTTAAGGCACCACTGGGATTTTTAACACCCAATATTTTTATGTTCAGCACTCGTAGCTCGATGAAACCAAACGCATGGTTATATCAGAGTCTAGTGTCCGTTCTAAATGAATGCGTAACGCTGCAGTGTTTTTTTTTTACATGCTGTCTCATCGCTACCAGCGTTCTCGAGTGTTACCGTGTATCAAGCAATATATGCCCAAGGGAGTGCTCTAAGCCAGGCGGTTACGCAAAATAGGCCAACCCTTTTCGAAACTGCACGAATATTCAGCCTCTGCCACGGCCATCGCGAGCGTCTTAAATTCTATTAGCCATAAATGACACGCGCATCATTTGCCTGAGTTGAGTAGTAACATATTCATATTCATAAAATAGATGTTTTATGAATGTACTTACGAATAGATTCATAAAATGCGGGTCGGACGAGCCAGCGCCCGCCGAGGCGCCATCACGCCTCCATCGTTGCCCTATAACGGTGCCACGAGCTGCTCGGTTCGGTCCCTTCAGGTTGCTCACCCAGCTTTATCGGAAAGCGTCCGGCGAATTCGTGTCTCTTGTCGACGAAGGCCTCTCTCAGCACCTGGTACGAGTTCAATATCACCGTGGGCTTCTCTCCCATCCACAGCGTGAAAGGGTCTCCGTATTGTCTGGACCACTCTTGGGCCTTCTTGTAGAGCTTCGTCTCATTGCGTAAGCCTAGAATCAAACGACGCACAGCGTGATGGCAAGCATTTGATGGAGACACGTACCATTTATTCCAACAGGCGGCTGCTCACATTCTGCCAAGAAAATAAAGGTATTTGCGGTAGATATCATCGCGAGTCACGAATATTGTTTATAAAATGAGAAAATACCGAAAACCGTCCAGCTTTATAGACATTGAGCATCGTATGCGGCGTGCTCGCTAACTTTGCACAGACAATGCCGTATTAAATGCGGCGTACTTTTTTGAGGCCACCAATATCTTGAGAAGTTGCGGTGTTCGCATGGAAACGCATGCGCATGAGCGAATGAGTGACGTACATGTTTTGTCCTCATGTTTTTTCTCGCACGCATGCGCGGTTCGGGGGACGAGGCACTGACTGCATGTGCGTCAGTAATCACCACGCTACCTCGAACCTCGATGGGAAAGACGGTTTCAAGCCTCGAGTGACGTCTGTGCGTGTTTTCAAGTTACAGAATTGGAAACTTTTGTTCCTCGTTCTTTTTTTTAGAAGTGTTGGAAAGGAGACAAATATGGGTAGCATCCATTGGATGTTTCATTTGCGGCGAACCAGAGTTTGGGGTGTATTTCGGGGAAAACATTAAAGAAAAACTTAAAGCACGAAATGGCTTTTTAACGGAACCCACCGTCTCAGAAATGTGCGCCTTCGTTCGTGCGCTTCCGCGCTATCGCAAAGGGAGAAACTGACGTCACCTGACGTCAGGATATCACGTGACTCCAGGACGGCACCGTGATGTCACGCTCCGTAAAAACGTCGTGTGACTCGGGGTCACCTGACTTTGTGACATCATGTCACGTGTCTTGACGTCACGGTGTCAAGGTACGGTACTACGTCGCGTCACCATGTCGCGTGACGTGAGAATGCCTCAAGTAAATTTCGCCTCCAAATTTAGCGAGAAAATAGACACGACGTGCCTTGCCCTGACATGCCACCAATTTAACTGCAAAGTTGAACGGGGAAATTAATAAACACATATTCGTTACTCCCCTAAACGACCGTTTCTTTTCTAAGCAACTTCAAGCGATCGCCCTTTAGAAACTGTATTCCATGCGTTGAGTGAATTTGGAAACAAAAAGGTCGCTGGTGTGAGCGCGTAATATCCTCCATCTCCTTTTTTTCCTTCTATTACCTTTGACGCGCTCTAAGTGAGCGTGCCTGGTGAGAGTAGACGAAGAAGCCGCCCTCGTGCCCGGCCCGGACGGCACGTGCGTTCCGGTCTGGTGCCTGTCTCGTGCCTGTCAAGCCTCCAGCCAGTCAAGACAGCCACCACTAACTCCCTCTTAGCCCTTTTACTTAACGTTTGTAGTTAATGTAAATACACTTTCCCAATTCCTTTCCAAGACTCTGCCCTCATATCTTACACTGGTAATGTGTTGCTCATTAATGTATGCGCTAATTTATCCCTCTGTGATAATAACTATAAGAAAATGAATTGCGTGTGTTTCTGAAATCGTTACCGAACGCAACGCAGTATCTTTTGGCGAAAAAAAAAAAAAAAAAAGGCTGGCGGAAGATACGTCGAAGAAAACACTCACTCAACAGATTTCCCACGAAGGGCAGCGGGACTGGTCCTTTGGGGTACTTCGATACTTTCCGATAGAAGCGGAACACGTGACACGAGAGCAAAAACACAATGGCAGTCGTCAACCACCTCCAGTCCCAAAAGAGCAGAACTTTGTCCGATAGCGAGATCATGGTAGTGCTCCGTGTCGAAGCTGGAGAAACAAAATAGCCGCGCAGAGCACGGTCACTGATCTACTCGAGTACTAGATGCACTGCCCATGATGAGCTGCTCCAACGCTATCTAAGGAAACATGGCAATTAGCTTAACAGCGGTGATTGGTAACTTAAGAATCGCAGTGCGTGGGGAGACCCGAGCACCTAATTATCGCTCAGCAGCCAATCACATTGCGACATTAGCCGATCAAAACGCAGAACGACCAATCACAAACCAACTTGATGGTAATAACGCAGCATGCCCTGCTTTTCTTCAGGTGTCAGTGCCTCAAAATCAATTTTGCGAAATGTAAATCAGATTTTCAATCTGTTCGCCTTGAGCCCGTACGAGTGCAGTTGCCGTCGCAGCATTCGCAGACTCTCTTTCGAATAGATATTGATAATTATTTCGTCACAATTGCGTTACGAACATCCTATGTATTTAATATGTTTTACTCGGCGTTATGATGAATGAATAAGTAAAGCCTCCGTGGTAACGCCCCCACCACCGGCACAGGCATAGAGGCATAAACACGAGCGCTCTGTAATTGCTGACACCTTAACAAATGCGGGGCACGGTTATTATGTTCGCGAATCTCGCAACGGGATACTGTTTTCGTCGTCCTTATAGCCCAATCGCGCATTTTCATTGGCAGCGAAGCAATATTAACATGCTGGGGACCCCCTGCGCTTCTTGCGGCCTTAGTGACTTTAGAAGCTAAAACCCACTATGAAACGCATAACGAAACAGCAGAGGTTTAGACTGGTATACTGGCACCTCACACAAACACACGTCCGCATACAAGCAAGCCTTGGCGTACGGATAGATCAGCATACACACACACGCCAGACAGATATCACAAAGTGTGAGGTTCAGAAGCAGACACTGAAACGTGGGCGCATGGGGATTTGGAGGCTGCCAACCACGCTCGAGCGTACTGCTTCGGACTACTATCCACATATATACGCACCGACGTAGGCGTCGCTCCGCTCCACGTGTCGACTGAAGGCTCCGCTGTCGCAATATCCTGTCGCTGTCCCGCTGAGAGAAGGCGCACGAGGGCTGCTAACGACGGGGCGAGCCGGCGTCGAGTGCGTGGAAACACGAAACGAAGGAGGGGGACACGTTTCGGAGAGAGTGTCCGTTCTCCTTGCCGTCACCGGAGGCCTTGAATATCTTCGCTGCCGTGGTTGGGAGCCTCGCAACCTTGTGTGACGCGGAGCTAATGGCAGAGGACGCTAAGCTAAAGGTGTTGTGACGGCTACGTGCACGTGAGCTCGTTCCAGCCCACATCACACTCAAAGACCAGGGTCAGGTAATGGAAGGGCAGCGGTTGATCGGTCCTGCGAGCGTGTAGCTCCCGTTGCACTGTCAACATAGGGACGAACGGATTGTATTTGTGGCTCACCCTCGACGTTGTTGGTTTTTAATGCTTGAACTCCCGGTCGTGCTCGCTCTGTTTGAAATCCGTGGCAGGCCGCCACGGGCCCGTCATCTCCTTAGCTGCTTTTTATTCATTTAATTGACGCTGCTTATAGGTGAGCGAGTCGTTTGATGCACTAATCAGTGCCGCAATTAATCGACCGATCTCACTAGCCAGTTTGACTACGCCACCGCTGCCACGGCGTATCCAGGGAACTTTAGTATTTGTGCACGTGACCGAACCTGGCTGGAACTTTGCACGTGCAGAGCACGTGACGGCGCGAGCCGTTTCGGGCACTGCAGACTGCTTCTTGTGACCCAAAGTGCTTCTTTCATGCGCCGAACGCGTGGAGAGATCAGTCTACTGCATCATAAAGGGCCGGTTGCACCAACGCCGCTTACCTTAACCCAAAGCGGCACTTTCCTAAGCCGGCTTAGCGCCCTAAACCAAGCTTAGGTAAGCACGGGTTTAAATTTCGGTTGCACCAACGTTAAGCCGGCTTTACAGACGCGCCCCTAGCTAAACGCTGGATTTGCGTAGGGAATCTAGGGACAAACAGAGCAAACTAGGGAACGCTCAGAGTGACGAATACGATTGGCGGAAAGGAATCACGTGATGGAAACAAAAAAAAAAAAAAAGAACAAAAAACTGCCGTAGTAGTCGTCGTCGGCGTCTGCTTTTCGCTGTATTTCTTCGGTGAGTAACAAATTAAAGGTCTCCAAATTCAGTCATTTTTTCGTTTAACTTTCAATAACAGAAGTCAAAGCTTCAAATAAACACGAATGCTCTTTACATCTGTGACTGTGTGTTTAATATCGGTTGATAACAGGATATTTTGACAGTGGTAGTAGTTTTCGTGCTCACATTTTGAGGCGAAGGAGCCATCGGGGGCCCCAAATCTCACCGAACGCGAGAAGGACACTCTACTCGCTACATCGCTGAAGACAAAACATCATAGATATAAGTAGGCAGGTAAGATGACTACTAAAACCAAGTCAAGCCTGAGAGCGATGAAGTTCAAAACAGTGACGAACTCGCCACGGCAGCTACGAAAATGAGCGGAAATCGTCGAATAGAAGTCGTCGAGAGGTCAGGTCACGAGACCTTGCATCGACGGTACTCGTTGCTATCAGCAAGGTGACAGAACTGCACTGTACCGTCGTTGAACATCCGCTGCAGCCTCAAACGGACATCAGTTTCACACTGTCGAGTTCAGAAAAAAAAAAAAAAAAACTCCCACTAGTATATCACATCGTGCCGATAAGAACGGTCGTCTCTTCGCATCACCTGTCGCAGCCTGCCCCGATACAGCAATGAACGAATCTAACATAGTAGTCGTTACGATTTGTCGTCGCCACGAATGAAAGATATAAAGCAAAATATTCCTAAAAAATCACGATCACCAAAAAAGTTACGGACGACACAACAAGGCGCAACTTTCAACTGAATTTTATTGAAAACGTGTTCCGGTATATAGTCTCAACCATCGTCACAATGACAACAAACGACAAAAGTAAAGGGAAAACACCATCACAGAGCACAACTCGGAAACAACAGTATCTCTTTCTCGGGAAACGAATGAAAGATATAAAGCAAAGTATATAAAAAAGAAATGCGATCACCGAAAAAGTTAGTTAGGGAACGATACAGTTTTCTGAAGCCAAGATTCTACTCGCGAGATAAGGAAAATTCCACTGAAGATTGTCTCAAAACTCAGAAAACGAAAGAAATTGAATTTTCGCTGTTTTATTACTTAAAAGCGCCGCAATCTAATGCAAACGGCAGAGGTGTCGACAATCAGCTGATCGCCGAGATCATGTACTGCCACTATTCAACGCGCTGATCAGATTGAAGGATACGCGCTACAAGTGTAAAAAAACAAGGTGGTAAATAACAATACGTTACAGCTATGCGAAAATTAGTAAGTACATACGAATAAGCTCGTTGACAGAAGAACCAACGGGAATACAGACGTGAGCCCCACAGCTCCGTACGTTTCTCGGTTAGGGCTAACACGCCCTGAAAGTGGAGAGCCAACTTGAAAACAGGGGTCGATAAACACTTCACGCGACAATATTTTGCATCCTTGTCACAATCGAAAGTCATTTTGTCGAGACTTTCACGATGATGTAGCCTAAAACACTTTGCACAACCAATTTCGTCCACCGCGTCGACCGTGACAAACCAGCCGCCATGTTTTTAATCCAGGACTAAGAAACAACCAGAAGCAAAGCGCCCAATGTTGAGCGCTTAAGTTAAGCGTAGTTTAGTGCTAGGTTTAGCGATAAGCGAGTTTGGTGCAACCGAACGAAACCGAAACTAAGCTTAAGTTCCCGGCTTAGCTCCGCTTTGCGCTAAGCGACGTTGGTGCAACCGGCCCAAAATACACGTTATGAGTGTGCACATCTCACACGAGATACACGAGACAAAATACATCTCATACCAGAACCTTAGGAAATCAATCCAAGGATGAGGCTGGAGAAGTTCTATTTCCGTTCCCGGCCTCTGAGTGATTTCATCTCAAATAGTTCGAGAAAAAAATGTTCGAGTCCTCAAAAAGCTAAGAAAAATATATGTTGGTGGTAAATGCGTGACTAGAACAAAGCTGCAAATAAGGACAACGAAAATATTTTTGTCATTGAATTTTCGGCTTTGAGAGGGCAGAAGGTAGGTGCTGTGATTCTTGCAGTTTTCACTAGTGACACATTTTGGAGGCTCGCAACATTTAGATTATCTTTTTCACACCAATAATAACTCTTTTTTTTTACTGCTTTAATACTTTATATAGAAGGGTTAACTAAAACTGTATTTTTTTATTTTATTTTATAAAATAAGCATTTTTGAATCTTGCACCTTTGACAGTAATGGTAAAGCCATCTCGATTCAAACCGTAGTTTGATTCGAAATGTCTATCGATGTACAATTAGTTAAGGCATAAAAAATATCAAATGAAAACTTGTATCTATACCTATTTCGAAAATGTAATATTGTTAATTTTATACGTTTACATGAAAAGCTTTTTATGTATTCTTGTAAATGCAATAAAATTTCTTTGCCATAGATTCTTTCATCATATTAAGCAATGCGTTTGAAAAGAGTCCATATTTGTACTATTTTCATTCGCATATCTCTGCCAGGGCTTGACCACAAGACTGTGTTCTGAGGAACTTGGTATCAAAGTTGTATCTCCCGGAGATAAAAAGAGCTCACCGTTTAGGAGTATTCCATCTGCAGAAAATTCGTCCCATATTTGTCAAGTTTTCATCGTTCAAAGGAAAATAGGGCATTCTTGGTTTTATGCACAAGCTTAAGGGCTCACGCGTTGCAGTTAGCGAAGAGCTTCACTTTCTGTAAGGCTTGCGTACCGTCGTCTTCTTGATTTTGCCAGACCAAAGGGAACGCCTTTTCCGCTGCGCCACAATAAACTGTTTATAGATGGCAAGTGGTTTGTATTCGATGACGCTAACGGTTCGGTTGCTGAAAGATGCACGTAGCAATGCCGGCGTTCTTCCCGTTTGCCCACTCACAATGAAACTACTAAACCCCATGGTATCAATAAGATATATTTTATTTATTCTGGTTTGTTTACTAAGATTATAAGCCTAATCCCAAAGAGAGATGATGTGAATTCCTCTATTCAAACATGTAACGCCGATTTTGTTGTTCTTGCGGAGACGTGGCTGAATTCCGAAATATCAGATGCTGAATTGTTCCCTTCTTATCCAAACATTCGTGTGTACAGATGTGACAGAATTACTAAAAAGGGCGGAGGCGTACTTTTGAATATTAATAGTCAAATCACGTCTCGGAACTTTCCACTTTCTACCGAACTAGAAGTCATATGGGTTTACCTCCCTACGGCACCCTCTGTTGTACTCGGCGTTTGTTATAGGCCGCCTGATAGTAATAAGGAATTCACATTTGAGCTTAATAAGTGTCTTTCTGAACTCGCTACTCAATACTCTAACGCTTCTGTTGTACCTCTTGGTGATCTTAATTACTCTAATATTAATTGGTTTACCTTCACTTACACTTGCACTTCCTCTCAAGTATTTATAGATCTTTGCATAGATTATAGCCTAACAAATATTATCACCCAGCCTACTGGGATTACCGACTGCTGCAGCAATATACTCGGCTTGTGCTTAAGTCAGGAACCTTCTCTTTTTAGCAACGTTACCTACTTAACAGGAATTAGCGGCCGTTTTGTCATCGACATAACTCTGTTCCTCGGAAATCACATTATTGCAAATACATTCGCGACTAAATGAGGGCCGACTACGTGTCCATCAACTCATGCCTCGAAGAATTTTACCAATCAATTTTTGTTAATCTCGAGAAAAGAACCGTCGATGAAAATTGGACGCACTATCAAAATAAGCTGACCCACTTAGTTGAGCGCTTCATGCCACTGACCCGCATCACCTCCGATAACTGTCCCCGATGGTATAACAAAACATTGCATAGTCATGCTGACAAGGAAAAGTGACTTTATAAACGAGCCAAGTCTGTCAACCATTCAGCCTCGTGGAATGCATATCATGCATGTGCTAGAACATACAGAAACGCCATTACTGATGCTAAAGCCAAGTTTTACACTCACGACCTCCCCAGCATTTTAACAAATAAACCCAATAAATTCTCGAAAGTGGTCAACCCAGCTCTGTCTCTTCCTTTGTAGTTCCTAAACGACAACGGCATCCCACTTTCAGATGAATATAGCGCTCTTTACCGTAACAATTTCTTCGCATCAATCTTTACCAAAGAAGACTTGCTAAACGCTCGACTCATGCCCATTATCTCACCCTCAGATGAATCCTATCATAAGTGACCACACAGGCGTATCGAAAGCAATAGACAACCTAAAGGTCTCCTCGAGCTCTGGAGACGACCAAATTAAATCGAAGGTATTAATAAACACTAAAAACATTTCCTCCGTTTTCCTCTGTGACATATTCTCAAAATCGCTCACGCCTTCCATAGTTCCACGTGACTGGGAAATAGCTAACGTAGTACCTGTTCACAAAACTGGTGATTGCCAGCTCATAAGTAATTACCGTCCCATCTCTCTCACCAGTGTTCCATCTAAGCTCATGGATCATATACTTTACTCAAATATAATAAACTTTTTTTAATCTCATAACCTTCTTTCTGAATATCAGCACGGATTTCGTAAATCTTGCTCGTGTGCAACCCAGCTAACCACCTTCGTTACTGATATTTATTCAAGCTTCGATCCGAACATTCAGACCGACGCCATTTTCATCGACTTCACCAAAGCATTCGACAAAGTTCCACACCAACGTCTTTTAACAAAGCTTAACAATATTATTATTCACACCTCTGTTTTTAAGTGGATTTCTGAATTTCTAACTAACCATAAGAAACATTTCTCTGTTAACAACGTAAAACTTCCCCCCTCTACCGTAGCCTCACGTGCCCCCAGGGAACCGTACTCGGCCCCCTTCTGTTCCTAATTTATATTAATAATCTACACTTTATTTTAGCTTCTTCTATGCGCCTGTTCGCCGACGATTCTGCTATTTTACGACCCATTCTTTCATACCGTGATCATCATGTTGTCCAGGAAGACCTTGAGTCTGTAATTCATTGGTGTAAAAATTGGCAGATGAAGTCAAACTTTAATAAATGTAGATCCCTATCACTTTCCCGCTTTTCGCGTGCCACATCATTTTCGTATTACCTCCCTGACACTCAAGTAATAGAATGCTCATCTTATAAATACCGAGGTGTTCATCTCACTTCTGACCTATCATGGACTGTTCACTTAACTTCTGTTATTTCTGATACTAACCGGTCTCTCAGATATTTGCGCCATAAACTGAAACTTGCTACACCGTCCGTAAAACGACTAGTGTATACTTCTCTTATAAGATCGAAGTTAGAACGTGCCTCCTATATATCATCCCCATGGCAGTCCTACCTCGTAAATATTCTAGAATCTGTCCAAAATAGAGCCCTTTGTTTTATTTAAAACAACTACTCACCATATTTCAGCATATCAGGATTAGGCCAATCAGCTAATCTTCATTCATTTTCTCTTCGCCGCCAAGTATCACGCCTCTCTCTCCTCCATCGAATTTTTTATCACAATAGCCACCTCAGTAAATCAGAGCAATTACCTTCCCATCGTATTTTGCCGCGTCTAGATCACCTATGTAATTTACGCCCATTTCGATCATCAATAACTGTTTCTCACCAGACTTCCGCACTACTATTTGCCGTCGAGGTTTGGAATTTACTACCTCACAACATCGTTCCTATTAATTAATGATACTACTAAATTTGTTGGAGCCATTACCCTCTCTTTATCTAACATACCTAGCTAGCTTACAGTGTTATAACTGTGTTTACTGTTGTATTTGTTTTTGTTCCATTGCCACCCCCTTGTATAATGCCCCACGGTGCCTCAACAAAAATAAATAGTTATGATGATGATGATGATAATACCCGCACCAGGCGGATTTTATTAGTTTCAGTGATGAGCAGTTACCTGGATGGCGCAAGTTGCGCTCTGTTTCAGGTGGAAGTCAATTCATTCCTACGTAAATCTCCGCCATAAGGAGGCCTCCCCCCTCCCCCCCCCCCCCATTCCCCCCACCCCTAAATCATTCTATCTAATCATTTAACTGATCTTACCCTTGCGGCGGCCACGATGAAGACAGGTGACAACTGTTAGCATCCGTTTGCTCTACCAATGGCTAGCCCCTGGCTAGCTCAGTTGACAGAGCACTCCGTTAGTCTTGTAGAGGTTCAGGGTTCGATCCCTGGGTCAAGCGGATTTTTTTAGCGACCACCAGTCGCCTAAAGACTGCGAGTGTAGCTTGATTTCAGGCGGAGGTCAATTTATTCTCGCGTGATTTGTTCTTGGGTGGTCATATCGGCTAACGCTTCGATCTCATTGGCTGCGAAAGGGCCATTGATGCCGCAAACTCGCCACACAGTGCGTTCCTTAAGCTGTCAGCAACTATATGGAGCCTGAAGTAAGCGGTTCACAAGTACAGATTTATGTTACAAATATATTGTGGCTCCAATCCCTGCTGAGAGGGTGAATGGTCAGCGAATCTGTGGTATCCCCTGCAACGATTGCCTACTGCAGTGTACGAAATGCCGCTGCCGGTCGCGGCACGCCGCCGCTGGTCGTATGTCCGCTTCTTTTCCCTCTCCTAGTATTCACGCTGCTCCTCGGGAGTCCTCACTATGCCTGGCCTATTGATCGCGGTGCTGCAGCAACAAGGAAATCAGTTCCTATACTCCGGTTCATTCTTACGTTTAAGCGGATGTTACGAGCCATCGGAGCCAATGAGAGGCAGTGTGAGTTTCACGTGACCTTAGAGAGTGGGCACAGCGACGCGCGGAAAGCGCATCACAGGACACGCCCACAGAACGGGATTGGCTAAGATAGCGCGTAGCGGATCCGCGTAGCATCCGCTACGCGTCCGGACGTAAGGTGAAACGGGCTATAGGCGGGCTCTTCTTTTATATACGAAAGGCTAGTGACGTCACTCCCCACGTCGCAAGCTGCCGTCGCCGCGGCAGCTTTTTGCACTTCACACGAGGGCTTCGAATGACGTCAACCCCTTTCGAAGCAGCTGCAAACCTAATCTTTACCGGAACGCATGGGAGGGTGTTCCTATTGCTCACACGCGCCTTATCATACACCATGTGGTTTCGATGTTTGTTTTGTGGTTTTCTTTATTGAAACGGATACTGAGCTGTATGCTGTATGCCTGATTTACAAGGAGCTATGCTGTTTTGCCTTCAATCGTTTGCCGGGAGTTTCTTGCTGACAACGACGACGCGAAAATGCCCTTGGCTGGTAGAGGTATACAGACTCGCTGTACAAAAAGTATCGACAAAGAAGAAACCGGTCATGAAGTTCAGAAGATCCGGCATGCTACTGAAGCCATTTGTGTGGCGAGAAGGGGGGCAATGTTTAAAGAGCAAATGTTTGCGTCAGAGAAACAACAAATAAACGTGTGAAACACGTTTAGGCAGGTTAGATTAAAGAAAAATATAAAAGTGGCTTCCATTCAGTCACAAGTTATACAAAAAAATTTTTTTATAACGCTGCCACAGCGACTTTCACAGTTTAATTTCGGATGGCTGGCTCATTATTATCTGTCAGGCTCGACATTTAATAATCCAGCATACTTTGTGAGGTACTAGCCTTTTCTGCCTGCCCAATCGAAATGAACAAGAACACGTGAGATTACTAAAATAAGATATTGACGTTATTAGAGGAATTAAAAGAAAATGCGCATTCAAGTATACGAGCTGCATATTGTTAGCTAGCTTGCCTCTGTCCAGCCGCTCCCATATAACAAAGTAACTCTGCTGAATTTTCAACGTCGTCTAAAGAAGGACACCAGGGCATGAATTGAACACAATACGTGTAGTCGGCTAATTTTGGCGGTGACTCATGTTCAGTCAATGGCAACATGGGTTCCACGCGAACACTCGCACAAACGTCGTGTTTATCCTGTGCCCTCTTGGCCTCCTTAGATGTAGCCGAAAATACAGCACTACGTAGCCTCGTTATCCGAGATGTTTGTCTTTTAAATTATTATGTCTTCTATATTGCTGTATTCGTTGTCCGGTTTTGTTGTCCTTCCTCCTGCGCGTGTGCGTGTATGATCCCCGTATAGGCACTTAGCGTTTCGGCTGGTTGCAGTAGACAGGCGAGACGCTGGAAGACCGGCCATGCAATACCACCTACAATTGGTGACAGGCAGATAATTGATGGAAAACTCGAGCCTCCCAGCCCTTTCTACTTCAGCAGAGCGAACGCTTGAGAGGAGGTCGCGTCCTTTCCAGCGTTTGCTCAGCTAAAGCGTAAAGGAGGGGCGTGAGAAAGCACCCCTGAACTCTTAGCCTGTAGCCGACTACAGAAGGCATGACTTGCGCACTACGTCGTCGTCTTGATTGTCATCCCGTCCCCAAGCGCCGTACACGCCCAAGCTCGACTAGGGTTGGCGCAGAGTGGCAGACGCGTTCGCCCTGGCGACGCCACGTGTTAGAGTTTCGGTCGTTGTGTGGCGCTGCAAGGCACGTTGGCGGCGATTCTGACACGAGGGAGGAACTGCCTGCATCCCCCAGTGATCCACGTTTTGGGGGACCTCGTTTTCTAGGGGATTCTAGGTGATTCTTTATGATTGTAGGTGCTTCTAGAGCCACGTCTACGATGCAGCCTGACCTCGCGACGTTTTTTGTAACGGTCGTTTTCGATTTCGAACTCACAGACGCCAACAGCGAGTTTGGCTCACCAATTGATTAACCGCCCTCGCTATCGACGTTTTCGCTCGTCGACTGCGGTCGTCTGCGAGCGCACTTCGTGGGGTAACTTTGCACTAACGGCTTTCACACCGTATTTAACACATTCCGTATTTGCTTCTGAGCAATTTAACGAATTAGCGAGTCTTGGAATCGAGTGACCATGTGTTTTGAGAACGTATAAAAAAAGAAAATCGACGTCATGAGCCTATTTAAAACACGGTTTTGAGCTTGGCACAAGTGCCGTGACGATGACGCTATTTCTTCGCGTACGCAAAGCTCGTGGATATCCTTCCCTAAAAGTCACTATTGTGCCGAAATACACGTCTGTGAACTGGCGTTGAATTTTGTTTAATGCACCATCATTCAGTACCGCCGTGTAAAAACAATTTCCTGTACTGCTGCCTTTAGGAAAAAACTGGAGCCGAGTTCTTTTATGTCCTTGCTCAAGGTCCCCGCAGGCACGCTACAGCTGAGGCGCTGCATGAGCCGCACGAGCACGCAAAACATCTTCACGTGACCTAATTTCTCCCCAGGACACGTCCTGGGGCCCAGACCGAACGTGAGGAGCGGAGGCAGGCCTTCCAGGTTCAGCTTCCCTGTCGCGGGATCTAGGAAGCGTTCGGGTCTGTAGACATCTGGATCCTTCCAGAGAGCGGGATCGTGGTTCACTGCGTGGATGTTGTAGAAAACACCTGTGTCCTTGGGGATGAACTTGCCGCCTGTATGTATGGAACCTTTTGAGTCATCAGCCTTACTCAGCTAAAAAAAAAAAACAGCAAAAAAAAAAAAAACACGATACAGACCGATAAAGTTTATATCCCATGATACCACACGAAATGCCCCTATAAAGAGGAGTTTGAAAGTTAAAGAATTTTATAATCCAAATGTTAAAAAAAAAACCTTATTGTAACGCGTTTTAAACACATAAAACACACAAAACACCGCGTGAATAAAACGAATTGATGGCTGTTTGAATTGACCGCACAAGTCGGTTTCTTAACGAACGGCGCTAGGACTTACTGCAGAGGTGCCCGAAGGTGCTGGAAGTTTTCGCGAAAATTGTAGAAAGGTTTGCTCACCTGAGTACATCTCGAAACATTTAAAACTATGTTCTCCGTATACTTTGCATGCACACTTAAAACATGTTTCGTGTCACTGTGGCGCTTATATGGGTAAAGAAAGTGAAGAATAGGTAAGCCAATTGCAGTTTATTTCCAATTATGGTACTTTTTTCAGTCGTAATAAATGCCTAAATAGCCTTGAGTTTTGAGAGAAAAAAGGATTAGCGATATTTTTTCATAGACAAAACCAGTTTTTATTTAATTTCTTTCTTTCTTCGAACGTTCCATGCATTCATACTCTCAATTAATGAATGCACCAACTTCGAGCACCTCTGTAGTAAAATACAGCGCGATGAGTTAAGAAACCGATTTATGCGCTCCCATAAAACCGCCATCTTGACTCACGTGGGATTGTCGGTGCTGTGCGTCGCGACTATTTAATTTGAGATATGGCTATTTCGACTGAATATTGAAGACGCAATGAATAAAACAAAGCGACCTGTCTTCCATCTGGTGTTCAAAATATAATATACAACCATGGCCAATCATCAAATCGCCCCGTGCGCTCATCATTGAGAAAAATGCGTCTAGTACAATCCGCTTCTAACGATACCATATATAACGATGTACCGCTTATAACGATCCGTTCCTAGAGCTTTTAGTGCAGAAACAATGAGTTTCCACTCCAAATACAACGATGATTGTCTATAACGTTGGAAAGTTCGGGTTTGCTTAGTATAGCTATAAGTCGACTGCACAGTAGTATGCCATGTACCATTTTGGTGTGATGCAATATGGATCGTATGGCTGCAAATCTCTGTATTTCAATGGGGAAGGAGGGACCAAACAATTCCACTGGTATCGTATCTGAGCTTAGTGTTAGACGGCTAAGGAGCGCACTCACCTGCATGCGTGTCACAAGTTGTGTTGTGCGGAAAGCCCATGGGAAGAATGGGGTAAAAACGAAGTGTCTCGTAGAGGCAGGCAACGGTGTATGGGAGTTTCTCCTTGTCTTGTAAGGTCGGCGGTGTTTGACCTGGAAGAACGGGCCCAGGTAGCACAGTTCTTTGAGCCAATATTTGATTTTTGTCTGGACATTGAGGGTTTTAAATGGGCCAAAGAAGGCAAGCTAGAGCCAAACTTGAACTTCTTTTAGCCAGGGTCTTCGTGTATTGGCTCTAATTTGCCAAATAAGTGTTAAAGTCGAGCTTTAGGGCTACTAATTGGAATCTCATTTGGCAAATTTGAACTTGTCAAACAAAATGACAGAGTAAGACTTCACTTTTGTTTGTTCAGTTTTCGTGTGGAACGTTTGCTCTGAATTACCAAACAATTAAGTGCCATATTTAGACTTCACCGTTGTGAATTCGGCTCATGATTGGCATCGTCGGCTCAAGTCTGAAACTTCGGCAATTATATCGTGAGCCAGAAAAAAGCCACAGAAACCCCAAAAAGTACCCTGCCACTAACTAACGCATTTGAGCAAAGCAGTATTAGGCCCAAGTTTGACCCATAGGATTTTGAATCTCTGGTTAGGCCTTCTTCTGGCGGGCCACCTGGGAGATCCCTATTATAAAGCATCCACCTAAAATTGCTTTATAAAGACAAATGTATTTTGAATGTAATATATTGGGCGAAATCAGACAATAGGAAGTCTGGGCAGACTGTTCGAAATGGCATTATGCTGCGCCTACTACCGCACTAGCATACAAATTATCCAACCGGGCTCATTCTAACATAATCAAACGTTACCAATCAAAAGCTTCAAATAAAAATAAACACCTTGAAGGTAAATATTCAATATCACCGTCTGAAGAAACAAGTCTAAAATTTGAATTACACTGCAACTTTAATTACTGTGAATTGAATATATTTCTCTTCTGTCATCCTTTATTTTCTGTATCCGCATCTCAGGGGTTTAGATGAGGAGGTTCCCAATCCAGGTCGACTGCCTACTTTCACTTCTTGCAATTCTTTAGGTAAGCCTTAGGACAGTTGGTCGCGTTATTTTACTTGGGCGAACAATCAGAGTCACTGTCAGATTAAGAAACGCAGAGTGTGACAAACTTGGAGCGTCATATTGTCACTCTTCAATCAATTGTGAGTTTCTTAACCGTCTGTTTCCTAACCCTCCCCAATATCCTCCAGTCCACTTCGCTGCAGAGGTCTTGCAGATCCAGGCCTTACATGATAGTTTACTTAGGTCACATGTCATAAATGTAACCGGAAATAAACAACGCGAAAAAATAGACAAGGACGAAAGTAAGGTGCGAACAACACAAGCGCTGAACTCACAAGTAAACATTTATTGAAAAAAAAAACACCAACGTAGTAAACCGCACTATCGCTTCAGCACGTGTCAAGGTAGGCCATTTTTTTTTGTCCAGAAAAACCGATGTTTGGCTGGGGCATGCATCTTGACCCTCTTTTGTTATTGCATACGCTTCCAATAATTCTCTGGTAGTTTTATCTGTGCCCCTCCCGATGATGGTGATGTTGTTGAATTTGAGCTGGAATTTACAGGCAGCACAATGCAGAGGCAAGTGACCCCCAGCAGTCGACCGGAGTGACCAGTCATGATCACGTGCCCTGTCATTAATGCATCGGCCAGTTTGGCCGATGTACACTTTTCCGCAGCTTAGTGGGATCTTGTACACCACTCCAACCACACAATCAACGTACTTGTTCCTGTGCTTTACGGCTCATTGGTTCTTGCCCCCAGCCTTTTCTGCAGCTCTAGGACAGAGTTGCGCCAACTTTCACGGTGCCGAAAAAACAACAGGGACGTCAAACCGCCCAGGATGCAGGTACTGCGGCTGACAGATGCTGGCTTCCCGGCGTCAGTTATTCAGGCAGCGGCGCAGACGTTGTTAAAAAAAAATTTAAGGAGGGTTAAGTCAGAAAAAAGAAAGACCCACAACCAGACCCCAGGTACTCCCTTACATGCACAAACTCTCGCACAATTTGAAAACAGGTAACTGGGCTGTTTGGCGTCCCTGTAGTTCTTTCGGCACCGCGAAATTTGGCGCAACTCTGCCCTAGAATTGCAGAAAAGGTTGGGTGCAAGAGCCAATGTGCCGCAAAGCACAGGAACAAGTATGTTGATTATGTGGTTGGTGTGGTATACATGATCCCACTAAGCTGCTGAAAAGTGTACATCGGCCAAACTGGCCGATGGATTAATGACAGGGCACGTGAACAAGAGTGTTCACTCCGGTCGACCGCTGGGGGTCACTTGCCTCTGCATTGTTCTGTCTGTAATTGCCAGCGCAAATTCAACAACATCATCATCATCATCGGGAGGGGCGCAGATAAAACTACCATAGAATTATTGGAAGCGTATGCAATAACAAAAGAGGGTCAAGATACATGCCCCAGCCAAACATCGGTGTTTCTGTACAAAAAAGAAATTGCCTATCTTGACACGTGCTGAAGCGATAGTGCGGTTTACTACGTTAGTGTTTTTTCAATAAATGTTTAGTTGTGAGTTCAGCGCTTGTGTCGTTCGCACCTTTCTTTCGTCCTTGTCTAATTTCGCGCGCTGTTTATTTCCGTTCACCATGAACCAACTCATACATCACGACACTAACCCAGAAATGTAAATTTTTATTTTGTAGCTTTTATACACTTTCAAATCTATCAATTTTGTTTTGTAAATTTAAGCGAGGAAGATATGCTGCCTTCGCATATTCTGAAAACGGCTGTTCAACCTATTCTTTTGCAACATTTGTACTTTTACGCAAAAAAAAAACGCAAAGTACGCAACAAAAAAAAAAGGTAAGGGATGAAGCTAGAATTGTAATGCTATATGTGTGTTAAGAAGCATCAAATAAACGACATTACAGTTTTCTGTAGGAAGTTAGAAAAAGAGAGAATTGTTCAAAAAGAAGAGGAAACATCATGTCGATGGGGTGAACTAACTATCAACATGGTGAAAACCAGAGACCGAGGAATGAATAAAAATATCGTCGCAGTTTTTGTTATGGATGAAGAAAGTATAAAACAATAAAAACAGGGACAACACAACCACATCTTTCAACTAGCAACAGACGAGTAAACTTTCAACAGCGAGCAGCCGACTATACCCAGTAGGAGTAGGGGAGAGAAGGGAGAGAGAAGGAAAGATAAGAAACGCGAAGTGCAAGTCAGGGTGGTAGGGCTATCTCGGATTTTAAAAATTCAACCTCAGTTTTCGTCAGCAGGAGGGAAGGGTTTGACACGTTGTTTTTTGCTGTGGTCATGGCGAATGATTCTATGATTTCCCTGCCGAATCTGCTGTCATGTCCTCCCAGGATTTTTGTGTCATCAAAGAGGGGATGACAACGCAAACACGAACGGGCATGTATGACTATGAGATGATAAGAATCTTTAGAGGCCTTAGAAACTTCGTTGTGATGTTCGCGGAGTCTGTGATTGGTGCATCTGCCGGTCTGTCCTATGTATTGATGGCCGAAGCTCAAGGGGGTGGAGTAAACTTTCTTTTCTTTGCATGGAACGAATTTCTTTTCGTGTTTGACACTGCAGCCAATCGGAATCCGGTTGTTGTTCACTTGCTGACAGAGTTGTTTAAGACGCATGCGGCACGAGAAGACAACATTCGTGTCGAACTTACGTACACAATTCAGCCCACCGGATAAAATCCATTGCCTCAAAGTTCGACACGAATGTTGTCTTCTCGTGCCGCATGCGTCTTAAACAACTCTGTCAGCAAGTGAACAACAACCGGATTCCGATAGGCTGCACTGTCAAACACGAAAAGAAATTCGTCCCATGCAAAGAAAAGAAAGTTTACTCCACCCCCTTGAGCTTCGGCCATCAATACATAGGACAGACCGGCAGATGCACCAATCACAGACTCCGCGAACATCACAACGAAGTTTCTAAGGCCTCTAAAGATTCTTATCATCTCATAGTCATACATGCCCGTTCGTGTTTGCGTTGTCATCCCCTGTTTGATGACACAAAAATCCTGGGAGGACATGACAGCAGATTCGGCAGGGAAATCATAGAATCATTCGCCATGACCACAGCAAAAAACAACGTGTCAAACCCTTCCCTCCTGCTGACGAAAACTGAGGTTGAATTTTTAAAATCCGAGATAGCCCTACCACCCTGACTTGCACTTCGCGTTTCTTATCTTTCCTTCTCTCCCCCTTCTCTCCCCTACTCCTACTGGGTATAGTCGGCTGCTTGCTTTTGAAAGTTTACTCGTCTGTTGCTAGTTGAAAGATGTGGTTGTGTTGTCCCTGTTTTTATTGTTTTATACTTTCTTCATCCATGACTTAAACCAACACGCTCTTCTTCCAAGCAAGCAGTTTTTGTTAATTGATCTCTGGATTCCAAGATATGAAACTACATTCTAATTTCCGAACAGAAAATAAACCATTACATGTCTAATATTATAAAGCTCGAGTCACGTCACATGTCCGTATATCTTCTGCGGGAGCTCTCAAAAGGATGGCTATATTTCTTTTCCGCATGCGTCCGAGAGCAGCTAACTGCTAAAAGACGTACCAAGACAAACGCTCGCCATGAAAGCGCAAGGTCACGGCGCATTTACTGCTATTGATTGCTTTGCCCGTGATAGCGCAGGTGCATAAAGAAAACGACCTCCATGATATTGCGTTTTTGGAACTGCTTGATTGAACCGATCAATTCGTTGCATCGGCTGCACTGGGACTAACGGTGAAACAAAGTATAGTTTTCATACTTAATGTAATATTACGTTCAACACCTAAGATGGATAAAAAAACAAAATTCAGTCGAGAGACGAACAGCATTATTATTGTCCTCACCAAGGTGGTATTCAATTTCTCGTTTGATCCTTGCCTGGACTTCGGGTTTTCGGGTCATCGTCAGACATAACCACTGCAGTTCTCCCAGAGAGGTGTCAGTCGCCGCTGAAAAACATCGATTTTGAAAACCTAAGCTTACGCTGAGCGAAGTCGAGAAATGCCCCAAAAAGTAGCTTAGAGTCCTGTGACTGTGCAGCTAGAAGGTAACAGTTGTACGTATATAGTACAGAGGATACTAGGCGCATTTTAGCTATCTCTGAAAATGATTGACATACGAGGCATGGAACCAGAGTCAACATTTCAATATAGCGACGCGTTTTGACGTACTCCAATCCGAGCTTGTTTCCACAAAAGCCGAAAATTACATCAAGATTGATTTTCAGCAAAGGCACCAGTAAACACATTTTAGGGGTTTGCGGGGAAGTAGCAGGGGTGCCTGGGGGTAAGTTCAATTACACCGTTGCTATATAATATATATATATATATATATATATATTGCCGCGCGCAAGGCTGAGAAAGAAACGCTCGGTCACGGTCCTCCAGAAAGTTCCCGTTTATTCATGTACCACACGTAACTTCTATCATTTATCCCTGCTTTTGTTTTCTAGAAAGTACGTGTTCATTCTCGCCCCGATCACGCGACGCTCGAACCGCTTTCGCTGAATCTTCGAGATAGCGGCGCACTCTAGATAAGAGGCCGCCCGCGACCTTGTCGAGTCAGTCTCGCCCTAGCGCTCGATTCTGCTGACACGCCGACTTCGACGCCCGCGACGCTCTGCTTTCTTCTGTCTCCTTCTTTATTTTTGGCACAAGTTCGCCACATTAAACGTTTATTTATTCCTGTTTATTTCTTGTTTATTAGTCACCACCCGTGACATTTTGGTGGAGGTGCGGGGTACCGCATGCCCGTGCAGCGTTCCCCACCCAGGGTCCGCAGTGCAAGCTATCCGCACCGCTGACACACCTCACGAAGGACGCCGTAAAGTTCGAGTGGACAGAAGAACACCAGAGGTCATTCGACGAGCTCAAACGAAGACTCCAGACGCCCCCGATTCTTGGCCATTTCGACCAGTTTGCTGAAACCGAGATCCACACCGACGCCAGTAACACCGGACTGGGTGCGGTACTAGTCCAAGTGCAGGACGGAGCCGAGCGAGTTATCGCATACGCAAGTCGGACGCTGTCTAAAGCGGAGAGGAACTATTCAACGACCGAAAAGGAGTGCCTCGCTGTCGTGTGGGCAATAACAAAGTTTCGCCCATATTTGTATGGAAGTTCTTTTCGCGTAGTCACAGACCACCACTCGCTCTGCTGGCTGGCGAATCTGAAGGACCCCTCCGGACGCCTCGCTCGGTGGAGCCTACGACTGCAGGAGTTCGACATGGCCGTGGTGTACAAGTCCGGCCGGAAGCACAATGACGCCGACTGCCTGTCAAGGGCCCCAGGGGGGTAGTAATGCCGCGCGCAAGGCTGAGAAAGAAACGCTCGGTCACGGTCCTCCAGAAAGTTCCCGTTTATTCATGTACCGTACGTAACTTCTATCATTTATCCCTGCTTTTGTTTTCTATAAAGTACGTGTTCATTCTCGCCCCGATCACGCGACGCTCGAACCGTTTTCGCCGAATCTTCGAGATAGCGACGCACTCTAGATAAGAGGCCGCCCGCGACCTTGTCGAGTCAGTCTCGCCCTAGCGCTCGATTCTGCTGACACGCCGACTTCGACGCCCGCGACGCTCTGCTTTCTTCTGTCTCCTTCTTTATTTTTGGCACAAGTTCGCCACATTAAACATTTATTTATTCCTGTTTATTTCTTGTTTATTAGTCACCACCCGTGACAATATAACGAGCACTATAAAATTCGTTTTCTCCTTTGGATAGGAAATTGGGGTCCCGCTGGCTTTCTTTAGATATGTATATATTGCTAAAGGCTACGGGCTACTGGAAAAATATGTAATTCATTAATGCACAATAGAAGAAAACAGCCACATTTTATGGTAACTATTGAGAGACATTAATAATGTCGTACTGAATCTAGCGATTCCTTATCAACAACAACGATCATAAATATCGCACAATAAAAAAAGATCAAAATAATAGAAAAAAAAATATCCGTCTCGGTAAAATACGTGCATGCTCTCTCACCTCCGAAAATTTCTAAGAGTATCTGGACCATGCTGGCTTCGGTGAGGTGCTGGGCGTCACTTTTTTCTTGCAGAAGTGCCTCGTCTCGTTCCGCCAGCATTGAGTGAGTGAAGTTTCCTATCGTCCCTGTGAAAATACGAGCGTTATGAGCGTCCGATGGCAAAGTGGCCGTAGCCAATAACCGTTATGGCACATCCGATAGGGTAGGATGGACCCTCCGGTACGATGTGCAATCCCGCAGAAGACTCGCTCATGCGCAGTTCGTACAGGAGGGTCCATTGAACCCTATCGGATGTGCGAAAACGGTTCCCTAATATACATGGAAGACAAGGTGTTCTCCTTTCTAACCCCTTAACGTTATCATAGTGGATCCACGCAGCGAAGCATAGCTTACGTCACCATTGCGGCCAACGGGTCTTGCCGCGTCCCTGAACGAGCACGAATCTAGTACAGGTGGTGACGCCGAGATGAACTCTGTTCACAGACAAGTCTACGTTTTCCCACACCACGTGTGTGCACTGCGTGTGCGCAGAAACGAGTTTCGCAAGAAGTGAGGTGTCTGCGCATGGCTGTAGCGTCACCACAGCGGCGTGACGTTACAGACGCGAGCCAGTGTGCAGGAACATCGGTGTGCGGCATGATCGAGGTACCCAACGAGTAAATGTAGAGAAGCGCTATAAGGTTTTATCTCGATTAAGCTGCAGTTTTGGCTGTGCCGAGTACGAATGCAGAAACGTCTTTTTATCGAGCCAAATGGAGAAGACGGAAAACCGTGGCTGCTGTTGCGGATGTTTGTCCGAGTACATAAGCTTATACGGCCCTTTTCCGGAGGGTTAAGGCCATTTCGCAGCCTGCAATTCATTTTGGAAAAGAAATGCGAATTCGACGCATCCGAATCGTTTTGATCCTTTGCTTGGGAAAGCTGTTTAATTACAACGGCTGTCCGGCTTCAAATGAACGTTATCTTTAGGTATACGGTATCATTTGCAAGACAATAGAGAGTTTTAGGGAACCGTTTCTGCACATCCGATACGGTACGATGGGCCCTCTGGTACGAACTGCGCATGCGCCTGTTTTCTGCGATTTTACCGTAATGCGCTGGTCGAACCGTAAGGCACGACCGGCACGACCAATGGCCGACATGGACAGTCTCGCTTGGTTAGCAAAACGGCTCTTTCGCTGGCGGAGGGAGCGTGCCGTGGCTCCAAACATGAAGAAAATAACTCGTGGCAGTGCCCGGCAGGAGCGCCATGTGTGACAGCAAGTTAATAAAGTTTGAGTCAGCAAATAAGAAGAAGAATAAAGACCAAAACGCAGTTCGACTTCTTTAATTGAAATAAATTAGTGTTTAGTGTAGCTAAAAGTCGTCTGCTCGGTAGCTGAGTGGATTGGAGCGCCGATTTGTTGAACTCGTAGAGGAGCGACAGTGGAGAGTTCGAATCTCGCTGGCCCAAGCCTTTTTTTTTTTTTTTTTTTTACATTTTATAAGTTTTTTTTTTTTTTTTTTTTTTTTACAAGCATTGGATGTGCATTTCGAGCACTTATCACCCGTTTTTTACAGCTGCTGTTATGACTGAGGATTTTCTGTAGTGGCAACAGAGTGAGCAACAGCCTTCTGCATCATGGCTCTGGATACCTTTTAGTTTAAAAATGCTGCATGAATTAAAAATTTCTGTACAAATGCTAATCACATATATCCTATAAAACGAGCCCTTTGAATATTGGGTGATAGTTTTAATAGGTGCACAGCAGTAAAGTTACAGGTTTTGCTTTATATTTTCTTCGTGGTCGTACCGCACACGGCGCAACGATCGGTACGCGGGCGTACGACCGTGATCGTCTGCTATCTGTACCGTAAGAGAGCAACATGAGCGCCGCATCTAGCTCCGTCCCTCCGCCTCCTCCTCGCAAGCGGTTTGCAACAGAATACATCTTTCTACTTCGGGAGGTGCTAGGCGCTACTCCTTTTTCACTCCAGCCCTTTGGAATGACGCAGGGTTGAAAAAGAACTTCTCGTTGCGAGGAGCGAAGGAACGGATTGACCTCCTCGTAAATAAAAATAGAGATTTGAGACGTACTGTAAGATACGTCATTCCAAAAATATACACACTGTATGGAAAGAAAAACAGAAATCATCACATTCCTTCCTTATTTAACGAACTCCCAGAGTACCTTATGAATATAGAATCCACTAGGGTACTAAAAAGGAAACTAAGGAATTGGTGTCAATCATCTGAGCTGTAGATATCGTAGCCTAACCGTTGGAGATATTTCGTACTTTTATTTCATGGTTGCGTGAGCAGACTTGGCTATAAACACCTATATTTCATGCTCTAAAGTTTTCCTTTTTGTATTTATTTGTGGTGCTAATTTTGGGTTTCTCCAATTTTTTTTTTTTTTTTTGTGCTGCGGAGTGTTTTCTTTTTTCTTTTTTTTTTTTGTAACAACATGTATTCTAGCTGGTCGCCTGGCCCCACATACAAGCAGAATGCTGCTTTTGTGGGCCAGCTCTTTATTTTGTATGACTTGATCTGAAAATAAAAATTGAATTAAATTGAAAATTGAATTGAATTATCTTTGTACAAGAAAAATGACCGCATCAACTTCAGAAAGTGTTTATATTTTGGTTATTTTTGTATTTTCTTCGAGATTTAATATTTCTAGTTTTATTTGTCCATAGCTTTCTCAATACTCGATCTGCATTGGGCCTCGAGGGAAAGAGACAGGATCGCTAGCAGACGACTTCGAATGTTGATGATAAGCGCGCGCGAGCGTGTTCTTGAGCCAAACTGAGTTTGCTTTCGGCACCGTTTCAGCATATCAGGACGTGGTTGGTGTAAACATCATATTTGGTTGATGTAAAACAGCAAATCTTATCCGCTGAGAACGCATGATTTGTTAGAAAACAAGCTACCATGTACGGTCGAGGCATTATTTTATTCCCCAAGTATATAAATCTGGTAAACTAAAAGAAAAAAAAAAAAAAACGCTGGCACACCATTCCTGGTATCACAACTTTTTTGTATACTCAAAAGCTATGCCAAGTTGAACGTCCTATGCCTTGCCGCCAACAAGCGCCTTCTCTTAGTGTATCGGTGCTCGGTGGCACCCGAAAGAAATGCGACTGACTCCGTGTCACGGCAAACCAAAAAGAATGTTTATTCCCTCGTGCCCCTGCACAAGTCACGGGCCCCACGGCACGCGCGTTCGTGCCTCGCTTATATAAAGCGGGAAGTTCAAAAGAGACTCACGCCACACTTAGTGCGCAGACAGTCGTACAAAATCACTTTTTCTAAATTGTTTTCGCTGAATAGAGCCAACTCCAAGTCATGGTTAAAAAGATCGAGCGCCAATGTTGTCGGAAAGCTCGTCTGCTTCTTAGCAGACGAACATTTTAGAACTTCGCTGTGCCAGGAGCGACACGCCGTGGTGCGCCAGGTTTTGTATTACGGAAGCGCATTCATTCCAGTAAAAAAACGAGACGAACTATAAGTAGGTATACTATATTTTTGGTTCTCTATATAATTAGGGTGCGATCTTTATTTACTTGAGTTTTTGCGATTTGTACAAACACACGATTTGTCTTTTCTCGATGAGGCGGATGCAGGTTTCCGTTGCCAGGGGGCGCGACCTGTCCCGATCGTCTGCTATCGTCTGCAATTACGGTTCCCCCAAAGCCGTTTCAGGGCACACGATCGGTCCACACGCCCGATCCAAGGTATCGATCGTTTTTGTTTATCGATCGTATTTTGTTCCGGTTCCCTAAAACTCTCTAATGAGCCGCGCTATTCTGCCAGTTCGTCTCAAGTATTTTCTTTCGCTACTGTTGTTGCTATATTTCGCAAGATCGTAATACTACCGGTACCTAGAAGTCAAAGGTTGAACTTTCTATATGATTTGCTATCCAGTCACTTCGATGTTTCTAGCAGAAGCAATCATTCTGGATAAATCAAGAACTGCCGAATTCCCAAATCAATGTTCCGCCAAATTAGCAAACATCGTAAAAATTTGGACGAATACGGAACTGGATATATCTTGACGAAATTGAACTTACCTGGAATATAGGAGTCCACGGCCCTCTTGTAAAGCACTTCGATTAACTCAGTGAACTCGGAGAAGAGGCCTTCGATTGCTTTCTCTGTTTTTCGGTACAAGATTCCGAGCCAGGGCATGATGTCGCTGGGTAGGCCATTGGGTGCCACCTCGGAAAAACGATCGGTAATTTGCCGTAACCGGACCACCTCAGGATTTTCCCTGTCAAACCTGCAAGGATAAAGGTCAGCTCGTAATTTCACTTCATTGTCGCTGACCATCCTATTGTCGCTTCCCAACTAAGCTTGCGGTATTAGCTGATTAGGACTCAAATGAATGAAACACGAAGTAAGCGTGAGGATTAAGCAACTTCCTGGGTTTCCTAAACAGTTGGTAGCTATACCACTAAATTTGAGAGACAAATGTATGAAGGAGGAACACTAGATAATGCGTAAAAGCCGCACAAAGCAACACTCTGAAAAAAAAAAAGATTGTGCGTTTATTTTTTTGCGGAACACAGAGAGAGTCAATCGCGGCAAGCAATATCAGGATCCCTGCAAAAGACGAAGCTCATACTACGATTAAATAAAAAAAAATACATTGTGCACATGAATAGTGAGCAAGTGGAACGTAATGTTCAGTGTCACTGGGCCCATTGCGCTATCTCTAAGCTCTCGAATTCTTTGCATCGTAATTCGCGGGGATCCTGGTGCTGCTTGCCATGTTCCGTTGCCTCGTGGCCTTCAGGTTGAATGGGTCAAGTGCGAGGCCAAACGGGGCAAACACAAGGCCAAGTGGGGCAGCGCCGAAGCCCTTTGTCAAGTGTCGAAGACTGGAGAGCCTGCCTGTCTGCCTGCTGTGTTTGTAAATAATAAACACGCTACAAGAAAAAAACATTTATTACATTTATAAATGTAAATTAACCTAAACTGTCAAAGGTAGCAGCGTGGTAAAAACAATTACGCAATATTGGTAGCTAACAGGAAAAGTTGGATGCCCAATAGTGGCTAGGAGAATGTCATCATTACACGCTTCCTTGCTACAGTACAGCTCCAAGCCGTCATCAAGACAGTGCAATATTGGGGAGGTTCATGATGCCAATCTGGGCTAGAAGTGTGGAACCAATATAGGGCAATATTGGGGAAAGTGGTGAGGCAAATATAGTTTAGAGTAATTATGCCAATATAGTACAATATTTGGGATTTGGGTGTAACCAACATAGGCTAGAAAATATGAACCAATATTGGTTAATATTGGGGAACTTCGCGTAGCCAATATTGGGTACAAAATGTGTTTCATTATTGGTCAATATTGGGGAGGTTCGTATAGCTGATATTAGCACGAAAAATGTGTAGAAATATTTGGGCAGTTCGTGTAGCCAATATTGGTAAACAAAGTTGTGCACTAATATTGGTTAATATTGGGGAAGTCATCGTAGCAAATATTGGCTAGAAAATATGCACTAATATTGGTCAATATGGGCTCCACAGCAAAGGCCAATATTGGCCCACAATGTCCCGCCAATACGGCGCCACGTTGCACTAATATTGTTAACATTATTTACGAATATGGGACCAATATAGGACCGATATTGGCGTACTGCCTAGGAACCTTCCTACTCGAAGGAAAATCGAGCGGTTTTAGTGACAGACACTGCGCCAATCGATTTAAAACAGTATTCGGACACCTTTAGAACTCACACATTTTTTTTTCTTTTAGAACGCAGGGCGTATCTTAAGCTATGAACAAATAACAATGCAATGTTTGAAAACAAAAATATTGTTTTTGCGAGACCTCTTTAGAGGTATGGGGAGAGAGGGAGGGATAACTTCCTATTCAGAGCACGCCTGTATGGGGTGGTCATGCTATTATAGAATCACGAGAGGCTCGAAAGAGCCTCATACAGTCTAAAATATCCATGGTTACTGGTAACTTAATGAAAGCGAGGCGTGGCTTATTTGGTTTATTATTTTTGCTTCTAGATTCGTTTTTTGGCGTTTTTATCGGCACATGCAAAAGTGTCATTGGTTGCGGGGCAATAATAAAATTCGGAGATCTCGCCACCCTCACAAAAATGTTTATCCACTTTCTAGAGAAGTTTTATAGAAAATAGTGCATAGACGCTATAGATATTCTAAAAAAAAATATTCTCTTTTTTTAAATACTGTCTATACCTTTCTTGCCGTTTTTTTCTGTAGGATTTCTTCAGAACTTGGTGTATAGAGATTGGATAGAAATTGTATAAAAATCGTAAAAAAACGAATTTTTAACCACGTTTCTACCCCCTTTCTAACCACAATAGGTCTACCTTTCGCGAAAGATAATTTTTGAATATAAATTAGAGGTTTGTCACGACACATCCATGGAAACATGCAGTCACAACTCTCCATGTCCCCTATACAGAGACATTACATATTCAAACGCAACGGAGTACACTTGAACAGCAATCATTTGAACGAGGATCATCACAGACTATCAACAACAACAAAAAAAAAGCATATTACAAGTATGTGTCCTTTTTCGCACATAATTTATACGGAATCCCGTTTTTAAGGGGTTCGTGAACTGCATGCCCAACTATAAAGCATTGCAGGAGGCGATATTTGACATAGTCGAAAAAAGCAGCCTCCGCAAGGAGGCTCTAACGGGGTGGGATGTCGCTTCTCCGCACTGCATATTATTATTCGATCGATTCTAGTCTATAGAAATAAAAATGTGATCGTCACAAAGTCTATTCAGACCTGGCGATAGAAATCCTATAGCGTTTCAATCGTCTGTACTCTACAGATTTCGGTTGAAACAATATCTTTAGAAAGCCTACGGAAAGCTGTCTATAAGACATGGCTGGATAGAAAGTTGAAACAGTCGTTAATATGTGATTATAATTTATACAGACTGCCATAAATAAGGGCACGCCAAGGGTTTCTTACCCGGTATTAGAGTTGCCTAAATATTGCGAATAAGAGAAGCGAACATCTTCGTAGCACGTCTTTCAATTCAACACTTGAACGTATTGTAAAATAAAAAATAGCCTTGCGTTCAACTCTATGAGTTTACTGATTCATTCACTGATTCATTCATTTCTTTCATTTGTTTATTTTCTGTGCTCATGAACAGCTTGACGCCTTGGTAATGATGCACAACAAAATTTCCACAGGTTAGTTACAAAAGTCTTAAAAGCTTCGAAGTTTGGGTTAAAAACATCAATATCTGCTCCCCTGAGGGTATTGTAGAAGTGTTGAATACGAGTAATGGGACTGGTTGGGATATCGTGATTAACATGAAAAGTTGGAGAAATCCGCGAAACTCGACTCGGAACGTGAATATTAATAGCAGATGTGAGATCTGGGGAATCAATTAATCCATGATTACGAGGGGGGACCCAAAAGAAACCGAACTAATTCGTTTTTAAGCAGAGCTTTTGCAGTACTGCGTTTTGCCGCCAGGAGTTGATAGAGCGAACATTGCTGAGTCATTAGGCCTAATTCCGTCCTCGAAGAAGGTTAGGACTAGTTGCGGCTGGGTTTATAGTGACAAGTGTTTCGTGTGGGCGTCGTTTTTGCAATGTCTGATTTCTGTGAACAGCGTGCGGCAGTTAAATTCTGTTTTTTGCTCGGAAAAAGTGGAACAGAAACTATTGAACTGTTAAAAACGGCGTACAAGGACGATTCCATGGGGAAAACTCAAGTGTTTGAGTGGTTTTCCCGTTTCAAGAATGGCGACATGTCAATTGATGACAAACCTCGTTCCGGTCGTCCTTCCACGGCACGAACACATGAAAACGTTGAAAAAATTCGTGCAATCATCAACAAAGATCGACGACGGACCATTGACGAAATTGTGGAGCTGTCGGGAGTGAGTTGGAGTTCATTGCAGCAAATTTTGACAGAAGATTTGGGAATGAAAAGGGTGGCTGCCAAATTCGTGCCACGACTGCTGACTGCTGAACGAAAGCAAGGTCGCGTGGAAGCATGCTGTGCTTTGAAAGAAGAGTCCCGAAGTGACCCAAACTTTTTTTCAAAAGTTATTACAGGTGACGAAACTTGGTGCTATGGTTACAATCCTGAATCAAAGCAACAATCAAGCCAGTGGAAGACTTCAGGTTCGCCTCGCCCCAAGAAAGCTCGTCAGGTGAAATCAAACATCAAAACAATGCTGATTAGTTTTTTCGATGTGAAAGGAGTCATGCATTCAGAGTTTGTTCCGCAGGGTCAGACAGTTAACCAGGCTTTCTACTTGGAGGTTTTGAAAAGATTGCGCAACAGTGTGCGGCGGAAGCGGCCCGATTTGTGAAAGTCGGGTGACTGGTTTTTCCATCATGACAATGCCCCGGCTCACACTGCCTTGTCTGTACGACAATTCTTGACCAAAAATGGTATGACCCCTGTTCCTCACCCCCCATACTCACCCGACCGTGCCCCGTGCGACTTTTTTTGTTTCCTAGAATGATAAGAGAAATGAAAGGAAAGCGTTTTGCTGACGTTGCTGAGGTGAAGAAAAAAACGACGGAGGCGCTGTCAAGCATCACAAAAGATGAATTTAAACAATGTTTCTACACATGGATTAAAAGATTAGACAAGTGCATTAGTGCAAGTGGACAGTACTTTGAAGGAGATTGAACGTTTGTACTTGAAATGGGAATAAATAAGTGCAAACAAATTTAGTTCGGTTTCTTTTGGGTCCCCCCTCGTACATTTATGCAGGAAAATAAGATCGCGCCCACGCCGTCTTGAACTCAAAGTAGGGCATTTGCATCGTTCCAAGAGTCTCGCATAAAACTAATAAACAGTACGACCAATGTAATGATCGTAAACAATTAAAAAAAAGTTACACCATCTTCCCGAGGGGAACCATGGGGTGATGCGGAGCATCGCGGATCGTTATTAACGGTGTTATTAATGGTGTTAGTAACGTTGTTGAACTTCACGGTCCCGAACCTCAGGTTCTGCTGCTCGACATTGTCGAACCGCCGCTGCTTCACGTTGTCGTAGTTCAGCATCCGCCGCTCGACGTTGACGAATGGACGCCGCTTCTCGTTGCCGTAGTTCAGGGTCTGCCGCTCGCTTCAAGCGTTTGCGCTCAGCGTCGCGTGCCCTTCGCTGCTTTGTCTTCAGTGGACGTAGCGTTGCTGTTAGTTTGTGGGGTGGTGCTGACGCTTGCTTGCGCCAACCCACTAACTGACAGGACTGTTGCTTCCATCACACTTCATCGGAAGAACGGAGTGGAGTCAACAGCGGTGAACTGAACGCTGCTTATATTCACACTTGAAGGAGAGGAGAATAGAGAAGGAGAGTTGCGCATGCGCGCGCGGTGCGAGTAGATGCGAACGCACGCGAAGTGCACGCAGCTGGTAGAGAGAGAGAGCGGAGAGAGTAACGCGCACCTGTTGGAGAGAGGGAAGGAGGAGAGTTGCGCATGCGTAGTGTGAGTGCGGACTACGACGCCGCGGGACATAGACCCGAGCAAGAGATGCTCCGCATCCAAAAAATGCTTCTGAACATTTTCAATCATCTCTTGGCTCGTTGAACTATAATACAGTTCCAGACTACAGAGGAAAACTCCAACTTGGTCCAGATTAAAAAGAAATATAAGCGTAGAATACAGGTTGATGTGGAGAACTCACGCGTGATTCTAGAAATTAGTCGCAGCTTACGCAAATAGCCATTTATAAGGTTGTTAACATGTACAGTAAAGTATAACGAAGAGTCTATGTATACACCAAGATCACGCGTGCACTCGACTCTTCGCAGAGGATCATTGCCAATCTGGTAAAAAAAGTTAATATTTTCTACCTTTCTAGACAAAGACATAATAACGGTTATATGTCTCTGATAAACGCATTCATACTTTGTTCCGAAGACGGACGTTCCGACGATGTTGAATACAATGAACATGAACGGATCCTTGGAGTCTACAGTATTCGGTCCTTTCCGTAGAGAGTCCACGTAGGTATCTACCACTTCAACGCAGAGTGTTGCCACTGAGTCGCTCGAGGCGTATTTCCTGTGTAGACAAAGGTGAGAATATAAATAATCCCAACCAAATCAAGTGAGGTTCTAATCTCTCTAACTCAAAAAATCAGAAAAACAAATCAAGGCGAGGTGTACCCAGTCTATTCAGGGAAAGGCAAGCAAGCCACCAGTTAGGAAACTCGTAGTTTGTTACCATTGGGCCCACTCATTGCAAATTAAAGTGACACGTGTAAAAAATATAGATGTGCGCTATTTTTGTTTTCTTCAGTTACAGCAACAGTTGTTGGCGAAGTTTCGCAGCGGACCCCGATGTCTGCTTCCCATAGGGTCGTCGTGGCCGAGAAATGTGTTCGCTATTAAAAAAAAAATATATATATGTATATATATTTATACGTTAAGTTTAGGGCAGCTATTTTTTGCTACGCCTCATGGCGTCGCCTGACTTCACGTTATACCGTGATGTCACACAAGGCCATAGTTTGTGTGCAGTGTGATTCTGAGCAGCCTACGTGCAGAAAAGTGTGCGGCGTCACGGCTCTCACCGCAGTTCATGTTCCAGGACGCGACATGGAAAGGGTATTTTTCTAAAGCATAAAATGATTTTTAACGGAACCCCCCCCCCCCCTCCCTCCCCTCAATCCCAAACGTTTGTACGTCCGTCTGTCTATTCGCCCCTACACTTAGCGGGGAAAATGACGTCACATGACCTACACCCCCCGAAACGATTATCTCATGTAATGTCTAACGATGAAGGACATTTTTATACAATTTATTTGCAATTTTTTATTCAAGGGTGGACATTGATACTATATACGTATATTCTCTTGATTTTTAATGCCAAATGAAGGCCTTGTGCTACCGCAAAACTTGAAAAGTAATCTTGGTGAGGACTACATATCATGTACGACCTGCTTTCATTTACATCTTAGATCGTCAAAAAACAAAGCTGTCGAACTCGAGTTGCGTTTTGACGAATTTTGTGTTAATTTTGAAGTAATAATGCTCAGTCTCTTTGGTATACCATGAAACATGGCATACCGAAGAGACTGATATACCGTATTTAAATTGTATTTAAATCGCACTGAAAAGCATGGTGGTGGTTTAGTGACACTGACAAAGTATGTTCTTTGTGAATTAGAAAGTGATTACTGTGTTATCACTCCTGATTACGAAATGCTGTGTATACGTAATAATAAGCATATTTTTGCAGCGGTTCACAAACCACCAAACGGAAACGTCGAGTCGTTATTTGAATTTTTAAAATCTCTCTTTGGTTTTTGTGAATACAGAAAAGTGCATTGTAATATGTGGTGGGGATTTTAACGTTGATATGAGTGCTGATACCGCTGTTAAAAGAACTTTAAAATTGCTAATCAGTGCAAATGGCTGTGCAAATGTTATCCATAGACCTACACACACGTGTTCTTCTTTTGTCGGAAACGCTAATAGATTTGTTCATTTCAAATAGCTTTGTTGAATATATAAAGGCCGGTGTCATTGATTGTGATCTGAGTGACCACCTCCCTATATTTGTTGCTCTTAAAAACGTTCCGAAAAAGGCCAGCCAAACGAAGCGGACACTGATTTAAAAAATAACTTTAGATCGACTAGACGCCTTCGAAATGGCTGTGTCAAAGACAAATTGGAATAGTATACTTTGCGAACTTAGTGACCGTGGTGCTTACAACACTTTTATTGAATTATTTCTTAGTTTGTATAAGACATACTTTCCTTTCACACTTATAAAAACAAATAAACGCATAAGAAAACCTTAGATAACTCCAGAGCTACTTTGTAAAATTAACACATGAACCGTCTTATATGGTAAATTCGCAAAGTCAAGAGACCAGAATGATCTATCAATATTCAAAAACTATCGCGACAACTTAACGAAGGAACTACGGCGTGCGAGACAGCGTTATCATTTCGATGATTTCAATGCCGCGCAGGGTCGTGCAGACGTCATATGTGGAAGCTGCTAGACTCTCTTTATCATCGCGATCACCCATCCAGTTCTGTTGAAAAAATTATGTATAGCGGCACTGAACTTACTGGTTGCTCATTGGAAATGCTTTCAACGAACATTTTGTAAATGTTGCGAGTACGTCTACAACAAATAATGCTGCGGTTTTTAGCGATAAAAGAAACAGTGACACGATATCTTTAGATTTTGTGGTCGAACCAGAAGGGTTGAGTGTAATTTTTCACCTTAAGAATAGTGGGAGCTGTGACGTGGATGGTATTCAAATAAGGCCTGTAAAGCACGTGATTGATTTATTAGCACCTGTGATAACTCACATATTTAATATTTCTCTAGCCACAGGAGTATTTCCTAAGCGAATGCAGATTGCGAAAGTCTCAGTATTGTATAAAAAACGAAGCGTAAATGAAATGGGAAATTACAGACCCATCTCAATACTGCCAGTATTTTCCAAGGCACTCGAAAAAGTCATTCATACCGAAGTAACCAACTTTTCTAATAAGTATGACTTGATAACAGCGTTGCAGTACGGTTTTAGAAAGCACACATCTACGGAATATGCCCTACTCGTTCAAAACGAATTCATTTTGCAAAGTTTTGAAAAGGAAATGATGGCCCTCGAAATATTCATAGACTTTACTAAGAATTTCGACTGACGGTCTTGATCATCAAATTATACTTTCTAAATTAGATAATTATGTAATTCGAGGTCACGCTTTAGAGTTAATACGGTCGTATCTGGGACATCGGATCCAATATGTCAGTATTAATGAAAACTCCTCCACCATAAAACCTCTTCCTTCTGGCGTACCACAAGGTAGTATTTTAAATCATTTCCTTTTCTTAGTGTATATGTTAATGATATCACCAATATTAATACAAATGCGAAATTTGTCAACTACGCTGGCGACACAAGTATACTCTTTGCTTAAAAAAATATTGATACATTAATTGATACAGCAAACCTGACTGTCTAGGCTAGAATTATGGAGTGGGAACAACGGGTTGCCAATGAATGTAAAGAAAACAAAAGCCGTGCTCTTTCGCCCTAAAATAAACTTGTAGACATCAAAAAAGACCTAAATTCAGATTTTATTAAAATTAAAATCGTAAACTCATTTAAGCTCTAAGGTGTTACCATCTCTGAAATTATGTCGCGGGAAAATCATATAAACTACCTTATTCTAAAGCTATCCCGGGCTGTGGGCATGTTAAATCGTCGTCGTTATATTTTGCCAGGAAAAGTAAAATTATTATTATATATTTTTTTATTCTACTCCCACTTAATATACTGCCACTTATATTTGGGGTAAAACGGCTTTTACTAATCTAGAAAAGCTGCATGTGTTGCGAAAGAAAGCACTTAGAGCCATAGGAGATGTCCCGTCTGACTTTCAAGCAGCCAACTTATTCAAAAAATTTCATGTCATAAATGCCCACACATTATATGATCACAGGCTTGCCACTAGCCTAAAAGTGGAGCAAGTTACAAATGCGAACTTTCTTTTTATAAATCTTGCACAAATCTCGGAACACATTCATAGTTACCCTACCCGCGCAGCTGAATGTTGGGAGGAGGTCACACCGAGAACAAATTATGGCACACAAACGCTGAATTACGCTGTTCCTAAATTATTTAATCTGTTCTGAGCTAAAGATATTGATTGGGACAAGTTATCGTTGAGTGAAGTGAGGTCACACTTTTATCACTGATGATTAGTGTAGTTGCTCTCCTTACTCCGTGCTTAGTTCTTATTACTATGAGCTTGTTTTTTTGTTTGTTTTTTTTGTTTGCCCGTCATGCCCTATATGTCAACAATATGATAATTTAAAGTATTGTGCTTAAAATGTTCTTATAGCGATCATTTATTGTACATTTGTGTTTCTCTTTTGATTGCTTTATTATTTTGCCCACTCTGTCGCTGCTGTTGTAGGCGGTCAGGAACCCGTCAAACTGTACCTCACAGCTTTTGTTCCTGATCGCCACCATCATCTTATAGTGGAAATAAACACTGTTACTACTATTATTATTCTAAACAAATTAAAAAGATCGCTCCTTAGATACGGCGTTTAATGCACTATGAAACTTTGGAGATGAAGGTCCCTTCAATGTCCAGTCAACTAGCGTATCCGAATATTAACATGAAACGTTTTTTGGCTAGGTGGTCGGCACTTCTGGAAACCAGATAAAAGTGATGCCTGCATAAATGCGGGGCCGCTGGGATCGACGCTGATTGGTTGATGGTTGGGAGAGGAGGAGTGAGGTCCTCGACGCTGGTTGGTTAACGGGGAGGTAATGTGACCAGAGGGGTAGGCGCGAGCAGCAGCTCGGCCTCCTGTGCGCGTTGAGGGAGAGGCGCTCGAGAGTATGGAAGGGTCTGGAAGATCGCCAAGTTCATCAGCCCGATTAGCGCTAGTACCGATTCATTCTAGGAACAACTGTCGTGTATCGCTAAACATTTGTAATGCTAAAACGTTTCACGCATGCAACGCAATAATCTAGCGATATTTCTGTCTTCATAACAGTAATTTACTTGATTACAATGGCTTTGCTGAAGACGAGCATTTCTTATGACCATCATACTCAGTTTGATCACGCAGTTAAGTGCTTGCCATTGTTTGATGTAGTTATTCAAGTACTAGCAACTGCTCTGGTTACAAAAATCAATTCCTAAGCAGCATAACTATTTTAGTTCGAGAAAGTTATGTTAGCTTTCTCAAAACAAGGCTCAGTTGGTCAATTTCGAATTTGTTTCAAAACATTTATTGCACAGCAGTCTAGCCTTCGTGATGACAGCAATATAGCAGGTTTTGAGAGTCATTCGTACCTGACTGCAGTCAGCGTAACTTTCTTGAGGGCTTTAAAACTTGGATTGTAATCTTCGAACAGGATGCCGTGGTTGCTACGCGTCTGCAGAGCACCTAGAAAAGCACACCAAGTCAAGCTCATGCGCAGAATAGGGCAAAGGGCATGCTTCCTCGCAGAAACTACGAATATAGTCAACTGCCATTTTCGCTTAAAATTAGTTAGATAATGTCGAAGCCAAAAGCAAGTGCTCATTCTAAAATCCAAAATAGACTTTGATACTGCGCATGACGTTTTGTTTCGTATAATAAAGCGTCTAGCATTTCTGGGCCGAGATATATTTAGTGCAGCTTCCTCATTGACTGGAGTGTTTTGTTTAATAATTAGAGCGACTTATTTCACACTACCAAAATTACAGCCCGTGCGCAGGCGCTCTGGTGGAATATTAGAATGATTAGTTTAACCCCAAACTGGGGCAGAAGGAGGAAATATTTTTTCTTCTTGTATTGGGAGAAAATGTAAGAGAGACAGACGACGTCTGTCCCTTTTACTTTTTTTTTCGACTGTAAAAAAAAAAAAAAAGAACGTGTTTTTTTTTTTTTGCTTCAGTCTTGGTTTACAATCATCACATTGCACCCGTTTTTACAGGAAAAGTATACACCGCCGGATCCTTTTTAAAGCGTGTGGGTGCCCAAATCAGTTATTTCCGGTTTGCTTATTGTTGTATTACTGAGCGGCTAATGTAGGCGCATTGTTTATGTTTGGTAATAATAAATAACCCCTGCACCTTTTCTGTCGTCACCGTCTATGGTACGCGTGCTCACGACACAATATACAGTCCTCGAATTGTCGGATTTAAAAGGTTTATTTGTCGGATAAAATTATCGAATTTAAAAGTTTTTCACGACGCTCAGCAAGCTTCCTATTGAATCAACATATTTATTTCCGCTAATTAAAAAGCGATTGAGTAAACTCTTGTCAATTAGTTTGCTAATTGTGGTGTTCTTTGCAATTCCCAATGTCCGTCGTGGCTGCGAGGTTTTTCACGAAAATAGATTTTCTTTTTCTCGACCTTGCTTTTTGTGGGATTTTTTCAATATTCGCAGAAACAGCCGGTATTATTTGATGACAGCCGCTCATCTTGACATCAGTCGTATAAATATACATAAAAGAATGAAATTATTAGCCCACCCCCCTCCCTCAAAAAAAAAAAAAAAACAGTGAGACACTTCATGTGTGGGGACCACAATGGTAGCGCTGCGGGCTGATTACTTAGACCCCTGCGGGTTACTCACCTATCTTCGTCGGAAAACGTCCGGCGAATTCGTGTCTTTTGTCGACAAAGGCTTCCCTCAGCACCTGGTACGAGTTCAACATCACCATGGGCTTTTCTCCCATCCACATCGTGAACGGGTCGCCATACTTTCGATGCCACTGTTCTGCCTTCAAGTGGAGCGGCGTCTCGCCGCGTAAGCCTAGAATGGCACGAGCGCCAAAGTTATGCGGACAAAACAGAGAATTTACTCGGGGTGGTTCGGAGGTCCATTAAGGATGACGTCGTGCGTAGGCCTTGCCTTCTACGTGGTATTACTTGGTCGCACATTATAAAGGTCAGAAGAGGGAGTGGCAGCAACGGAGTGAAGTTGTTGGTTTGGCTTCACAGATTCTGCCAGGAGAACTGTCCTGTGACGTCATAGTGCAGCGAGACGTCACGGTGTTACGTTCATCAGTCTCACGTGAAATGACGTCACAATTACTCCGCTAAATTAAGCTGGAAAATATCTGAGTTACTTTTAAATAGAAAGAGCTGCATGTTGGAAACATTTTTCTCAAAGAAAGGTTATTAGGGCAAGTCGGCGTAATCTTTGGTGCTCGTGCATTGAACGAAGAAGTCTAGAGAACGGTTCTGCTTGAGAGCCAATAAGTATCAAAAAATGCGTACTCATTGTGCGCTTGTGCGTAGACTTTTTTAGAGCGAAAGTGTTTATGGCTAGGGTTTCGTGAATTTTTCGTATGCGTGACCAAAAACCCTACGCTCGCCTCGCCTCATGCGGCGCACGCACACGCCTTCCCCGTATAAAAGATTCGAAGTGAAGAATCAAAATAAAGCATTGACGAACGCACGTGCCAGATGCCATTAGTTTTAGGCTTTTGCTTTAGAGCAGTTATTCCTGCAGACGCCGGCACGTGCGGCGCGTGGAACACCATTTCCTACATTTACCTTCATGCTCGGGTGATCTATGAATAGGTCGATTCAGTAGATTAGTTATCAATAAAAACCATTTTCAAGATCAGTAGACTCTCAGGTAGATAATAAATCTTTCCCAAACATTTTCCGCTGTGCGACCCGCGTCGGCCATGTCTACGCTCGCACCTCCCACTCTCTGTCGTCGTTTCAAGCGCTTGCGTGTTTAGCTTCCTTTGCTTCCACTGTCCCGGGATGGCGGTCCCGTCGCGCGTGTCTAGTTTCCTCCAGCTCCTCGGGGCGGGTCTGCGTCGCGTGCTAAGCAGCTTCGCTGGCCAGTCACCTTCACAAAGTCTAATGGCCCATGATTTTTTTTTTTTTTGCATGACAGTTGTTTTATATCAAAGTTTTCCTGCGCCTTCTGCCCTTTTAAGACCACCAATTATTCCTCCGCGTGCTCGGTGGCTTACAGGAGCACCCTCATTTTAGAAAGTAACGCAGCGTTGTTAAAAAATACAATGCTGTGCAATGATAACAAACTGCTGTTTTTGAAAGTACACACACACTCTAAAAAACGTCAGTGCGTCTACTTTCCCGCACAACACTCGGAGAGCCAATCAGCGCAACTTACGGAGGCAGCTCAGCGAATGACAAGGCCGAAACATATGATTAGACCAAAAAACGCAGTCTGAGTTGTGACATTAAGCAATGCAAAATTTCACGCCTGCACTGCTTAATGTCACAACTCAGACTGCGTTTTTCGTCTAAACATATGTTTCGGCATCGTCTATCCCTGAGCTTCCTCCGTACGTTGCGCTGATAGGCCCTCCGAGTGTTGTGCGTGGAAGTAGACGCACAGACTTTTTTCTAGAGTGCAAGGTATACGTGTTTCAGAACTTTCAGTTTGTAAATTACAAACAATTTGCGACATCGAATAATATCACTCTATTTTGGAGAAGGTTTTACTGCCCCAACTACCAAACAGTCCCAGAAATTAGGTCCTAATATATTTGAATGTCCTTTTATGCGTGAAACGCGGATGTTGCCTATTTGTAAACTCGTCGCTGATTTGAGAGGTTTATGTATTTTATATTGACGGTTGTTTGGAACTTGTGCCCATTGTTTTTTTTTTAAAGATATATACACAGAAATAAATATTACGAAGTGAATACCCCGTATGTGGTGCGTATGAGGTTTGAGTGCGTGGCGAGAAAAATTCAACCCCTTCGACGCGTCGGAACATTAAGAAAACGACAAGTAGGCTCGCGTGTTTGGAGCGTGAGTATACGAAACGTAAACGCTATTAACCGTTAGAATGTTTCTTTCCTGGCCATACATGGTGCGCCCTCAAGAAAATAAACTACGTTGTTTTAGTCGTAAATATTAACTACGCATCGTTGCACTCAGGTTCCGGCCATATCTAGCGCTAGCGGCGTGTACCAGGTGCCACAGTTTCAGAGCGAATCGTTTTCTTATTCAAATGTTGCGTGATTTTCAAAAACTGGTTTTATAAGAAAATGGTGACTGATGAATTCCAGGAATACACGGAAATCACAGGCGCCCATGGCCAACTGTCTGAGATATTCCATGGTATAAAACGTGGTGACAATACTTGGACAACTCTGATACCGTTTGTTCCGCCTGCTTCTAAACACTGGGCTCGACACAATCAAGAGGCTCCCACTCCGTCCTTTCCATCGATTCTACCGCCTCTCTTGAGTCGCTCGAGGTGGCGGCTTCATCCACAGCCGTGAAGTCAGCTTTGGAAAATCACTAATCCTCTTCACTTTCACATGTTTTCCTTGTATCAGCTGTTATCCCGTCCTGCCCTCTCCCAACTAATGATGATCGTCTGGCCTCCGGCAAGGACATGTTCGTTAATATTTCCTCTTTCGCAAGCCTGTTTTCTCTCTGTCTCACTTTTTTTCTTTATCTCTATCTCTCTTCCTCAAAATTGTAATTGGTTTGCGTTTTATATGATTCACAGGCAGTCACAGTCATCGGGAACATTATGATATTGTGTCAAGGAAAGCAGACATTTACAATTTTGTGAATGTGGCCCGTGGGATTCAATGCAAAAAAATTTTTCGCCGAGCCTCGGAATAAAACCTATATGCGTCCGAAAGTTTAATTACCGCTTAATGATATTTTTTGACTATCATCTAAAATATTTTGGGGGAAGATTGCGATGTTTGTTGTCGTCCAGTTGCAGTGATGATTTTAGCGCATACGTGAGGGCGTTTGTGTCCAAGAACGTTTGGGACGAACTACCCAAAACTGGCCCCATTTTCTCATTGAGAGTTTCGGAAAGGCGCCTCTATCTTCTGGTTAAGATGACGGCTAGACTAGTTCTGAAACTTTGAAATTTGGTCCGAACCTCTAGTGCTACATTTGTGCCAAGACTGGGCCTTCGGCAATGCGCACTTCACTCATGCTAGAAAGAAAAAAAAAAAAGATAAGTATTTTGGGGTAATACGGAGTACGCGAACCAACATTACAACATTACTTACTCAGAAGATTTCCCACGAGAGGCAGAGGGAAAGGTCCTTTGGGGTACTTGGATACTTTGCGATAGAAACGCACCAGATGGAAGGACATCAGGAACACCAAGGAAGTCGTCAACCACCGCCAGTCCCAGAAATACAACGCCTTTTCTGACAGCGAGGCCATGGCGAACTGCGGAGTGCTGTAAAGGAAAAAATGCAATATTCATTCAGAATTATAAATGGTTCGAAAAGCCATACATAAAATCAACTCAGACGGGGATATGAAAACAGAAAACATTCGAAATTTGAAAAGTGCAGACAAAGGTAAATTGACAGACAACGTCTGGAAGGAAGCCGAGTTTGACGAATAAATATACCGTGTGTTTTACCGAAGACTGATACAAATATTTACTCGAAATGTAGTCATCGCGGAGGAAGCATACTGTATAGAAAGTATAGGTCATTGCAGTGGCGGCAATTCATTAGGTTCATCACGCTTCCGATGAAAAGGCTTTTGATTAAACTTGTGCATTTACTTTTGGTTATTAAAAGTTAAAAAAATGATTTATATTAGACACTTCCTGCGCTTCATCGAAAACCACAAAATCATTCAAACTCGAGGCACTTGGAGCGCTTGACGAGCGCTCCAAATACAGAAAGTTGTGACAAAGAACAAATGAAGCGGCAAAAAAAAAAATATAAAAAAAAACTGCAGATGAAAAAAAAAAAACGCGCGCTCAAATTAAACAAAATGATGGGGCTACGTGATTTCCACTTAGTTTATAACAAAAACTATTTCTTTATGTTTACTAAATATACCAAAGTTAATTATGCATACATAATTATAATCCTAATTGTCCCAAACGAAATGTATAAGGAGTGATACTACACACTGAGAGTGCCTGGGCGTCTTCTTACCCGAAAACCACTCAAAGAGCCAATCTTTGCGATCTAGGAAATCAGATCAGCGTATGTGAGGCGGAACATCCGTTTAGACCTCAAAATGAAGTCTGCGCTGTGGCATTAGGCAATGCAAGCATGACGCTTTGCATTGTGGTATGCGTAGTGGCGCGAACCACCAATCGCCGAGTTTCGTCTCCGCGCTCTCAACGTCGCCAAATGTATACCTCAATAGCTAATAGAAAGGTTTAGTAGACCGTACGCTGCGGAAAGCGGGCCCAGCGGCCGCGTGCTTAATCCATGCTTCGAAGTGACAGCACTATAGGTCCACTTGCAAAGCGGAGCTCCAGCGATCTACTAAAACTCCCTAATACTCAACAACCAATGCGGTACCAATCTAAATTCTCTCAAATATGTTACTTTTATGGCGAACTTTTTGGCAGGTGTTGGGTGAAACACGCGAAATCAAGCGTACTCCAACGGTGACTTACACTTTCTTCCCCCCGCACACACATGCCAGCGTGCACTTGAAATTCATATACAGAGAGAAATGCGGAAACACAAAGCATAGATAAATTGGAACGCTCGTGCTGGCAGATACTTGCAGGTTAGCATATCGCACAAGCACAAACATAAACTACAAGTTCGTGCGCACAGATACAGCAACATATACAGACAGGCAAACCCAACCTACCCACGGGTCCGACTCGCACGCCTATATATAGTGACGCGCTTGCGCGAGGGAACTATATTCCGTTCAACCCTAAGTCGACAGTGCGGTGGGAGCTACGTTCTCGCTGCACCAATCAACTGCATCTTTTCCATCGCGTGATCTCGCTCTCTGCTCGTGCGGTATGGGCGAGAGCGTGTTTACGTGCCGGAAGGGAGACATATGATTGGCCCGAACGAGCGCGTAGCTCCCATCACGCTGTCAGCTTAGGGGTCAATGCAATACATCGTGATCGGAGATACACTTAATAGACTGCTGCCGAAGTGTACGCACCTGCCTAGACGTCGTACCGCTGCACGCGTCGACTGAAGTGTCGCCTGTCGGTATGTCTTGTTATCTGGTTTGCACGATTGTGCGCAACTGCTCCTGAGTGAACGGCGAGCCGCTTGGTGTCGACGGAATGGGAACAACCGACGAAGCGGAATCGATTCGGTTTTGCTACCACGGAGAGCTTTTCGCTCTTAATGACATAGCCGAGGCCTTGACGGCCTTTAATAGCGTTGCGGGGCGCTGCTTGACCTTGTGTTTTATCGGAGTGTTCTAGAGGATGTAGTGGCAAGAGCGGCGCCCGCTTACAATGGGCCGCGCGAAGGCAGTCAGCGTAGATGGCCGCGAGTGGCGCTGCAGTTCAGAGCCCTACGAGAATTTGTGGCAGATGGTCACAAATTCTCCTAGGGCTGTGAACTCCAGCGCCACTCGCGGCCGGCAACTAGAACCACTGTGCAATGAGTGAGGAAGAAGACGATGCTGAGGCGGTACGCTTCTACGGAACGTAGCACCGTAGCACGTTTCTTTGTGGTGTGGTGGTGGGGAGTCTTCATCGTTCCGTTGCCGTCTCGATCATAAATGCGGGGAAAAACACGGACACACACACTGCTTCGCGCCGGGATGCAAGTCGGGCTACCCGGTCAACGAGGGAAGCCGGACCACCAGTGATCGTAAGCCGTCGCCGTTTCGTGCGCCAAAGGCGAAGTCGCGCAGACTACAGTGGGAAAAAAAATCTTAACCGAGAAGATAAACGCCTCGCCTAGACATCAGCGATGTGCGAGAGACATTTTGAATTGTGCCTTATCCTTCGGGATTATGTGCGCATCGTCAATGGCGAAGAGGTTAGGATTCTATGCCGCAATATATTATGACTCTTTTGTAGTCTTTTCGCGTAGTATGTTGCTGGATATCTGTCATGCGCTTGCCGTGTATGTCGATGAAGTGTATTACCACTTTTGAGAGGCAGTAAAACAGTGAGTTGGGGGGAGAATAATTTTGTTTTTAATATTAGGGTTGTTGAAGTTTCTGTTCATATCGTAGTTTGATGCTTCATGTACTCCCAATCGAGGTATTTTTTTTTTATAGACTGCCTTCGACAAAAGACAATTTGCTATATGTTCGCCAGCTGCAGTAGTGCCTTGGCCGTTCCGAAACGCGCTCGTCCTCTCGCCTTACACAACGCTGGTCCCCACATCAGCAACATGAAGACAAAAAACAATACACCAGTTTATTCTTCCTCTCATATTAAAAAAGTGAGAGATTTATTGAGTTTTATTAGTCTATTTTTCATGTTATATTAGCATCGCGTGGTTTCTTTCGCAGCTATTAAACGTGCAGCTCAAGTGACAGCGATGCTGAACGACCTGTCAGTACTGCAAAAAAAAAAAAAAAAAGGGGGGGGGGAGCCGATATTAATTAAATTATTTCCATAAAAATTACGTGAATATTGAAAGTAGAGGATAGCACACACTCTAAGGGCCGGTTGCACCAACGCCGCTTAGCGCAAAGCGGAGCTTAGCCGGGAACCTAAGCTTAGTTTCGGTTTTGTTCGGTTGCACGAAAATCGCTTATCGCTAAACCTAGCACTAAACAACGCTTAACCTGAGCGCTCAACATTGGGCGCTTTGCTTTTGGTTGTTTCTTAATCCTGGATTAAAAACATGGCGGCTGGTTTGTCGCGGTCGACGCGGTGGACGAAATTGGTTGTGCAAAGTGTTTTAGGCTGCATCAGCGTGAAAGTCTCGACAGATTGACCTTCGATTGTGACAAGGATGCAAAATATTGTCGCGTGAAGTGTTTATCGACCCCTGTTTTCAAGTTGGCTCTCCACTCTCAGGGCGTGTTAGCCCTAAAAGAGATACGTACGGAGCTCAGGCTCACGTCTGTCTTCCCGTTGGTTATTCTGTCAACGAGCTTATTCGTATGTACTTACTAATTTTCGCATAACCGTAACATATTGGTATTTACCACCTTGCTTATTTACACTTGCAGCGAGTATCCTTCAATCTGATTAGCGCGTTGAATAATGGCAGTACATGATCTCGGCGATCAGCTGATTGTCGACACCTCTGCCGTTTGCATTAGATTGCGGCGCTTTTAAGCAATAAAACAGCGAAAATTCAATTTCTTTCGTTTTCTGAGTTTTGAGACAATCTTCAGTGAATTTTCCTAATCTCGCGAGTAGAATCTTGGCTTCAGAAAACTGTATCATTCCATAACCGTAATTTTTTGGTGATCGCGACTTTTTTAGGAATATTTCGCTTTACGTCTTTCATTCGTTTCCTGAGAACGAGATAGTGTTGTTTCCCAGTTATGCTCTGTGATGGTGTTTTTCCTTTACTTTTGTCGTTTGTTGTCATTGTGATGATGGTTGAGACTATATACCGGAACACATTTTCAATAAAATTCAGTATAAAGTTGCGCCTTGTTGTGTCCTCTTCTCTGCTTTTGTCCTCGTCTTTGTTGCGCACAAGATTGTATAAGCTTTCATTCGTGGCGACGACAAATCATAACGACTACTATGTTAGATTCGTTCATTGCTGTATCGGGGCAATCTGGGGCAGGTGATGCGAAGAGACGACCGTTCTTATCGGCACGATGTGATGTACTAGTGGGAGTTTTTCTTTTCCTGATCTCGACAGTGTGAAACTGAAGTCCGTTTGAGGCTCCAGCGGATGTTCAACGACGGTACAATGCAGTTCTGTCACCTTGCTGATAGCAACGAGTACCGTCGATGCAAGGTCTCGTGACCTGACCTCTCGACGACTTCGACGATTTCCGGGCATTTTCGCAGCTGCCGTGGCGAGTTTGTCACTGTTTTGAACTTCATCCGTCTCAGGCATGACTTGATTTTAGTAGTCATCTTACCTGCCTACTTAATCTCGATGTTGTTTTGTCTTCAGCGATGTAGCGAGCAGAGTGTCCTTCTCGCGTTCGGTGAGATTTGGGGCCCCCGATGGCTCCTTCACCTCAAAATGAGAGCACGAAAACTACTGCCACCGTCAAGATATCCTGTTATCAACCGATATTAAAACACAATAACAAATGTAAAGAGCATTCGTGTTTATTTAATGCTTTGACTTCTGTTATTGAAAGTTAAGCGAAAAAATGATTGAATTTGGAGGCCTTTAATTTGTTACTCGCCGAAGAAATACAGCGAAAAGCAGACGCCGACGACAACTACTACGGCAGTTTTTTGTTTACATCACGTGATTCCTCTCCGCCAATCGTATTCGTCCCTCTGAGCGTTCCCTAGTTCGCTCTGTTTGTCCCTACATTGCCTACGCAAATCCAGCATTTAGCTAGGGGCGCGTCCGTAAAGCCGGGTTTACGTTGGTGCAACCGGAATTTAAACCCGTGCTTATCCGAGCTCGGTTTAGCCATCTAAGCCGACTTAAGAAAGAGCCGCTTTGGGTTAAGGTAAGCGACGTTGGTGCAACCGTTCCTTAGAGGCATTAGACCAAAGAAAAATTATGTTCATTGGGGCGAAGCTTGTGGTCGGTTTGCCTTGCTGCATACCCGACCCGGAAGAATAACACGGAGCCGACGGTTTCAACGACAAGAAACTACATTTAATGGGACATGGACGAGACGATTAACATGGTTACCAGCGGCGCCTGAGTCCAGGCAGCGACTCCCTGTGCGCCGCCTCTGATGCGCCTTATCAAGGCGGCGCACGCGATGTGCGCGTGGCTGGCGTGACGTCGCCGCCACACGGGAAAAGTTCGGCACCCTTGCCTCGCAGTCGGGCAACTAGGCTGGGGAGCCGCCAGGGTGCCCACAAGCTCTGGTGGTGCTTGTCTGCGTAGACGCTGAGCCGCAGCATGCCGAGCCTTTCGTTCGTTTTCATCCATGTCAGAAAGAGAATGTGTGGTATGGAACGTGGTTATATAAGCATTTGAGCATTTGACCGCAGCGCCCTCTCGTATATAAACGCTGTGCCAATGCATGCAAAGTTTAACGCGATTATATACGCATTTGACCGCAGCGCCCTCTCCTGTATAGACGTTGAGCGGCTACATGCAACGTTTCATCCATGACATCCCCAGCTCTTGAGTTACTACCACATCTCAGAGGCCCCTACTCGTCCCGCAGTCGTGGCCGAGTGGTTAAAAAAAAACCTGTGCGGGGAGACCCCAATGGCTAGAAAGCCATTGGGGTCTCCCCGCACAGGTTCAAATCCTGTTGACTGCGCAATATTTTTTTTAAAAGTTTTTTGCCCTACACGAGCACGTGACCACGTGAGCTCACGAGCACGAGCACAAGCACGAGCACGAGCACGAGCACCAGCAAGATCGATGTGAGCACGGACGCCGGACAGACAAGGCTAAGCCCTAAGGAGCTTCGCCCCTAAAACCTACAATTGTTCACATTAGCGTGGCCGCCGCTCTTGCCACTTCAACTATTTAGAGCACTCTAGTGCTATGCGGCTTCTGGGTGAAAGGGAGGCGGTGACATCTGTCGTGATAAATGTCGTTTCGAAAGGAGAGGAGCCGGCGTCATGTCATCAAAAATGTGGCGGAAGCTCTAGCGTTTCAGCTCTTCTATAGCGTTCGCGGGAGTCCGGATATTTTCTTCTTCTTTGGTTATTCGCGCTACTCATGCGCGCACTGTTTGAAGGCCGTGGCATTGCACCACGAGCTTGTCATATGATCAAAACTAGGAGATTGAAGGAAGTCAGACTTGGGAAGTTATCCATTACAAGTAACGGATTACTTCTAATCCGTTACTTTTTCGAGAAATTTGTAATTGTCACGTTACTTTTTTTCGAAATTAATTCGTAATGTAATTTCGCTACAAAGAGTGGTGACAGATTACTTTAGTTACTCGTTCTTAAAAATATGGGCATAATACAGTAACTGGAGCATTCAGCACATTCAGAACATTCAGCAGCATAAAAAGAGCAAGTTCAACAAAAACGGAAATCATCATGAAAAGGAGAATAGACGAAAAGAAAATGCGATTTTTTGTAGGACCGGTAACGAGAACCGTTAGAAAAACGCGCAAAACATGTACACATATACGAAAGACAAAGACCAAGTGAGACAACGCCGAGTAGGCTCTTCGTCGCCTCGCATCGTGTTTTCTTCTCCTCAACGTTACTAAAACACTCAGTTGGGAAACTCGCCGTCGAAACCTGGGCCGCTGGTGTCCACCGAGAACGAGCTAAATGCGACAACAGCGCCACTCTTTATCGTTTGTCTGTACTGTGGTCACCTTGAGCTTTTTGAAAGCCTGTTTTTGCGTAAAAACAAATGGAAAAAACTCTTTTTGTATGAAATTTATTGGAGTTTTGTACCAAATGAAGGGAGCGTGATGTTTTTATAATCTTTAGTTTGCAAGGTTTTGCGGAACAATTAATATTGTTTTTATACAACCATGCCTCAGCGGTCCTTTCAGGTAGCGCGTCCCGACCTAGGTACATTTTAACTTCGGTAGCTCGACGCGGCGCGTCCGCTGTATCTGTTCTTAAAGCCAACAAAGAAGTCACGTGCAGTTCCTCGAGTGGCCGCTGCGGGAGAAATGGTGGGGTTGTGTTCGTCGTTAGCTCGGTGCTCGGAGACCGATTGGGGTCACTTTTTCAAAGCTGTCTCTATGGGAGTTTCCCAACTGAGTGTTTTAGTAACGTTGTTCTCCCGGACAGGAGAAAGCTCTCCGTGTTTATTTGTCTTTCGCTTTTACACCGGTTCACCTTTTCCATCATCATCATCGTAAACTTTATTAATTGACAAAGTGAAGGGACCTTGTGGTCTCTGGTCGGTGCCCTCAGTCCAGGGCTCCGTTGGCCGCCCAGATTCGGCGGGCTCACTCAACCAGTCGCTGCTGGTCATCGAGCTCTGTGCCGGAAAGGGCCGCCTCCCAGGAGGAAAAGGTGGGGGAAGGAATGGGGGTTATACCCTCACCGAGGGGGTGACGGCATTCCCAGATGGAGTGGTACAACTTCTTCGACGTCTCCTGCCACCCGCACAGATATCAAACACGGGTCCGTACCCCTCGATTTGGAGGTTCACAACTCGCGTAGCATACGATGTAGTGTCGCGCAGGGGGGTCGAATATTTTTTGTCTTTGATGTGCGCTAGTGTATTCTAGCACGATCTTGAGGCACGGCTGAAAAGCGGCCCCCGCGAGTTGTGCGTCTACGTCATGGGTACACTATACTCCGTTTTACCTTATGTTGTACCGCAGCGAAGGCTAGAAGCGCGAGCTCATAGCGTTGGCAGCTTCCTTTGATGCACGAGAGCTTGTGCCGCCGAGATGTGCCTAGAGCAAGGAGCTCGCGCTTGTAGCCTTTCCTGCGGTACAACAGAAGGTGAAACAGAGTATAGCCTCGCACAAGGGGGCCGGCGACAGTTGACAGAGTCGACTGTCAACATAAAAGGTGGAGGGGGGAAGGTTAGGCCATCTAAGGAGTGCTGACAAAGAGAGAGAGAAAGAGAACGCGTAAAAGTGGTGTGAGCCTCTGTTGTTTTGCGAGACCGATGGCCCACCGCTTCTGTCGCTCTCTACTCTCTCCCCTCCCCTGGCCTCCACGAATTTTGTTATAAAAGTGAGAACCGATGAACGATCGATAACCCGTAGCCGCCACTTTTTCTCTGACTGGTAGAGTTTTCGGTCATGAAGTCCGTCGTCTCCATCACCATCTCTTAATGAGATGTTCAAAATTCAGGGCATTAAGGAGAACGGAAACCTAGATTTTCAGTGCATACTTTGCTTCCCAAGAAAACACGCATGGTCGTCAGCAAGAAGAACAAACTCTAATCTTCGGAAGCACATAAAGGCAAGCTGGGACACCTGCATTCCGCATTGATTATACATTGTAACGTTAGAACCAAGGTTTCCTTTTCTTGTGAATAACAGGTGAAACAGCCGAGTCAAAAGAGAGCTTTCGTAGATCACTTCTTTAGCTCTGAATCTCGTAGCGGAGTTAGACGCTGCTACTGGCAATGCTCACCATTAGTTTTGTCTGCAGAATTTCAGGGGTCATTTTCGGAGGCTGTAAGTTAAAGGCCTGGATGGCGGGTGGGGTTGCAGCTTTCGCTGACTTGTCAGCTTGCGGGTGAACGGAGGGTACCCACACTTTCATTTTTACAAAGACTACCATAATACAGGCGTGTGAGAAATGAAATGTAGTGTTGCAGAACATTTTTGAAAAATATCAAGATTGCTTCTATTGTTTTCTGGCAAAGTGTACGGAAACAGTAACGGGAAAGCAATTTGTAACGTAACGAGTAAAGAAATCCATTAGTTATCAGCGAAAGTAATTTGTAACGGTAATCTTATACATTTGAGGCTCGGTAAGCATATCAGTGCATTTTCATGTTCAACGATCGGTTTGTACACCATGAAGCAGGCGGCACGCGTCTGTTATATGCCTACGTCAATAATGCAAACAAGGGGTAGTGTGCAGAAAGAATGTGACATAATATATTGGCGTATGATCACCATCTCTATTTAGTGCTCGCGCTTTTCCAAATCCGTGGCATGCTGCCACAAGCACGTCTTGTGTTTCGGGATATGGCTGTAGGAAGCGCAACTATAAAGCGAACTCGTTTGCTGTAGTTACCGGCGTCCTGATGAATCGCAGGATAAAAATAACTTTAAGGGTTCGCAAACATCGCATTTCACAGCAGAGTCTTAAGGCCTAGTTATGTATGTCGCGAGTTGAGTGCACGCTTACAAAATTAATCTTTAACTCAACAAAAGTGGCCCACTTTTATTCTACCTAGATAAAACAAAGTAAAAAAAAAAGACTTATATCAGATAGGACAAGTAATTTTCAAAAATGTTGCATCGCCTCTACCGGTTAATTTTGAGTGGTTAGCACATTATTGCGTGTAAGGTTTAAGATGTAATAATCCAGGATACTTTGTGGGGCGGTTGCCTTTACTGCATGCCCATTCCAGATAAACAGCAAGAAGTCAGATTCCTAGAAAATATATTTACTTTTTTTTTTAGCAAATTTCGGTTAAACGCACTAAATAAAGCTATCACACATACAGCCTGCAATGTTCTCGTGCTCGCCTCTTTCCAATTCTTCCTAGATTACAATGCCGTTGTGCTAAGCCTTTGACGTTACTTAGCGAAGGCTAAGGGGAAATCGAACACGTGCGGTGGGTCAGATGATATTGGCTGCGGCTCGGGTTCAGTCAACGGGGCACACCAGTCGGACATACGTTAAAAGCGCCATACTTCACACACATCAGTATCTCAGCTTGCTGCGTGAACCAGCTGAAACGCTGATGCGTTTAAAGGATGGTGCCTGGAACACAAGGTGAGACGCTAGAAGGCCAGCCATGTCAAGGCTGCAGCCTGACCCCGCAAAGTTTTCTGTCAGGGTCATTTCCTATTTTGGAGTTTTGATCAGTCGCACATGCCATCGCGGTTGTCTGTTGTTGACTGTGGTCATCTGCAAGCGCAATTTATGTGCAAAATTAGTGCTAAATAACTACGCACTGTTCCACACGTTTCGTGTTTGTCTGCGCACAACTGAACGCATTTGCAGGATATAGATTTGAGTGCCCATGAGTTTTGCTCCAGTAAAAAAAAAAAGCGTCATCACCATGCGCTAAGCCAATTTGCGGTTTGGGCTCGGGGCAGACGCAGTGGCGATCGGTGCACATGTTTATTCTTTTACTTGACGCTTTTGCATACGATATTCTAAAAATGTCTATTGTACTAAAGCACAAATGTTTGAACTGGCCTTGCATTTTTTTAGTGCACCATCAGTCAGAATCGTCGCTTAAAAACCATTTTCTGCTCGGCTGCCATCAGAAATAGATTGGACTGAAGCTGCTTTAAGTCCGTGCTTGAGGTTCCGTCAGGCACACCGAAGGTGACGCGCTGCATGAGCCGCACGAGCACGTAAAACATCTTCAGGTGAGCCAACTTCTCCCCGGGACACGTCCTGGGGCCCAGACCGAACGTGAGGAGCGGAGGCTGGCCTTCCAGGTTCAGCTTTCCCGTTCTGGGATTCAGGAAGCGTTCGGGTCTGAAGACCTCCGGGTCCTTCCAGAGAGCGGGATCGTGGTTCACTGCGTGGATGTTGTAGAGGAGGCCAGTGTTCTTGGGGATAAACTTGCCGCCTGTGAGAATCAAAATACCTGCTTCACCGAACTTACTTTACCGAAACACAATAGCATATGCACCCATAATGCTTATTTATCATATGGCAGATATGATACCATACAATATACCGATATGAAGAGGAGCCTAAACAATCGGCAGTTTTATCGGAGTAGTAATAGGTTGAAGGACAATCCCCATATCCTAATGCGTAACATAAACGTAAAGCACAAAAAACATTGTCAGTGATGTAAGCTACAGCGAATTACGTTAAGCTATCGATAAAGGAACAATAATAAAGAGTCGGAAGGAAGCAATGGCGCTTAAGTGCCTTTTCACGGGAAAGCATGGGTTAAAACTACGGCCAGACATAAAAATAACCTGCTCGTTTATAGTTGAGAAAAATGCATATATTGTCTATGCTTCTGTCCGATTGTAAATGGGATATAGGTCGCATGGGTCAATATTGCTTATTTCAATAGGTGAGAGACACCTAAGGAATGTCATTGGCAAGAAGCAAACTCACCCGCATGCGTGTCACAAGATGTGTTGTGCGGAAGGCCCAAGGGAACGATCGGATACACCCTGAGCGTCTCGTAGATGCAGGCAACCGTATACGGGAGTTTGTCCCTGGCTTGCAAGGTCGGTGGGGTTTGCCCTGGTTGAACGACAGCTACGTTACCAACTGCCCACTTCAAATCCGTACCTTGGAAAATACTACATATGCAACTCAGAGTCGGATTAGTTCGTTTGAAATGGTATCAAGTCGAGTTTTCCGTCCCACGAGATGTGTACGAAATATCCATATGAACTCAATCGAACAACTTTAAACGTGCCAATCGAACTCTAAACTTTTGTCTCAAATATTGCTGTATAGTATGCGCAAAAAAACACATTAAAATGAAAACAGTGTTCATGACCTAAAGTGCAGTGGACTTAATCATTTGGTCGTGATGTCTTCACTTGGCAAAACAACTATAGTCACTGGCACATAAAGGAAGGGGAAAGTGGCGTGGCTCTCTTCTTGCTTCGTGATTGGCTCTTTGGCGTCCTTATATCGGCTAATGCCGCATTCTCATTGGCTGTGGAGCGTTAGTGAAATGCTGAGGGCTCGTCATGCCATATATATATTTTTACACCTATAAGAGGAGGTTAGAGGGTTTCACGTATCGGCATGGTAAAAAAGTACATTTTAAAATCCTGCGAAAGAAACGCAGAAGCGTTCATAAACATTGCCGTTGACAGAATGAAACCCGCCCCAACGTACTCACGTCGACTCCTCAACAGAACTCTGGAAAAATTAATATTTGTGTGAAAGCTTACTTGCAGTCTTATTTCATTGTAAATTTAAACGATAAGCCTACACAGATTCGGCAGATTTCAAATACCGGTCTTAGTGTCACCTTTTGGGGCTTTTCGAATCGTCGCTTATTCGCGAAGAGATACGGGATGATGTTATAATCGGTGCCTTAGGTTAGAAAGTAGTAAAGCAAGGACATCACTTGTTACTGTATTGAAGGTTAAGGAAAAGGAACCATGCTAGATAGTGAAAATGTAAATACCGGCGAGCTGGTAATTTTACAACATCATGAAAACCTGAGACAAAGGAAGAAGAAAGGGGAAGCCCCCCTTTTATGTTCCGTTGTCTTGGGTTTCCATGTTGTGGAACTTCGTTATAATTCCCCCAAAAGAAAGAAGTCCTTACATTGGGGGGGGGGGGGGGGGGGGGGGGCTATCATACTATAAAACTTGTAGCACGTTGCATGTCCCTATATCTTCTATGAGAACTTTCGAAGGAGGACTGGAGCCCACCCTTGACAAAAGTTATCACTGGAGAAAGGTTAGAAGTAGGACAAAGGACAAACAAGGATCTGCAAACACAGTTAGGTGACTGGTGCGTGACCGAAAAAATTCATCTGCTCCTGGTATCGAACCAGGGACATCTCCATTTCAATGAGCGTTCTACCAGTTGAGCTAACCAGGAGTTAAACGTTGGTAGAGCGCTCCACTGAAAATAAGGTGGTCGCTTTTTCGATACCAGGAGCAGGTTGATTGTTTCGGTCGCGCACCAGTCACCTGGCCATGTTTGGAGATTTGGGTTTGGTCTTTGTCGCCCTTGTTTCCCTTCTCCAAGGATTATTTTCGTCGTTCTTGTCAAACTCGCTCGCACTTTTGCATTTATTTGCATTACCATATTAGCACATATTTCGTCTATTCGAGTCGAGCTTAAAGCATCATTATCATCAACCAAACCGAAACTCAGTAAGGTCACAATGGTGTTATTATTGTCCGTAGCTTACCAAGGTAATATTGGATTTCTCTTTGAATCTTTGCCTGTATCTCTGGCTTTCGACTCATCGTCAAACATAACCACCGCAATTCTCCGATAGTGGTGTCAGTCGAAGCTGGAAAATATTAATTGTGAGTCATATCTACTTATCTTGGGCGGAGCTGAAAAATACCTTCTTAAGTTACGAAGAATAAGAGTAGCTTTTGGCCATACGACGGGGTAGTTCGAAGATAAGGATTGAAAGTAGCACGGGCCACTGGGAATATTTCAGATATCTCTGAAAATAATCAACATAAAGGTCTAGTAACCAAAGTCAACATTCGAATATCACGATGCGTTTAAACTTCCACCAAGCCTTATATGTTCCCAGAACGGCAGCAATTGACATCAACAAGGATTTACACCGAAGGCTCCATTAAACGCAGTTTAGGGGCTTTCCAGAGAATAGCAGATGTGTCGGAGTGCAATATATTTGAAAACACATTTTTGTGAAAATAGCGAACAGACTAAAACGCATTTCCTATTTGGGTTAAAAAATAGATCCCGCGATAGCTTTCTTTCAAACATATCCAATGGTGAAGTGACATTATGGGCTCCTGAGAAAATATTAGTCCTTCTTCAGATAATGAAACAAAATTCTTTTGGGGGAGAATTTTGAGAACTTATTAACGTGGTACTGAATCTCACGGTTATTTATCAACTGCGAAGATCCACATTCTCCTACAACCACAAATGATTATTCTTGATGAACTACGAAGGCGTGCTCTTACCTCCGAAAACGTCTAGAAGTATCTGGACCATGTTGGCTTCGGTGAGGTACTGAGAGTCACTCTTTTTTTGCAGGAGCGCCTCTTCTCTTGCCGCCAACATTGAATGAGTGAAGTTTTGTATCGATCCTGTAAAATTTCGACATTGGTCAAAATCTAACGTCAGCCTTGTGCATAACAGGGCGTTTGAGAGCGCTTTTCGGGCGGAAAAAGGATTGTATAAATAAACCACTGAACTGAGTCCAATCAAACTTCTCACAAAGGCGTCTTTACCTAGTGCAGGGATACTAAACCGAAATTTGGATTTCGCAAAATATTGCCGCAGAAGCGTGGAACGGAACGCTACAAACTCCAAAACATCAGTCCTACCTCGGTATCTCAAACGGATGGCCGTACTTCTGGAAAAGAAGGGCGCGATCAAGCGAGTTCTTTGACGTCATTTTTCTCTGGGAGAATTCGAGAATGAGGGGAAGCGGCCTCGCTTTTCTCCTCCTCGCTTCGGTTCAGCAGCTCGACGGGACGAAGCGGGGAGGAGAGGGAATGGGAATCGTGACGTGCCTAGTCTTGTCGGCCTAGTCGGCCATGTTCGCTCGCGCACTTCCTTTCCGAAAATATGGCGATCCGTTAGAGATATCGCTGTTTGAACGATGTCTTTGTGTTTTGCAGCCTCCCGCCTATTCGTCCGGCCTTGTTTTGTGAGTTCGAAATTACAGTTCAGTATTCCTTTAGTCACACTTAAACTTCGTATGTGTACGTTCCTAGGGGAGAAAATTTAGCTTAAGAATATTGTTTTCGCTATAAGCAGGAGCAAAAACGGTAAAAAAAAAAACGGGCTTTTGTTTTTGCTGTTATTCACAGATTTCACAACTTAAAGCAAAAACGTGAAAGCTTCTTTATGCTTTTTTTTTTTAATGTGAATACCGGAAATCAGTTTCAGCAGATCCGAGCATGTGCGGCACCACCTGCGAATAGCGGCGTCAAACAGATTCTTCTACCTTTACCCCCGTGCAGGATTTCGAGCTTAAATATGTTGCCTGAAATTGAAACATATAACCTTTGCGTATAAGGCATGCACCACCCAAAAGACACATTTGAGAAAAGCTTCAATGCACTCGGTTCATTGGTTTATTTACAGGATATTTTTAGCCCGAATAGCGCCTTCCAAAGATCACATTGCACGCATAACCAAGCCGAGTTATATCTCCTAATGCTTTCTACTATACCTAAGTCACAAGCATATTTGTTTTTGCAATGTAATTGTGTATGCGTTTGGATAAGACATTTGTGTGTGTGTGGGGGGGGGGGGGGGGGCGGAGGGGAAGGGGACTTGGACGAGAAAAACCTTAAGCTAATAATTTATTTGTCAAAAAAAGAGAAAAACAGGCACGTAATGCGCACTTTGTTAGCTCACGTCTTAAGCCATGTGCTCGTTGAGAAAGCAGGAATTGTAGAGGAATGAACTGGCTGGAGCAAAGTTACCGTGGTTTCGTCGGCTGTTTAATCTTGGCGCTTTTTGCGCAGGAGTAATTAGGATATTAGTGTCTCGACTGATCAACGGAGTAAACTAGTAAAACTTCTAAAAGAGTAAAAAATCGACCCGAACGACCACCGAAGTATCGCTTGTCAACCATTGCTGTGTCCTTTGTGGTATAGTTTGCAATGCGGCGCTGTTGTGACAATGTTTTGTTTCGCCGCGTTGTCCAATGGGAAGTGGCCCATCGTACAACGGTTTTGCTGAAGTACGCATAGTTCGTTATTAAGCGTAAAAAAACGTGAAGCACGTCTATCTTTATTTTTGGTTCTTCGGTAATGCATCCGTGAGTCCTAAATCGACGCCAAAGTGGCCATGTAGCTCCTACGCATGCAGCAGAAAAATACCATCGAAAAATATTCTTTTAACTTTAATAAGCTTCAGTTGTCTCTCTTTATAAATGTATTGCCACTCTACGTGCGCGAGCCGTAAGAGCGAAGGTGGGTAATGGTAGGCAAAGCATTCAGCTTGTGAAACCTGCACTTCATAGGCCAATATCTCCAATCTGGCTTTTTAACAAGCTGCGAGTTACACAATAATTGCTCGTATTACAAGACGGCCAGACCATAGGTATCGTCATCATGATCCCCGTGGGAAGAACGGGCTAATGGCAATGACTTCGCTGCGTCAAGCGGAAGTTTATATAGCAATAGTACGTCATTGTAGATCAACTTTTAGTGGCGCAATTTGAACAGTTCGTTTTAATTATGTTTTTACTCTGCGTTTTATTAATTGTTTTTATAAACAAAAAAAATAACAACACCCTGAAGTCAAAGTTCAGTGGTTCAGTGGTTCTATCGCAAGCCATAATTGGAGATAATGCTTCGTTCGAAATATTAGCCAGAACTGGCGAATTCTTAGACCAAACTGTTCAGTAATTAAAACAAAATAGGTGAACACAAGATAGAATACTTTTTGTCGAAAATGAACTTACCTGGAACATGGCGGTGTACAGCCTTCTTGTAGAGCGCTTCGATTAGCTCAAAGAACTCGGTGTAGAGGGACTCTATCTTTTTTTCTCTGTTACGGAGCAATATGCCAAGCCAAGGCACGATGTCGCTGGGTAGGCCATTGGGCGCCAGCTCGGTAACAGACTCGTTAATCCGCCTAATCCTGGCCAGCTCAGAACCTTCATTTTCAAACCTGAAACAACTCAAACCGGTTCATATAATTGTACTCTTGAATCACATTGGCCGGACGTAGGTTTGAGAGGTGAACACCGAAGAATGGGTCGAAACTGAGCCATACCACTGACTAAGCGTTGAACCATCTAATACAGACACCTAGTAGACCGTACGCAAGAGCTTAGTGTTTCAAGCGAGAGCTCGTGCTGTCACATTGAGGCGTGGATGGAGCAGGCGCCAGCAACCAGAGCATGTGGAGAGTTTGGCCATTCATTGGAAAGTATAGGAGACAAATGAGGAGCGCCATTGGCTGAAAGCGGGATGGGCGGATTTCAGGGCGTCATTAGAAACTCAATTGTGGCCAACCGGAACCCGGATATAATACCCTGGCAGTGGTCGCGGGAAACTGAATGCATAAGCGCGTCGGAGTAACTCTCGGTGACTGAAAATATGCTGCACGTGATGTTTCAATCACGCTCATCCAGTATCATGGTGGAAGAGCGCGACTAGCGGACCGATCGACATAATCCGTACGCAAGGAGCCGAGGGCCGGGAATCTACCGTCCGAGCGATCACACTCTGTTCGAGAAAAAACAACGTCCGAGCGGCACATTCGTTTCTTACATCTTTCTGCATGATCATAATCGAAACATCACATGCACCCTATTTTCGACCATGAAACGTTACTACATTTACATTTTACGCGCTCGATGAAACGAAATACCTATGATTAAGCTGTTTCTCGGTACCCCCGTTAGAGAATTCTTTCCAGCTTCTGGTTAGTCAAGAAATCTTGTAAAGCACTCTTTCTGAATCTGGTGCACGCCCTAGCTCTGCCCACGCGTCCCATTGACCATACTCTCTCTATGCACGGCTCTGACAGCTAGTGCTGTATTCCGCAGCGTACGGTTTACTAAACTTCTCTATTACGTACGTTTAGTAGACCGTACGCTAGAGCTTCACATTGCTAGCGGGAACTCGTGTTGCCACTACAAAGTATGAATTGAACACGCGCCCACTGGGCCCGCTTTGCGCAGTGTACGCTCTACTAAAACTCAATGTATTTTAATCACAGTGAGCGGTAACACCGGAGTGCGTGGCGTCGGGTACTGTCACAGCACTCTAACGGCTAGGTGCACAACTTTGAACTGCAACCGTTAGAGTCTAGCGTAGACACGTTGGCGTTTGAGCGCGGTGCATTGAGTTATGGCAGTCGGATGCAGAACGTTACGGAGTGCGTTGGCGCAATTCTTGCACACACAGTTGCGTTGCGAAACACAGTAAACCACAGTCAAAATTCAGTAAGAACGCGATATCGTCGCTTGCGGCTCACGAATAGACCATTGCACCAAGTGTTCTTAGGGAGGTTCCATTTTATTGCATCCAGGCGTTGCGAAGAATTCGGCGTGGTGAAAGAGGGACAAGACACGCCCCCGATCCCAATAGCAGACGACACATCGACTGTTCTTCATGGTGTGTGCAGTATCCGTGTGCTGCACCCTGGCTGTATCGAACGTCTAACGCTCGCTCGCTGCTGCCGCTCTAAAGTGGTTTGCCTGTCTATAATACTTATGGATAGTTCAGGACCAGTCTGCTGTACTGTGCCCATTCATATCAGCAAATGGCCAGCTAGCGTACCTTCGCTGGGCTGCTACAGTTGCAATGTAGTCCCCGAGCCCAAATGTGCGTTTTAGTTTTTCAACGTCAGCACAAGGTTTTACAGGGTTGTAATAATTTTTCTCTCTTTACTTGCGCTGCAGGTGAGTCAAGGCTTGTCCCAAGTCAATCGCTTTATCGGGTATAAGAATGTGCGATAACTTGAACATCTTAACCCCAGATTTTGCACCTGATATTGCTGAAATAACGCGATTTTTCACCGCGTTTTCACGCCAGACGGATGTCGCGTCCTGCCCAGTCTTCAGAGCACATGACGTGCCGGGGAGAGAGGACGGAGGGCATTTCTCTTTCTGCTATTTTTAATGAAATGGTCCACGGCAAACAGGGATGGGCAAAATACATGCAAATATGTATCGAAATACAAATGCAAAATACTTCGTTAAAATGTATTTAATTACAAATCTAATTACATTTCCAAAAAAGCATTTAAGTACAAGATACAAATACAGTCAAATGTATTTGGTCTCCCCCAAATACTTTTCCAAATACATTCCTCAAAATTTGCGTCAGCGACTTCAGGGCACCTGCAACGGGATTCTGGTTATCTCATTTTAATTTTGCATCGCACACTCGGGAGTTAGTGTGCGAGGCTCTAGTAACGTAATAGAATTATAATCACAAAAAAAATGTCATCTGCTTGGACGTAATAGGTGAAAAAAGTACAGAGCTTTAAGCAGCTTTTTTTCGTCGATTACATTTTTATAGAACGACAAAGAACCGAGACGACCAAGGCGCGCAGAACTAGCTAGAGAATTTATATATTGTTGCAACTCGCACCAGTTACGAAAATCTGGACGACCCGCTCATTTAGGATGTTCCAGGCAAAAATATGGATGGAAATCAGGCTGGAAAGCATCGCAAGTTGTCATAGGCACTTACTTCGCCAGTCTGCCTATGAACGTCGATTTCGTCACTATTCTTGCTCTGGACTAGCACCGTAATCACAAAGGCACGAAACGCTTGTGCTTGATTGAGAGACACTGCATTCGGTGCAGAACGTAGTGTTCTTCCTGCTCTGAACAGTGACAATAAATTTGAGAATGTATTTTCGCCCACGAAATTGTATTTAATTACAATTGTATTTCAAATACCCACGTTTCAGTATTTAAATATGCACGTCAAATACATTACCCGATTTGTAATTAAATACAAATGCAAAATACACAAAGTATTTGAAATACGTATTTCAAATACTTGTATTTGAAATACTACCCATTCCTGACGGCAAACATGGCTGCACTCTGCAGCAGTGTCGTCGTGGCCGGTCTTTCTGGCGATACCGCTTGCAGCCGCGTCTTCTGTCAGTCCTGCTTTAACTATCGCAACCTTGGAACAACCTGCTGCAGTGTCCCCTCCGCTCCCCAACAAGCAAAAGCAACAAACCGTCTCGGGGAAACAGATGCGCGCCGCCAACGGGAGTCGGCGAGCACGTGACACTCATTTCCTTTTCTCCGTTTCTGATTGAGCTGCCACAACACTCAGCCAACACTTTAGTGTTCGAGAGTTGGGCATAGTCCAACTATCGAGCTGAACGTGTCGTGCCGAAAGCGACTGCTCTTTGCAGCAAGGACAGGACGCCTTTGGATTTCTCCAATAGTTGCCGACGTCACGAACACCTGTATTTCCGTCAACTGAAACGACGATAGTGTAATGTGAGGTAAAACCACTTTTGTTATTGGGATTTTTACCGCAATAATATATTGGTAAAAAGGAGGGGGGGGGGGGGGGCATTTTTTGTTCAAAGCAAACATCTCGTGGGTGGTCATGTTCGGAATGACAAGACGCTTGAAGAGCCTTTCACTCATAAGTAAGCACTACTTTGAAGACTTCGAATGACAGAAACGGATGTCTTGGTAAAGCCTAGAAATACCAACTGTAGTGAAAAGAAGTGTCACGTCAAGTTCAGTGCTATGAACTGAATGATAAAACTGTTCCTACCTTGTTCCGAAGACGTATGTGCCGACGATGTTGAATATAATGAACTGAAATGGATCCTTGGAGTCTACCGTATTAGGTCCTTTCTCCAGGGAGTCCACGTAGGCGTCCACGACTTCAGCGCAGAGCGTTTCCGCGGAGTCACTCATGGCGTATTTCCTGGCAGAGACTAAGTATCAAGTGAAGCCTAGCAAAATCACGGAATGCCAACATTGCTATTCAAAATAAATCGAGAAAAAAAGAAGACAAGGGGCAGGCAAAGGAACGCAGAAAAGTTGCTCTTCAATCAACTAATTTATTTACTCAGATTGTAAGCACAGAACATAAATATGCCAAACGACAACGACACGTGAAAAAAAAAAAGCGGACAGAACTAGAACAGTCCCTATTCTAACCTGGAGTTTCTCTTTGTGTTTCGATATATATCCACCCATTTAGCTTACCCTAACATTTGCGTCCCTTCATAATAATTGTTTTACTTATTACTCCGGCTTTCCCGAAGGCAAGTACTTTTGTATAAGATGCACAATTTGGTTTTGCAGTTAAATACTTCATGTATGCCATATAAAAAATATTTCTGTACTACCCGTGTTAGTTAAAACAAAAAAAAAAAAAACTAATTCCTGGCAACATGTCTATATGATAATTTTTTTTTTCGTTTAGCACGACGCCCAGTTTAATAATATGGAACAGGTTTCAAAATTCTACTGTATTTCAGTCTGTATCCTTCGCAATCACAGCAATATGTTCAGTGTTAGCAGTGTTTCGCACCTGACTGCAGTAAGCGCAACTTTCCTAAGCGCCTTCCACGTAGGGTTGTAATCTTCAAACGCGATGTCATGGTTCTTCTGCGTCTGGAGAGCACCTGAAAAATCACACCAACTCATCATCAAGTAATGAATCAGATAAAAAGTGCGCTCTCTCGCAGCACAGAAATAGTCTATATCCACGTTTGCTTGAAATTAGTTAGATAATGTGTTCGGCGCAGAACTAGACACGTGAAACCTTTTTTGAAGGTGTCCGCGCTTAAAGGACACATGCAAAGGAAAAAAACATTTTTTTTTAACGGCTTAGATGGAAAAAGGACGCCATAAAACGATTTTACAACGAAGAAAAAAAAATTTTAGAGCTATATTTACGGCGCAAAACGAATTTGTAGTTGGCGCCCGCGGGCACCGCGGAAAAGTGGTCTGTATTTATCACGTGGCTGGTCTTTATTTATCACGTGGTGCTTGCGTTCTTTCGGAAGCTTCCTATGGCCTCTAAAAGTAACTTATTCATCTTTGTTTGAAGTATAACAAAAAACTAAGATGAATAAGTATCTTTTAAAGCCCAAAGGAAACTCCTGAAAAAGCGCAAGCAGACGTGATAGACCTGTGCGCCGGCCAGACGACGGCGGCGGCGCCCCGAAGCAGACGAACTTGTGCGGCGGCGGCGACGGCGGCGTGGAGAAACGCGTTGAAGCGGCGTTCGCAGAACGCTCAGCGTGCGGCGGCGACGCAGCGCGGCGGCGCGCGGGCCTACCACGTGACCAGCGGCGGCTCCCGCGAGTGCCAACTACAAATTCGTATAGCGCCGTAAATATAGCTCTAAAAATTTTTTTTCTCCGTTGTAAAATCGTTTTATGACAACCTTTTTCCATCTAAGCTGTCTAAAAAAAATGTTTTTTTCCTTTGCATGTGTCCTTTAAGAAGGTTGTTTCTAGCTTTCCTACAGATAGCTCTGAGAGATTATAGATTGGCAGCCGACCCTGCCAATCTATAAAGCAAATGAAGCAGCACCAAAAGTGCCTGATCGCCTCACTCGTGGTCATTGTGCAGTTGCTACCCCTGTCTAAACAGATCACGCAAAGGAAACACCTCATAATCCTGTGCTTTTTTTTGCCTGCGTGATTGCTTTTGCCGGTTGTACTGTCGAGACCGATTATAACGAAATCAACCGGAATTGGAGATCACTTGGCTATATCCGCGATTTTGTTATAACCGACTTCGGTTAACGAACTGCAAAAGGGAATGTAAAATCGGGATCGTTTCGCTGTAGTCGCTATTTCATTAGAACCGACTTTGACATAACCGGTTCCGACAGTAGCACTAACGGGCAAAGTCAACGAACGCCGTGACGATGCATTTTTGGAGCCGCCTGATTGGCTCCATCAGATTGCAACGTCGTTCTCAACCCAGAAATGGTATTTGGGTTGTCATCCAGTCGTTATCTGTAGCCTCGCACTTGTTGGTTTTAAACTTCCTGGCTCACTCAGGGGTGCGGTATTCAGACAGCGTGCGCCCCAACTGCGACAAATACAAACTAAAAGACTGAATCACGCGTCGCCATCTACACTTGTTACTAGGGAGCTGTCGTTAGCCACGGCTCATGCACGCAACTAAAATGAGCGTGAGGCCTATCGATTTGCAACCTTTCCGTCAAATGTCCCGTAGAGGTTGTGTAATGTGGCTATTAAGGCAAAACTCACTTAGCATTTTTCAGTTTTACACGAAAGAAATCAAGCTACTTTGCGTGTTTTTTTATTTTAAAACGCGCACAATATTACGAGTTAAACATCGCTAAAGTTAAAGCTTGGGCGAGTTGCTATGACATTGTTCAAAAAATGGAAGTAGCGCAAAAAAAAAAAAAAAAAAAACGACGGACCGGATGAAGGTAGACACAGACAGAGCGCTGTAGGCATAGACAGGGCGCTCTATCTGTGTTTGTCTTCATCCGGTCCGTCGCTTTTTTGCGCTGTTTTTATCTTCTGCAGCCAGAAATGTTTTCCTTAGAATTTCAACATTCGGGGGCCACGAGTAACCTGGAACGTTATAATTTGTAATAATAAATCATCAGAACGCGAAAGAGAAACCTACTAAAACCTAGATAACAACGCAACTATTATGTGTGAATCAAATATCCCAAAACTACATTATAATTTGAAGAAACTTTCTTTTCTTTATAGTCTCAATGTTTACATGCATGAATAAAATGCGCGAAAACACTACATTTAGCCTTTGTCTATGACTTTAGTTTCCACAATTTTCATTGTCTCTTCGTTTGTCAGAGTTTAGGCACTGCAAACCTAAAATTCAAGTTACAAACCTAGTTCGAAGCAGAATGTATTAAATGACTGGCAGGTTAACCAAATTAGCACGATGGGTCGCTTTCTTTTTTTATATTTAATGATTGTACATGACACAAGGGAGCTATTAGCACTAAGAAAGAAGCGAAACAACGTGATCACTGGGGAACGTTGTGGTGGGGCCACGAGCTATTCGATCCGATCACTATGGATTACCCACCTATCTTCATCGGAAAGCGTCCGGCGAATTCGTGCCGTTTGTCGATGAAGGCTTCCTTTACCACTTGGTACGAAGTCAGCATCAACATCGGCTTTTCTCCCATCCATAGCGTAAACGGGTCGCCATACTTGCGTGACCACTCTTCTGCCTTCTTGTAGAGCTTCTCCTTTCGTAAGCCTAATTGCACCGAAAATAAAATTGCAGCAATGTTCATACGGAGAAATTTTCGGTGTACTCTGTAGGAAAATATGAAGTGCATTTTGGCGGCATGCGAGGCCGAGCAAGAAGCGCCCGGTCAAGGTATTCTAAAAGAGTCGCTTTACTCTTACTCGGAGCGTAACTTTTATAATTTCGCCCAAGTTTCTTATTCTCTAAAGTGACTGTTCATTCTCACCCCGAACGCTCGATGCTCGAATCTTCTCGGCCGAATTTTCATGATGCCGTCGGACACTAGACGGGGAGCGGCCCGCGACCTTGTCGAGTCAGTCTCGCTCTCGCTTGTTGTTACGCCGCAAAGTCGTCTCACATATTTCCGCTGTCTATAGTCAGTTACAGGTTAAGAAGGTAGCGGCAAATGCCCCTCAAAGGGAATCGGATATCCCTCCGCCACCTCCGCATCCAATAGCGTCCCACCGTTTCCGTGACGTCGCGGCCAACGCGCGAGGAGGGTCTTGCCTTTCTGTACATATTTGCTTTACCTTTTGACTTTGACTTAGCATTGTGGAAGCCACGAGAGGGAGATTAGAGTTCTCCCCCACCGACGGAAACAAATACGACTTTCGGGGATTAGCTTCCCCCCCGATGGATACAAAGGCTGCTTTCAGGGGCTCGGTTCCCTCTCCGATGAATACAAAGGTCGCTTTCTTAAAAAGTGGGATCGGAGACAAGTGGGAATCCATTGAAGCGGAACAAGGAGCGTTTCCAGTGAACTCTTCTTTCGACTGCGGAGGGATTTGAAACGGGCGCATCACACTTGTGGGAGGAGCTTCTCCTACCTTCTTGACTTGTAACCGACTATAGTAGCTCTTTTTCTTGTGTGTGTGGGGGGGGGGGGGGGGGGGGACAAGTTTGCCGATTAAATCTTTCGTTTCAACTCATGATTCATCGGTTCTTCGGCATACTCCGGAACAGCATACACACTAAAACGTTTTTTAACACCTTATTCACACTGGCGAGTGAACCACGTTCGCAAAGCTACTGTAAACGCGGTTGCTTAAAGGGGTACTGGTGAAGGCGAGCGGGTTAAACATGAATACATAAAATTGAAAGAATAAAACACGGAGAACAAGCAAAGTGGTTGTCCTGTGCTTGTCCTCCGTGTTTTATTCTTTCAATTTTATGTAAAGGGGTATTCTACAGGATTTTCATTATCTCTGATTTGCTTGAAATTCTGCTAAGCTCACCAACAAACATCGCTAAAATAGTATCCTAAATATTAGGTAAATATATTGTTTTTTCGCGAAGTTATTGAATTTACAGTTTTGGTGCTCACCGTGTTTTTTTTAAACTGAAAGTCTCTACTGGCAACGACGAAAGAGTGATGTCACTGGAAAGCAGTTTTCAATCTTTGGACTGTAGAGTTTCTTTGGAAGAGATTCGATGCAGATTTATGGTGTCAAATGAATGCTTTGGAAGCTCGCTCCAGTCCCCGCGCTCCAGCACGGCACAAATGATTGGCATAATCTATTTTTTAGACTGCCCGCTCGACTGGCAAGCTTGCCTGCCACTGACGTCATGCACTAAAAAGTGCGGGTATATCTGAATGTTGATTTTTGCATCATTTTCGTCTCTCGATTTTACAATAACTATTATGAATTTCACGATACTAAATAGCATACCGGAAAGGGTTGTGGGCACCTTGGCGGCTCCCCAGCTTAGTTGCTCAAGTGCGGGGCACAGGTGGCGAACTTTCCCGCGTGGCGGCGGAATTAAGCCGGCCACGCGCACATCGCGTGCGCCGCCTTGATAAGGCGGATCAGAGCCGGCGCACGGGCAGCCGCTGCCTGGTCTCGGGCTTCGCTGGTAACAATGTCAATCGTCTTGTCCATGTCCAATTAAATGTAGTTTCTTGTTGTTGAAACCGTTGGCTCCGTGTTATTTCTCCGGGTCGGGTATGCAGCAATGCAAACTGAACACAATGGCGCCAACCTTTAGAGTACCCTTTTAAAGATTCAATGGAATTTCACGCGCGTTTGACGATAAAAACGAGTGGATCCGGTTTGCGGTTGTGATTCGATTGCCAGTGTGAATACATCTTTAAAGGTCGACGTACACTTCGCGATTTACTCTTTTGCCTGCCTGTTCATTTTCTCTATCCTCACCACCTTTTACCTTGCTCCAACATGGCTCCCCCTTGCTGATTAGAAGAGGAGAGCGATAAGAGGACTATTTTCCCTGCAGAAAACCGAGGTTGGTACGTCGGCATTTGAGGTGATGCGAATAATCTTCTTCCAGATCTAACATTCTATGGGTGATACAGGAACATCCTTAGGACCCTATCTAAAGAACTAAAAATGGGACGCTGCTGCAGCGCCCTAAAGATATTCTTGTACCAGAAACAAGTTTGCGAACAACGAGCACAAGCTGCACATTATTAATGTCCAGAAATAGCAAACTCAGTCGCCACAAATCATGCCCGACGTAGGAATCCTGACCCTGTTGCGATTCCTACGTCGGGCATAGGAATCGCTTCAGGGTCCCCAATTGAAAGACACTCAGTCAGAGGTTAGGAAGGCTATGCGCAGTTAGGAAGGCTATGTGTATGTTGCGCTGTTTCTGAAAATATTTCATGTAGAGCATAATATGTATAAGTTCAAGGAACGCACCTGCAAGTAAAAGTCATTGGTGCGAGCAATTATTTTTCGACCTGGTCGATACGTCAAGCTGTCTGAAGCGGCTGTCAAAACAGCACCCTTCAGGCACCCTTGGAACACCCTTCGAAAATGAAGCGTGTTCCAACTTTATCGTAGCACCCTTTTCCAGAACCTTCAACAATGAATGTGTTCTGCGCAACATCGCCTAACTTTATAATTGAAAAGAATGTATTTCTCAAATAAAGGGGCTGAGAGGGTGTAGCTATGGGTAATGCCTCTGGAATACATTTTTTTTATATCTCTCAAGGGTGCAACTTGCTTCTGTGTGTAGATAGGACACAAATACCATACAACCAATTTTTCTCGAAAATATAACCCACTAAGTACGCCGTAAGACTTAATTAGTTGGAGGCACATCCCCCTTTTGACCTCGCCCGTTAGCGAAACGTGCTTCCATGGTTTGCACCCTTTTCGATTCTCACTTGCAGGAGATATTATTGGCGTTCGGAAAATGTTGGTTAAGAAATAGTAGTTTGTGTAAACTACTATTTGACCCTCTTGGTCAAAGTAGTTTCGTGTCTAGAAAACGTATATTCTAAATACAGTAATTAGTTTTCATTTCAAAAATAGCACGCGACCGCGATTCCTCTTTGATTTTAAACACTGACAAACATGGCTGTAGGCACCTGGGTGTAGCGCTATTCCCGGTGTAGCTTTTTTTATTTTCGTTATTGCTAGCTGTTTCACGTTCACTGGGATGTGTGTAGAATGATTTCATCAACCGATGTGGCTTTTAGCAAACATCTGCTGCAAGTTCACAAGCTTCGGGAACCTTTGCGCGGGTAATTGCCTCCGTAGAGGGACTGGCACAAGCCTAGCGTCCTACTTCAGCTATTTTTCATGGTCTGGCTTAAGTTTTTTTATTGCGCGTGATGATGCCGAATAATGATGGTAGCTACGGTAGTAGTGTCATGGCTGTTCTCTGAAGGGCTGCAAGTGTCGTGATCACGACCATGGTGCCAGTGCTCATAGCATACCGCCAATGAAAATTAGCGAGTCAGTTGTCTGGAAGCAATCGGATGCTTGCCAAGCGTCAGATATACGTCCCCGTTATTGCTTTTTAAACGTGTAAAGAATTGTAGCTGTCAATGTCTGAGCTCTGCGTCTGGCTTTCAAAATTGATTACTTTTATGCCGCGTTTTTTGCTTTGCGTCAAGACGCTCTACCAACCTGGTCTTTGTCACTATGAAAGGAAACAAAAAGAACAAACTTAAAAGGAATGCATTCTTTGGGTTTAGATAGGACGCTGAGATCGCAAGCTCTTCATTTGTAAATTTTTCGTTTAATTTTTAGTTCCTTCAGACGTTTCTACTGGACCCTGGCTCACGCATAAATCGACGCTACAGCGTCGTTTTGATGGTTGCGTCTTGCGGACGCTGCAGAAGATGGTAGACGCTGGGGGTGTGGCAGACGTCACTGGGCGCTTCAGGCCTGCGGTTCGCAAAAGTGGCAGGCGGTATCAGACGCCAGACGAACTCGGTGCCTCGACAGGGAGACACAATAGGCATCATATGGCGATCGGCCGAGCAGCCAAGCCGATCCAGAAATAATGTGCTGGGCCTAGAATGGGGCTTGGTCCAAGCGCACCTCTGCCTGAATTGAATTTCGTGGCAGACATCTTGTGCTTGAAAAAAATTTTCCTTACCCAAAATGTATCTTGCGGCTAGGTATCTAGGCGCGTTAAAAATGTTTTTTACGATTCCTGTGACTTCTTAAAAACGACCACTGAGCTTTTTATTTAGAACGTTGACAGGGCGAATCACTCCAATCTGTGAAACGTCATTATGAAATGAAGAGGTGCCAAAAACGCTCCTGCTTGAGTCATTAGGCATCATGAGGAGTATCCGCATTGTCTGTGTGCGGATATTTTTCTTACGCAGGATCGATGTTTCGGACATTGCGCCCCTTTAGACTAATGAAGTCTCGAACAATAAAACACTACAGTGCATCACTATACAAAAAATGGGTACTTAAAATGTATATAATGCTGTGTTACTTTAATTTTCAGCTTGAGAACTAAGCAGTTATTGACCCTATATAACACATTTTCGGCGCCCTATTTTATTACCCGAGCGACTGATATTTGTTGGAGGATAATGAAAGGGAAGATTTCCACTTATATTTTTACCTAATAGCGCGGACACTGTTCTCGGCGGTTTAAAGGTTACTGTTAGCTCTTAGCAAGCGTGATATTTACGTCGCTTGAAATCGATGCTTGTTCTTAATGCTTTTAGAAAAATCGAGATACTAATATGTATATTATTAACCCAATAATATCAACAGTATACAGTATTATAAATATTAACGCAACTTTGTGTAGTATTTCGAGCAAAGGCCAAGTTGCGCAATTTATATGTTTGCATAATTTAAACATTGTTGCGTCTGGAAAGTAAATAATACTTAGAGTAGTTTTCACGCGTAGTTAGGAGAAAGACTAAATAAAGCGCAACCTCTGAGTGTTGACATAAAGAACCATGACTCACTCAGGAGATTTCCGACCAGGGGCAGCGGGAAAGGTCCTTTGGGGTATTTGGATACTTTGCGATAAAAGCGTATCACATAAAAGGACAGCAGGAACACCGAGGCAGTCGTCAACCACCGCCAGTCCCAAGAGAACTGGGCCTTTTCTAATGGAAAGCTCATGGGATACAGTACGGTGTTCTAAAAAAAAACAAAAAACATAAGACCGCAGAATAAAACCGAATTGCTCAATTCTACAAGTGTAATATTTTGTAGTTTCAAAATACAGTTTAGAAAGTATACTTAAAGTTCGCGTCAGTTTAGTGACACCAGGTTTAACCTATACTTTTAATATCTCCAACCTAATGGTCAGACTGGGTAGCCGCGTGGACCACATCTTTTGAAATGCGCACACACGAAAAAGAAAACTATTAAGAATATGCTTTACATATTGAAAGTATACAAAACATGCTGTAAGGGTGCGTGTTTTTCATAATGTTCAACCTTAGCGCAGTTATATTTTATTACCTTTAATTAAGGGCGATGTTAAGTGTCCTGAGAGTTTGGTAAGGAAGCGGTGGTGTGTTCGTCATCCCACCACGAGAGGCGAACACCTGGCAGTGCAGAAACGGTGTGGGGGCTGCTGGGATTGGGAACACAAGAAGCGCGCGCAGCATCCTCGATCAGACGAAATAAAGCAATGGAACAGCGTGAATGTTGATTGGTATCTATCACTGGGGACGAGGATAGGGTTGACGTGGCGGCAAACTTCCCGCGCCACGCAGTTATTATCCAGGATCCAAGTCCTGCTCGCCTGAGTATTTCACTCGGGATCCAACCGCGGATTCCTGGGAACTCTCGTATCCATACAGCCTGACTAACATACAACTTGCGCAGATTGTTTGCGTGAGCGGTCGGATGCTCGTGGGCATAAAAGGCTGGTAGTCCGCGGAAAGACTGCGGCTGGGTCTTGCTTTTAGAGCGCAGCTCTTGGGCGCCCGTTTCCCGCTTAAGCGGCGTCGGCGTAACCGCGCGGTATATTATGGGAAATGTCCCATAATGCACCGCGCGGGGAGGGGGAAGAAGGAGGAGGAGGAGGACAAGCGGGAGGGGAGGAGGAGGGGGAGGAGGAGGCAGGAGGGGAGGAGGGGTAGACCGCAGGATGAAGAGGTGAGGAGGAGGTAGGAGGGGCATACCCTCTTCTCGTACCCTTCCCTCCTCCTCCTCAAGAGCTGCACTCTAATTCGGCGTTACAGGCTGTTGCAAACATTTTTTTGGCTACGGGGGATACAAAATAGCTTCAATCTTCTCCCGCGTCGGGCGGATTCAGGTTGAGATGACTTCCAAAGATAGGGACTGGTGCGTGTTCCGAAGCCACCTCAGCGCTGCGGGGCCTCTGTCTAAGTGAGGAGAGGTGTGGATTTCGTAAGCACATTACGAGAGGCATCACCTCGCAGAGCAGAAGCGCTGTGGAGCACGTTGGGATTCGAAACATAAGAAGGGTGCGGCTGCTCCTCGATCAAACAAAATTAAGCGAAGGAACAGTGTGGACGTTGAACGGTAACAATAAAAGAAAAAAAAAAAACTCTCCACCTATAAAAAGAAAAATTCAAAAGTAGGAGGCACAAGCATAACACATTTGACAAGCAGGTCTCGCAGTTTGCTGAGGTAAGCGAATAAAATATATTGAATATACATCCAACGTGACGGAAAGTTTTTTCTCGTGTCTACACATGCTCACATGCGCGCACTGATTTAATAGACAAGATTAAAAATGAAAAATATACAATCCACAGGCAAATGTGCACACTCTCGAAGGCAGAGACTGTCAGTCTGATAGGTCACACTGACAGATCACAGATGCCAGAAGCTCGAGTGCACTGATGCAATAGGCCGGTATCTCTCAAGTTTCTGCAACGCCTCGTGCGAGGGTAAAATCGAATATTTTTCTGTCGCCTTTCGGTTGCCGCGCTAATGCGCTTTCTCACTTTACTCGCGGACGCTAAGCTGGCAGAATTTCATAGTTGTATAAAACTTTGGGTAAGAAAAAATGAGAGGTTTACATTCCCCTGTAAGGCTGAGTTAGAGCGCAGCTCTTGAGGAGGAGGAGGGGAAAATACGAAGAGGAGGGTATGACCCTCTTCATCATCCGTGCTCTTTCCTTCTCCTTTCCTGCTCGCCTCCCATTTAGGCGAAATTTCGCGCTAAATATAGCGAGGAAACGTTTCCGCTAAATTTAGCGGCGAAATTTTCCGGCTAAATTTTACCCGCTGTGGCGCTCGCTCCAGCATTCACACACGTGAACGATTCGACAATCCCGTATGGGAGCGGGGCGGCCAGCGCGTTTACAGAGGTCGTTCGCGTTCACAAACACGCGCGTGTTTTTTTGTTTTTTTTTATGATACGCACCTGCGTAGGCCTTGTACCGCTGCACGCGCCAACAGAATGTTCCGCTGTCGCTATGTCCTCTTGTTATCCGGTTTCACGTTTTTACGCTAGAACGGCTCCCGCGTGAGCGGTCACCGAGTCGGTGTCGGCTGATGGAAACTCACTGACAAAGCAGAGTCTGTTTCGCTAGCACGGAGAGAGCGTCCGCTGGCAATTACACGACGGCCGGAAATGACAAGAAGGGACGCTTAGTGACCTTGAGTTGTACGCAGCTTCCGGGACAGGGAGGTGGTGACATCTGTTGCGATGAATATGACTCGAAAGAAGGGGAGCTGCCGTCATGTGATCAAAAGGGGTTGGCGGAAGATCAGCAATGGGACGGCATCCGGGTATTCTCTCTTCGATTCGTGTACACTGCTCGTGCGCACGCTATTTGAAAGCGGTGGCTCGATGCCGCGAACGTGTAGTTTGGTTGCGAAGTTGCTCCTTTAAATGACGTCCGTCACTATCACCTCGAAGGGCTTCTGCTACTCTTTGACTAGGGAATAGGGGTGCGACGTCCCCTGATATGAAGGCCGTCAAAGTGTTGAATTACTTCGTATCACCTGAACGTCTGGAGAGCTCGAGTAATCGAAGCGGGTGCGTGGTACCGTACACTTTTAGATAAGAGGGTTCCCTATAATCTTTGCTAAAAGAAGGAAGGCTCTTGTAAGCTATGTTCCTTTAGAAAGGGAGAAACGTTCGTCCTGAAAGCAGGGGCGCAAGGTTTCTCTGTCGCCTGTATCTCATTATGGCGGCCCCGAATAGAGCAAATTGAGCTCAATAAAACTTAGCGAGGACGCTACGTCTATTGAAGAGGGCGAAAGGAGGAGCAAATAAAAGCGTAACACAAGCTTTCCGCGAACTCTATTTATTTCCGAAGCCGGCTTTCCCCCACAGGTAAAGAAAATTGCGTTTCGAAAGCAGTCATTCAGTCCTCTCGTTGTCAACTGGTACCCATGTACTTAACGCACTTTACATCTTACCTCAAACCAAAATTCCTTCGTCAGCACCGCACATTACGGAGGGCTGATAAACCACTCGCGAAACCAAAAACCGCTCACAAAACAGCGAATTCTAAGCAGTTTACTTCGCTCATTGCTGCACGGTTCATCGGAGCGTGAGGGAAGGCTAACTGGTTTGACTCCAGATGGCAGGGTCAAGCTGAGCAATTTCAGGTAGCTAGACTAGGGGCGCTATGTACCACCCAATTCATGTGCTACAAAAAATATTTTTATTTGCTCACGGCACCGTCACACTTCGGGCCCTTCTTGCTACTTTATCGCAACAGATCTATATATATTGGGCATTTACATTGAGCCCATACAGATAAACATACAGACATCAACACAGAAGAACGCCCCGATCACCACATCTGAGCTGTGAATTTCCGCCTTTTATACTGGTCGTTTTCATGGTACGGATTTTCTCCGTGACAGCCTGATCAATAAATATCATCCCCAGCATGCAGACTTTTTTTTCAGTGAGTCTTGCCACCGAAAGTATGTTGAACGGCTCAAGGAATCACTCTCTTATTAAAAGTAAACGTTGATGTCGTAACGATTTGAACGCCAATAAATCAAGCCGCTCCACTGCGGTTCTAAGCCACGTGTTTTCTTCCCCGCATGGCACGTCAGAGGCAGTATTTCTATCGTAGTATTTGTTTTCTATCTGTGCTGTTCGCCTGCAGGAGAGAATTCACTTTTCGATCAACTTTAATGCAGTCAAAGCCGGTACGTGTGGCATGTGCTAACTATATTTAGCCACGCAATGGTGAGCTCGGACACATCTAGCGCGCATCCCACCGCGCCACTTGGAGGGCAGTCTCTCCAGGAATCGTAGTGTATTTAAACAGCAAAATAAAGGATAGCTTTTTTTTTTTGCTCGATTTTATCCACCATTTTTCCTTAATGCCTAAATTTCAAACTGTAAATATACGCACTTTCCGTTAAACTTCAGTATTCAGGCCTTTCCCCAGAGCGCAATCCCTCTTGGGGAGGAAACAACCGAAAGTCACATTGGCCACTGTACGATAGCAGCCACGGTTCAGAACATCGTTCCAACATGACTATCCGCACGTCGTTTGATTGCACCTAATCCCTCAAGTGCTCTTAAACTCTTTAACGTAGAGCGGAATATCAACATGCGACACCAGCTCCCTACGATCACGGCCCGATTAGCGGCATCACTGCCCGATAGTTTACGCCATCTCATATTGTTGTTACACCACTGATACGCGAACACACGGTCACATCGGCGATAATTTCTGTATTCTGCTCACAACGCACCAGACTGGCATCGCGATGTTGCTGCTATGTTGGCGACACGCAAAAATACAGAACCACGTTGATTGCCGGTTGACACTCGGCAACAAAAAACAGACCCGAACTTAGCACAGAAAGCGCCCAGGCACCCGGCAGCAAAACCTGTCTGTCTTGGACGCGGTTTCCGCGGTTTTCGTAACGTCGTCAATGTCCAAACGGCGTTCCGCAAAAGGAGGCGGCCATTTTAGCCCAGTGTATGTAGCGCAGCTGGCGCTGCTCCAAAACTTCGTTTTTCCTAACGGCTTCGTTTGCTCGTTTGAGGAAATTAGTGGTAACAACGTCAATGGAACCAAAATGTTCCGCACGTTTGGACTAGAAGACAGAATTAAAGGCTAACTTCGCTGCCGCTGATGCCCAATCAACTCAACAACATTTATTAAACGACATGCGCGACGTGATCGAAAAACGAAACCGAAAGAAGATGTGGCGGGAGGGCGGAAACTTTCTGCCGTTTGCCTGGAGAAGGAGAAAAAAGCCTCGTTCCTGCCTTTTTCTCCTGTCCGCTTGGGTGCGCGGGAGTAGGAGGGAGGAAAACGCGCCGTTGCTACGTTTTTCCTCCTTTTTTCCTCAGAGTGCATGCTAAGACAAAAACTAATGACCTCGGTCCCTTTGACGAGTATGCAAAAATCATCTGTTTGCAGATATTCGAGATACTCGTTAATAGCAGGCCGGGCTTCCTTGTCGGACTCCGGCCCGAGAATACTTTCCACTGCATCTGGAATCCACCCAGAAAACTCCACACGCTTCGTGTTTTCGAAGTACTGTTGTGTAACCTATGCGATGCAAGGGCTATTTTTGTTCAGCTTCTAATGAATTGAGCGATAAAGTCATTAAATTGTTTAATGGAACAATAGAGAGATAAAAATAGTTTGATAAATTGATATAGAGATAAAATAGTTAATATTTAATATAGCGATCAAATTCAGGTAATTGACACAGCATAGAGGTACATACTGTGGCTACATCTTCACATCATCACCGTAAATATCAAAACAGTTATTATGACGTCCAACTCCCTCAACGTTTACAAGGTGACTGCTAAACTGGATGAGGAATGGTAGCAGAACAACTGGGCGACTGCCAGATTATTCAGGAACGCAGCGTTCTGTATAATCTTCTATATTGACACATCGTACTCGTACACCTTCAGCATGTCATGGTCATAAAAAACGTTAAAAAATGCGAGAGAAGTGTTTTTAACGTCGCTGATAGCACTCAACAAACTCACAAGGCGTGGCAAGACCCGAACAAACTTATTATCGCATTAAAGCCAAAAAGACGGTTATATTAGTTAGCAAGGACCCCAAGAACAAATCGCGAAGCAAAAAAACATGGACGTAATAGTGCTTTTAATCTGTCAGCGACTTACATATAGCCGAATGTACACTTCCCGCTGTTTATGTTTTATCGATCTAGTCCTTCCGAGTCAGCACAACGTCCTGTTCTCCTGGAATCAAAAACAGGCTGGAACCAAGCGGCGCTATGGCGGTGTTCGCTTTTCCTTCCGGAGCACTGATCTCGACTCGCTGCATGAAGCGAACAAGAACGTAGAACATGTCCACGTGCGCCAACTTCTCGCCGGGACACGTCCTGGGGCCCAGGCCAAAAGTCATCAGCTGCGGCAGTAGTTCCTGTTTGATCTTGCCCGTGACAGGGTCCAGGAACCGTTCCGGTCTGAAAGCCTCGGGGTCATCCCACAGGTTTGGGTCGTGGTTAATGGCGTAGATGTTGTAGAGGATGCCAGTGTCCTTGGGAACGAACTTTCCCCCTGTGGTCGTGTGTTGGTGAAAGAGCAGCTCAGAATTGGACCTTCTATGCTTTTTATTGCACAGGCACAGCAAAGTGAAAAGTGGTTTCCAACCTACGTAACTGTGCATCGCACAAATCTCAAACTCTGAAAATGCGACGTCAGTGGTTGGAATAGAAGGCTGAAATTTAGAAAATGATGTTACCTGTATTAAAAAGTAATTGAGAAAGTCATTTTTTATTTATGAACCGACGTCCACCTAAGCCTAATATCGTCAAAACAAGTGCTGAAATTGTTAACCCATCCGGGATTTATATCAGTGAAAAAAAAAACTTTTCAGCAAGCAAGGGCATAATGTTTTCTTTCTTGTTGGCAAGTTTTTCAAACTAATATATGTTACAGGCGCCCACGATGTCATTTCTCGTTTGCACGATATTATAGTCTTATGTAGACGTCGGCTCATAGAAACAAATTGTAGTTCTCAATTATCTTTTGATACAGGTAACCCCATACTCTCAAAACTCTTGCGTTCTATCTCAACCACAAGCGCCACATTCTCATAAAGTTTGAGCTTTCTGCAAATAAGTTTGATTACACGGGCTGAAAAGCATGGTTCTGTTTCCTCGTGAACGCCCTGGATTTAAACGGCAACGAAACTACGCACATGACGTTGGGCTAATTAATTCCTTGTAGCACTGGTACTTTCTATAGATCATTGCACTGATCCCATCCTACGCGCTTCCACCTTTATCTACTGGGCCGGGGAACGAGTTCTTAGGATGTGTAGCTCCCTTCTGCGGAACACATGACGGCACGCATGTCTCCACAACTCCGTGACTAAACATATGTTTGCCTGGGCTATAGGTGCTGGAAAGGTGTACAGAGACATGAAATTCCTCGTAGCATTAGCAGCATATTAGAATAAGCTTCGAATGATGTAATGAGTCAGTAAAAAATGAAAATATTCTACACGAAGGAAAAGAATACACTGAATATTCTACGCACACCAAATCATAAAGTCCCTAGCACGCTGACATTAAAACATGCATATGTTCTGTTCTACGCTGACGTGCGGTGTCTTACTTTGGTAAAGCGATTTTTGTATCTCTATGTATATTTGTCCTTATCATTTATATGCAGGTTTCGCAAAAAAGCCGACCATTGTAGATAATCTTAAGCTCTGTTTGAGTTCAGACAGTTAAGGAAGACGCCTCAAGCCAAGTTGCGGATAAAATTGTATCGGAGTGGTGGCACGTCACCACTTTCGTATGTCATGGCACGGAACAACGCGCTCACCGACTTCTGTGTCGCACGATGTGCTATGTGGGATGCCAAGTGGAGCGTTGGGGTACATGCGCAAGGACTCCAAGATGCAGGCCTGTGTGTAGGGAAGTTTTTCCCTGTCTTGGAGCTTGGGGCGATCTTGTCCTGTTCCAGAAGTTTCATTGATGAAGGGGTTACAATCCAACAGTTGGAAGCGGGCAGACAACTGAGAACATGTTTATGCCTTACTCTGTATCGATATTCCCTTTCCTGAGCCCACAGACATCGTACCTTTTGTGTGACTCAAAAATAGGGCCTTCTAATGCTGTTGCGCATATATCCTAAGCATATATAGTTAAGACAAAGAAGTTAATCAACCGTTTACATTGCACTGTTGTTAAAGAGTAAAAATAGAAAGTAAGAACAATTGCTCTATCCCAGGTAGTACATGAAAATGGGGCCTACGTGATCCCAAAGCGGGCAAAGGGCGCAATACCCTCGTGGTTCCCACCTTCGTGTGGCGTGGGCTCATTTCAGGCTGCTCGTGCAATACCCGGTGAACCCCACTTCGGTTATGCGAGGGCAAAGTTAGCGTAGTGGTGGGCAAAGCGAGAGCACGCCCTCATGGGCTGCCGACGCAGTAGCCCTATGGGTCCCACTATGGCAATGCGTGGGCATGCCCCAATTGGGCTGCCCGTGCAGTGCCCTCACGGGTTCCACCTCGGCTATACGTGGACACAGTTAGCACAAAGGTGGCGTCTACGGGTAGAACGCGTTTACGTGCCCAACTTGGGCTGCCCAAGCAATGCCCCCATGGGCCCACCCCGACTTTACGGGGCAGGGTTAGCACCCTCCAGGTGGGCTCCACGAGGCCGCAGCGTGGGCATGCCCAACTTAGGCTGCCCATGCAATGCCCCCGAGTTTTCCACTTCGACTATATGGGGAGGGGGGGGGGGGGGTTTAGCACATAGTTGGGCTCCACGGGGGCAATCGTAGAATTCACCTCTCATTTGGTGCTTTTTTATAACGCGCTGTTTCTACTAATATTAAATTCAGAAGCACCACTTGGACATGTCCGACTTGGACTACTCATGAGATACCCCTGTGGGTTTCACCTTGTATGTTTGGCTATACGTGGTCGGAGTTATTACAAAAGGTGGGCCCCACCGGGTCACCGCTTGGGTAAGACCAACTTGGGCTGCCCATGCAGTATTCAGTGGGTCCCATGTTGTCTTTACGATCGCGGGCAGGGTTAGTATACGAGGGGTGATCAAAAAGCTCCGGCATTGATTTCGTAGCGTAGACAGTGAGGGCAGTACTGTGAGGCGTGCGCAGCAGTCAAAGTTAAGAATCTTCGTGTCTCATTATACCAAAGGGCGTCGCTCTGTGAACATTTGGAGCTGCGCCACACTAATTTGCTTGACCACATGCACGAGCCTGATGGCGATCTTTCCATACACTGCAAATTAAGACGAGAACGAACATAAATTTTACTTCAAGCTCTGCTAACAAAAAACAGAGACCTCTAAAATGATCTAGAAGGTTTATGTAAAAACAAAGTGAGGTGTGCGAGGTGTTTTGAGTGGCACTCGCGCCTCAAGAAAGGCAGAACGTCACCGAAGTCAAGGAGAGGTCGGATAAAGTCGCCCTACCGCACTTCGTGTTCCAGCGATGTCCTGCCGTTCCTGAAGCGCGAGTGCCACTTAAGAAACTTCTGAAAGAACTTCACTGCTTTTTTAGGGAAGCCTGCTGAATCATATCGAAGGTCTCTGCTTTATATTTGTCGAGTTGGACACAAAACTGAGGTTCGCTCTCGCTCTGGTTTGTCGTCTATAGTAAAATCGCCATTGTGCCCATGCACGTGGTCACAAAAACTCGTGAAGCGCAGCTCCCAATGTTCACAGAGCGGCGCCCTTTTGTACAACGGGACACAAAGGTCCGCTCCTTCGACTGCTGAGCGCGCATCACTGTGCTGCCCTCTCTTATTACGCTAGAAAATCAGTCCCGGAACTTTCTGATCCCACCTCGTAGATGTAGGCGCCTAGGGGCAAGCATGGGCATGCCCAACTTGGACTACCTGTAGAACTCCCAAAAAGGCACTTTCCGCTGATTTTGTACAATATCTACTGCACGTTCTACGAATTCGACTTAAAAGGTGGGCTAAATTCGATATCAAGTCACCGAGTATTGTAGTTTTTAGCTTAAGAGATAAGCCGCGTTCAAATATTGTTCTTGGGCGGTACTGGGACGCCCAGCTACGTCGTCAAGTTTTGCGGAGGAGAGATCGAATGAAAACGCTCGCTTTTGTCCTTGGAATTACACCTTAACAAAGGAGTTTTTTAGCCAGTGGCGTTGCAATGCGAGTATACTTAGGTGCCACGTGTGCCAGTAAGCTCGTGTAAAATGAAAAACATTCCAACTGAATATTGTTTCACCACCCCTTTAATAGAGGAATATATACAGTGCGCTTCAACAGCTACTAATAATATTAAAAACACTTTAAATACATTTAAAACAACTCAAAATGAAGTTGTCGACCGTTATGGAGCTCAGGCTACGAGCGTAATATATTAGTAAAAACTTTATGACCAAAATGTAGTAAATGATTTGCAAAACAGAATCCTTAGCTAACATATTCAAATGATGAAATTATTGCCCATCGTCATACCATGCCGAAGCTGTTAGACTCCAGATAACTAAATTCTTACCATCGCTATCATATCATTGAGTAGCCTTCTCTACTCAATGGCTAGAGATTCACAAAGTAACAAGGTGGGCGAGAAATCCCACCCTTGTACACGGCTCGAAACAAAAACGAAGCTTCTGTTGCTCGCCCGTGACGTCGATCCCTTCGTTCTGCACTTGCTCCGCAACCCTTATGTTCAAGGCGCAAGCGGTGCCAGAAGTGCGACGCAAGCCCAGGGCGGAGCGAGTGACGTCACGGGCGTGCAACGCCGGCTGAGCTTCGCTCTTGAGCGCGGTACAAGGTTCATATTTCTTACCACGTGGCGCCGACCTCGAATGTTTTCATCGGACGTGTCAATTTGCCAACTATAAAATATTCTTAAAATAGAACGCTACAAGTGAATTAAAGAGGTTGAGCAAATTAGCCTACAAGTTAACCTATTAGCCCTCCTTGCTAGAAGCCTCCATTGCCCCCAACGTAGCCTCAGGGCTAAGAAAACTCGAACGAAAATCCTATACGATCCCCTTATTAAAATAAATGCTAGTGACTGTAAGCAAAAAGCACCGTTTATACTAGGGGAGGCAGAGGTTCTGCAGTTAATATTGGTCCCCATCTAGGATGCCTGTGGAAAGAGAAATATATTTTCAGTATAACAATATAATGTTAGAAGCGCCGGGCTACGCAAACCGACCCGTATAGCACGCGGGCCGAGCGTGGGAGCCTCAGGCCAGCCAGAGCTAGCGCCGGATGCTTCTTCGTCAACGCAAGCACCCCAACGATCACTTCATAATCGTGTCATGTCTTTGGCTCGAGTGCCAGCAGAGGACAGCGGTAAACGTGCTGGCAATATATATGAAGCGCCGAAAACAGCAAGGACCAAGACGGAGTAAAGCCAAACAAGGTGCTCGAAAAAAAAAAAAAAAAGTCGCCTATAATAGTAGATGCCCCATTAGCCTGATTGTCATCAGCATGTACGGGCAAAGCTTGTTTGATATAATCAAGCTTTTTTTTATATACTGCGATTGATATGATCAAACTTTTCCTTTATATGGCGATTGGTGCCTCATTTATTCAATTTACTCTGTCACCAATTACGTATCTCTCATAAATTTTTCATCTTTTTTCTTTTGTTTTTTTTAATATGACTAGTATCCTATTGTCATGCAGTACAGTTGTTTTCTGCTCTTTTTACTGCTTAAACTAGGGCCTAACTAGCCCAATCACCCATTCCGCTTCTAAATATCTTTTCGTAGTAATATGCCATCTGTCTTGGCAAACTGGTTCAAGGAAACAAAAAACAGAAACAAATAAAGAAAAACAAAATAGTTTACCCAGGTTGTTTTCTATTTCCTTCTTCATCTTTTCCTGTATCTCTGGCTTCCTCGTCATGGTCAGACATAGCCACTCTAGCTGCGCCATCGAAGTTCCCGTACCAGCTGGCGAAAAAGAAACGGCAAAGATTGTCTATAGAACCACACCGACATTTTTTAGAAGTGATCAAAACCTGTTAGACCAGTCTGATCATAAGGCAATCGTGGTGAAGACAAAGTACTCGTTCTCGGGGTGTTTGTAGCCATTTATTTCTGTTCTCTAATAGAAGAGCTATGGCGAGCGTCATCAAATATAGTGACTGGGTGAAGGCAGGTGAGGTCTCCCACTTTTCACGTCAAAACATGTCAATACCCCATGTCAAACCACCATGTAAAACCCTGTCATATGCCCCCAAAGGCTCCATATATCATTACACAAAAGGGTGCCTCACGTCAAGGTTGGTCGGCGTGCAATGTTAAAAAAAAAAAAAATCATTTGACGTAACTTTGAGCATAAGGTTTTCTTTACACTCACCACCCCATATGTCCGTTAGGATCTGAACCATATTAGCTTCGGTTAGATATTGGGCGTCATTCTTTTCCTGCTCAATGGCTTCTTCTCTTGCTGCCAACATAGAGTGAGTGAAGTTGTCGATTTTGCCTGAGGAAAGAAAACGTTATAATTTGTTACTTTTTCAAGCAACAAGAGAGCAGTCTCCATTCAGTACCACCAAGGGGACGAGGCTTGCCCATGACGTCACCGTTATTTGATATCCTACCTGCCCCAAAGCGACACAGCTCTATTGAGATACTATAGACTCTCTCTATTGAGACTCTGCAATACGGATTGGCCGCGACGCTGATGTGAATTAGGCCGCGATGCGTGGGCTCACTAGTGGCAACGTTTTGGCCAGAGGACACTGCGAAAAACGAATTGTTAATCAGTAATGGGTAGTGCAAGCTTGTGCGTCTCAGACTGTCGCGCGTGTAGCAGCGTTCCGGCTCTGAAGCCGGACGTTATGACAAGAACATTAAAAAAATACTTAACCCAAATCAAAACGCCGCTCTAACACGGTCAATATTAAGACGATAAAAGCTCGAGCCAGGAGACGCCATTACATGCGTTCCAAAGCAAAAAAAGAAAAAGAAAGTAAAGCGTCACAACATGGTGTGACGTCACAACCCATGTACAGGGGGTGCGTACCCTAGTGAGAATTGCACGAAAGCAGCACTTTCGATTGCTGCGCTGCGTGGAATCTAGCCGAATATACACATGTGAACGTGTTTCCCGTCCGTCAGCAGTACCAAGAACGAAAACAGCTCAGCGTTAAGGTCGTTATACAAAGCCACTGCGGTGCCTAATCAGGTGGGTTCCTAATATTCACTGGAGATGTTCTGAAAAAAGCTTTTGCCCCCCACCACGTCCATTTATATCACGAGAACTTGAGCTCCGCGTACAAGAATTCTGATGCTATAAGTGTCTACGCATTCACAACTTCTGATGCTCTTATGAAGATTTGACTCCAACCAAAAATTAAACTCGGACCCAACGTTTCAAAACCAGTTCGGTTTCTTCTTCAGCGGCGATTGATCTCGTGCGTGGGAGCAGCCTCGTGCCAAGACCAAAAGATCGCCCCCCCCCGAAGAAAAAAGCACCGTGAATGTTTACCGGATCCCCTGCTTAAAATGTCCTGCATCTGATATCGGCGAAACAAAGAATTTTATGGAAAGGTTACGCCAGCACAAGAACGATGTACGCAAATTCGATCGAGAACGCAGTGCTCTTGCGGAGCACTGTAACACCTTTGACTATCCGATAGACTTCGCGAACGCGTCCGTTCTTGATGTTGAAACCAATCTCCGAAAAAGACATCACCTTGAATCATGGCACATCCGAAATACACCAGGAAATATCAACAGATCTATGAGTACCTTACCACCTGTTTATGTGAGTGGACAACAACATGTGATTAGAACAAAAGACTGGGTGGCAAGGCGGAAGCGCGATTAGAAGATATTCGTACCACCAAAGAAGACGAGGCTGCTCCCATGCACGAGATCAATCGCCCCTGAAGAAGAAACCGAACTGGTTTGGAAACGTTGGGTCCAAGTTTAATTTCTGGTTGGAGTCAAATATTTTTCTATTGTCACTTCCCAACCAGACAGACGTCTGTGGAAGATGCTTACCTTCAAGTCTTATGGAGAATGTAATTTCCTCGAGACTCCCAAAATTGAAAATCAACTTACCCATTAGAAGCATGAAAAATACACGAGAACACCGGTGTTTTCAGTACAAGCTTTTACGTATTCACTCCGTGATTTACAGCTTAAACAAACCTATTATCCAGAGCGCGATCTCAAAATTCTGGCGGGCGCGTGTTCGAAGATCCGGAAAGCGAGCTGGGCTGGCGCTATAGGCAGGGCTTCAATCCCGGTAGTGCGAAATGTTTCCAAAAGAGAATCCCCGAAATTCCGTCGCGGTTTTCTCGCGATTGGACTTCAGCTCTGCTCATTGTAAAGCAAGCGCGCCACCGATACACATTTCCCAAAAAATCGCTCCTAGGCCGCCACCGTGTTGATGATGCTGATGCGGCCAGTGCGACTGTTAAGCCCCTATCAGCTAGAACGTTTCTGACGCTTGCTTCGACTGTGGAAGCCCGCTCAGCCCGATTCTCTACCTATGTTTTGCGGTTTTTCATTCAACGTTTTCTCGCCCCTCTTGAAAGTTTCCACTTAATTCTTCTGATGCATGCTGCGTACCCTTTCTTTGTTATCTTCCACTGTGAGAAATAGGGCTGGTAAGTGCCTGCCCATTTCAAACGTTTCTGCTTGACATTCAAGGGCAACGAAGAAGCGGAAGGGTGTCCAACGGCCTCGGACGCGGTTTTGCGAACAATGAAAACTATTTTCCCCCTCCCAGAAATAACTCGCATAGATTACTTTCCTAGTCACAGCCAAACATTGTTGCTCGGGCTGGAGTCAGTCAAGCCCGCTGTTTTTCTTAGTTCTTGTGTGGAAAAAGTAAGTCATCTTGAATTCCATCCGATCGTAAAGATGTAAATGTCGTCGACTGTGACGGTGTTATTTAAGATATTTCTCAAATAATTTTTTTTTTCAGAGAACGCTGCATCGTGTGGTAAGTAGAATATATTGTTCGAATGTTAATGATTGTTAAATTGTATGTCCGTGTCCTGTCCATCGGTAAACACGTTATTCGTAAGCGTGAAAAATGCGTGCCTTTTGTATATCATCTGTTGTTAGTTATTTTCGACAGCTAAGCGCTTTCTCGTTTGACACGCGGCTAATCGGGCGGCGTCGCCAAAGGTTATCGTAAAAAAAAAAAAAACTACTAACATTCCAGTCGCATTCGTTCTGTGGCGCACGCACTCTACAAAAATAGTTCACAATTTCTTATTTTTAGTGTGTTTTTTTTTTAATGTGGTACAATGCTTTCTCAATGACCTCGGGAAAATACATATACCATGAAACACAAAATACAGCGGGAAAAGACGAACATTTAGTCGCCAGCAGTGTTTGAAAAGGCGCCTACGCAGGCTGCGCCAATCGAAATCACAGTCCACTCGGTTAGGGTTAGGAGGGACGCCGGTGAGAGTGTAGCCTCAAACACAGTGTCTGGGCTCGAAAATGGTTCGCTGCCCCTGGGGTCGAGTGCTTCTTGGAAAGGTGTATAGAGCTACGCTAGGTGCTTGCGATAAACCGCAAGTGTTGAGCACAGCTGCGCACGCAAGTCTCGTATACAGCGCCCGCTAGATGACCCCAGTTGCGGTGAAGTCGCATCGCGCCGTCCAGGATCCACACCGCGTCTGTTAGGAGAATTTTGCGTATCAAATAAAACGAATGTCTGAACTCCCTGAGCACAATCTGGCGATCCCTCATCCACGTAAGGTGCCGACCATTGCGGCCTAAGAAGGAGTGCGCATCATCTCAAGCTCACCATAGGGTCATCCTAGGTTTACTGCAAGATACTTAAAGCCGCAGTCGCACCTTTCATACACCGTTCAAGAGACAGTTTCTAGACGCTGTATGGGGCGTGTTTGTTCCTTGTGTGTCTGTCCCGCCACATTGGTACCACGAAAACTCTCTGCAGACATCATGTCTGCAGCCAACACAGTGTGTTTTGTATGATGTGCGAGCAGTGTCACTGCGGCTTAAGGGTTACATTGTGGTCTAAGTTTTCGTAGCTGTGACGGTACAATTGTATACTGTGGATTCAAAAAATACTAATTAACGTTTTTATTTTTTTTTAAGCTATTACACGGGCATTTTAGTGTCGGTTTTACCCGTAAGGTGGCATCCCGGGTCTTTGCATTCAAAGATGGGCGCCAAACTAAGAGAGCTGGAAAAAACGGAACGCGAACGTACCGGGAACGTACGATTTGGAAGCTCGCTTGTAGAGGTCGTCCAGTATTTTCCAGCCTTTCTTAAAAAGGAGCTCAATCTTGCGCTCGCGCGCCCGGTAAAGTAGACCCAACCATGGTACGATGTCACTGGGAAGACCATTGGGGGCTACTTTGAAGAATTCTCTGTTAATGGCCTGTAGCTCTTCCAACTCTGGGCTCTCTCTGTCGAACCTGAAAGTTAAAAACAAATCGTAGCCAATGATACATAATCAGCTCCATCAACAGGGTGCTACCAAGTGCTATTCAGCCGTAAATATATAAAAACATGAATAAATCCACAACCGAAATGTTATCAAACGTTTAACAACTAGGCCATTCGTTGATGCATTTATTATACGAAGGTTTCATGAATGTTGGGCTCTGAAAAACACTTAAATCCAAAGATGTCCAATTATCATAAGCACAAAGAGGAACTTTAAAACAAATCGTCTTGTTGACGCTGTAAGTTACCGAGTTTACCACTTGTAGTAAACACGCGAAAGCTACTTTGAGATGAACACCCTAAACAGATTAAGCAGATCCAAGAGTGTGTGTGCCATCTATGCATGAGCCGCAGCGTCAGTTAAACGGTTTGTCTTGTACGTCTTTGATTATCTACAAACAACTAACACGTTTTCCTTTTCTTGCACTTCGTCCCCACAAATCTACATTCGCAAACTGTGAATATGATAAACGCACCACCAAACTACAGCCTTGTGAAAAGCTTTAAGCGCACACCATGCATTGGCTTATTTATGCCTTTGCTTGTTTTGACTGTACAGCGCTCGAGAACACGGTAATTTTTAGTAAATAGATGCATCACCGGCTCTCCTCCGCCATAACTCTCATTCCAGTAACTCCGCATACTCCGCTTCAGCACTCCTTGGTAAAGAGCAAAAGCTGCGCTCCGGAAGTTAATCGAAGCTTTTGAACGAGTCACGTGACTAAGTACCGTTGGAGTGCACGCCTCCAGCGGAGAGCTGTCACATGAATCGCCCCGTCACTCTCATTGACTCACGGGGACAAAAGCTTTTTCACTTCACCAGATTAGGCTGAAACGGTATAAACAAATAAGTAATTAGACTAATTTCATTCTTTCTAAATCTGAAAATGGTTTAAATATAACATGCAGACTCTATTTACTCCAACGGGCAGTTTCTTTTTCTGTTTTAGGGGCGAAGCTCCTTAGGGTCTAACCTTGTCCGGTGTCCGTGCCCACATCGATTGCCATCCCATCTGTCTTTTTTAAAGAAATAGAAAAAAAAAATGTTTGCGCAGTCAACAGGATTTGAACCTGTGCGGGGAGACCCCAATGGATTTCTAGTCCATCGCCTTAACCACTCGGCCACGACTGCGGGACGAGTAGGGGGCTCTGAGATGTGGTAGTAACTCAAGAGCTGGGAATGTCATGGACGAAACGTTGCAAGTAGCCGCTCAACGTCTATACAGGAGAGGGCGTTGCGGTCAAGTGCGTATATAATCGCGTTAAAATTTGCATTCATTTGCTAATGAAGTCAAAACGCAACCCGGAACTCGGCACTACCTATGAGCAATAAAGATTAAAAAAAATCAGCACCATCAGCACTACGTATGAACAAATTCAGTATCATCAGCACTACCAGAGCTTCGCCCCAATCAACATCATTCACCACGTGGAGATGCGGTCATTTTTTTGCTTAGTTGTCAATTTTATGTGCAGTGACAATAAGGGACTTTATGCGGAGGGCAAGTTCGTCTGCTTCTTGCGCAGGGGGTAGCGGTGACGTCAGAACGCCGAGCCCTGATTGGCTGATCGCGACCCCCTATTGAGCGTCGTCTGCTCCTTTGCAACGTCGTCTGCTCGCAACGTCGTCTGCGTCTGTCTTACCTTTCCTGCGGCTTTCGGAAGTGCAGAGGCCAGATTCACGAAACGATCTTACGCCAAAAATTTGCGTAAGACATAACTTAAGAACAAATTCGTATTCACAAAACGAAACTTTCGTGAATTTTGCGCAGGTTACGACGAAATCCTACGACAGCTCCGAAGCTGTCTACGCACTTCTTACGATCAAATCAGCATGGCCGACAGCGTCGCGGTCGCGACGACCCACGGACGTTTATTTTTCTATACGTGCGCTTCTCACGCGTCCCGACTTCAAGCAGCAAGAAAAAAGTAAAAAGTACTTGAAACAGACCACGACGAACGAGAACGCTGGATCCACAAACACCCGGGAAAAGCTCCAGCGGCTACGATTCCACCGAACGCGACCAAGCGAGCACGGCAGTTAGGCCTAGCAGGCACTCCGTGACTCGGCGACCGTCTGTCCACGACCGGCTGGCGTGCTGAATGGAATATGCCCGCGCGACCCTTGTGAACCCTTCCCGTATTATACTTTGATCGCTGACCTCAGTTTTAGTTTAAGAGGTCAATTTCTTCCTCTTGTTATCTCCTTCTTTCCCGAGGCAACGGTGACTCTCGCCGGTGAAAAAGCGGTGAATCTCCGACAGACGCAGGGAAGGTAAAGCAGCCATCGGTTTGACTAGCAGACGTAAAGCAGACGACGTTAACTGCGCCAACCCGCCGGCGCCGTTAAAGAATGAGGGGTCTCTCCGCACACGAAAGGAGGGAAAAAGTATTTGGGAGAGAACTTGCGGACACTAACACGCTCTCTCTTGGTTCTTAGCAAACAAACCTCGGCGCCTCGGGACACCTCGCCAGTGAGTCCTTTGACTTCCCTCGGATGCGCGTCTGCTAGTTGTTAGACAAAAACAACGTACCGCTCGAGTTATTTCGTCTGTCCTCTCTGAAAGACGAAGTCGAGCTCGCTCGTAAAGGCCTGCACTTCCGAAAGTCGCAGGAAAGGTAAGACAGACGCAGACGATGTTGCGAGCAGACGACGTTGCAAAGGAGCAGACGACGCTGAGATAGGGGGTCGCCATCAGCCAATCAGGGCTCGGCGTTCTGACGTCACCGCTACTTCCTCTCTCATGCGCAGAAGACGAAAATGACCCCACTTGCGGGGCGTATTGAGCTTCCTCTGAGTTTTACTAAAAGGGGACAAATATAACGTTTAATATTTATAACGCTTTAAGTTGTAGCATGCGTGAATATCTGGGAATTCAATTACAAAATGGCTGAACTGGAATGTTTGAAAGCATAATTCACATGGAGTAGTGCGAATAATGGGGGGTCGGCGTTTATTCTGATAATATATTAGATATGAAGAAAAGCAAGGGTTTTAGACTTTTTAATGGTACAATGACGCGTTGCAATCGTATAATCATTATTATTACATTACGACTGTATTTCTATGGGCAATAAAAAAGTTCAAACTACGTATATCTCAATTCTGTCGCCTTCCCCAACGATATGTAAACCCTCGATAGCAGGGTCCTGCACATTTTGTTTCTCCATTTTTCCATTCAAAACGCATGCGGACACATAGAGTACGCTATATTAGGCGTTTGACCCGACGGTATCTGAGAAGAGTTTTTGTCACAGTAAAAAGTGCACTGGCGGCATATGCAGGAAACCATCACATATCTTAACTTCACTGTGGGAAACCTGACTCCGGGGTAATGTCACATCATGAAAGCATCTAGGTTTCACGAGCGTCATAGATCCAATATTAGAGGAACTAATGGCGAATTCCACTGGTCGTTTTGGAGCGCGCCGGGATCGACTTTTCTGGAGCGACCCTATTTCACTGGGCGATCGGGATTGAGGCCGACATGTTTCACTGGTCGTTTTGGATTAGCTCCCGCTCCAGATCTCGATCTGGATCCGATGGCGAATTCCACTGGGTGTTTTGGAGCGCGCCGGGATCAGTTGACCAGATCCGGAATGGAGCTCACAATCCGAACGGGGTCGCGCCCCCGTGGAACGCGACCACTGCTCTGGGATCGGCATTTGCCTTCCCGTCATTCAACCGCCGGGGAATCCCCTTTCCGCGGCCGCCGCGGTCGTTTCGAAGACGTTTTCGCAATCGCGGCGCTAACACGTGTTCGACGCACGAGCGGCAGGAATGGCTCAGGAGCTTCTAGCAAAGATTGCCGGAATGCCCGTAGCGCGGCCCCCAAAACCTTCTCGTTTCCTTCCTGGAAAACGAACCGGCTGTCGAGCCGAGGGGTAAAGGCCCTGTCACACTGAGGGGACAGTTGGACAACTCTATCCGGCAACACGGGGAAGTCGTGTTGCCGGCGACCCTGTCACATCACGGCAACAACAACAGTCGGGCAACATGTTGCTGCCGCCCGGCAACAGTGTTGCCCGATTTGTTGTCCGACAACCCTGTCACACCGCGCTGACTGCGGGAGCAACACGCGGAACACTCCTCCATCTTGATTGTTTACCTTCGCTCGTGTGCGGCGCGGCGTCGCTGGAAATGTGACTCTACAAAGTGCTAGTGCGTTCGAAGGGCCGGGAATTGCCACGGTACGACATCAACCAGTGGCTGTAATTAGAAAACTTGACACGGGGAGTGTTTTCCGCTCTTTATTTTATCGAGATGTTCTTCATTCGCTGACAAAGCAGATAGCCCTAACCGAGGAAAGTGACATCGCTGATATATGTTCGGCATTTACGCCACCGTATTAAGTGTTTCTGTCCGGTTCTTTCATGCAATTCCTATTTCTACTGTGAAATTGCGTTAGCACAGGCAGTACTCCAAACCGTCTTTTTTAACGTGGTGTTGAGCTGAACTGACAGTGCTTCAAAACTGTGACACCGACACCATCGGCCTTCGTGACCATCGGTGGAATAAATATTTTTCAACGCTGTCTACTTCTCTACCGCCTGCTATGGGATCGATTCATTGCCCCAAAACGTCCTGGGTATTTTTGAAACAAATCAGGTGTCTGGTAGAGGCTGGTTCCAAGTTCCAAGCATCAACGTTTTCGCAATCGCGGCGCTAACACGTGTTCGACGCACGAGCGGCAGGAATGGCTCGGGAGAGTCTAACAAAGATTGCCGGAATGCCCGCAGCGCGGCAAAACCTTCTGTTCTCTTCTCCTTCCTGGAAAAGGAACCGGCTGTCGAGCCAAGAGGTAAGCAAGCGGCCATTACCACTTCTTCTGGGGCGAGATCAGGCGAGATGCCCGCGAGAGAGGAAGTCACGTGTGTGCGCCGAGGACTGACCCGGCTGGCTTCCGGTTGAATCCGCCAAAATCGGGGGAGTGACTTTTCTCGGATCCAGATCGAGATCTGGAGCGGGAGGTAATCCAAAACGACCAGTGGAACACGTTGGTCTCGATCCCGATCGCCCAGTGAAATAGGCTGGCTCCGGAAAAGTCGATCCCGGCGCGCTCCAAAACAACTCCTGGAATTCGCCACGAGAAAAGTCACTCCCACGATTTCGGCAGATTTAACCGGAAGCCAGCCGGGCCAGCCGTCGGCGCACAGATGTGACTTCTTTTCTCGTGGGGCATCTCGCCTCAGAAGAAGAAGCACGTCGCGGGCTGGGCTCCTAGATTGTCTCGACATCAGAAGAATTCGTAATGGCCGCTTGCTTACCCATTGGCTCGACAGCCGGTTCGTTTTGCAGGAAGGAGAAGAGAATGTATTTGCCGCGCTACGGGCATTCCGGCAATCTTTGCTAGAAGTGCCTGAGCCATTGCTGCCACTCTTGCGTCGAACACGTGTTAGCGCCGCGTAGCGAAAACGTCTTCGAAGCGACCGCGGCGGCCACGAAAAGGGGAATCCCGGGCAGTTGAATGACGGGAAGGCGTCCGCCGATCCCGGAGCAGTGGTCATGTTCCACTGGGGATCCGTAGGCGGCGCGAGCCCGTTCGGATCTTGTGCTCGAATCCGGATCTGGTCGACTGATCCTGGCGCGGTCCAAAACGCCAGTGGAATTCGCCATCAGGGGTTCACTGAAAAACCTTTGGTTAACATTGTAGAGCAAAGGGTCTCAACACGCGGCCCGCGAATCTTTAGGACGCGGCCGGCAGGCCCAACCGGCTACGATTCCCGGTTCCCATGTCTCGAGCGTTAGAAATGGCATGCGCCATAATGATCTGATCTCGTCGATTCATTTTCGCGCGAAAAGTCGCTCTGCTCTTTTAACGTATTCACATAGCTTATACTCATCTGTGTTAATTTGCCCATTGTTTCACTTTATTTTTTGCTTCTCAGCTTTTTGTCACGCACAACAATTCGGCTGCGATAGGCTGCAAACGCTAGCTATTCGTTGAAGGATGCATCTCGACTTCGCGAACTCTCGATCAGCAGGAGCAACTGCCAAAGATAAAGCGCTACGAGCTCGGGATTCTCGCCTTCAAAAATGTATCTCCATTAAGAGACAAGTATTTGTTCAAAGTGTTGTAATAAAAATCGTCAGGACAGCAAAAACTCTCAAATTAACTCATTGTTTTCAGAGACATGTTGAGCTTGGTTAACTCCTGAGTGAATTGAGCAACGGGTACGACTCTGCACTTGCTCTCTTGTTCCATTAAAAATGCCAGGATGTTGGCGGGGTGGTTTCATTTTAATTATTGTCACTGCATCAGGTCAGGGTCCAAAGCAGTCAATTAAGCAAATCAAATCTAAAGATGTCACAGGCAAAACTGAGAGTTTACAACAAAAAAAAAATACATAGAACACGACGTCTCTTTTCTTTAAATTATTTAGACCACCCCCCCCCCCCCCCTTTACGTTGGCCCTCGACTGTTTAGTTTTGGGCTGTCTGGCCCCCACAATCAAATGGTGTTTAAGACCACTGGTATAGGAGATAATCAAAACAATCATCGGCTAATTAAGAAAAATGTGTTAGGTATGCTTTTATCTAGTTCAATTTGACATAAGGTTCCAATCAGAGACTTGCTCAGCTTCAACGAAATCTACTAAATAACTAATCTTTAGAAATACTTCCAGCGTAGTATTCGCTAAAGGTACTGATCGTGCAAAAAGGCTTGGGCTGTGATAAGAGACGTAAATATCGCGCCGACGCGTAATCTCAGCGGAAGCCTGGGTCCAGCTACAGTTGCGGTAACTTTAGCGCACTATTGTGCTTCTCAAGCGTCATTGCTTCTAAATTTATTGACATCTTGTTTTTAGATGACGCTCAGTAAGTATCTAATTGGAGCCATAAGTCTATTTCCACCACTTAAAAGGTGAATTATCAATGATCGTTACAATTAGCCCCTTATACTATGTCTCCCTGGCCGTATAAAGCACATGCACAAATCACATAAGTGTAGCTTTCACGGTTTTATTTAAACACATCTGCAAATCCTAGTACGCAAATAAAACACCATTTTGCTCAAATTAAGGTCAGATCATCTGATACAAAAGGGGAGAAATCTTTTCAGAGCTTTAACGATTCGCACCAAGACCTTACTTTGCTCCGTAGACAGAGATTCCGATGATGTTGTAGATCATGTACTCAAAGGGAACCTTTGAGTCCACTACATTGGGTCCTTCCTTGAGAGAATCCACGTAAGCGTCCACCACCTGGCAGCAGAGTGTGTCCAGAGATTCGCTGACAGCGTATTTTCTGTGGGTACAGTCAATATACATTTAGTGATTTTTACGTTCCTCTACTCCCGAAATGATTGCTTGCAATCAATTTTCTTAATTCAAAGCATCTGTGAAATATAAGCCCAAACCATTAGCCGAAACAAATTTGTTTACTCGAATCATGTGTGCATGTGCTGATCATCAACCGTGATCCTTGAAGCAACGCCAAAACACTCGTCAGGTGTTTGTTTTTATGCAGCTGAGTTTAACTCATGAGCCCAGCAAACCTATTTTATTTGGATGCATATCAAGTGAAAAACTAATAATTATATAACATGAATTCATTTAGAATTATGCGATTCTATAAATAATCTATGTATAACTCATTGCACTCAGTTTTTTATGAAGGTGTATTAAGGTGGCGATGCAAGCGAGTTGGTACACGACTTAGGAACTTGGAAACAGCGAGCAAAAAGACGAAGGCAACGAGGGAAGAGCACAGGACAAGCGCTGACTATCAACTGAAGTTTTATTAAAAACGGCTCAAACAAGAAAACACCACACAGCCAACCAACGCGGAAACAACCAATGGCGTGTCGCTTACCATGCATCTATAAATTCGATCTCTTTTTTGTGCAGATAAACCGAAGGCTGGCTGACGCAGTCCACCGTGCCAGCTTTTTTGATAGCATGCGCCTCCAGCACCTCTGTTTGCACTTTTGTGCGCCCGCTGCCAATAATAAGGTATCTTGGAAGACGGGGTGACACTGGCAGTCTCTGCAATGTACGTACAAATGACCTCCTGTCATTGACTGCAGGAAATTCGCATGCTCACGCACTCTCTCGTTGACGCAGCGTCCCGATTGTCCTATATAAACCCATCCGCATGACAATGGAGTTTTGTAGATGACACCCACAACGCCCGCGCGTAAACCAGGCAAGCAGTAACAAGATGTCATGTACGGTTAAGCATGTCAACAAGTTCGTGGATTGCGTTGTGGGTGTCATCTACAAAATTCCATTGTCATGCGACGGGTTTATATAGGACAATCGGGACGCTGCGTCAACGAGAGAATGCGTGAGCATGCGAATTCCCTGCGGTCAATGACAGGAGGTCACTTGTACGTACATTGCAGAGACTGCCAGTGTCATCCCGTCTTCCAAGATACCTTAATCATTGGCATGGGGCGCACAAAAGTGCAAAGAGAGGTGGTGGAGGCGCATGCTATCGAAAAGCTGGCGCGGGGCACTGCGTCAGCCAGCCTTCAGTTTATCTGCTCAAAAAAATGAGATCGAATTTATAGATGCATGGTAAGCGACACGCCATTGGTTGTTTCGGCGTTGGTTGGCTGTGTGGTGTTTTCTTGTTTGAGCCGTTTTTAATAAAACTTTAGTTGATAGTCAGCGCTTGTCCTGTGCTCTTCTCTCGTTGTCTTCGTCTTTTGGCGCGCTGTATCCAATTTCTTAAGTCTTTTATGAAGCTGTATCATACTGAGCGACTGACGGGATGCTTGCAAGTTAAATAGTGATTTTAGAATCAACAAATGCATCTCATTGCTAAAGCTTTAGCATGATTTCGGTTAAAAGGCACAGGACCTAAAACTTCAACAGTGTGAATAAACATTGGAGAAACATTTATTATACTGTGTCACTCTTGATTAGTTATTAAAGCACCAGACCAGACAGATGTATGTCAAACCGTCCGAAGGTTTGTACGGCGCGTCAAATATCTATTTCCTTGACACTGTTTCAGCATGCTTTTGGTAAAAGGGCACGAGAAATAGAACTTGATCGGTTTGAAGAATAACACTGAAGAACCAATTATTATCCTGTGCCACATTGAGTTATTCAAATACCACACAGATGCATGCCGAACCGTCCGAAGTGTCGTACGATGCGTGGAATATGCATTTCCCTGACACAGCTTTAACGTTCTATTGGTAAAAGAGCACGAGAATTAGTACTTGGACGATGTGAGGAAAAGCATTGAAAGAAACATTTAATATCCTTTGTCATATTGAGGTTTTAAAGCACAAGACAGATGCACGCCGAACCGCTCTAAGGGTCGTACGACAAGTCGAAATGATAGCCCATTACTACAGAATTCTAGGCGGTGAGCTTCGGTCAAGATATCCGATATCGTCGGTGCTAAAACGCCTACACAAAAGAAAGGGTGAGACACACTTTGTGCAGCGGAACTCTTAACGTTAATTTCTTCGCCCATATAGCATTCACAATGCGTGCCAGTCGTTCATGAGACCTGGTCGCCTGCTTTTCCGTGTAACTCGAAGGCCCTAGATATTTCATAACGATTATGATATGCACCGTAGTTAATCACGAGTACCATTACATTTTAGCATCCGACTAAACTGTTAATTTCAGAACGTACCGCACTGGAAGCGAAATTTTTATTGCCCTGGTGTCTATTGTGTTCCAGGCTACAAATGTGTCGGACACGTCGTTCCCGGTTTCCGGTTATTTACGGACTTCAATGCGGAGGGCAAGTTCGTCTGCTTCACGCGCAGGGGGTAGCGGTGACGTCAGAACGCCGAGCCCTGATTGGCTGATGGCGACCCCCCTATCCTAGCGTCGTCTGCTCCTTTGCAACGTCGTCTGCTCGCAACGTCGTCTGCGTCTGTCTTACCTTTCCTGCGGCTTTCGGAAGTGCAGAGGCCAGATTCACGAAACGATCTTACGCCAAAAATGTGCGTAAGACATAACTTAAGAACAAATTCGTATTCACAAAACGAAATTTTCGTGAATTTTGCGCAGGTTACGACGAAATCCTACGACAGCTCCGAAGCTGTCTACGCACTTCTTACGATCAAATCAGCATGGCCGACAGCGTCGCGGTCGCGACGACCCACGAACGTTTATCTTTCTATACGTGCGCTTCTCACGCGTCCCGACTTCAAGCAGCAAGAAAAAAGTAAAAAGTACTTGAAACCAGAGTGTCGAACCGATATTTTTATCGGTTCGGTTCGGGTTCGGGTTCATGGATTTCAGTTCAGTTCCGGTTCAGTTCCGGGGCGCAAAAAATAACGGTTCAAACCGGTTCGAACCGGTTCGAACCGGTTTGAACCACTAAATTGAGAATATATTTTTCGCGTTGTTCTGTCAATAGGCACTATTTAGACCTGATTTTTGCGAGGACCTAATTTTTTAGAATTTCGCGAATCGCCTACAATTCACGAAGAATGGGGCCCGCGAACAATTTCGGAAAAATATAAACACATTGGAATTTATATTGAGATTCAACCGCATAGAGAAAATTACAACCCGCGAATCATTCCGAAACTTCAGCTTTGACGTAAATCGCGAAATATTGAGCCCACGAAAAATAAGTCGTTTACAGTATATAGCTTTTTTTTGTATCGTTTGTTCAATCTAGTTTTATTTTGAGGTACCAAAATTATAAAATTATGTTATTTATTTCTACACAACAAGAAAAGAAAATCTACATTGACATACAAAACGTCGTGTTTATACGACTCAACATTTCTTCGTTTGCCAGAGTCACATACATTGTACCTGAATCGAAATGTTTTCACGAAGTGAAGTAGGTTGCCTAAATACCCGTGATTGGTACAACTTTGCATCGCAGTATTAGAGGTTGAATCGTGGTTTTGCCCTTAAACTAAGGAATTAATTACAGTGAATAAAATCATGAAATGGGCACCTCGTCGCCATATATATCATGAAATGTGTTTTACGGAATACGTGTCACAGTATATATATGATGACGAGGCGACTTAGCTTAAAGCAATATAATTTTCAAAATGTCACGAAAGTCACAGGACAAGCCCTTCCAGTCTATATTTTATAGAAACACTGAGCGACAATCGCAATGCTTGTTTTTCTAACCAGCATTGTTTGCTCTCAGCACCGTGATGCGGGCGACGAATCATGCAAAAAGGAGTGGCTGAAATTGTTCACTCTAATCTATGAGCACCTTCGTACTGAGATATAATCTGGCCTAAAACAGTGCTTACCCATGTGAACATTTTCTTATATTGCATAAACTGGCATAGCCTGGATGTTGAGGTTTGTTCTTGACAAGGTGCTGGTGAATTTAATTTGCAATAAGCATCACCCTCGCTAATTGATGTTTTTTGTTAAATAGAACAAAGTGGCATTTCGTGCTCTACTCGATTGGGAAGCTACTTAATTGGACACTTTCTGACAGTTTGCGTGTGTAATCGTCATAGTTCCACAATTCGTCTCAGTGTATTTTGTTTTGGTCCGACCCACAGACACATAAAAGTTCTGTTCACCAAATAAAAAACGCGATAATAAACTTCTATATATTTTAGAAGTTATATATGCGTGAGAAAGCTTCCCCAAATCATCTATAACGTGTCTATAGAAGATAAAAGCGCCGAAAAATATTTGCAGAACATCTTTCAGATAATTTGAAGGTGCATTTACTTATATATCTTTGGGATGAGGATCTTCTATTTATGCTGCCAAATCTTCAGACAGGAATTAAGTATATTTTTATTATCATCGATAAATCTGACTTTATGAAGTTCACATAACCGCCCGAGACCGACACGAAAGGACGATACTCGAAAATGCGCCAGCTTTTGAGTCTTCGGGAACGTGCTTTTGTTAGCTGTTTTGCAGTGTAAAATACTCAGGGCCGGCCTTTGGTGTGAGCGACCTGTGCAGCCGCACAGGGCGCCATTCGCAGGGGGGCGCCGAGAGGGCCGCCAGGTCATGCAGGGCTCAAACCTCGAGGGGATATAATAAGAAACAAAAAAACGACCGCATCGCGAAGGGCGCCCCCCCCCCCCCCCCCCCCCCTTCCCCTACATGTAGAAGAAGGTGGTGTCGCTCGCATTTTGGCATTTCGGCCGCAAAACTAACGACTACGTTCTTGTTATAACTTACGTCCATCAACTCGCAGCCACCTGCGGATGTTTCACTATAGAGAACCTCTCCTCCGTGAGATTCAAAGCGCCATGGAATGAATCATGAACGACTAGGCAAGCGATCACCTCCGCACAGCTCTCGAATTACGAGCGGACTAAAACCTACTCGCAAAAAGTGATGGAGCCAGCATGCCGCACTCTTAGCGGAAGTTATCAAACGGTGGCGCCAAACTCATCGGCGAGCAAATCAGTGTGTCGGAGCGAGTCACGGGCCAAAATACTATCGGAACGGATTTTTGCTCTTAGTTATTACGTGCTTCGGTCAGAGTCCCTGATTGACTCGCAGGAAATGTAGGCTTCGCCCTTTGCCAAGTTATTCTGAGCCGAAGAATTCCTTCGCTCAGGAGGTCTGACCGGGGGTAAAATGAATCCGATTTCTCCCGGAATTCGAGCTGCCCTTTGGGTAACGCTCGCTCTGGAGTCTCTAGCAGTAAGCTAAATGAATTAATGCCCCCTGGGCATCCGGTGAGTCTCTGTGCCCAGGGGCTTCAAACCGACTGAAAATAATATGTGTTAAGCACTTTTGGATCCACTGCTCTTTCTTTTTGTGTGTGTGTGTGTGAGCGACCAGCGACGACTCTGGACTCGCAATTCCGACCAGTGTTGCCAACTCAAACTTCAGAAACCCGCCACAAGAATCCCAAAAACCGCTAAAAACAACTAAATTTATAATGTTGCGCAAGAATGGCCGAATCACAGCAGGCAGACCGTTGCGTCCGACATGAAGAACGAACTCTTGCAGTGCAGCTCACGGACCTTAAGTTTCTCGTTTACATTGTTGTATGGAACGAAATTTCTTTTTTCAAGTTAATGTTGTAAGCAAGAACATGCAATGCAAAACAAAGGACGTCGTAGCAACCACCCAGCTGATGAAAGCATGCAGCGATTACATCGACAATTATCGCGATGTCGGGTACGAAACTTCAACTGGAAACTACGAACGGTCTTCCCTGGAACATGGGTGTTGACATTGTGATGAAACCTGCCCCCCAACTGCGGCGGAAAAAGCGTCAATTCTGTTATGAGTGCCAAGACGAGGTTAATGATATTGAGACAAAATTCAAGCGAGAGTTCTTCTACGAGATGATTGACACCGTAAGATTTCGATTGAAGAACGCTTCACGCAGATGGAGCAGCACGTGAGCTTCTGGGGGTTCCTTTACGGCCTCACCCGACTTCCCGATAAAGCAGGACTTCTTAAACTTTGCAAAGGCCTTGACCATCCACTGAGAGTCTGAGACACATAGAAAGTGCAGGTATCCACGGTACAGATCTCTGCGAGGAGCTGATCTAACTATGCAGCCTGCTTCCCACTGGATGCAGGGCTCGCCAGGACGTCCTCCAGTTCATTCTGGACAACCATCTATGTGACAAATTTCCGTATACGTGGGTGTCACTGAGGATCCTCCTCACTTTACCAGTGTCAGTGGCCACCGCTGAGAGTAGTTTTTTTTTAAATTAAAGCTAATTAAGGCATACCTAAGATCAGCCCTGGCAGATGGCAGCATATCGTCATTGGCAATTTTGTCCATTGAAAACAGGATAGCGCCTAGCCAGGATATGACGCAAGACGTAGACCAATTTGCGATGTTGAAGGCTCGGAAGGTTGCCTTCTAGGGTATTTGACATGGTTAACTTGTGGTTTTGTTTTCTCTGTCCATCAGAGGTTAGCTTCCTATGAGAGACCCACAGCTGAAGTTTGGTTATTCTAAGAAATAATTGATCCTTAAACCTTTGAACCCGGTGCCGACAAACTCTCAATGCTTGCGAACGTCGTTCGTTTTTAGGATGTGGTTTTCGACTGACAACGACAAAATCGCGACCATTCGCGCTGGGTCACTCTGGCATGTTTGCAAACAACGTGGTGTTGGGTGCGAAAATAGTGAAGGGGGGGGGGGGGGCGCCACGTCTGCAGTTTGCCTAGGGCGCTTGCTGCTCTAAGGCCGGCCCTGAAAATACTGGGTTGCAGGGTATGCCAAAAAAGACTGTGGTCACATGATATATCAAAAGGCAAATACACGAAATGTGCAGAAATAAGAAGATGACAGGTAATTTTTCTAAATAATTCCTTACACAACGGTTTACTGCAAAAAGAGATGCATAGAAATGCATAAAATGATATTCCTAATTAAACATAAATTGCGCGCAGGGCAAACGAAGATTCATAGAATCCTAATATAAATCGCTTTTGGGCATCAGCTTACCTCAGCTCGAAACGTCGCGAGATACTGCCTCGGGAGGCTAATATTATCGTACGTTTTACGTGCACTTGTTTTGGGACCTTACTTCACGACTCTGTTCTTTATCAGTCATGTGGTCTAAGATTTCACTAGGCTGCCGTATATCATCGCGAGACTGCTATAAATACTACGCAACTTTACACCTTGGACGTTTACTGCTAGTGTTGTGAACGTCGCACTTCACCGGAAAGCTGAAGTGTTTAACATGGTTTGCACGTGACGTAATCGCACTAAATGCTGGTGGTCCTTGCGAGTTGTTCTTGCTTAGAAAATCAAATCCGGTGGGGCAAAATGCACGCTGCAAAAGGTTCGCGCTGAATGCAAGCTATGTATTTGAGAGGCACACATTTTTCTTGTTGGTGCATCGCCGTTAGGCACGGCGCGAGTATCTGGCGCGACGACAACGTGCTTTCTGGCAAAAGTGTTTTTACAAATAAAAGTTGTACCAACTACCCATCTATCACTATCGCTTCCAGGCCACGCTTTCTGGTCTGCGCCGAAAATGCGGGGCAGAGGAACCTTTACGACACAGTATGCTTTAAAACTACCCCCCCCCCCCCCTCCCCACTCCTTTTTCTTTTTTAGTTGCTCCTCAAGATACTTTTTATTCCTCAGGGATTGCCTGCTCCGTATTGAGTGGTGTTCATTCTACAATTATATTTGTGTCACTTGTTAACAGTAATACTTCCTTGCTTTTACTTTGCACCAAACTGTGAAGTTTAAACAAAATACAGGGCGGTCGAATCTTGGAGAACTTGAGAACGACACTCCTGTGAGACTTAGTTCGGCTATCCCCCTGAGGCCACTAGGATCTTTCTTTTCAAGTATCCCTCCTGTACACACTAATAGTTCTATGTAACGTCGGACTAATATGTCACATTTAGACCTTTCAACACTTCTATTCTCGGGACAACTTTCTGAGGCAGTTCAGCAACAACGAAAACATGTTTGGGAGCCTCAATGGTGGGTATACATGTAAAATGGGTTCTACAGCATTTTTTTCACCCCAAGTTCAGTAGATACCGCTAAGATGTAATCCTTGACGTTGATAACTTGCAAAAACATCCATTAGTTTGCCTCTCCGCGAAATGGGAGACGCAGTCAAAAGAAAGAAATGAAACAGCTTTCCCTCCTCAACTCGCAATTAGAACTATCAGCCACGTGATTTGATGCTAATATATACACCGTCAGTGTTTATCATAGTCATACGCAGGGTTGGCAAAGCATAGAGCATGGGCTGATCTTCAGACATAGTTTTAGTTGGGCTATAATGCCCGAGCCCCACTAAAGCGACAAAGAGAAACAAATGACAGCGGAAAGCCTCAAACCAGAGTCTTTGGCAATTTGACAGCCTTTGTAGAATAAAGTAAGGCTATGCTCAAACACGAGCATCATGCACACGAGCGTACCATTTGCAGGCTTGTAAACACACGTGCTAACTTCACGAGCACCGAACAACTCAAAGCCGTATAAAGATACCATCGCGAGCATGCTGCATGTGTCTGAGGTTGTCGCTGTCGTTTGTTTCTGTTTCTAGCTCTAGTGGGACTCGGGCCCATTATGATCTTTGAGTTGAACACGAGCCGTTATCCGAATGTTTGGCGATGCTGGTTGTCATGAACCAGAGAATTCGACTCGGGATTATGACAATCGGGTACATAATGGTGTCACGTGACTCTCAGTGCGAAGTTGTGATGTCATGTGACGTCACGGTATCAACAACGTTAATAGATCTAGCGACGTCCTCAATTTCAATCGACTTAACGCGGTGAGTCACGTGACGTCACGGGGTCACGTGATGTGACATTACTTGACAGCATGTCTTGACATCATGACGTCACGTGACGACGTGACACATGGCTCATAGTGCCAATAAGAAAGCGCCGCAAAAACCCAGGATTTTATACATTGCAATTCTGTATATGACGATTTCATCAAAACGTAGAAGAATGCATGTGCCAATTTTTTATTCCCAAATATTAAATTTGTAATACTAACAAAAAAAAATACCGTGAACCGTTTTGAACCGGTTACCGTTATATTTTTTTACGGTTCAGTTCCGGTTCAGTTCCAAAATGGCGGCAAAGATTTCGGTTCGGTTCAGTTCCGGTTCGGCTCAAAATAACGGTTCGGTTCCGGTTTTCGGTTCGGTTCAGTTTCGGTTCGACACCCTGCTTGAAACAGACCACGACGAACGAGAACGCTGGATCCACAAACACCCGGGAAAAGCTCCAGTGGCTACGATTCCACCGAACGCGACCAAGCGAGCAAGGCAGTTAGGCCTAGCAGGCACTCCGCTACTCGGCGACCGTCTGTCCACGACCGGCTGGCGTGCTGAATGGAATATGCCCGCGCGACCCTTGTAAACCCTTCCCGTATTATACTTTGATCGCTGACCTCAGTTTTAGATTAAGAGGTCAATTTCTTCCTCTTGTTATCTCCTTGTTTCCCGAGGCAACGGTGACTCTCGCCGGTGAAAAAGCGGTGAATCTCCGACAGACGCAGGGAAGGTAAAGCAGCCATCGGTTTGACTAGCAGACGTAAAGCAGACGACGTTAACTGCGCCAACCCGCCGACGCCGTTAAAGAATGAGGGGTCTCTCCGCACACGAAAGGAGGGAAAAAGTATTTGGGAGAGAACTTGCGGACACTAACACGCTCTCTCTCCGTTCTCAGCAAACAAACCTCGGCGCCTCGGGACACCTCGCCAGTGAGTCCTTTGACTTCCCTCCGATGCGCGTCTGCTAGTTGTTAGACAAAAACAACGTACCGCTCGAGTTATTTCGTCTGTCCTCTCTGAAAGGCGAAGTCGAGCTCGCTCGTAAAGGCCTGCACTTCCGAAAGTCGCAGGAAAGGTAAGACAGACGCAGACGATGTTGCGAGCAGACGACGTTGCAAAGGAGCAGACGACGCTGAGATAGGGGGTCAACATCAGCCAATCAGGGCTCGGCGTTCTGACGTCACCGCTACTTTCTTCTCTCATGCGCAGAAGACGAAAATGACCCCACTTGCGGGGCGTATATAAAGTAAACGCGATGTGCCATGCTTGTTTGTAACATTGTAAAAAAAAGCATTTTTCGCTATGCCTGAGTAAATATCAATACATAAACTAAAATATTTGCGAATTGCACTTGTGTTATGCAAATCGGCCTCTCCAAAAGCGGGGAGATACAATGGCAATAGGACTGTGGAAACCTTTCATTCTGGGATAGGCGGCCCGCTGAAAATAGTTTTGATTAGCCAATTCCTCCTAAAAGTGATGAGTGACTTGATTTATTGGTCATGGCATTGTGCTAGACAAAGCAGATGGGTAAAACCTTGACGGTATTTATTAATATTTAACGTATTATGTGTACAGTTTTCGATAGCAAGCTTACAATTTATTTTATTACTATTTCAACAGAATATTCAACAAGGCATTGTGTATTGTACCATTATCACTATGGTAGCCAGTGAGGCCTTCCATTGCCATGACTTCAAATTATAAGGATATATTCCTTATTCACAATCTAAATGTCTTTGCGAAAAGTCAACTGCCATGTTAAAAAATTCATTAGTTTTTTTAGATGCTCCTGACCTCATGTGATTACCTTCATAGTTTGTTTCGAATCGTCATGCTGATAAATATTTGGTAATATATTCTTCTTGACCCTTAGCAACAACATTCAGGAGAGCCAACCCTTCCTGCCCAGCATAAGCTTGATAAACCTCATCTTAGTTGTTCCGCTACGTTAAAGAATATTTAGAACCTGATCTAATACATGACAAGGCTAACAAGTACAATCACTTAATTAGCATACCGTACTGCAGTCAGCGCCACCTTCCTCAGCGCTTTCCATCTTGGGTTATAATCCTCGAAGATGATGTCGTGGTTACCTAGCGTCTGGAGTTCACCTTGAGAATAAAAATGTACTATTTGAACATTGCTCCCAACTTTCATGTTTCCTCGCTATGATGTTGACGTAAACTAGCGCACACATTTTAAGACTCCCATACTTCAGGCGGTTGCAAAACCAAACGGATTATGGAGATCAAGCAAGAAGTCTATTAGTACACAGTAAAAATCAGGGATAGTTACGATATGGACAAGGAATTAGTCTTTAGTAGCTTGTGTGACGCCCTTGCAAAACTTTGTGTGACATCCTACTACGCATAAGGTACTGCTAAAAGATGACAATTTTGTCAATTTTTAAGCAGTCTAAAAACAGAGGAATAGCAGGGGATTAGACGTCACTAAGCAGCGTGCAGAAAATTGTAAACAGCTAAAATAAGAGTCGTGAAACATGAATCTCCAGAGTTCACACTAGACATAGTTATTGACATCTCTTAGAACTCTACTAACTGCGAAATCGTAGTTTTTAAATGTTAATTTGTTGCCTTGGTGACCGTGGCATCATTCCGGGAACTATGATGACCAGGAACAAAGCCGCTATAAAGTCACATAAATAAAATAGTAGACGACAAATTTACAACTGAAAGTTGCATTGAGGCCTCCATACGTAAGGAGAAAGATACCAGGCACCCTTGTTCGGCGACGGAAGGGCGACTGAAACGAAGTAGCGCGTCACTGCTGCTTATACGCACGCGGCATACGTTCAGGACTCTTCCGAACCAGACGACAAGATGAAAGCCGAAAATGGGCACGGAATGTTCCGAAGAGTATATATTAATTAACGGAATAGAAGAATCGGGCCGAGCAACGTTCGAACTCCGCTACTCCTTGTGGCAGCCGCCCGCGTTGCCAACTCCGTCACGCACGCGTTAATGCGGAAAGAAAGACGTCTGCTACTTGCGTATTAGTTGTGGTTACGTCGGAACGATGCCGGACTCTTATTCGATTTGATTGAAAGGAAAGTGGGCGAACCTCAATGCTTAGTTCCTTCGGGTCTACCCACTATTGATTTTCGATAAGCCAATAAGAGGTCGGCGGTCTGACATCGCAACCTCTGTGCAAAAAGCTGATGAACTTGCCCTCCTCATAGTCATTGGCAGCTTGAGAAACGTGGGTCGTAGCGAGTCATGAGCATCTGAATATAGCGCGACAGTGAATAAGATTACGGATTCAGCCAATGGAAATGCCGAAAGAAGAATGGCAAAACGAGAAGCGCGAATTTAAGCCACGCCACGCGTTTCTCATCGTGTCGGCGACGATACGGTGAGGAATTGTTCGAAAACGCGTCTTTCGCGCGTCGTAACACACCGAGAGGCACGCCAATCAAAAAGCGTCACAAAGAACGCGCAGGGAACGGTCAATGACGAGACAACCAAGCGTGCACCGTCACTGGTTGAGGTGGGGGTAAACAAAACAAGTGGGCGCATTTGGGGCTAAGCGAACGCACGATGTCTGCAATGAGCAGACGAGCTTGCATGCCGTATAGTATACTGTATCCTAACTTTCTGGACTGCCTTATCGCGTATCCTTCTCCTGTTGGTGCCGGAATGATTTACACGCGCTCGGCTGATACGCATCTTCTTTGGAGGTCGGCGAGTCAAACATCCGTGTCCTGCTTCCTTTAACGTAAGTTCCGATAAACGTTAATTTTTCGTCCGACACCGGAATTCGATACTGAGAAACACCGAATTTCCGGGAAAATATAAGCCCCTCTCCTTCCGTCTCTTCTCCCCGCCAACATAAAGAAAAAATAAATTACGATAACACAGAACCCTAATGATACGCACTCTGTACACTGTACGCCTGACAACGGAACGAATTAACGTTGTTTTTAATGGTGACGAGAACGAAAACAAACCACTCTTACCCATTTTGGTGGGCAGACGCCCAGCGAAATCGTGCCTCTTTTCGATGAACGCTTCTTTCACCAGTGTTTGTGTGTTGAGCACAACCATCGGCTTCTCCCCCATCCACAGCGTGATCGGATCCCCGTATTTCCGGGCCCAAGCTTCGGTCGCCTCGTAAAGCTCATTAATGTTGCGGAGAGCTACGGCCGGGAACACACGATATTTAGGACGAGAGTGAGCAACATGAAGTCAAGCATAGTCCTGTACGGCGCTTGCAATATTTCGAAGCAATGGCGAGTGTCTACTTTCCAGATGTTTAACGGGAACGTATTGGTCAACTTCGGAGCTACGCCAAGTCTGCCCGTTCCATGGAAGCTCGCGACCAAACGTGCGCTAGGTGGCACTATTGACTTAGGAAATAAGTGTTGTCACCCGGCCGTAATCCTATAATTATAGTTTATTTATTTTAGTCAATATAGTGAAATACAACTATTTCAATGGAAATTTGAAAAAAAAGATTATTAGAACGAGATAGTGGTATTGGATATCACGCGTTTGTCAATCATACCAACATAATTTGTAAGAGCCGATTTGTTTATTACTCGACCGTACCTTTAAAGTGAAAGTGACCGATCTCATCTCCGGAGTGCAGTGTGAGCTTGACCTGACTACGACATGAAGCCTGACGCAATGACGATGTGATACCATAACACTAATATTGAAACGTACCAATATTGCTTGTTTTACATTTTCTTAGGAAGCAATTGAATATGCAATGCACAGTTCAACCTTGAAATATTTACAAAGTTAGAGAAGGTTTATGCCACTACAAATACCCGTCATGTTTCGTCAACACAACCGAGATTCACTAAGTAAAAAATATACTGAGAACAAGTTTGTAAAAACATATTAGGCAAGGTCTGTTGATAAAGTATTATTCTGACGAGAAAAAGGGTGCGCTACAGGACCAATGATAATTTGAACTGTTTGTGACTCACTGCGCGTTCATATAATTAAGACCACTCAAATCACGTGCAGCATTCTCAAAACTACCACTTTAAGGAAGTTTTAAACAAAAAAAAAAGTAATTTAAATTAAGGCCACCTACACCAAAGCACAAAAATAAACAAAAAAACATCTCAAGTAGCGCTAATATTTGTTGGCGCAAGATGGAATATGTGACCTTTAACCTTTTTCCTCCATAATAAAATTTTGTTCGTAATATTACGCAGCAGTGGCTCGACATATCACTCTGCCTATTTGTACCTCTAATAATGTCTACAATATTTTGTATGATACAAAATCACAAATAAATGAGTGACTGAATACTTCTCTAAACTAAGCACCATGTACAGGTTTCAACACCACAAGCTGTAGCTAAGCTGTAGAATATTCAATTAGTTTTAATAGTTAAGTCGATTCATTCTATGCAAAAGAGAAGGATACGAAGACACTTTTTATTGTTTTTGGTTTATTTGCGTATAGAACACATTTACTCAATAGGAAAGGGACGCATGCCAGCTGCACATTAATTAGAGGAACCGTTGCCACTGAGGATTTAAAATTGTAAAGAAATCTATGGAACCTTTTTATAGTTTTTGAAGTAAGTACGTTTCAGCGCCATGAAATCCTACATTTCTGTGGGGATCAGCTTTTCGTTGAACTACGGGTTAAGGTACTCACTCAGTAGATTTCCCACAATAGGCAGTGGGAAGGGGCCTTTCGGGTACTTGAACACTTTGTGGTAGAATCGCACCACGACATAAGACAGCAGGAACACTACGGCTGTCGTCAACCACCGCCAATCCCAAAACAGTAGCACTTTTTCCGACATAAAGCTCATGATGTTGGTCTGATCACCTGCGAAAGAATGATGAAGGGAAGGTTTTTAGAAATGGGCTCTTCAGAAAATCCAAAAGATGTTGTATGCCAAGAAACTAAGCGGGAGGAGGGAGAGTGAGGTGTTGTCTCCGACAAAACGGGTGACGACAATCAACTTCCGGGATGGCAGATAGTGGTGCGTATGCATCGCCGAATTTGAAAACGAATTCTATTTCAGCGCTAGGACCATGAATAGACATTATTTCATAGGATCATGCTGTCCAAAAGAAAATATGTAGATATCGACCAGGAATAAATGACAAATCCATGTTAAATATATATTTAATGAACATAATTACAAAATATAAATTAAAGCATGTTCAACGAACGATTTAATTATTTTCTGGAGGATACGGTGCTTAAAAAGGCTCGTATCTTCCTATCATAGGTTATGAAAAAATATGACAGAGGAATTTGGTTCTTAAAAACTCCCGCAGAAGGGTGAGAAAACAACTTCGCATGAACATTATAGACAGGGAGTTAGTTTTAAAAGGGACATATATCATTCCTTTGAGTGCACCTTTTTTTCGCAGCGAAGAACTACATTGAAAATACTATAAAATAATTATTTTAGGGGCACAATGTGTCTATGAGAATGCTATTGATAAGATGAGAGCAAAAAATGTATAAACCGTGTTATGTAGCATTTGTAAAAGATAGTGGCTTACGATGCATTTTGTTTTCTTAAAATACAGGACCCTGCTTGTCAAAATAACTGGCTGTACATCATGAGTAAAGTCATTATTGAAATGCGTTATGCATGATGATGATAACTGGAGAGCGGAAAAAGAGAAAGACGTTATTTAAAATATGTCTAAAATGAATCTGATCCAGCATGTTTTTTTATCGAAATTCGGGTGTTTTTAATATTATCCTAATGAACTATATTGTGCGGCTCTTATTTTTTAAATATAACAGAGCAGCACCAAATACTTTCTTCGTTGTTGTTTAGTAATTAAATACTTTTGACATCAAAATAAATGATTAAGGGAAGCACTAAAATATATAGGCACGTCAACAAAGCAATAAAATGCGAACTGTTCTTGTGAAGAAGAGCTGCACCTAGAACATAAATAGGAGTTTGGCATAAAACGTCATTTATCAAATAGGTTCCATTTTATTCCATTGTAAAAGCTCTTTGATTATTATAGTTCTTTGTATAAGGCATCGTATATATATATATATATATATACATATATAAAGAGAGAGAGAGAGAAATAGACTTTTTTCTTCAGGCAGCCGTAACAATTCCTGAGTGTTTTTCCGTCCTGGGATATATAAAATTAAGATATGGCAACGACGTATGTACCGTCAGGTTCGAATGAAATGCGAACAGTGACGGAACTTCGAGCCCCCTACCGGTGGAGCTTCCAAGCTTGGGTCGTGCTTGTTGAGGTTTAAACACATCGGAGTAGGGCACTGCGAGGTTGTGCGCCCTACTTAGATGTGTTTGTTTGAACTTCGCCAAGCACAACCGAAGCTTGTAGGCTGTGCTAGAAGTGGTCCCGAAGTTCAGTCACTTCGAGGTAGCATTTTATGTTTGCTAGAACAGGAAGCAATCCAAGCACCTGATAGGTATTTGAAGCCTATTTTAAAAGTAAAATGGTTAGGCACAAAACCAGTCGCCATGAATTTGGTCTATTACCTCCATACTTCAGCCTGTTGAATCTACCTTAGAGGACACTCGCACGGGCAGACTATTGCCGTATCAGAAGTGGCCAAACGCAGGTGCACAGGTAGACTTCAAAACAGCGCGTATATTGCCAGAATACACAAGAGTTATCAGATACGAGCTCCACGTGTATCAGCACAGATATTACAGACACTTTCTGCACTTATCAAGCGCACACAGATAATGCCACGAGGCTCGTAGCATACGCTTCTGCGCAGTCTTTCAAAGTCGAATTCTTGCAGAAAATGACGTTCGAAGGATTCCTGTTTAAAGGAGCGAGTTTCTCTCAGGAGGGACACGGAAGCAAGATTGTTACCTCTTGCTTTCTTTGGACTAAAACAATAAAGTTTTCGGCTCTTTCGAAATGTACCAATTTTGATTGGGTATTAATTTCAATATTTAAGAATTGTTTTGCCATACGTTTTATACTTAGAATTAGTTTCAGGTCAGCGGTGTCCCTGTCGACGTCCTTACCCTCATGTTTCGTAAAAATTGAGATATTTACATTAACGAAGATCCCAATAAAAATGAACGATCAGAGTCCATGCAGATATAAATAAACCTTCCTGAAATCGTCATTTACTGATCTTTTGCTGCTTGGGTGTAGTAAACAGTTTGCAGATATAATCATAAAATATGATTCCATTGTACAGTATCTTGTAAATGTAACCAGGCGTGGAAGTGTAAAAGAGGCGACGCTTTTCAATTTATGAAGTCAGAGACTGAAAGGTGTTCCAAGATCGATTAGAACCTTTGTCCCAAAGGATAACGAAACATTCCTAGCAAAACGGCTACATCTAAAGCCGTGGCCGCGTATCATACAAAAGACCGTCTACAAACAAATTCGAACGCGAGCCATATCGAGATTCGTGCTTTGAATGCCGAATGGCACTGCGTTCGAGGAGAAACTTGGCACACGGCATTCGAACCAGGAATATCGCCGTGACTCGTGTTTGCAGACTGTCGTTTGTAGGATGTATGAACAGTGTGACCCCGGCTTAAGGGTACCTGTGCATAGGATTTGTGTTGGATTCCTAACTGGACAGATGATATACAGAAACAAACACAGGGTTTCGCAGTGAGTCCAGTCACTAAGTAATGTTTAGTGCAGGACAAGTGAACGATTAACCTACCAATTAGTTGATTATTGCTTCAATCGCGATTAATTCTTTTGACCGGTTAATCGGTAAAATTTGACAAAAAAAAAACAAGAAAAAAAACATTATTCAACCTCATTACACGGACGTGGACAGTATACCTGTATGAAGGGCACATTTTAGGTGCAATTGTAACCCAATGTAAACTGTAGGGGCGAGATTTTCTCTCCAGACAAGTGAGAATTACACGTGTCGGCCAATTCAATGCCGTGCGAGAGTTCGTTTTGCACCGTAGAGGCTATCTTGCCGGAGAGTATCAACGAACGAACCCCTTTGCCGCATGCAGCTCCATTAAGAATCCTTGAGAGTGTTCGAACTTATATCAACTGTATATCAAGTTAGATGCATAATCTAAATTGTTACTGCGCCGTTTTATCACATATTCAGTAAATGCAAAAACAAAATTTAAGTTTTGACCTTCTAAAAATATCATGCATCGAAATGTGCGCGAATCAGTAATGGGTAGAATAATAGCTTAAAGCAATTTCTGATCCCCGCCCAGCGCTAAATGTGTACTCACCGGTGCCGGCGACAAACTGTTTCAGAGCGTAGGCCGCGCAGCGTAACTCCGAAGACTCTTTCTGGCCAATGACTGAGTGTCGGCCGAAAGGCGCCACGGCAAATACGACAGGAGAGACCGCGGAATGACCTCGACCGCACAGGGGAGCAGATAGCGCAGGCAGAATAAGTGGGCTTCGTGTATTGGCGTTTGCCCACGAATGCGATCCACGGCCTCGTAGAATAAAGGCCGTGGCCAGATGTTTCGGACAATGCGCCCGGAGCTGTGTTCACCCACGTGCGGCTCTGGAGTCATGTCTTGGCGGTGGTGCTATGCGTAACGCAAGTTCGTCTGCTTCTTGACCAGGGGTTGCGATTATGCCAGAACGCCAAGCTTCTATTGGCTGCTTGAAACAAATTGTGGGTAGACCTGAAGACATCTCGCATTGAGCTCTACCCACTTTCCTTTCAATCAAATTCAATCATTGCTCAGCGTCGTTTTGACGTCGTCGGGACTCCTGCGCAGGAAGCAGACGAACTTGCTCTCGGCATTGTCTGCGCAGCACGTTTTACAGGCGCTCCACGCGAACCTGGTTTCCGTTCACGCTCACGATCACCCAAGCCTGGTGTGGGCGCACTTGGCACTTGGACTTTTTTGGAAACAGCCTGCTTAAAAAGAAATTTCGGAATGGGTTTCTCCGCTTTGGTACACTCATAGGTGTTTGTAAGGTCGTCCTATACCGTTAGAGGTATAAACACTTTGCGCAGCTCGTATACGCGCTAAAGCAAAATAGTTTATCTCCTTTTTTATGTTCATAAGATATTGCGAGAGTTTGTTTTGCTCTTCATATGCTAGGTGTCACGTGATACATCGGTGAAAGGTGAATCGTGTTAACCTTCTTGGTTGATAGATATAAATATTGGGCACTTGCTGTCCAGCAGAGCAGTCGTGGAGTCAATCGATGCAGTTCAAAGAACGAGGTCTGAAATTACTGATGCTATTGATAGCTTGAGAAACGCAGGCCGTAGCGAGTTCTGAACAGGTTATTTTGGCTGCGCCGACAGTTAGCACGCAGCATCAGCCGTTAAAAACGGCGAAGGACGAATTGTGAGGCGAAAAGCGTGGTCATAGCGCTACGTACGTCTTGCGTTTGTCGAACCATCAGTGATTATACGAAAGTAGCATTAACAAGAAAATCGACACCTCATAATTTGGTGACTGCGACGTTTAAATAGGAGCCCAGATTTCAATAAAATGTTTTAATGTCGCGTCTTTCGCTCGTTCAGGATAGTAGAAAACACAATTAGTGCAGTAGAGTATTCCAAGCTGTACATAGACGTCGAGCAGCTTGTGGTTCTTGCGAGTCTAGTCCCTGCGAGTCAAGACAATGTCCTCCTCCCAGGGAATTAGAAACAGGTTGGAACCGACTGGCTTTATGGCGGCGTCCGCTTTTCCTTCCGGAGCGCTGATGTCGACTCGCTGCATGAAGCGGACAAAGACGTAAAACATGTCCACGTGCGCCAACTTCTCGCCGGGACACGTCCTGGGGCCCAGGCCAAAAGTCATCAGCTGCGGCAGTAGTTCCTGTTTGATCTTGCCCGTGACAGGGTCCAGGAACCGTTCCGGTCTGAAGACCTCGGGGTCATCCCACAGGTTTGGGTCGTGGTTGATGGCGTAGATGTTGTAGAGGATGCCAGTGTCCTTGGGAACGAACTTTCCCCCTGTCGTCGTATGTGAATTAAAAAGACAGCTCAGAATTACGCGATAGATGTACTTTTATTATATTCGCAAAGAAATGTCAACTTTACAGATGAGGCATCGGTAGATAATTTCAAGTTTCGTGCCTTTTAATATATGATGGCCTCCAGGGAACGCCACGTGCCATGGAAATTAATCCTGCGCTTTTAACGTATGGCGTGGCTACATTCCCCCGCGAGTTGACGCGTCTCTCCCGGACGTCACGCGACGCGATGCATGAAATCGGCTTCGATGGCACGTGGCGTCTGCTGCGGTCCATCGGAAGATTAAACGGAGCGTAGCACTTTCTTCCTACGGGTGTATGAATTCTTCGTAGCGCTGTGTGCCCCGTAATGATTTAGCTCTTTTCAATTTAATGCCGGCATAACACTGTCCATTCTAATGTACCGCAACTAAATTAATGCGTTTGTGATTCGGCTCAGTTAATTTTATTAATTTTATTTAAATCAGTTTTCTCTTAGTGCCCGAGGGCATTACATAGAGGGCTGGGTTTGATATACAACGCGTTAGAAATAATAGAAAAGCCAAAAACATATTACGAGGCATAAAGTAAAACATTTGTCATTGAAACTTTATCGATCAGTGTCATTTATGGCGACAATGGTCGTGGGAAGGCGATTCCGATCTATAAAGGTTTCCAAAAAAAAAAAAGACATTCAAAGTGGATGTAATACAACGTGGGATTCTAACTTTTAGTTCGTTTATAATGCTATGATATATAAGATGGTTCGGAAAATAGTGCATGGCGAAGTTTTGGGTTAGAGTGAGTGATGAAATTTGTCGAAGAAGCTTAGACGAGAAATTTTTCTACGAAGTGAGAGTTTGTAAAGTGGTAGGCATGCTTTCATGGAGGTGACGCTGGATGTGCGCTGATAATTCAAAAGAAGAAGAAAGAGCCATAACGTGATGAATTTGTTTTTGGGGTCAGTATTCTGGACACGTGTCTTTATTGTTTTTGTTTGTTTATTCGCCTATCACGTTCCTCTTTTGTATTGACGAGCAAATGTGGGTTTTGGGTGTCCCAATGTTTCCCACAGTGAGGGTGTTACGGGAGTGTAAGTTTTGTGCCCACAAATGCCCGCAATCGGAGCTGCTTTCGGGCATCCAAACATAAAGTTCATCGTATTAAAGCTGGACAGTTTTGAAACCACAGCGACGACCTCGTTCGACTGGTGCCAGGTGAGTAGGAGCGTCACTCTGACCATGTACTTCTGTTTTCTTCGTGCGCATTAGATACACAAAATGTTTTTCTTGCATTTTTGTTCCAGACATCTACTTTCACCAATTTTGATTATGATAAAAAAAAAACACTTCGTTCTTTGGCATATTTATACTAATTTCATCGCACCTGAAAAGCGTCCGCAAGTATCCGAAAGGTTACCGACAAATTTGCGAACAGAACAGTTAGATGTGTGTCTCATAATTTGATGGGCTAGTAAATATCGAGAATATTCTACAATACCGTCACAATTCCGCTGCCATTCTACCGAACCTTCATGAAGGGTCCTTAGAGATTTGAAAATAAAAAGTAATTCGCGTTGTTCAATGCCGAAGTGCGATTTCTTACTTTCACACAATTTGTTTGCACGTTAATCTCTATCTTCTATTATTATATGCTGTTTTCCACGGAGACGTCGAACGGCAGAGGCGCTCAACGGCTCTGGGTGAGCGAGGGAAATTCCTTAGCCCCGATTTCGTCAAAGTGTGCCTAAAATCTGAGCCAGAGAAATGGCCCGCTGTATTTGTCATAGTCAAGTAGCACGAAGCAGCACTTACCAACTTCTGTGTCGCATGTCGTGTTATGTGGCAGGCCGAGCGGAACGTTCGGGAACCTGCGCAAGGACTCCATGATGCAAGCTTGCGTGTAGGGCAATTTTTCTCTGTCTTGAAGCCTTGGACGATCTTGCCCTGTTTTATAAGTTTGATAAGATAAGGCACGAACAAAAGGAGAAAAGTCACGGCATGTCTTTGAAACGCCCGGCTTCTAGCACGGGGATCCATGCCACGGCTGGCTGCCAAACACCCACGCCCCGAACTCCGCCGGCCACGCAACGCAAGTATGAAACGAACAAACAAAGGTTTCAAACTAATAAATCAGAGAAGGTAGGACACATAACTGCAAGACACTTTAAAAAACTTTAAAAACTTTGCGAAAAAAAGAAATAAAAAGAGATGTTAACAACAATACGTGGCTACGCTAAAACACGGCGTTGCGTACCTGGAAGGCTGAGACTCGAGTTGGCGTACACTGCGTTCCTCGTGAATCCCATATATGACAGTTTGATCAATAAATCAATATCCAACTCCCTTCTTTTTCTCAGGCAGAGTTTTTTATTTTAGAGGCGGCACAGATACTAGAATGCCAAAGTCTTGCAGTACCGTTTCAATGATTGTCGCCATCAGGGATGTTTGCGTAGAAATAAGCTTTTCTTAAAGTAATGTGCCACCGTGTACCGAGACATTCAAGAAAACCGAAAAAAAAAAGTTACCCAGGTTTGTCTCTATTTCCGTCATCATCCTTTCTCTTATTTCTGGTTTCCTTGTCATGATGAGAGATAACCACTGTAGCTGTGCCATTGAAGTCCCGGTACCAGCTGACGAAAGACAAACGAAGAGAAATGTCTGTGAAACCGCACAAAAAATGTCTTCGGGTGATCAAAAGCGGTCATAGCAGTTTAGTTATAGCACAATCACGGTAAGAAACTTTTTCTTGGGATGTCATTTCAGCCATCGGTTGCCGCATGGTGTCGAAGTGAGCTTTCGCGACCACCATGAAATCTACCGATCGCAAAAGAACAGACAATATCTACTGCAGTCACGAACAGAGTGCCTGTAGCGATTACAAGGCGTTCAAGGCTCGCATTGTCATCGGCATGCTTCACGCTACTCAGGTCAACGTAATCGTAAAGTGAGACTTCTGAACATGCTCACAGGTTGCATTCATTAGTTAATTTTTATAACACGTACGTACGACGTCTACAAATATTATCCCACTGCGCATTGTTTATTTACCGAGAAATGTCTGGTATTTTGCTTTTTTTCATTGGCGAGTGTTTGTGAAACCGCTGCTTGTCGCCGCAATGCCTTAGAGTCATCGATAGGGGGAAGAGTTCGGCCATCCATTGTCCCCGGTGACCCCTTGTTGCCTCTTTGACTTTTTCCACAGGAGTGACATCGCGTCTAGGAACCACCTAGGAGCCGCATAGCGACCGACTAGCAAGGAGGGACGCCGTGCGAACGACGCGTGCCGGTCCGCCATTACCGATCCCACTCCCCAGGCGCGACCATGCCAGGCCACATGTTATTCCGTGTATGAACCTCAGTTGTTTAGATTTATTTTTAGAAAATTGCCAGATGTTGCGCCTTCCGCAGTTGAAGGGTTTCATCCGCGGCCGTCAATGTCTTCATTTTTGTATAACCCGGAAAGAAAAAAAAAAATTCAAAATGTATATAGTTGATGAACATCGAGAGGCTGCCCGCGGCAGGCTTCCGACTTTTAGGGGTAGGATTCTTGTTTCGACATGAAACGTTTATCTATAAAAAAGAGCTGTCCTCGAAGTTCCTGTCTTACGCGGACGGGTGTCAAATTAATGCTTAGTAGCTTTGTTCTCGCGACACAAGCTTTTCAACTTGCTAATTTCCCATGAAATAATGATGCTGATCCAGCCCTGGTTAAGAGCATATTGCGACTATTTGCAGCGGCAGACAGGAACGTCATATGCTATGCTCTGCGTAGCTTATTTTCCCTGCCTTTCTTTCAAAACCATAATGTGAATTAATTAAATGCTTAATTTATGACTTTTAATAAATGAATCTTTACGAATGAAAAAGCAACTTCGTTGATTTTTGCCTCTCGTTATTTTTTTATTTACTGACACGATGATGGATGCTTGGATCGCTTGCGCCCTTGCCGCTTGCGCCCTTGCGTTCTGCGAATTAGTTGAGATAATTTTACATTGTAAAGCACAATTTTCTTAGGACACACAGGTTCACTCAAGAGGTTCTCGTGTGACGGTGACATTCTCTAAAGCATTGTGCACATGTCAGCGCTCAACAATCCGAAAAATATACCGAAATGTTCTCAGCTAGGAACTAGAAGTTGTTCGCGTCTGTCGCTAGAAATCAAAAGACTCGACCTAAAACTTAAAACATTAAAATTTGCGTGGCGCACCAGGCGTACGCGATGCGTGTGAGCGGGATAGTGTAGCCGCGCGCAGGGAGCATTGACTGACCAGGTAAGCGGGAACGACCCTACCGCAGTTCCTGAATAAACACGAGACAGTGTAAGTACCGCTTTAAAACAAAATAGGAGAGTCGTACATTGGAGGGAACCGAGAGTCAAGCACACAAGTTTAGCGCCCCGACGCGGGTTGTGATCGAAAAGGATGAACTGGTGCGTGGCTACGGCGTTCGCGTAACGTGTCAGTGACGTAGTTGACCAGCTGTCTGGCAGGCCCCGCCCGTCAAACTCTTTCCCTATCTATGGCTATGCGTTGCTTTGCCACCTTCGGAAGCATAATACGGGAATAAATTAAAGGACAGGCGGAAACGAGAGCGTTGGGCAACTTAAGAGCACCGAGCTCTGATTGGAGGGATTAGTGGGTAAATGCAAAGGTCAGCTGCCTTTGCTTCTACCCTCCGTCTCCCCCCAGTCAAAGCGAAGAAGATCGTCGTCTGCTCCGCGCGCAGTGTCTGGCGTTCGGCGTGCAGCGTTCGAACGCCAGGCCCTGCACCAAGGACGGACGATGAGCGTGTTTGTTCTGTAACTGCAACTTATGGTCACTCACATAAAAAAAAAACGATGCTTACAGAAGTGTGTGCTCCAGAAAGGTATTATACTCACCACCAAAGATGTCAATTATGATCTGAACCATATTGGCCTCGGTTAGATGTTCGGCGTCGTTTTTCGCTTGCTCAATGGCCTCGTCCCTTGCTGCCAACATGGAGTGAGTGAAGTTGTCGATTTTGCCTGAGGACAAGAAACGCCACATTTGGTTACACCTTCACGCAAGAATTGACCATTCTCCACTTCGGCCGCCCTGAGTAAAACACGAACCTTTTCACCTTACTTATTACGTTGTAAATCCATGAGTCTGTAACTTGACAAAGCTTAACTTCCGCCAAGTCGGTTGTTGCTTTGGCGTGCTCAGATTAGTGTCACTGCGTCTTATATATAAAATGTCGGTGATGTCTGGGACCTGAATAAAATGTATTTTGAGGAAGAGCTAGGTACGGTTGCCTAATTTGTTTTTGAAAATAAGAAATAGCTCAAAGGGGAGCTAGATCGGTATTGTATTTCAGGAAACGCACCTAAATCTTCTTCATTTGAGCTCCAGAATCTCAAATATCAATTTTTTTTTTCTAATTTGGTGCCAGGAGGTTGCATAAAATTATCTAAAAAGGTATCGCTGAAGTCCCTCCTTCCCAGAGCGTGACGTCACGAAAGGAATTTTCGGAATCTCCGCTCTCGCGCGTCTTGAGCGCCTATGAAAGCTACAGCCACGCCCACTCTCGCTATTTTTTTTAAACAAAAGTGGAAAAAAAACAAAAACGTCAAGACTCGTGCGAGTGCGGTGGAATATATATACCTAGCAAGCTTGCTAGCGCATGCGCGGCCCTCAAGCAACATGTGCTTGGCGGCAGAAATATCTTTTTATGACGTCACGTCTGGTCACAGGTTTTTCGTGTTTTGTTTACGTTTGGTTGCATCTTCGGGAAAAACGAACGTGATATTCAGATTCACGGGGCAAAACTACGCTAGAATCAAGTTCTATTTCGTTTCTTTGAAAGACGTGTTTCAGCTTTCCTTTGAAGTGCAGACCAACTAATCTGTTTAAAGCAAAAAAAAAAAAAAAGCGGGAAAATAAAACAGGCCGAGAGCGAGCCACACTATATTTTTATCTTGTACACCTTAACAAGAAGCTTTGCCATGATACAAAAATAAAAACGCTTAAACACGTGAAATTTACATGTATGCATTGAGCATGATGGTAAGTAACCCTAGCCTCGGGGTTACCGTCATATTCATTGCGCATTAATCCTAGGGTGGCAAAGACCAATGTGCGGATCTGAGGTCACGCCGCAGAGGTGTGGCTGCTGCTGGCACAACGCATGCACAGAGTATTCATTTCAGGCGAATATGGTTTCCGCGCATGCGCGGTCCCCATACCTTGCGCGGGCGAAAGTAGTCTCGTTTGTAATCGATGCGCTAACGTACAAGCTTTAAAAATACAATGAAAAACACAGAGAAAGAAAGATACCTTACCGGGAACGTACGATTTCGCAGCCCGCTTGTAAAGCGTATCGACTATCTCCATAAATTCCTTGAAAAGAAGTTCTACCTTCCTCTCTCGGTTTCTGTAAAGTAGACCTAGCCACGGTACAATGTCACTGGGAAGACCGTTGGGTGCAATTCGAAGGAATTCCCTGTTAATGGCTTGTAGCTTGGTCAATTCGGGGCTCTCCTTGTCGAACCTGAAAAGAAATGCCATAGAGGGCGTAAGTGTATATTCCTGTCGGTATCTACAGGGTGTTGTCGCGAGCTCTTCAGATCCTGCGCCATAAAGTGCACAAAACCTCAATTCACCACCGTTATAGGCATGTTGAATCAAGCTCTAAACTCGCCATTGATGGTTTCTTTCCTTTTGCTTTCGACTTAAGCGCTACAAAATCAGGGAGGTAATGTCTACATTAAGTACAAAACGAGCGTGTTGGTTACTGTAAGTAAACATGAGGAAGATACATAGAAGGGGGGGACGGACAACGAAGACTTCCAACTAGTTGGAAGTTTTCGTTGTCCGTCCCCCTTTTCTATGTATCTTCCTCGTGTTTAATTAATGTCTACAAATTCGGATTACTTTGCTCCGTAGACGGACATGCCGATGATGTTGTAGAGCGTGTACTCAAACGGAACCTTTGAGTCCACTACATTGGGTCCTTCTTTCAGAGAGTCCACGTAGGCGTCCACCACTTCGCAGCAGAGAGTCTCCAAGGATTCACTGACGGCGTACTTTCTGCGAAGGCAGCGAGAAAACAATATTAGGGGTATATAATTTTCTGCAGACTAACTCATAGTTTGAAAATAATTATAGTTCGGAGAGCCTGCCAACAATGAGGACAAACTTCAAGCGAAAATGCACTTTATTTTTTGCTCGATGTACGTGCCCGAAGTATAAGATGTGAGACCTGAAAAAAAAAAAGCAGCATCTGAGGTTGGTGTTGAGAAATCGAGGAATAAGAAGGCAATTACGCTGGACAAATCGGTCGGTGCGAGTTTTTCCTTTACTGTTCGTTTTTCAGACTGATAAAAAATACAAAAAGCATGAGCTCCCGCCGCTTCTATTCTTCTTCATCGTCCGGTTGCAACAGTTGGTCTTTGTTTTTTGGGCGTGTTGTTCTAATGGGACAAACTAATATATTTTATTTGTCGTTAACAAAAATTGAACAAACATAGAGCGTAAAATGTTCGCTGTGATTATTATTTAATTATGAAGCCAACAATGTATTAATTCATTGAATTAGATTTATTTTTTGAAGATGTAGCGTGATAAGCGACTGAATGAATACATGCAACTTAAATATGAATCGGCGAAGTGTTTTAACACAATGTGTTTCATTACCATCTCTTCCACAATCTTTTAGTACGCGCAGAGTAGATAAATATAGAACTGTGTCAATTACCACTTCACAAACTTTAATGTCGCGTGTTACTCGAGTGCACGGAGCACCAGACCCACGCGCAAAGAACCGTCGGATGGGTCATATGACGCTTCAAAAAGACTGCCGATTCTGGCAGGATTCGGTATGGTGAGATTCAGTCATGACATCCAAGATTAATGATGTTTTCACACATAGAGTATTTACACGCAGACAAAACGAAAAATAATGCCTGTGTTTTACGCGATTTCGATTTCTAAAATTATGATACGTTTGTTTGACTTTTACACCGTTCGCGTGCTGTTTCGTAGAGCGTGATATGCGCAGCAGGCTAATTACATTGTTAATTGGTCCGGTGTTCTATGAATCTTTGGGTACAAAGGCAATATGTGCAACGCCATTCACGATTCACGATGAGCTTTGCTCCGTCAACTTAAAAAAAATATATATATAAACAAACTGTTATATCTTGAATTAAATATTGCACCATCGTTCATTAAATAGTTGAACATGAGCTAAAACATTAAGTAAATGTGTTTATTTTACACATTTGTCTTATTGAGCACATTTGAAAGCAAGGACATGATGATTAATGTTGAAGAAACCTGTGTTCTCTTATTCACGCCGCCCAGAGGCGCAATTAAGGGCGGGAAGCGAGGGGCGACACCCTCCTCCCCCCCCCCCCTTTTCCACTCCAAGGGCGAATTTATTTTATTCAAAAAGGGCATATATTTCGTTTTCTTTAGAAAGCAATAACCTTTCGTTCTTGGTGAAATGACAGTTACCCTTGTCCGTAACGTCACATACGCTCGTGCTGTTAAATCTGCATGCAATGTTACAGCTCTTTGCAGCCCCCCCTCCCCCTCCCCCCCCCCGCCCCCCCCCCCCCCCCCCCGGGCATGACTCAGAAATATACCCCTGCACGTGCTGCCGACTAAGTGCTGAAACGTGCTGGTAAGGTTACGTTAGTTAGATGAAATATATTTCTGCTCCCCAAACATCAAGTGTCTTGGGTTTTAAACTTCAGGGACGTTCCTTTTGACAAAAGCGCCACAAGACCAGGACAAGAAGTAAGAGACACAGCACAACAGCTACCTTCTAACTGACTGTTAATTCAAACAACGAAACCTATTTATACACCCAGTTGGGCTTCTCAACCGGGAATTCAATTTTCTATCTTTTAGATAAACTGTCGGAGCACTTTACATCGGTCACCCCCTCGCATTGTGGTGTTGAATGGTGCATACAATTTCCTCAATATCTTGTTTCGTATCTTTCTCCAGAATTATTTTTTCTATTTCAAGGGCACAAGGACATCTATAAAAATTAATATCCTATTCGCCCGAGAGGAAATTCCCTACTGACAGCGCGTGTTCTCGTGTGCTGTCATTGACGCACCCGCCCGTTTGACCTCACCTCAAGTCATAGAAACTGTATACACGACCGAGGAGGCATGACTACAAACTACTTTGAGAGCTTATTTTTGCACACGTCACCCTCATTTTTTTGTAGATTTTTCGACAGCGACCAGATGACTTTTCTGGGGCCGAACAAACTATCGGCCCATCAAAGTGCGACGCCACCTTTTTAGGTAGTGCCAACTCTTGTGTATGGAGGGTATGACGACGCGTCTCACTTTTTTCCTGGACCTGGGTGCTTCCTCATCATTATTTTTCCTCTTAATTAAAAAAATACAACACCAAAAAACAAGTGTTTCGGCTACCCCTTGAAAAAAAATTATCAGGGTCGCCCTACAATCTCGTTCGTCCCACCTGGTTGAAAAAGCTGCGTTTCATTGTGTGTCGGCTCGATTTTGCATGGGATGTATTAATTAGGGAGGAGGCGATGCCTCTTTACCAACTTAGATTAGGCTGAATTGAAGGGTAACACCCGTTTCTTTCAACGTGGCATATATACTCCCTGCACACGCGATCTTTTTGCAAATTTAAACTTGAATCCAGAAATTGCAGTTTCCTTGACGTCCTTGTCTTGTGCGAATTCAATGAGAAACTTTTGAGGACTCTTTAACTATCTTTGTCATTCAACACTGTGGGCTGCGATACCAGCACTAGGAACTCATCCACTTGACTTGTTATCTTAACATCCCCTTCTGTTTCTAAATCGTTGAGCACACCCCGGCCAAATCTCGCCAAACAATATTGCACAGAATGGGCGACACGTGTCTCGATGCAGATCCCGTGTTTTTTTTTTGTAAATACAGGTCACCTTCAAAAGACACCAGGGGGGAATCTAGGCAGCATAGGATCAGTTCAATGAATGATTCGACACTAAGCCCACTGGTTCATTTAACAGATAAAGAATTTTCATTCCTACTTGAGAAGACCGATTGGGCGTAAAAATGCTTTGTGTTTCTTCAATAAACTGTCATTTTAAAGTAAAGCTTATGCTGTGGACTTACTTTCCATCCTTGTCTTGTCGCGATTTTGTAAGAAATATTGATGTACGAACTAGCCTATCTTTCAGTATCGTCAGGGACGTTCTTTATTATGGTAAGTGCGTTTTACTTCTTTAGAGTACCTTCATAGCTTCCATGGAATTCTACTGCTCGGGCGGTAAATGTCACTTATAGGTTTTTTTTTTTTTTTGCAGTATTATTAGGAGTACAACCCGACTCATTGACTTTCAGTTCGCTAAACTCTGTCTTAATAGTCCTTCCTTTTTGAACCCTCTAAATAAAACTTTACTAAAACATGTGTATTCATATCAGTACCAGTACAACCGCTCGATTCGATTACCTTACTGCGGTCAGCGCCACCTTTCTTAGCGCCTTCCATGTAGGTGTGTAGTCCTCCATAATGATGTTGTGGTTTCCTTGCGTTTGGAGGTCACCTGAAGAAAAAAGAAAATGTTCGCTTGAAACACTGCCCCTCCCCCTCCCCCGTTCATTTCTTTCTATAATTCATGTTGATGAAGATTAGTCCAGACGTTTTAAAGATCACATACATCAGGCTGTTTAAAAAAATATAAAGGGATGAAGCAAGAAATTATTTGCGCAGCCCCAAACAGCACGCCAGACACACGCCTAAGTTGGCCCAAGTGTGGCGATCCTGGGGGCCTAACTTGTGCCTGTACTTTGTTTCAGCTTAAGTCCATACGCAGCCGGCGCTACGAGCAAATGGACCTGAATTAGCCAGCATCAAAGCGCGAGTCATTGGGACTTTTCTGTTTCGGATTTGTTCAGCGATGATAGAGCACGCACAAAAACATGTCGAACACCATGATGACGCACTTTTCACGCTGTTTTATTTGTCCCATCAGCTGGTATATGTCAGTTACGTCTAGACTTAAAGCGAAAAGAACTATCAAACGATTTTGGTTGAAGGCATTACGTAGTGCAAATGTACTTTACTATTTTATAGCTTCTTTCAGGTTCACTACAAAATTGACAAAGTGCACGGCATAAGCTACGAATACCACGTATCAGCCAAGTAACCCGCAGTGAAGCCTAATTACTGGTCTTGTTCGGGAATTTAGGTTCAAATTCGCTAAGTGAAAACTGAACAACCGAAGCCTAATTCTGGCCGCAACAACTGAAGCCCAAAGACGTCAGGCTAGAACCGAACAACTAAGCAGTAAGTGCAGATCTGGTGCTTGTTTGACAATATCAGTCAAAGAATACCAATAATCTGGCCAAAACAATATCAAGTTAATTTTTTTCTTTACGTTTTTTCTGTGGGTTTTTGGGGCCATCAATTGTCCGGCCAAAACAAAATTTTGGCCCAAATGAGTCTGATACACGGGGAATTATAGAAAAGAATCAGGCAATGCCTGAATGTTTCAGAAACGGGTATGACAGAATGGCAAATCTTTGGAAGCCGCAGAAACGTAGCCAATACCGCGCTAGACGATATAGCTTCTGCTAGATTTCTAAGAGTTCAATATACTGAGAAGAAAAGAAGATGAAGACGGGAAGGAGGCTACATCCATCACGTGCCTCTTGAGTTCACACAGCCCTCAGAAAAAAATAAAAACTCGAAACGCCCACGGCCATTCTGAAACACGCTAACAGATAGAGATCTATACCTTTACGCCAAGGTTCTTATATACCGCTCATCTCTCGCGTAACATTAAGCCAACATTATCTAAAATTGACGAGTCATTGAATACCAATTTAAATTTAGTCAACGAGGGTGCAGTAAATAAAATGGGGCTTTTTTGTAGTAGCAAGGCGTCCGTGCAATGAAGACGTTGTAATTAACTGAGTAGATATGCAAGGACGTTAATGCAAATATCAAGACCTGACAGATACAATACGCATAATAGAACTGCTAATATCCAAGCAGAGAACCAATTTAAGTGACCGCACCCTTTATTGAGGGTTGACAACATGCAGCCGCCAACTCCGAACGCAAAGCAGGTAAAAGGAGCGGAGGCCCCTCTATATGTGACTCTCTTATATCCAACTCTGTCGAGCTTGCCTAGACGTTCAATGACGTGCACTTGAGTCGATGCGCTGGGGCGATGAACTCGAGGCGTAAACAACACGTAACATGTGAAACATCCGATATAACAAAAACCACCGCTCTAATCATCCCAATATAGTTAGCGGAAAGAACCAAGTAACGGCTCTTTTGTCGTTTTACTCTTGGGATTGAAAGGCTTTCATTGAAGTAATAGAGTCACTGACAAAAACAGAGGATGTGCCAAGTCCCGAGCATCTTTCTTTTCGGAGAGCAAGCTCGTCTGCTTCTTGCGCACGGGTTGTGGTGATGTTAGAATAACGCCGAGTTCAGATTGGCTTTGATTGAAACAATAGAGTTGAGACCTCAATGCAAGATGCCTCGAGGTCCACCCACTCTTTCGTTTAATCAGCCAATGAAAGCTCGGCCTTCTGACTTCATCGCAACCCCTGGTCAAGAAGCAGACGAGCTTCGCATAGCTTCGCAGACAATCAAGTTTCGGCTTTAGCTAATAAAGACGCTTTAGGACGAACTCCGAAGCAAGATGGGCGAGCATAAGGAGCGACTCCCTGCGTTTGTTAATTGCTATCGGTGCGTTTGTTAATCACTATCAGATATAGACATTTTCAATAAAGATTTGCTCCGATTTAAAAAGGGCTTGCGTAATCAATGTGGCTGATGTATACACCTAGTCACTCCTGAGCATTTTGTTCTATGTTGTCGTTTGCATTTCTTAGGTTACTTATTGTTTCGTTATTTGTATTCTTGTTTAGTACTAACGAGTGCACCAGTGCTTAGGCCTAGGTTGTTACTGGACACAATAAATAAAAGAATTATTACTATTATTATAGTAAGTTCTCAAGTGGG